>NC_135353.1:142567642-143200142 GCF_023851605.1 Tamandua tetradactyla | reverse complement strand
TAAACATTGGTGTGCAAATGTCTGCTTGTGTCTTTTCCCTCATGTCCTCTGAGTAGATACCTAACAATGGTATTGCCAGGTCATATGGCAATTCTATACTTAGCTTCCTGAGGAACCACCAAACTGCCTTCCACAGCAGTTGTACCATTTGACATTCCCAGCAACAGTGGATAAGTGTGCCTCTTTCTCCACATCCTCTCCAGCACTTGTCACTTTCTGTTTTATTGATAATGGCCATTCTGATGGATGTGAGATGATATCTCATTGTGGTTTTGATTTGCATTTCTCTAATAGCCAGGGAAGTTGGGCATCTTTTCATGTGCCTTTTGGCCATTTGTATTTCCTCTTCTGAGAAGTGTCTGTTCAAGTCTTTTGCCCATTTTGTAATTGGGTTGTCTGTCTTTTTGTTGTTGAGTTGAACAATCTCTTTATAAATTCTGGATAGTAGACCTTTATCTGATATATCATTTCCAAATATTGTCTCCCATTGTATAGGCTGTCTTTTTACTTACTTGACAAAGTTCTTTGATGCGCAAAAGTGTTTAATTTTGAGGAGTTCCCATTTATTTATTTGTTTCTTCAATGCTTTGGGTGTAAGGCCTAGGAAACTTTCTCCTAGTATAAGACTTATATTTCCCTACATTTTCTTCTAACAATTTTATGGTCTTAGATCTACTGTTTAGGTCTTTGATCCATTTTGAGTTAATTTTTGTATAGGGTGTGAGGTATGGATCCTCTTTCATTATATTGCATATGGATATCCAGTTCTCTAGGCACCATTTATTGAAGAGACCGTTATGTCCCAGGTGAGTTGGCTTGACTACCTTATCAAAGATCAATTGCCCATAGATGAGAGGGTCTACATCTGAACACTCTATTCTATTCCATTGGTCAGTATATCTATGTTTATGCCAGTACTATGCTGTTTTGACCATGGTAGCTCTATAATATGGCTTAAAATCAGGTACTGTGAGACCTCTGACTTCATTTTTTTTTTTCTCAGCATACTTTTAGCTATTTGGGGCACCCTGCCCTTCCAGATAAATTTGCTTATTGGTTTTTCTATTTCTGAAAAGTAAGTTTTGGGAATTTTAATTGGTATTGCACTGAATCTGTAAACCAATTTAGGTAGAATTCACATCTTAACTATAGTTTGTCTTCCAATCCATGAACACGGTATGCCCTTCCATCTATTTAGGTCTTCTGTGATTTATTTTAACAATTTCTTGTAGTTTTCTTTGTATAGGTATTTTATCTCTTTAGTTAAATTTATTCCTAAATATTTGATTCTTTTGGTTGCAATTATAAGTGGAATTTTTTTCTTGATTTCCCCCTCAGATTGTTCATTACTAGTGTATAGAAACACTACAGGTTTTTGAATGTTGATCTTGTAACCTGCCACCTTGCTGTACTCGCTTATTAGTTCTAATAGTTTTGCTGTGGATTTTTCAGGGTTTTTGACATATAGTATCATATCATCTGCAAACAGTCACAGTTTTACTTCTTCCTTTCCAATTTTGATGCCTTGTATTTCTTTTTCTTGTCTAATTGCTCTGGCTAGAACTTTCAACACAATGTTGACTAACAGTGGTGATAGTGGACATCCTTGTCTTGCTCCTGATCTTGGGGGGAAAAGTTTTCAGTTTTTCCCCATTGAGGATGATGTTAGCTGTGGGTTTTTCATTTATTTCCTTTACCATTTTGAGGATGTTCCCTTCTATTCCTATCTTTTGAAGTGTTTTCAACAGGAAAAGATGTTGAATTTTGTCAAATACCTTTTCTGCATCAATCGAGATGATCATGTGGTTTTTCTGCTTTGATTTGTTGATATGGTGTATTACATTAACTGATTTTCTTATGTTGAAACATCCTTGCATACCTGGGATGAATCCTACTTGGTCATAGTGTATAATTCTTTTAATGTGTTGCTGGATTCTATTTGCTAGAATTTTGTTGAGGATTTTTGCACCTATATTCATTAGAGAGATTGGTCTGTAGTTTTCTTTTTTTGTAATATCTTTGTCTGGCTTTGGTATGAGGGTGATGTTGGCTTTGTAGAATGAATTATGTAGCTTTCCCTCCAGCTTCATAGAATGAATTATCTAGCTTTCCCTCCTCTTCAAAATTTTTTGAAGAGTTTGAGCAGGATTGGTATTAATTCTTTCTGGAATGTTTGGTAGAATTCACATGTGAAGCCATCTGGTCCTGGACTTTTCTTTTTGGGGAGCTTCTTAATGACTGATTCAATTTCTTTACTTGTGATTGTTTTGTTGAGGTCGTCTATTTCTTCTTGAGTCAATGTTGGTTCTTCATGCCTTTCTAGAAAGTTGTCCATTTCATCTACATTGTCATATTTATTAGCATAAAGTTGTTCATACTATATTGCCATTACTTCCTTTATTTCTGTCAGGTCACTGGTTATGTCTCCTCTTCCATTTCTACTCTTATTTATTTGCATCCTCTCTCTTCTTTTTCTCAATCTTGCTAAGGGTCCATCAATCTTATTGATTTTCTCATAGAACCAACTTCTGGTTATGTTGATTTTCTCAATTGTTTTCATGTTCTCAATTTCATTTATTTCTGCTCTAATCTTCATTATTTCTTTCCTTTTGCTTGCTTTGGGGTTAATTTGCTGTTCTTTCTCTTGTTCTTCCAAGTGGACAGTTAATTGCTCAATTTTTTTGCCCTTTCTTCTTTTTTGATATAGGCTTTGGGGCAATAAATTTCCCTCTTAGTACTGCCTTTGCTGCATCCCATAAGCTTTGATATGTTGTGTTTTCATTTTCATTCGCCTCAAGATATAAGATATTTGCTGATTTCTCTTGTAATTTCTTCCTTGACCCACTGGTTGTTTAAGAGTGTGTTGTTGAGCCTCCACATATTTGTGAATTTTCTGGCACTCTGCTATTACTGATTTCCAACTTCATTTCTTTATGATCTGAGAAAGAGTTTTGTATGATTTCAATCTTTTTAAATTTATTGAGACTTGCTTTGTGACCCAGCATATGGTCTATCCTTGAGAATGATCCATGAGCACTTAAGAAAAAGGTGTATCCTGCCATTGTGGGGTATAATGTTCTATAAATGCCTGTTAAATCTAGCTCATTTATTGTATTACTCAAATTCTCTATTTCTTTATTGATCCTCTGTCTAGATGTTCTGTCCATTGATGAGAGTGTGGAATTGAAGTCTCCAACTACTATGGTAGATGTGTCAATTTCTCTTTTCAGTGTTTGCCTCATGTATTTTTTGAGCATTCTGGCTTGGTGCATAAATATTTATGGTGGTTATGTCTTCTTGTTGAATTGTTCCTTTTATCAATATGTAGTATCCTTCTTTGTCTCTTTTAACTGTTTTACATTTGAAGTCTAATTTGTTGACTATTAGTATAGCCATTCCTGCTCTTTTCTGATTGCTATTTGCATGAAATACCTTTTCCCAACCTTTCACTTTCAACCTATGTTTATCCTTGGGTCTAAGAGTTGTTTCCTGTAGACAGCATATAGATGGGTCCTGTTTTTTAATCCATTCTTCCAGACTATGTCTTTTGATTGGGGAGTTTGATCCATTAACATTTAGTGTTATTACTGCATGGGCAGTACTTTCTTCTACTATTTTTCCTTTTGGATTTTGTATGTCATATCTAATTTTTCTTCTTTTTACCTTTACTGATAGTCTTCATTTCTACACTCTTCTCTACACCTCTCTCTTTTGTCTTTTCATATCTGCCTCTAGTGTTCCCTTTAGTATTTCTTACAGAGCTGGTCTCTTGGTCACAAATTCTCTCAGTGATTTTTTTTGTCTGGAAATGTTTTAATTTTTCCCTCATTTCTGAAGGACAATTTTGCTGGATATAGAATTCTTGGTTGGCAGTTTTCCTCTTTTAGTAATTTAAATATATCATCCCACTGTTTTCTCACCTCCATAGTTTCTGCTGAGAAATCTACACATAGTCTTATTGGGCTTCCCTTGTATTTGATGAATTGCTTTTCTCTTGCTGCTTTCAACATTCTCTCTTTCTCTTTGACCTCTGACATTCTGGTTAGTGAGTGTCTTGGAGGACATCTATTTGGATCTATTCTCTTTGGGGTATACTGCACTTCTTGGATCTGTAATTTTAAGTCTTTCATAAGAGTTGGGAAATTTTCAATGATAATTTCCTCCATTAGTTTTTCTCCTCCTTTTCCCTTTTCTTCTCCTTCTGGGACACCGACAACATGTGTATTCATGCGCTTCATATTGTCATTCAGTTCCCTGAGTCCCTGCTCATATTTTTCGATTCTTTTCCCTATATATATTTTTTCTTACTGGATTTCATATGTTCCATCCTCCAGTTCACTAATCCTATCTTCTGCCTCTTGAAATCTAACCTTGTAGGTTTCCATTTTTTTTATCTCTTTTACTGTGCCTTTCATTCCCATAAGTTCTGTGATTTGTTTTTTTCAGACTTTTGATTTCTTCTTTTTGTTCATTCCTTGCCTTCTTTATATCCTCCCTCAATTCGTTAATTTGATTTTTGATGAGGTTTTCCATGTCTGTTTGTACATTCTGAATTAATTGTTTCAACTCCTGTATCTCATTTTAATTGTTGGTTTGTTCCTTTCACCAGGACATATCTTCAATTTTCCTGATGTGATTTGTTATTTTTTGCTGGCATCTAGATATTTAATTACCCCAATTAGTTTATTCTGGGGATTGCTTTCACCTCTTTTACCTAGGGTTTTCTTGCTGGATGAATTTATTGTCTATCTGTTCTTTGGCATTCAGTTAAGCTTATTCTGGACCACTAGCTCAGGTTTTGTTTAACAGAGCAGAATTTTTCAGTTCTTGTTTTCTTGTTTCTTGCCCTGCCTGTATGGTGCCTCCCCACCCCCCACCCTTAGTAGGGTTTACTTAGGTATTATACACCCAGCCAGATTTTCCCAGACCAAACTGACCTCCTGTCAGGAGGAAAGAGTCACCTGCGTCAGTTTTCCCTGCGGGTGAGACCCAGCATGTTGAAAGACTTTCCTGTGAAGTCTCTGGACTCTTTTTCTTATGCTGCCCAGTATGTGGCGCTTGTCTGACTGCAGGTCCCACCAGCATAAGATGATGCAGTACCTTTAACTTTGGCAGACTCTCCCTGCTGGGGGCATGGTAGAGACAGAAGAGAGGTTGTAGGCTGGCTTTAATGGCTTCAAATTTCCAAGCCCTCGGGTCTGAATTCCTTGAGGGAGGGATTCCACCTGAGTTGGGACTCACCCCTCCCCTGAAGAAGGCACAGACTCCAGACAAGCTCTCAGACAAGCTTGTTTCTGCTATGCCTGGGGCAGTTGCAGCCTGAGAAGCCCTGCCTCCAAAGGCAGTCAAGCCTCTGTAGAAACACAGCCACAAAAACCTCTGTTTCTTCTTTTTTTCCTTTTTCCGTCAGCCCTGCCCCCTCAGCGCCGGGGCAAAAATGAGAGACCTCCATTTTGATCAGGTTCACCTGAGCTGGGGGCCTATTGTTAGTAGTCAGAATTTGTTAATTAATTCCACAATTGGTGTTTGGTTGGGCTCAGCCCCTGATGCTGGTAAAATCTCTTTCCTTTCCCCTCTGGGAAGCAGCTTTTGGGGGAGGGGCGCCGGCCACCATGGCTTGGGGAACTCACGGTTCTGGGGGGGCTCACAGCCAGTCCCGCTGATACAGACTGGGGTATGCTGCATGTCCTGTCACTGCCGTGGCCCAGCAGTTGTTCTGTACTATTCCTGGTTATTTAGTAGCTGCTCTGGAGGACGAACTAAATTCCACACCTTGCTAAGCCACCATCTTGGCACCTCTCTCCTTATCAAGTTTAATACCCACTCTGATTGAGTCACATCTCCATAAACATAAGCTAATTAAAGTTTCCAACATACAATACTGAATAAGGATTAGAAGAAACTGTTGCCTTCACAAAATGGTATTATGATTAAAACATGGCTTTTCTAGCATATATACATCCTCTCAAACCAGCACATTATCCAAAAGTTCAGTCTAAACCATCCAGGTCAACACTTTATGTCCTTGAAGAGGGTGAGTTAATTTTCTCTGAACCAAGAATAACTCAATTGTTAGTTAAAGTATTCTTTTAATGTTCTCAAGGCAACATTGACACAAGTAACCAAGGCTTTACATTACTGATGTCAATTTACTGGCTGCTAAATTTATAGAAAGCAAAAAAGGAGACAGTCAAATGCAAGCAAAATACTTGAAGACATAATAAAGTAAATAGAAATCATCTATATTTTAAATAATCATTATTCTTTTTCTCTTAGACCAGGAGTTGGGAAACTTTTTCTGTAAAGGGCCAGATAGTAAATATTTTGGTCTTTGCATGCCATATTGTTTCCTTCACAACTGCTCAGTTCTGCTGTTATATCACAAAAGCAGTCATAGACAACATGTAAACAAATGAGCATGGCTGTGTTCCAATAAAACTATTTACAAAAATATGTGGTGGGCTGTATTTTCACCTATGGCTATAGTTTTCTGACCCCTGCCTTAGATAACACACAAACTAGTAGGATATTTTCTGACTTATATGAACATTCTTTCCCCAGAATGGGTACTTTATTAATTTTATTGTTGGTAAATTTTACTTTACAATCATATTAGCTTTGACTGTGGAACTTTAGAGATCATCCAGATTTTGAGGGAAGAAACCATTTCTTATTTCTCTTTGAATCCCAGTGCCTCATTCAGTGCATGGTATATATTAAGTGCTGAAGTAATTCTCATTTATAAATTTATGAATTATTTGCATCTAACCAATCCCCTCATCTCAGAGGTAAAAATGGTACCTTCCAAAAAGCACTGTCACTAGTGGAGGATGCTCAGAATTGCACAGGGGGAAGGGATAGGTTCTAGCTCTGATTTGGCCCTGACACTAAACTGCTGCAAGTCACTTCCCTTCCTTGAACTTACCTCCATTATCTGTAAAACCAGGGAGTTGGACAAGATGATTGTGGCAGACTCTGCTGGTTGCCTACTTAACTGCCATTCCCAGCTACTTTCTTCCTTGCCTGTTTCCCTACAGAGGCTGAAAGTGCCAAATGCTTTCCCAGCCTCCTTTGTAGTCAGAATTGGCCATATGACACAATTCTGGCCAATGAGAATGAAATGGAATTCCAGAGGGCTTCAGGGAGAGATTCTCATACAATGAGCAAGGTATGAAAGGAGGGCTCCTTATCCATTCTCATTACAGACTCAGTCATTTGAGGACTTGATAGCTGCAGCTGCAGGTAGCCATATTGCAACCATAAGTTCATAAGGCTTTAGGAAGACATAGAAGCACCTCTAATTTGGTGCTCTGTTATTTTGAAGCCAAATTAATTTTAACCAATGTGATGATTTTTACGGTACCTTTTAGATCTAGCCTAACATCCCATGTACAGTTAATTAGAGAACTTAATCTTGAACTCAGTTATCTTACTTCATATGTGTTTTACTTTCCTACACTGCTTAAGCAAATTCCATGAAATGGTTCAGCTTAAACAATGGGAATTTATTAGCTTACAGTTTTGAGACTCAAAGAAAGTCCAAATCAAGTCATCATCAAGGCAACACTTTCTCCCTGAAGACTGGCTTCTGGGGCTGGCTGCCGGCAATCTTTTGTTCTTAGTTTGTCATATGGCAAGGTACACGGTACTGTAACTGGGTTCCGTTGGCATTCAGCTTCTGGTTGCTCCATCTGTGGCTTTCTCTCTCTGGCAGAATTTCGTTCTTTTACAAAGGACTCCAGTAAAAGGATTAAATCCCATCCTGAATGAGGTGGGACACACCTTAACTGAAGTAATCTCATCAAACAGTCCTACTTACAATGAGTTGACATACACAGGAATAGATTAGATTTAAGAACATGGGTTTTTTGGGGGGTATATTTCAGCTTCAAACCACCACAACTAGTATATGAATCTGCTTCATTTTTCAAATGCCATTTTTTATTTCAGTCAACCATTCATTAATTTAACTAAAATTCATTAAGACTGTTCTCCATTGCAGCCAATCTCTCAGGCAGACACTGACGCCCATGATCCCTGCATGGTATTTGCACAGATGATGTCGAAAAGGACACATGATTACCTGAGAGATGCTCAATAAAAGCTGAGGGGGGGTTGTTTTTGTTGTTGTTGTTCTTTTTTTCCCCAGAAATGTGACTCAATACATAATTGTGAGTTTTAAAATCTTAGAGTTGGAAAATACTGGACAGAAACATTATTTGATATTTGATGACAAACCAAACAGTTCAATTCTAATTAGGCCAAACAGAACACTGTCAGCTGAAAAAAAAAAAGGAAGTTGCTGTGACAACCTCAGAAACAAATAAATACTTTTTCAGATCACACCAGAAGCATTTAGAAGCTATGTGCTGACCAAATTTTATTCAATTGTCCCCAATTCAGAATATTATTCTTTTTTTTTCACTATGAAGGCAGAAATACCTTTGTATGTATAACAGTAAAATGTCTGAGATTAAACATTTAGGGAGGATTCTTATTATGTAGGCAATAGACCAGAGAAGATTTTATAAAACTAGGGCTAAATCTGTGAGCTGGAAGGAAATTAATCAAAATATGATATTCTAGGTCATTAGTGGGACAGATGGCAATGGCAGGAAATCAGAATATAAAAATAATATTAAGCATTAAGCAAAACAGATGTATGGATAAGCAAAATGTGGTATATACATACGATGAAATATTATTCAGCAGTAAGAAGGAATGAAGTCTTGAAGCATGAGATGACATGGATGAACCTTGAGGATACTATGTTGTGTGAAATAAGCCAGACATACAAGGAAAAATATTGTATGATCTCACTGATAGGAACTAACAATAATATGCAAACTCATAGACATAAAATATAAACTATAGGTTACCAAGATATGAAATGCGACTAAAGAATGGGGAGTGGTTGCTTAATATTTACAGAATGTTTAACTAGGGTAAACTTAAATGTTTGGAAATGGATAGAGATGATGATAGTACATTATTGTGAGATTAATTAACAGTGCTGATTGTGTGAGTGTGGTGGCAAAGGGAAGTTTAGAGTCATGTATGTCACCAGAAGGAAAGTTGGAGGTTAAAACGTGGGAATATATAACAGTGAATCTTGTGTTGGACAATGACTGAGATTAACTATACAGGTATTTAAAAAGACATAAAAGTCATTTCATGAATTAGAACAAATGCATGACACTATTACAAGGAGTTAATAATTAATAGAGGGGTATATGGAAAAAATGTGCCTTTTGCAAATTATGGACTAGAGTTAACAGTAATATTTTAATACTCTTTCAACAGTAACAATTGTAACAGACCAATATATGGGTCAGCAATGGGGGGTGGATAAGAGGTGTGGGAGGATTAGGGTTTTCTTTTTTATCTTATTTCTTTTCTGGAGTAATGAAAATATTCTAAAACTGATCATGGGGTTGTATGCACAACTATGTGATGATACTGTGATTGTATACTTTGGATGATTTGTATGGTGTGTAAATATATCTCAATAAAATTGCAAAAAATGTATTATATTATACAAGACACCAAGAAAAAAATAATTAAGCACAATGTTAATAATAAGGTGGTATATGGGAACTATGTATTTTATTCATGATTTTTTTGTAAACCTACAACATCTCTAATTTAAAAAGAAGAAAAGAAATAAGCCAGACATAAAAGAACAAATACTGTATGCCCCCATTACATTAAATATTTAGAATATATAAATTCATAGAGTCAGAAACAAGAATATAGGTTGCCAGGGGCAGGGGTGTTGGTGGGAAATGGAGAGTATTGCTTAATTGGTACAGAGTTTCCGTTTGGGCTGATGGAAGTTTTGGCACTGGATGGTGCTGGAGATATTTAGCACCATTGAGTTGTATATTTGAAAGTGGCTAAAATGGTTAATTTTAGGTTATATATATGTTAACAGAATGGAATTGTTCAACACAAAGAGTGAACTTTGCCATTTTGGAAAAAGCTTCAGAGCCACGAGAGCCACAACAGCCATAAGAGCCACTAGAGTCACAAGAGCTGACACAGCCAGAGACCTTTGGAAATGAAGAAGGCAAACTACCCAGGGGGAGCTTCATGGAACAGGAAGCCAGGAGAAAAAACTAGCAGATGTTACTATGTTCATCATGTGCCTTTTCAGCTAAGAGAGAAACCCTGAACTTCATCGGCCTTCTTGAACCAAGGTATCTTTCCCTGGATGCCTTAGATTGGACATTTCTATAGACTTGTTTTAAGTGGAACATTTCCACACCTAAAAAAAAAAGTGAACCCTAATATAACTATGGACTATCACTAATAATATAATTATAATTATATTGTTTCAGCAATGTAACGAATGTACTACACTGATGTAAAATGTTAACAACAGTGGGAATTGTGTGTGTGTTGGGGGAGTTATGGGAACTCTGTACTTTCTGCATAATTTTTCTGTAAACCTACAACTGCTCTAATAAAAAATTAACAGAAAATAATTAAGAAGCTGTTTGCTGTTGAATTAATGAAAATATGGCATCTTGGAATAATTGTGCTATTTTTAATTATAAGAAGTTTGTGAACTGGAGACCAAAACCTAATGTGCTGGTTTGAAAGGATAAATGGACCCTAGAAAAGCCATGTTTTAATCAAAATCCCATTTTGTAAAGGTAGTATAATCCCTATTCAATACTGTATGTTTGAAACTGTAATCAGATCATCTCCCCGGAGATGTGATTTAATCAAGAGTGGCTGTTCAGCTGGATTAGGTGATGACATGTCTCCACCATTTGGGTGGGTCTTGATAAGTTTCTGGAATCCTGTAAAAGAGGAAACATTTTGGAGAATGAAAGAGATTCAGGGAGAGCAGAGCAGAACGACAAAACCACAAGAAGCAGAGTCCACCAGCCAGCGACCTTTGGAGATGAAGAAGGAAAACGCCTTCTGGGGAGCTTCACAAAACTGGAAGCCAGGAGAGAAAGCTAGCAGATGGAGCCGTGTTTACCATGTGCCCTTCCAGATGAGACAGAATCCCTGACTGTGTTTGCCATGTGCCTTGTCACTTGAGAGAGAAACCGTGAACTTCATTGGACTCTTGAACCAAGGCTCCTCTCCCTGGATGCCTTAGATTGGATATTTCTATAGACTTGCTTTAATTGGGACATTTTCTTGGCCTTAGAACTATAAACTTAGCAACTTATTAAATTCCTCTTTTTAAAAGCCATTCCATTTCTGGTATATTGTATTCTGGCAGCTAGCAAACTAGAACACCTAAAAACTGAGAAAAAAGGAAGACATTCAATCTGATGCCCTCATGTTTGATTTTATTGAAATATAGTTTCAAGACAAAAAATTTGTGGTTCACTGTCACTACAGCTAACCAATCAGGGTTATTCCCTGTCTAATTTAGATCTCCTCCTCTCTAACCCAATATGGATGGGTAATGAGAAACGATAAGAGCTTGAAAAGTTTGAGGCTACTATTACAACTTAGAAAATTTACCAGAAGCAGACTTACCCTAGGGTGCAATTTGAAATCCCTCATCTTTCGTTCTGAATGAATGTGGTCATTTTTTCACATTCACAAACACTGACCTGTAAGCTTTCCTGGGGATTCATAGAAAATTATCTACTGCTCCAGTTATTGATTGCTGCATAACAAGTTATCTAAAACTAATGTCTTAAAACTAAAACCATTTGTCACCTGTTGTGATTTTGTAGACCAGGAATTTGGGCAGGGCTCAGCTGGGTGATTCTTTTGCTTCACATGGACAAAAACTGAGATAGCTCTGTGGTATTCAGTTGGTGGATGGATGGATCAGAAAGGTCCAAAATGGCTTCCCTCACATGTCTGGTGCCTTGCTGGGGGTTGTTGGGTTCAGCTAAGATTGTTAACCAGAGTGGTGGCATGTGGCCTTGCCAGCACAGCAATCTCAGGGTAGTTGGGCTTCTTATAGGGTAGCTGAGAGCTCCTAGAGTGTTCCAAGAGGCAGGAAATGAAGCTGCCAGTTTTTTATAGTCTGGACTTGGAAACATTAGAGTATTGCTTCCACAGTATTCTATTGATCACAGGAGGCTACCCAGGTTTAAGGGCAGGGGACATAGACACCACTATTTCATGACAGGAGTGTCAAAGAATTTGCAGCCATTTTTAGTCCTTTACATCTACAATGATCCAACCTCTGCTTTTGAGGGGTCAACAATCTAAGGGAAAAGCAGGCATTTAAACTGGTGGTCCTCGACTTTGGTTCGCATTCCTGCCCCCAGACCTACTGAAGAGGTGGCCAGAAATCCAAAGCAACACATTCAGGCCATACTAGATGGGTAAGAAAGTGCTGTGGGAGCCCAGAGAAAATTAGGGAAGATCTGTGAGAGTTTCAAAGAGGGCCACCACTTCTCTCAGTCTTGAAGGATAAGTATAAGTTTGCCAGGCCAAGGTGGAAGGGAAAAGTCAATGGGTCATTTCTTTGTTCACCACTCCCAATTTCCTAATTCTGTCATGCATACTTTCCCATAGTCCAGGTTGGTAACATTTATACTCTGCCTTCAACTACAGTTCAGTCATCTTGGCTTTGTCTCCAGGTTGATTCCAAAAGCTGAAAAGCAGTAGTGTTCTTCTTGTTGTGACTTTGTTCACTGCAGAACTAAATGGGTCTTAATGTGTTTTATCCTGGAGCGTTTAAGAAGATTGTGTATCTCCCTTCCGGAGCCTTCTGTCCACCTCCTGCACTGATTGCCTCTGCATGTCAGCTGGGAGTTTTTTTCATTGTTCTTTTAAGATGCATCATCTGTTTCATAGTTACCATTTCCATCTCTTCTCCCCTCCTCCTGATGTTGCTACTGTTTCTCCTCCTCCTCCTCCTTCTTATTTACTCCTTCATTTTGCCAGAGCACATCCTCCAGAAATTTCTCCAAAAGAATACAGGAAAGGTAAATTGCTGAGTTATTGCTTAGTCTGTGAATTTGTTTATTCTATCATCTTAATTGAAACTTCCTCAAGTATAATGTTAGTTTGAAAAACTAAATATAAACATAACTTTAGTTTGAAAATCACTTTTATTCAGAACTTAGGATGAAAACATTGCTTCATTTTTTTGTACCTGGTGTTACCATTGAGAATTCTGATACCAAACTGATTGTTAATCTTTATTTCTGGAAGGTTTTAGGATCTTCTCTTTATTAAGAAAGTTCACTGTGATGTGTGTGGGTCCTTCCCATTTATCTTTAATATCACTTAGTAGACCCTTTCAATGTGACCCTTAAACTTCAGGAACATTTCTTGCAACTCTTCTTTGCTAAATTTCTCGATCTGTTTTCTCTATTTTCTCTTTGTAACTCTTTGTTTTTGGAGATTGAAACTTCTGGGTTGAAGCTCTATATTTTGTTTTTCTATTTGTCCTGTCCCTGTGTTTTGTTCTACATTTGAGACTTCCTCAACTTGCAACTTTTTCTATAGATGCTTACTATTTTAGTAATTTAATATTTTTAATTTCCCAGAGCCTTTTTTTCTATTCTGATTATTCCCGTTATAGCATCTTGTTCCAGTTTAATGCATGCAATCTCTCTTAGTATTTCTCTTATGGAAATTATTACAATTATTTCAAAGTTCCCTTCGAATCCCTCATTATCTCTGTTTGTGTCGTGCTGAGTTATTTCTGTTTCTCTTGATCAATTGCTTCCAAATTGCAGGCTTTTCTATATGTCTAGTGATCCTTGATTGTTGGTTATCTTAAAAGGCTGCTGAGGCACAGGGCTCACCACCTGACAGAGGCAGTTGGCAGAAAACTGCCAATACCCCCAATTAGTTCAATTTATTCAGAGAAATATCCTCAGATTTGTTGTTGTGCTGTTTTGCTGGATTGTTAGACAAGAGGTCGCATGCAGGTTTTTGAGCTGGAGTTTGGAAATGGAATGCAGGGATTTGACTGTTTTCCATGACACTTCTCTCTCCTGTCCTCCATTGAACCTACAGACCCTGAACCCTAAACCTCTTTAGGACTTTGCTGTGATGTTGGCTGGCTCCTCAGTGGTCAGATCGTCCACACGTATTCTCGACTACAGGTTCTTCCCATCTGCTTCATCAGTTTATCCTTACTCCCTACCAGAAATTTGATGTGATCTCTTATCCCTCAATGACCTTCATTGTGTTCTATTCAGTATTGTGGGCTTGCACCTTTAAATTCCTTTATTATCATTTTAATGGAGTCTTGAGGGGGAGAAGTGGAATACATGTGTTCATTCCACATTGTAGAACTCAAATTATGGAGGAATTTTTCAGGGAATAACTTTTGGCTTTGATATAATTTCAAGCTACCAAAATCATTATTTTGCTCTTTGTCATTCTCTCTTTTTCTCATTTTTTTATCATTCTTTTTTTCTCATACATTTTTTTCTGAACATTTGAAAATACATTGAAGACACCATACCCCTTTACCCCTAAATACTTCAATATATACTTCCTAAGAATTAGTCACTCCATTAAATAACACAATACAATTTTCAAAATAATCAGGAAAATTATTTGAATGATACTGTTTTCTAACCCACAGCCCATATTCAAATTTTGCCAATTTTCATAATAATGTTTTTATAGCAAATTTTTCTCGTCTAGAAGCCAATTCAGGATCACACATTTCATTTAGTTGCTGTATTTCTTTAATCTCCTTTAATACAGGACAATTCTTCTGCCTTTCCTTGTCTTTCATGATATTGACATTTTTTAGGCCATTATTTTGTAGAATGTCTTTTAATTTGGGTTCCCCTACTGTTTACTTATGATTTGATTCAGTTATGCATCTTTGACAAGACTATCATGTGAGTGATCTCTCCTTCTCAGGAGCCATGCAATGTCAGTTGACCCCATTTCTGGTTGTCTTGATTTGCCAAACTTACTGTGACAAATACCATTTAGTTGGCTTAAACAACAAAAATTTACTGTCTCACGATTTTGAGGCTAGAAGTCTATGCCAATTTGAAGCTGTTATGTACCGCAGAAAAACCATGTGTTTTAATCCTGATTCAATATTGTAGGGTGGAAATCGTTGATTAGATTGTTTCATGGAGATTGACCCACTCAATTGTGGGTGGGGACTTTTGATTAGATTACTCCATGGAGATGTGACACGCCCAATTGTGGGTGTGGCCTTCTGATTAGATGGAGATGTGACCCCACCCATTCAAGGTAGGTCTTGATTAGTTTACTAGAGTCCTTTAAAAGGGGAAACATTTTGGAAAAACATTAGATGCAGATGATTAGAGAACAGTTGCTTCAGAGCCATTGGAGATGCAGACATCTGGAGATGCTTCTAGTACTGACAGAGAGAGCAGATGCTTAGGAGCCAGCAGACATCACCATATGCCAGAATCCAGAATTGTGTCTCAGAGCAGCTAAGTGAAGGCCCATGGACACTTAGAGAGAAAATCACTGGTATCAGAAGAGGGAAACAACAGAATTGGAAACAAGGATCAGCAGATGCCAGCCACTTGCCTTCCCATATGACAGATACCAGCCTTTCTTGAGTCAAGGTATCTTTCTCTGGATGCTTTAGCTTGGACTTTTTCTTTTAATGGTCTTAGAACTGTAAACTTGTAACCAATGAATTCCTTTTATAAAAGTCATTCCATTTCTGGTATGCTGCATTCCAGCATCTTTGACAAACCAATACAAAGTCCAAAACCAAGTTGTCATGAAGGCCACGCTGGTGATGGCAGTCCTCTGTTACATGGCAATTTCCTTGTCCCTTCCTGTAGCTTTTTCTGACTTCCAGTTTCTATGTGTTCTGACTTCTCTGATACATCCAAATTTCCTTTTTTTATAAGACCTCCAGTCATAGGAATTAAAAGCCACCCTAATTTAATTCAGCTGTACCTTAAATAATACTAACACCTTCAAAAGGTTTTATTTACTAATGGGTTCCTACCAACAGGAACATAGATTAAGATTAAGAATATGTCTTCTGTAGGATCCTTGATTTGATTTTAGCTTTCTTTTTTAATTATTATTTTTTAGAGTAGTTGTAGGTTTACAGAAAAATCATGCAAAAACCATGGGGTTGGGCAGGCAATGGTGGCGCAGTGGCAGAGCTCTCGCCTGCCATGCCGGAGACCCGGGTTCATTTCCTAGTGCCTGTCCATGCAAAAAACAATGACAACAACAACAAAAAACTATAGGGTTCCCATATACCACCCCCACTACCCCCACCCCCACAGACTGTGTGGGTGGGTGGGGGCAGTGTATTAGTGTGTTACATTTGTTGCAATTGGTGAGTCAATATTATCATAATTATATTAGTAACTATAGTTTACACTAGGCTTCACTCTTTGTGTTGTATAGGGCCATAGGTTTTGTGATGTTAACTTTGATCACTGGTTTGAGGTGGTGTCTGCCGGGTTGTATCACTGTGAAGCTATTTTTTCATTTGTAAGCAATAAGCTGTCTCTGAGGAGATAGGGAGATTTAAGTATGGGGAAGTCTTGAGCATATTTGAGGAGGAAGGAACTAGTGGAGAAGCAGAGTTAGAGATGATGATTGGAAGTGTGGGATCCTGGAGAATGGGGGTGAGGGGTGGGGTCAGGCTCCAAAGCACAGGCAAAATTACTGGCTATGAGGAGGAGGAGAAGGCCTCTTCCTCAAAAACGAGGGATGCAGGGAGGAAGAAAAGCAACCTGTGACTGAGCACTCCTGTAAACGGTATCGTACAAAACAGTAGTTAGCTCAAGAACAGACGTGTCCTTAACTTGTTCACTCACGATTGCAGATCTGATTCATAGATGATTCATATTAATTTATTTCAGTAGCTTTATATCTAGTGATCCTCCCAAAGTTGGTAACAAGGGTTGTTACTGGGGAGAAGAACTTGACAGGTGAGGGAGAGGGGCAGGAGGAACAAGTTTCATTCCATGCTTTTGGATGATGAGCTTTTTGGTTGCATTACCAGTTAAACACTATAAACTAAGAAGAAAATGTTCTTGATCATTCTGAAAAGTAGTAGTTAATTCCTTCTCTTTACCGGTTCAGTTTGGTCAGGGGAAACAATATTTCCATGCTTTAATAATGATGAAATCTTTTATCTGCAGCAATAGCAATACTTTGAACACACTATTTTTCCATTTCTATACTCTTTTTTCTTTCTAGCTTTAAATATTTTTAATTAGACTTCTTATTCTGAGACAATTGTAGAGTCACACACCATTGTAAGAAATAATCCAGAGACTAAGCCTACTGATAATTATGCCTAAGAGTCAACCCTGGAGAGCCTCTTTTGTTGCTCAGATGTGGCCTCTCTCTCTAAGCCATCTTGGTAGGTGAACCTCCTACCTATATAAGATATGACTCCCAAGGGTATAAATCTCCATGGCAAAGTGAGCCCTGACTCCTAGGGATAAGCCACGACCCAGCATCATTGGAATGAGAAAGCCTTCTTGACCAAAAGGGGGAAGACAGAAATGAGACAAAATCAAGTCTCAGTGGCTGAGAGATTTCAGAGTTGAGAGGTTATCCTGGAGGCTTTCTTATGCATTATATAGATATCCGTTTTTAGTTTACAGTGTATTGGAGTGGCTAGAGGGAAGTACCTGAAACTGTTGAACTATGTTCTAGTAGCCTTGATTCCTGAAGAAGACTGTATAACGATGTAACATTTACAATGTGACTGTGTGATTGTGAAAACCTTGTGTTTGATGCTTCTTTTGTGCAGGGTGTGGTTCACAAAAACAAGGACTCTTGTCCTTCAGCTTATTCCTACTTCTGGTGGTGGAAATATAATATGATAACTATTTTATAATTCTTTCTTCAATTTTTTCATTATTCAGTCAATTCAACATTCTTTCACCAAATATCTGTTGAATGCCTAGTATGTACCAAGCACTGTTTTAAACTTTTGGAACTCATCACTGAACAAAGCGAAGTCTGCTCATTTGCTCTTAGCCCCAAGATATCATCAATTATGCTTTGTTTCCGTATATTCTTTATCTAATGACATTTCCTTCAGGAAGTCCCAGTTGGTTTCAAGGGCTCTGACTGTGACAGTGGCAGCCTGCCTGTAGTAGCAGAGCAATGTTTCCCTAAAGTTGTCCATTTCCTAATCTCCAAAACCTTTGAGTATTTTATGTTATGCAAAGAGTAGAATAAGGGTTGCAGATAGAATTTAGGTTGCTAATCAGCTGACCTTATAAGGGGGATAATATCCTGGATTACCTAGGTGGGCTCAATATAGTCACATGAGCCTGTCAAAGCAGAGACCATTTCCTGGGATGTAGTCAGAGAAAGAGATGTGATGACAGAAGAAGGGTCAGAGAGATGCTGCACTGCTGGCTTTGAAGATTCAGAAAGGGGTACATGAGTCTGGAAATGAGCCAACTCTAGAAGCTGGAAATGGCAAGGAATCAGATTCTCCTGAGAGGCTCAAGAAAGAAATACAGTCCTGCTAACATCCTGATTTTAAACCCAGTGAGACCTGTGTCAGACTTCTGACTTACAGAACTGTAAGGTAATAAATTTGTGTTGTTTTAAGCCACTAAGTTTCCAGTGCTAGAAAACGAATACTGTCCAAACAACAACAGGCCTTGTTATGGTCCCATTCTAAAGGAGTGATGCCTAGTTGGTCTCCCCAGTCTAAACACTGGAATAGTGATCACATGTGACATTCAGGACCACTCAGCTCAGTCAGCACCTTCAACAATACCACATGGATGCTTTCAGCTGCAAGTAATAGAATACTCAATTATAAACATGGTTTAAGCAAAAAGTCTGGGAGGAAGTGGTTACATGATTGATACAGTGGCAGTGGATAGGTGATGTCAACAAGGACCAAGGCTTTTTCCATCTTTCGGCATCACCACCAGTACCAAATTAGCTTGGTCTTCAGGTTTTTTTTCTTTTTCTTTTTTTTTTTACTCATGGTCACAAGATGGTTAGAACAGTTCCAGGCATCATATGTTCACACAAGTGCATCCAAAAGCAGCATGAAGGAAAGTTTCCACACCCTCTTTCTTCTCTTCTTATGAAGGAAGAAAATCTTTCCCAGTATCCTTCCAGAAGACTTTCCCTCTAGTTCCATTGACAAATATTTGGGTCACATGTCCATTCCATGCTCAATTTGTAAAAGAGACTAGGAAACCAAGGATCCAACGTAGGTAGTGGTCTCTGTCAGCCAAGAAGAATGGAGAAGGGGATAGCTACTTGGTAGGCAATGATGTCTGCTCTTTCCTCAGAACTACAGAAAAGCAATGCAAAGACTAATAGAAAACTACTTACTACAGAATGACCCTATAGAGTTCTAATGGCGTAATGCAATTCTTTCTGAAAACAGTATTGCTAAGTGTCCTATTTGGGACTAAATTTAGAAAAGTCTGTGACGCCCATTCTGGGTTCTTCTGTGTGTCATCTCTGTTATTCCGTGTCACCTGCCTATCTGCTTTGGTGTCCCTTGCTACTCCGTGTAACAAATTTTCCAAGCCAGAGTAGCCCGATTCTTGTAGCAAAGTGGGTATCCTGATTATAAAGGGTTCTTGGTCTTCAATCACAAATCACAAGACTGCCTCTTAACTACCCTAGCTTTAATTTTTCCCATTCACCCCCTATAGATCAATGTAGGATTGAAATATCAAACACGCTTCTCCAATGATACTACGCCTATGACTAAATCCATCTTTTCAAATAAGTGAAGCATTTTCCTTTGCTGCTATGAAATAAGACTTAGAATTCATCCTGGCTTTTTGGCAGGAGGAGAACAATTTTATGGGAAATGCAATTTGGAAAGGGACCAAATTTCTTGTTATTTTCTCCTGAATCCCACTGTCAAATGTCCCCTGAACTCTAGCACCCTTATTTAAAAACTGTCCTTTTCACTTATTGTAAAGATTCCTAGATTGTGAGCTTTCACAACAGTCACTTTAACAGTTGTAACTGTCATTTCTAAATTCTAAGATGCTGACTTTTTTATGCATAACCTGATAGTTTCTTGGAACTTTGAGTGTCTGTGTGACACCTGAGACTCAGAGCTAGAGTTATGCAGCTATGAAAGTCAGCATTACTCTATACTACAACTGTTAAAGAAGCTGAAAAAAAGATCAGACTTTAATTAGAGCTGTGAATGAAACAGACTTGGTTAGGACTAGGGTAAATCAGAATACAGGGTAATGGATGACATTGACTGTAGTTTAAAACATCAACTTCTTTGTGAGACAAAGGAAAGAGATGTTTATTTGGTACAAAATTTATATTTTCTGTAGCAAAATATCTAATTTAACCTGTATGGTCAATTTATTTAAGCAACATAATTACATGAAACCTAGAATATGAATGAGATCTTTTTATTCTGTACAAGCTAATGTAATACCTTGATGCATCCCAGAATATCTTGGACCCAAAATAAAAATATTTGCAAAGGCCCCTTGAGGGACTGGGGAAAAATGTGGAAATATTAAACTTCCCCACTTCTAAGGAATTCCTGATATTTCTGCAAGCATTCGTGACTCCCCATTTAATAAGTCAAGCCCTTGATCTTGGGGCCTGGCCTTATGAAACTTATTCTTGCAAAGGAGAAGCCAAGCCTACTTATAATTATGCCCAAGAGTCACCCCCAACGAGCCTCTTTTGTTGCTCAGATGTGGCCACTCTCTCTCAGCCAACTCTGCAAATAAATTCACTGCCCTTCCCCCTACGTGGGACATGACTCCCAGGGGTGTAAGTTACAAAGTTTCAGTGGTTAAGAGATTTCAGATAGAGTCAAGAGGTCATTCTTGAGGTTATTCTTATGTATTATATGGATACTCCCTTTTAGTTTTTAGTGTATTAGAATAGCCAGAAGGAAACACCTGAAACTGTTGAACTGTAATCCAGTAGACTGGATTCTTAGTGATAATTGTATAACTATATAGCATTTATCATGTGACCAAGTGATTGTGAAAATCTTGTGACTGACACTCTTTTTATCCAGTGTATGGGGAGAGAGTAATAAAATAAAGATGAAAAAAGTTTTTAATTTGTCCTTCTCTCTCTCTCTCTCTCTCTCTCTCTCTCTCTCTCTCTCTCTCTCTCTCTCTCTCTCTCTCTCTCTCTCTCCCCCCCCCTCCCTCTCCCTCTCCCTCTCCCTCTTCTCTCTATCTCCCTCTCCTTCTCTCTCTCTCCCCCCCTCTCTCCCTCTCCCTCTCCCTCTCCCTCTTCTCTCTATCCCCCTCTCCTTCTCCTCAGAAGCATAAAAATCAGGGGATGGAATTAAGTTGTAGAAGATGTTGCTTAAATCCACCCACCAAAAGAAGATCCAAGTACCAGTTCCAAGTCAACCAAAATGCTCAGTTACATTTTCTTCTGAGAGATAAAACCTAGAATTTTCTCAGTGGAAAGATTGTCAGTTACCCAAAGGTAATGTTTATAGCAGTCCCAATAACTGGTTATTATAAAACAAGCCATAGTTCCGAAGCTAAAATTGAAAAGCAAGCAGGGATGTGTATGAGAAAGAAAGAGAGAGAGGCAGAGAGAGATGTTTTTATTTGGCTTTTTTCCTCTACTACCAACATAAAAACAGCAGCACAAAATTTGTCAGGGTTGAAAAAGAGAGTTAATGATGCAAGGGTACTTCAAACCAAATATATTTTGTCGAACATGTAACTCAACCAAATACATGATTCAGTTTCAATGCAGATACACTAAAACATCAGTGGGAAAGAGCCCAGCTCCTATGGAATTGGTAGAGTCCAATTGCCCACGCACAGGAAGAATGTGGTGTGTCAAGAGGACAAAATCCTAGTGCTCAGCCACTTTAAATTTAAAAGCTACTCTAGTTCAGTGGTTCTAATCTCTGGTTGGACATTCAAATTACCTAGGGAGCTGTTTAAAAAGGTTGATCTCTGGACCTAGCCATCCATAAATGCTGATTCCGGTGGACTGAGGTGAGCTATGAGCAGCAGTATTTTTAAAAAAACTTCCCAGGTATATTCAATGTGCAGCCAAGGTTGAGCATCAATTCTCCAGGCAGATAGTAGCCTAGTAAATACTTGAGATTGCTTCCATTCCATGTAAATGCTAAGTTTTTCTTCAAAGGAGGATCAAAGGTCTTATCATGTAGAACAACATTGTGCCTTAGATGATAGGGGAATAATTATCTGTAGTCCCCATTGGTTTAAAAAGATAATAAAGGGAATAAAACAACAATCCATCCATCAATTGAAATTCCATAACTACAGTAATATTAGAGGACCCAGTCATCAAGAATTATGCTCCAAGCGAACATCTTTAAAAACCAAACCAAGGACAGAGGTCAGTTGCTCAATGATGGGGTATAAAACTTAATCTTATCAAGTTGTTTTGGCAGAGATGGCAAGTGCCATTATATCACTGGAGTTGAGCCATGTAGTACCCTCAGAGGACAGCTAGAGACCAGAAATAAGATCAGCACGTTCCTTTGTCAAAGTACTCATTTATGGAGTTAGTCAAACTCAGGGCATAAAAGAGAGTCCAGCAAAGAGACTGACTTGCAGTTGTGGAGCTCAGCTTCTGCCAAAGTCAGCCCAATCCTCCTGCTCACAAGCATATTCATTCTTAACTTGGTTTTAAAACCATGGAGTTTAGCCATGGCTTAGAATTCTACAGGTTTTTTTCTTTGTTTTTTGGTAAAACAATTCCAAAGATTATAAAAATTGGGCACTTTTAAAATTTTATTTTTATTGTTTTTTTAAAAACATAGCAACATATAAACACGAACATTCTTACCATATGATCATTCAATTCTTGGTATATAATCAATAACTCATAATATCATCACATAGTTGTATATTCATCACCATGATCATTTCTTAGAACATTTGCATCAATTCAGAAAAAGGAATAAAAAGAAAAAAGAAAAAAACACATACATGCCATGTCCCTTACCCCTCCCTCTCATTAACTGCTGGTATTTCCATCTACCTAATATATTTTAGCCTTTGTTTCCCTTATTTTTTTTCTATACCCCTTACCACTCCCTTTTGTTGATCACTAGCATTTCAATCTACTAAATTTATTTTAACATTTGCTCCCCCTATTATTTATTTATTTTTAATCCATATGTTTGACTCATCTGTCCATACTGTAGATTTAAGGAGCAGCAGACACAAGGTTTTCGCAGTCATACAGTCACATTGCGAAAGCTATATCACTATACCATCATCTTCAAGAAACATGGCTACCGGGACACAGCTCTACATTTTCAGGCGGTTCCCTACAGCCACTCCATTACAACTTAACTAAAAAGGTGATATCTATTTAATGCATAAGAATAACCTCCAGGATAACCTCTCGATTCTGTTTGAAATCTCTCAGTCATTGACACTTTATTTTGTCTCATTTCTCTCTTCCGTTTTTTGGTCAAGAAGGTTTTCTCAATCCCTTGATGCTGAGTCCCAGCTCATTCTAGGATTTGTGTCCCACATTGCCAGGGAGGTCCACACCCCTGGGAGTCATGTCCCACATAAGGACGGGGAGAGCAGTGAGTTTGCTTGTCATGTTGGCTGAGAGAGAGAGGCCACATCTGAGCAACAAAAGAGGTTCTCTGGGGGGTGACTCTTAGGCCTAATTTTAAGTAGGCTTAGCCATTCCTTTGTGGGGATAAGTTTCATATGAACAAAGAATTGGGCACATTTTAATTGATGATGGCATTCACTATCTATACACATACAGTTTTATATCGACAATACACAGTGCTTCATTTATTTCATTTCAGCTCCCTGGAGAGGGTATGTGGAAAAAATCATTTCCAACTGGGGAACTGAGGCATGGTCTTTAAGAAATTGTATCAAGGCACACAGTGATTCTGGGGAAAATTGGAAATCTCAGCAGACAGGGACTCTTTTGTGTTCTATACTTCTCTATGAATGGACAAATATTCATATCCCAACATCACAAATACATTCAAATTTTGACGCCATAGTTCTAAAAAAAATTCTTATGTCTCAGAAGGGAGCAATGAACCAATTACTTTTGGTATGTTGTTGAGGTACTCTCTAAAATTGTGCTTCAAAATCAAAGTGGGTTCATTGTATTAATATGATGTTTGCTTGGTTCAAATTAAAATTTTCAAAGCCAGCATTACAGAGCGTTCTTTTATAAATCAGGACTTGTGGTAGCATCATAAAAAACAGAAGGCTTGGGTCTGGATGCAAAGGTCAACAAATCACTTTGGAGAGCAGGGGTTATGGTTTGGATACCTAAGATAATTTTATATCTCTACAAATCTATGACATAATTTAAAAAAAATTTACTTTGAAATATGTGGACTCACTGGAAGTTGGAAAAATAGTACATAGAGTCCCATGAGCCCTTCACCCAGTTCCCCCAATAGTGACATCATATGTTACTGTAGTGCAATAATGTAATGTCATTTTATATAAATAATGGTTTGAGTTCAGTCAAGGTTTGCAGCAGAGGAAGAAAACTGATTTGACCAAATGATTTCAACTCAGATATATTTTCCTCTGGCTCCCCTGAAGAAGACTGTACAGAGAAAGAATGGTGGCATGTTTTTTAGGATAAATAATCTTGAATAGTGTAAGAGATGGTAATTCATATATGCTAGAATACCCTTCTTTAGTTAGACCATGTTTTGTTTAAGTTTCATCTGCTCTAAACTTAACATAATACATAACGGTTTAGCTAGGTAACCCTTGATTTTCTCAAAATACAGATATTTTAATTGAAAGTCTTCTATATTCAGCAATGTGAAAATCCTTAAGTAACATCACAAGACATTCAATTCTGAAGAATAAATTGTGCCATTCCAACAAATGATGTGGCAGTGTAGAATCTAATAATACTTCTACACATTAGTATTTCAATATAAATAATCATTATATTCAGTTTAACTTAATCATTCGATTCAATTTCATGCAATATCTACTTAATTGAGGTATATAAAAATATTTTGGCAAAGCAGCCTACTCACCTGAATGGATAAACTGAGCTAAGATTTCCAGTATCTTACTTTAGGCTTATAATCTATTCAGTAGCCATCTTAAATCTGCTTTCCAGACATGCCTTCCAGACTAGCAGAGTAGAGAAGAAGCTGAGAACCATCAGGGTTGATCACATCACCTGGCCCTAGGACAGGATATTCTGCATTGTTTTCCTTTGTAAAGAACATTTGCCATAGTTGAGCCTTTGAAAAATGTTCATATTGTCTATGCATCTGTTTTTCAAAGGGAGAAAGAAAACCAGAATATTCTGCAGAAGAAAGTCCGCAATTCAGAACCCATCATTTGCTTTGTCATTTTATAGCCCAAAGCCAAGGTTAAAGAATTCCAAACACATCTTTAAGAAATATCCCTGATATGGTGGATTGGCACTGAGCCAGTTCTCAGCAGCTTGTGGACTGTGGTGTGTCAGCACATCTGGCTGGGACTCAGGACATAGTGTGGCTCAAGAAAAAAAATGGGGAGATAAAAAAAGAAAAGCACTTAAAGGATGGAAGAAATCTATTTTGAACACCCTATAGATTTTTCTTTTTCTTTCTTTTTTTTTTTTTTTTTTGCACCACCTCAAAGTTTCCTCAGACACTTGTTTCACTTTTATTAGCAAAATTGTACCAGAGAAAATGGAAACAGACACCCTTCTAGTTATGCCAAGCAGAAAGTTATTCAACATAGGGAATTAGATGCTCAGGCAGTCATTGGAAGGGCTGGAGAAATAGAAGTCTAGGAGGTCTGCCATAGTCTTTTAGGTCCCACTGATGAAATCCAGAAATTAAGAAACTCTAGGAAACACCAACCAGGGATCTAGTTGTCACAAAGTTGGTGACCAGATGGTGATGTGTGGAATCTGGTCACTGCAAAATATAATATCTGTTAGAATGTCAGTTGACCCCTGCTGCAGGATAATTTACCTCTCTTCAGCCTAATGGGAAGAACTTAACTTGCATCCAGTGCCCAAGTGGAAGGCTGTCTGGGCAATAAACATTTCAGCCTTTGCAATAGAAGGGGGCATATAGAAGGGATGGAAAATATGCCAAGTGTTAATTGACAATCTCCTGGATAAAAGTGTATATGCGGGGCAGGCCATGGTGGCTCAGCAGGCAGAGTTCTTGGCTGCCATGCCAGAGACCCGGGTTCGTTTCCCGGTGCCTGCCCATGAAAAAAAATTAAAAATAAATAAAAACTGTTCTACATGCATATAGAAATCCCATATGTGTATATGTCATATGGTTCAGCATGTCTCAAAGTCTACAGGTATCAGGAAGAAATAGGTCTCATAATCAGAAGCATTCAGAAATCCCTGCATCCCCATTTGGAGAGTTTTGATATATATTAGAATTTAAAAGACTCTGAAAAGCTCTGCTGTAGAGAATTCCTCTTTCCCTTTCTGGAGGACACCCAATATACTATATTAACTGGTGGTCTCTGGGAAATAGAAATAGGGCATTAAGGGACTGTTACCTGCTGTTTTTTAACCTTCTGAACAAACATTCTTTGATTTAATCACAAGAAATTATCTTTTCCAATAAAATTTAGAAGTTTGTTTTCCTTATATCCAAGGTTCAAATAAAAGAGCTTTAGCTGTGAGCTGAGCATATGAGTGCCATGGTGGGGGAAAGGCACTCAAGTGATATTTACAATAGAGGAATAAGGCCAGTGTGTCTCAAAGTGAGGTCTTTGGACCCCTGCATCAGAATAGCTTAGGAGGGTCATTAAAGTGAAGAATTCTGGGCCCTTGTGGGGATCTACTGAATCAGAATTCTTGGGGGTGGGACATGATTATTTGCCTTTTTAACAAGCTCCCCAGGCTGTCGATCCCCAAGTATACTATCATTTGAAAACCACTGCCTCAGAGCCTTGAAGCTTCAGCCAGTTTCTATTCTGGTCTCAGGTATTTCTCTCCCTTTTCAGGAGGAAAATCCAAATGACCCCGTTTTGGGGTGTTACCTGGTTCTACTTGGACTCTGACAAGTGACACATCATAGGAGATAGGAGTGGTGGTCCCAGAGGCACAGTCCCAATTTCTAGCCTCAGGAGAAATGTTCACCCACAACACATCCACTGAACCTACAGGCCCCTTGCCTGAGCTTCAGGACACACCACTGGTGGTGAAGGGAGAAAAGCACTCTACCTAGAGAGAGTTGTTGAAATACTGAGGGAAGCAGCAGATGTGTTGGCATCTTTAAGGAAGAAACTGAAAACATTCTTCAAAGGAGAAAAGAAAGAAATATAGGGTGCTCTGTTTCACTGAGGTCTCCTTTTGAGGTACTGGATAATTATTCCCAAGGAATGTCTCCAAGAACAATACCCACTCCCCTCAAAAGCAGATTTTAAGAAGTCCCATGGCTTTCCAGGAGCCCCTGTTCTCTGTTTTCTCCAAGAACCTCTGAAGATTCTTCCTCATATCCAAAGTGCCACTTCTCAATAGTTCTGGTAGCTAATGACACCTCTGGAACCAGAAGCCACACAAATGTACTCCCTCAGTCTTAGAAGATTCCATAAATCCTGGTACCTGACTGCTCCAGGATGAGCTCTGCTGCAATAGCTATTGCCAAAGCCAGAGCTTTGGTGCATCTCCTATGTGATTCCCTGCCCTTGCTGGACCAGCAGAGGATGCTGTGACCTATCACCACCTCTGTATATAGCTGAAGAGGTGTGGCTGCTTCCAGGTGTCCTTCTGAACCACTACTCCTAGTGCAAATTCTCCCTCTCTTAAATGGAGAGAGAGGGGCTAAGACCTTTTGGAAGGGGGAAGAAGAGCCTTTTTTTTAATAAATGGTGCTAGCCTAACTGGATACCCACATAAACAAATCACACCATATGCAAAAATTAACTCAAAATGGGTCAAAGATGAAAATGTAACTGCTACAAGTATAAAGCACAGAAAATGTTAAAATATAAAACAGGAGTAAATCTTCATGACCTTGGGTTAGACAATGGTTTTTTGCTGTGGCACCAAAAGCACAAGCAACAAAAGAAAAAAATAGGTAAATTGGCCTTCATCAAAATTAAAAACTTTTGTGATACAAAAGTGAAAAGACAACCCATAGAATGGGAGAAAATGTTTGCAAATCATATGTCTGATAAGGGACTTGTATCTGTAATATATAAAGAATTCTTACAACTCAATAGTGAAAATACAATAAGCCCAATTTAAAAATGGGCAAAGGATTTCAATAGACATTTCTTTAAAGAAGCTATATCAATGGCTAATAAGCACATGAAAAGATGCTCAACATCATCAGTTATCAGGGGAATGCAAATCAAAATCACACTAGATTGTATTTAATACACACTAGAATGGCTAAAATAAAGAAAATTTGTTATATTGGCAAGGATGTGGAAGAATTGGAACCCCCATACACTGCTGATGGGAATGTAAAATGGTATAGCCACATTGGAAAAGTTTGGCAGTTCCTCAAGATGTGAACATAGAGTTAACATATGACTAGTAATCCCATTCCTAATATACCCAAGCGAAATTAAAATATAGGTCTGTTCAAAACTTTGCACACAAGTGTTCATGGCAGCATTATTCATAAAAGCCAAAATGTGGAAACAACCCAAATAACCATAAACCGATGAGTGGTTAAACAAAATGTGGAATATTC
Organism: Tamandua tetradactyla; assembly: GCF_023851605.1. Lineage (NCBI taxonomy): Eukaryota > Metazoa > Chordata > Mammalia > Pilosa > Myrmecophagidae > Tamandua > Tamandua tetradactyla. Next base: position 143,171,602 of record NC_135353.1, on the reverse strand, counting down.
ATATAATGGAATAATATTTGGCAATTAAAAAAATGAATGACTGATACACACTATGACATGAATGAACATCAAAAACATTATGCTAAGTGAAAGAAGGCAGTCACAGAGATCACATATTGTCTGAGTAACTTGATATGAAATGCCCAGAACGGGCAAATCTATAGAGACAGAAAGTAGAGTACACAGGAAGAAAAAAGATAGAAAAGCAAAAATGCAAGCAAAAACAAAAGAAATTCATTCATAGATTTTGAGTTTGCAAGCACCCAGGCTCCAGCAATTTAGGGGCAATTAACAGATTTTTCAGGTTAATTTTGGCTATAGTTGATTTTCACATTATGTGACCTCAGAACCTAATCCCTAGTGAGTTAATAATCCTAATAATTGTAATAACAATCATAGTTTTAAAATAGCAATAATAACATATTGATAATAGCTTAACAGTTTTCTGAGCACGTAGAACATGCCAGGCTCTAAGTGTCTGACTATATTGACCATTTAATTTTTACAACAACCCAACGAAGTTGAATGCTTTTATCTACATTTTATAAATGAAGTGACTTGTAGGGTTTGTAGGTAGGCCAGGATTTGAACCCACATTGTCTGGCTCCATAGCCCAAATCCTTAACCATTAATAGTCTGGGCACTTCTTGTCCCCAAAACAAAAATAAAATACTGTCCTAGGAATCCGCATGGCATAAAAAATGTAGTATGTGTGATTGTGTGTGTGTGTGTGTGTGTGTGTGCGCGCGCGTGTGCACTAATAATTGGGAGAATATAGTTATTTCAGAGAATGGAATTATCAATAAATGGAGGAATTATTATAGGCTTCATTCATTGTGACATTTCAAAAAGCAAACTTTTATTCTTTGTGTTCAAACATTAATCCTGAGAGTAATTCTTAGTTGCTAATGAAATTAGCATATTGACAGGGTAGAAAAGCACACTTGTTCCTTTATTTGCTATTAAATTGTTCCGACTTTAGTAAACAGTCTCCTTCAAAAATTGAAATATTTTGTGAAACAATAGTGATTCTAACTTTGTCTGGCCCACCTTTCTGTGTAAAAATATTAAAAAATTGTTAGAGAAGAGAAAATATGAATCAACTTGACAACATTTGATAAGCTAAGGTAGCTACATACAATTTTCTTAATTATGTGTGGATCCTGTAATTAATTATCTCTCCCAGATTCCTAATTCAAGATGCACTTTTCCCTGCAACATCATCTATTTATTCTTTCTTAGACTCCTTGTTTCCTGATTATAAAATTATTACATGATAATAACAATAACACAGATAACAATAACACATATAGTAATTATAATTATAAAAATTCAGTCCCATGGAATAGAAAATAAAGCTTATCCATAATCCTATCATTTTTGGATCATGTGATTTGAATGAAATTGTAGCTTTAAAAATTTATGGTATCCTCTGAAATATGTTCTGTAACTAATTGTTACCATGTGCTTTAAAATTTATTGCTTTTTTGTTATATGTTATTTTTCACAATAAAAAAATTTTTAATTATGGCATCATGCAGCTTTCATTATTTATTTAAGCACCTGCAATTAGCAGTAACTTGTTTCTAAGTCTTCATTGTGGCAAATGGTTCCTTGGCAGTACTTGGGTTGAAGGGTACCTGCATTCAGACTTTGGAAAGATGTTGCCAAATTGATCTCTAGCAATGTGGAAAGGTCTCCAAGCACATTTTCCAGTGCTGGATATAATATTTTTCATATTTCTTATTCTGGTATCTATAGCAATAAACTCCTATTGAATTCAAGCCAGAATAGATCAGTTGAGCATTTTATAACTTTGTTTTATTTAATCCCAGAATATTGGGTTAATAAGTGCATATAATTAAATTTCTTAATGTGTATTATGGAAAGACAATATTTCAAATTCCTTATTCAATGACGTCAAATCCCACCAGTGGCACTTGTTTTGTGAAAATGCTGAATATGCTGTGAACTTTTGACGAGCTCTACAATTTATACAGATTAAATTATGTTTATTTTATGGCCTGGAGTCCAAGCAGAGAAAATTACAATTAGAGAAATCAATGCCAATAGAAAATACATTAACTTTAATACAGGTGTAGCTTAAAACAAGAAAACAAGGCGCAACTAATGCAGTACCGAAATAAGAAATAATGTTACGATGGTGTTTGACCAGCAGTGTAGGAACTGACTTTGTGGAACTGATTTTACCTAATGGCCAAAGACCAGGCAGTGAAATAAATCAGCACAGGGGAAAGTATGAAGGGGAAGGGTGGTATTAAATGTCAGGCAATTCTAAATTTTCTGTATCCATTAGGAAAGAAAAGGACCAATATGAAACTATTGCAATAACCAAATACTGTGGTTGAATATATGAAGAAATTTTAAAAGCTAAAGCTTATAGACAGCTCAAATACAAAATATTTAATAAATTGGCCTTGTGATAGTTCATAATATCTACTCATAACTGAGGTTAATTTTTTACCCATTATGTACGATTTTGTATCAAATTTAGAAAACAGGGTATTTATAGTCTCCATTAAGTTTATATTCAGAAAATCTTTTTTACAATTTAATGTTCATTTTAAAAGTGCATAACGTATATGAGAGGCTTTTTTAAAATTTTCAAAGCTCAGGAATATTTTTCTGTTTTCGACAACTTAATCTATTAAAAGTGAAACAAATTGATGCAAATTTTGAAACTGTCTCTTGGCAAGATAAAAAAACACAAACAAAATATCTGTTTAAATTCTTTCTGAGAATGTAGTCTCAAATACATTCTCAAACCAAAAGTACTGCCCTTTGATTTTCTCTAGAATACTGAGTTCTAAACAAACATTCCTATAGCTTTTGAGATTTTATGAAAAACATTTTGTTTTCTTTCATTAAAAAAGCTACCTCCAACTGAATATATTAAGAGAAAAATAGCACAGTTCTTATTCAGTACCTAAAACATATTGGCCAGAAATATGAGATTTCATGTTTTCCCTGCAGTGTATGTATTGGTCTATGGGGCTTACAAATAGCACTACTCTTGGGCTTATACTATGACAGACTTTTTTTTTTTAGTATTATGTATTTTGCTTATGCTTTTTAAATGCAATTTTACTGAGATATATTCACATACCATACAACCATCCAAAGTGTACAATCAAGGGGTCACAGTATCATCATATAGCTGTGCATTATCACCACAATCAATTTTTGAACATTTTCATTACTCCAAAGGAAACATATAGGCATAAAACTTAAAATGAAAAAGAACACCCAAAACATTCCATACCCCTTATCCCCCCGTGCCACTTTGACTCTGTGGTGGACCCCAGAAAAGCCATGTCCTTTAATCCTGATTCAATATTGCTGGCTGGGAGCTTTTTGATTGTTTCTATGGAGGTGTGACTCACCCAAATGTGGGGAGTAACTTTTGATTAGATGGCTTCCACGGAGTTGTGACTCCACCCATTCCAGGTGGGTCTTGATTACTTTACTGGAATCCTTTAAAAGAGGAAACATTTTAGAGAGAGAGAGAGCAACAGATCCAGGAGAGCAGAGAGCCACGAGAACCACGAGAGCCCATGCAGCCAGAGACCTTTGGAGATGAAGAGGGAATCTGCCCCCGGGAGAGCCTCATGAAACAAGAAGCCTGGAGAGAAAGCTAGCAGATGTCACCATGTTCACCATGTTCCTTTCCAGTTGAAAAACCCTGAAGGTGACCTCTTCTTGGTTCCTTAATCTGGACATTTTTATACAGTTGCTTTAATTTGGACATTTCCACAGCCTTAGAATTGTAAATTAGTAACTTAAATGCCCTTTTCAAAAGCCATTCCGTTTCTGGTATATCACATTCTGGCAGCTAGCAAACTAGAACAACCCCCCACCCCCCACCAAATTGCTTATGTTTTGAGGGGAGGAAAATAACAAAACCTCAAACATAAAAAAAATGAATCATATAAACTGATATCTACTTATATAAATGAAGGGCAATTCTTAAATGCAAAAAAAAAAAAAAAGGGATTGACACAGCTGGAAAAGAAAGTAAAATTTACCCACCTCAAATAATTCTCTTTTAAAAGTACTGTCAAGGTATAATTCATTCCTAAAAATACTGTGTGTATAGTTTAGATTTAAAAGTCAAAAATCGAAACAAGCATTACAAAGTGAAGTGCTTGAAAGCATCAAGTGCTTTTCCTCGAGTAAATGAGAACTTTACCAGAGATACTTAGGTTTACTATCAGACATCTCAACAATTCCGAATGTCTTGCAAAGTCAGTATAACTGTTGCAAATAACAACAACAACAAAATAAATACTCTGGTTCTGATAACTGCTCCTAGCTAACCAACAACAAAATGTTTGATGCAAGAGATTCATTACTAGTGTCAAATCTTCAGTCCCAAGTGGAAGAACTAGTGGTAAAGTCATACCAGAAAGCTTCACAGCCACAGTTTCTGATGAAGGACTTTCCTGTATGGAATCTCATTCACTAAAAGTATGATATGACACTGGAATCCAGATCCTGTCAGTTCTGAAAGGAATTTTGCTTTTCATGTCTTTCAATTTGCGATATCGTTGTAAAATTTCTACCTAATAAATTATCTTTCTTCTTGATGGGATCGAAAGTGTCTGTTAAGCTCTCCTGAGGAAATAAGGCTTGCCCCCCAGTAAGTACCACCTATTTGCAGTTTTTTCACCTGTATGCGGAAAAGAGCATTAGAGACAGCAGGTACCTTCCCACAGGTATATAACACGTGGAAGGCTTTCCCAGTATGCCAACCAATGTGATAGGTAAACGTGCTGGCTGGGGCAAATCTCTATCCACTCCTATCACAGACGTATAGCTTCTCGCCACTGCATTCTTGCATGAATCTTGAGATTGCTAGAAGGTGCAAATTGTGAATTGCACACATCACATTTATAGGGGTTTTCCTCACCATTATGTATGCAATTATGGATGACAAGATAACATTTTGAGTAAAGCCCTTATCACATAATTTATATTTGTGTGGCTTCTCCCCTGTATGAGTTCTTCCACGAATTCTCAGCTGGGTAAAAATGTCTTTCCACACAAGTGGAAGTTGAGGGGTTTGACTCCTTTACTTATTCTCAGGTGCCTTCTCAAGCTGCTTGCTTCTAAAAGCGCTTTCCCACACATGTTACACATCAGCTTGACCTTGATCCAGCTCTTGCCTGGAGGTCTCCAGCGAGTAAGGATTTTCAACACTGACCATATTGGACTACAAAAGTGTTCTCTCTAGGAATAGTTGTGCTGTGATTTTCCACATTTCTGTTTCATCATTACAGATTGTACAAATATATCTTGTGCTGGAAATATATTTTCCACAGGTGATGTCAACTTCGAGTTCTGAATTATTTCTTTCTGCAACTTATTCTGCTACAGATATTGTGGATAATCAATTTGCATCTAGAAATAATTCAACAGACGTATTCTCTAAAATGTCACTGGGACATTGCATTGTTTTATTTTGCCCTGTTCTCTGGGAGTTTTAAGCCTTCTTTTTAGTTTGAGATGATGTCTTTGCCAAAGCCTCTTGTTCAGGATTTGCATGAAGTAAATCTAACTTTATATATTTCTGCAGGGTGGGGTGGTGGTGGTAATTTTTAGATCCAATGCTTTGAAGTCAGAAAAATTTGGGCCCATATAATTTGTTTTAGAAGTTGATATCTTGTGTGTGTGTGTGTGTGTGTGTGTGTGTGTGTGTGTGTGGTAAATGTTTGGTGGACATTTGAAAAAACAGTTCTGAGCTATAAAATTTTCTCAAGTGGAGATTTAACCTAAGTGATTATAATGGTCAATATTTTTGTCTGTTTTGCATGTTGAAATCAGAACTGTGTTCAAGTTTTACACAAAGATTTAGGAGAATTCTGGTGTCAACTTCATTTTTTACTATTCATTGCAGGTAATGCTTTTACAACCTTTCCCTCCACCCCTTGTGGCTTTTCCACCTGCTTTGTTTGTCCTGTGTGCTATTTCTAATCGCTTCACATTTCTTATGTGTTAGCTCCTCATCTCTTTATCTCTTTCCTCCGAATTCTAGAATAATTTCTCTAATGAGTCAGTTTTCTGAAGTTTCCCTAACTCTATTTGTATTTTAGAATTTAGTAAAATTAGTTTTATTTGAAAGCAACCTTTCCTGGTGAGTCTTTTTTGAGATATACAATATCCTTGTAAATTTTGTTTGTTCTGATGCTATAGAATAAGGTCCTTCTTTAAGAATGCAAATCTTTCCATATGTTAATTCTTTTAAAAGGATTTTAAAAAAGGTTATGTGGGCTACACTGCTCAAATCTTTCAATCTTTGACCAAAAGAAAAGCAAAAAGTTTGCTAATTTTTTTTTCGGTAGTTTTATCTTGACTGGAAATTACTTGATTATAAAGTAGGGAACACAGGGAAGTCCAATACTTGGTAAATTTTTGGTTTTAGCCACTCAATAAAGAGGCACCAGTCAATAAGAAGCCAGCCAGTGGGTGGTGTTTTATGTGCTTATCGTTAGGTTGAAAATTTCTCCCTGGAATCCTCGCCTGGGCCAAGCAAGTTTTTCTTCCACGTTTGCTGTGGCAGCTTGAAGTTATTTGGTACACTGCTGTTTCAGTTTGCTAAGGCTGCCGGAATGCAATACACCAGAGATGGATTTGGCTTTTACAAAGGGGATTTATTTAGTTACAAATTTACAGTTCTCCAGAGGAAAGGCAGGTAGCTTTCATCTGAGTTCCTCTGTCACATGGGAAGGCACACGGCAATGTCCACGGGTCTTCCCTCCCTGACTTCTGGGTTCAATTGGCTTTCCCCAAGGTGATTCCTTTCTACATCTCCAAATGTCTGAGTTGAGGTGTGCTGGGCTGCTGGGCTGCTGAACTCTGTAGAGCTGTGCCAAGCTCTCTTCTGACATTTCCCCTTAAAGCCTCCATCTAACTAAATTAAACGTCACTCATTGAGGAAGGCATTCCCCTTAGCCAATGATTTAAGTCCACAGCAACAGAACTGGGCACCATCATCTAGTCAAGTTGACACCTGATCCTAACAACTACAATTACTAAGTCCTTTATTGATGAGGCTAAGCCACTCTAACTCCCTTCCTTATTTAGTGAACTGTGCCAAGTGAGATGGAAAGAAAATGCTGCAAACTCCATGCTTCCAGATCTTTCCATTTGCCCTCTGCTCAAAGCTTAGGGTCTTCGTGTGCTCTGTTGAGTTCTGTAAACCTGCTTTGGAGATTGACCTTCACAGTCAGCTGGAATTGTGGGCTGGCTGACACTGGATGCTACTACCGTCAATTCATCCTGTTATTTCTGAAACCCTGAGAGCACCCTTCCCTGTTTTCCAACACTTAATTTTTTTTTAATCAGTTATTTCAGTGGAATTTTGGAAGATTCAAATTGTAACCTTGAATAGGAGTTCCCCTGCCACCTGTGACCATTTGGTTGTCAAATGAAGCCTATAGGGAAAGGAAACTATTTCAATGTGCTAATCTATTTTTCCCCTCCCTTCAACTCCAAATGGCTTTCAAATGACAATCTCTTCCATATCATGCACACCCAAACAGGTGACTACTAGTGATCTAAAAGAAAGTAAAATTGGGGGGTGGGATTCAGAAATAGCTATAAATATTAGCAGTTTTTGGTCAAGGGAACACAATTACCTGAAAACTGCCTCTTCCCTGGAGGTCCCCAAGAGAGTAAATGCACAAATAAGGCAAAATTAAGTGATATAATAGAGAAGTAATATGGTAACTAGGGTTTCATTCCCAACCTGCAATGCAAAACCCTATGAAGTTAGACTGCATCATGTGACTTTTCTCCCACTACATTTTTCTTACCACAGTAATGTCATGAAAAGGTCGTTAAAAGCAGACCCACCAATGTTCAAAAGGCAGAACAAGTGAGATGGTTTGGACTGGTGTAAGGTGAACAGGTGAAACGAACTGGTGAAATCACATCTATATATTATATCTTATTAAAACCTTTGAAACCTCCATTTCCATCATGAAACATTACCTAGTTCATGTCCTAGAAAAGGCTTAAAAGGACAGTCAGGTCAGGAAGGCTTTGGAGGGATGCAGGTGGAATATGTATACTGGGTATCTCCCAGACACCAGTAGCCCCCCCTCTTAATACTTCTGTATGGAAAACTGAACTGGACATCTAAAAAGAAATCATTGCATGGATAGTGGGATTACAAATAGATAATGTAGTTCTAACAGGTGCTTCTCTATAAAAATGAGCACTAAAGTGAACCACTTTTGTGCAGGTACAATGCATGCAGTCTTTGTGGTAATCCAACAGCTCTGAAGTAATTTTTTATTTCAAAACAAGTCAATTGCTTAAAAGGGCTAACCCAGAATGTGGGAAATGATGGGAGAAGGGGAGGAGGGGAATAAGAAATAATCTTATTTTTTTCACATATTATTTTAAAAATTATTTCTATACATTACCATACTATTTGGTGGAGAGTAAACTAATAGTTGATTAGGGAACTTTTTTTTAAAAGTATTCCACTTAATAAATGACTGGATTTTTTTTAAGGGGACATATTTTGTTTGAATGTTGTTTTTATTTTTCTGATTATGAATGTTTTTTTAAAAGTCTAAAAATGGAGAAAAGTTTGAATCATCCACATTCTCATCACACAGATATGTCTGTAACTTTTTTGATGTATTTCCTCTCAGTATTTTTTCCTTGTGTCTAAATATACAAATATACATAGTTAGAATCCTACTGTATACATGAAGTGTTACTGTTTGTTTTTCCCATGTAATTAAGAAATTTTCTGAAAACATGATTTTCAGTAGTTGGGTTTAATATCCCATTATATTTGCCATAATTTATTTTTATATGCACCAATTGTAATTACACTACTTTATAGTTTGTAATAAATGTTTCTTTTACTTACATGTATCTTTCCTATTATTTACATGAGTGCTAAGAGTACTAAAGCTATAAAACATCACATTTGTGGCAATTTTTTTTAGCTTGTGGTTTTTTTTTGTTTTTGTTTGTTTAATATTTTTACTGAGAAATCTTCACACAGTCCATCCAAAGTATATAATCAATGGCTCACAATATCATCACATCGTTGTGTATTCATCACCATGATCATTTTTAGAAAATTTGCATCATTCCAGGAAAAGATGTAAAACGAAAAAACTCATACATCCCATACCCCTTACCCCCTCCCTCATCAATCACTAGTATTTCAATCTACCCCCCTTTTCTACCCCTTATTCCCCCCTATTTATTTTTTGTTTTTACTCATCTATCCATATCCTGAATAAAAGGAGCATCAGACACAAAGTTTTCACAATCACATGGTCACACTGTAAAAGCTATATAGTTACACACTCGTCTTCAAGAATCAAGGCTATTTGAACACACAGTTTCAGGTAGTTCCCTCCAGCCACTTCAATGCATTAAACTAAAAGGGTTATTTATATAATGCATAAAAATAACCTCCAGGATAACCTCTCGAATCTGTTTAATATCTCTCAGCCACTGAAACTTTGTCTCATTTCTCTTTTCCCCCTTTTGGTGAAGAAGGCTTTCTCAATCCCATGATACTGGGTCCTGACTCATCCTGAGAGTCCTGTCCCATGTTGCCAGAGAGCTTTACACCCCTGGGAGAATAACTGGATTTTCGAGAGGGAGAGAGAGAGAGGAGGGAGGAGGAGAGGGAAAATTTATGCAGTAAAGATTTAAGAGACATAAATTTCAAGTCTATCTTATTTAGACCCAAATTTGGACAAGCTTGTAAAAGATATTTTGTGAGACTACTGGGGGAACTTAACACTGGGTATTTTTTTAAATTATTGATTTTTAAGGTACAGTATGAATATACTGTGCTTATGTTAACAAAGTTTATTTACAGATGAAATGACAATGTTTGGGATTTGCTTCAAAACAATCTGGGACATGGGAGGAGGATGAGAACACAGATGAAATAAGACTCCTTATAAATAATTTTGGAAGCTGGGTAATGAGTAAATGGAGAGCCATTATACAATTCTATAGTTTTGTATATTTGTAATTTTTCATAGATCAAAAAAATAGACTGGAAATTATGCTGAAAATGTATAATTGTTACAAATTTTAGAAAATTTGAATAAAGCAAAAAAAAAAAAAGGAAGCAAGATCATCTGGTCAAATTTATTTGAGTCCCTAAATCTAGTCATGACCAAAGCTTAGAAGTCCTAGCTTTATGGTGAATTATATTTTGGGAGGAAAAAAGGGAGGGCTCTCAATTACTGAAAAGATTGTCTAGTATAATTCATCTGTAATGATTTCTGTGCAAAATTTGGGAAGGTTGACTACAGACCCTGGCAAGATGAGGGTCAAAGCCCTCTGTGATTATTTGCTTTTGAAAAACTAGCTATAAATGACATGCAGATAATAGAAAATTACTCATTCTCTTATAAAGGTGGAATGAAAAATGTAAGAGCCTAATATATTCCAACTTTTATATAAAATCTGTTTATATATAGATTTTTGCCAAATTTTTAAATCACAGCAATGTGCACTTACTACTTACCCCAAATCTAACATTACCATTACTTGTTCTAAGAGAGGAACAGAAATGTGATGGAAGAGTACATTTGTGAGACAGCATATTTCAGTCCAGAAATATGTGAGTGTTAGAACTAGAACTAGTTTGATACTTTGAATTATTTCTAAATACACAGAAAAGATGCAGAACATAGTGTTTGCTTTTAGTTTATTAATTTATTTTGCAGGAATCTTTGACTCTCTGAATATGTACTGTTTGGCGGTACGATGCATGCATAGCCTTTTAAAATGCCTTTGTACAATTTCATCTCAAAATAATTTCATTCACAGCATACACAGAAATCTAAGAGAGACTTGGTATTTACAAGATTTAATACGTTCTTGCTGTTTGAAAGAAACTGATCAATTACTTACAGTAGGAAAACATGGACACTAAGTATCATTATAAATAAGAATTCAGAATTGTTCAGTCTCAGAGCAACTTTTCATGGCTTTAGAAATGAAAATTGAGTTCATCATTCTATTAATCTCTGAATGCCCAAGCCATGCAAAATCTACTTGTATTAAATATTTGGGGATGCAAATAATACAGGAAAAAATGCATGTCTGGCAAATGTGAAAACGTCATCAGAATTAACTTTTACAATTAAGAAAATAATGTTAATTCTTTCAAAAAGATACAGTAGTGGTGCAACACAGTGCCCAATTTATTCTGATTTTTTAAAGTAACATTTAAATCGTCAGTTTTCTTCCTCTACAGGTATACAGACACACATTGCAACGTGGACTCATTCAAGGTGTGAACAATGGTACAATATTAAAATAATTCAATTTTTAACTATAAAGGGACATTTTCACATTCCAGGATACATCAATGATATTTTTAAAGGACAATTTTTCTGTCTCAATATTCTTGCTTTTCATTTATATCATCAAAAAGACATTACAATTACCTTTAAAAATACTACATAATTGAATTGCCACAGAAAGCTGGTATGAACCCTAGATAACTGTGACAAAGCAATGACAAAATTTAAGGAAACATTGATTTCTTTTATTAATTAAAAAGTACTTAAATTGAGACCAGCTCCTTAGAAATTACTACAATGCTCATCACAATTCCCATTTCATTCAGGGAATTAAACAAATTAGCAACACTTTCCCCAACATCATTACTTTGCTCTAAAACTACATTTTTACAAGGCATTTCTTTTGTTTCCTTAAAACCCCCTGCCTCTACTCTCTCCCATACAAGGTCAACATCAATTCAAAATATTTTACAATGCTTAGAAAGCTTCTGGTACCTCTATTGCCATTTAAACATTTAAGAATTACTCCATAATTTAAGGGGCAATGTACTTAACAGAATGGCAAATGTGCTTTCTAAAAACCCATTTTACAAAACAGTGAAATAATGTAAACTGAATAGTCAGGGCTATATGTTACCAGATGAATCAAACTAGTTGTATCTTAAGAGAAAAATCTTAATAGAAACGAGTGCACCAACTGATTAAAAGAGCACAGGCACCTCAGCAGCCAGGCATCCATCATCCAATTTATACCCTACCATTTACATGCCAATTGTCTGTACACAGCGATCTGACTAGGAGATCCTTTTGAAAAGGTACCTTGAAAGTTGGGTGAAATCTTGTTCTAACTGGTCATAGGCAAGAAGCAGTCTATGTATAAGACACAGTTAAATATATCAAATTTATCAGTGTCAAATAATTTTGCTCATTTAAACAAATGAATATAGCCCATGTTGGCATTTGAAACTTGTGCACAATCCTAAATTAATATATGTAAAATTTCCTTAAAATCCATCTCTGATGTCTCATACCTCACCTTCACACCTAACAAACATAACAAATAGACTTGTTTTCTCATTTTTCCTGGTAGGTGAAAGCAATGATCGGCTAGATGTATCACCAAAGGACTGAACCCATGCATCTACTGTATGATAACAGCTTATTAACCTTGATGAATTTTCATGCAATAGTTTTAAAGTCATCTACATGGTTTTAATAAAGCATCAGACTGTTTTCATACATGCTACTTTCATTCTCAACTGACAACTGCCAAGTTAACTGCTGCCACTTCATAATATCACTAAGAATACTAGTAAACTTTTAGCTAGAACACCAAGCAGTATATATATTTTCCTTACTGTTATATAAAACCAAGTTGGGTTGACCATCACTAAAGAGATATGAAACCATACAAAGGCAAAGGCATTGGCATATTATAGAACAGGACCGTAGACTGTTACTGAAGATACAGATCTGACAAGATATCAGTGTTGCAAAAGCCTTTAAAGAACACTATTTTCAGGTCAATGATTCTAAGCCCATCTTCATTCTCACCATTATTTTCACAGTTTTGCTACAGTTGTCGTATGAGAGATGTTTTACCAGTGTAATTACATAGTCATGTTTATTTTGTGAGACGAGTGGATATATTTGAGGGAATGTTCCACATATGAAAAAGTGGTTTCAAAGCTGTAGGTGGAGTGTAAAATTACGATTTTTGATGGAAAACTATGATGAGTTATTATGCCTTTGGTTTCATTATGCTATTAAGTGCAGCTTGTTTTTCCAGGTCTGCCAGAGATTACTGCTAAAAGAATACAGTGACAGCTTGAGAGAAAGAGAAATGGGGGGAGGGGAGGGAGAAGGGGAGAGGAACGGAAGGGGAGAGAGAGAGAGGGTGGGAAGGAGGGAGAGGTGTGGGATGCGGGTAGGAGCACATGATATGGGAGAGAGGATATTCCTAGGTTTATAACCTCGGGTAAAATCCTTTAGGATTGGAAAACCTACCAACTTTATTGCTGTTTATATTCATCAAAATGGGGGGAAATTCCAAAATCAAATTCTGAGCTAGGAAGAGTGGCAGACACCCTAGTTAAATGTGCTATAATTCATTTTCTAGTGATGCACCCTAGTGATTTTCGATCTCTTCAGTTATCCACACTCTAAAGTTCTGTTTTCGTTAATAAGGAGTGCTTTAATATTGCTTGAACTACATGAATGAACTCAATATGATCTCTGAATACAGTATGTTAAATTTAAACAGTTCTTTGTTTCAAAGTCCTCTGTATTCATCTTTCTCTTAATAACAGTTTTTGATTAGTCTTTTTTTCCTCCCCAAATGACGCAGTGTGCAACTTAAAGATATCGGCCAACTGAAATTTCCCTCACACTCATTTAACATATGTGCAAATAAATCTTTATTGAACAGCTAATATTGATTATTTTTCAGCTAAATTAGGATTATGGCACAAAGTACTATCTGTGCTGTAAACATCATTGATTCTTCACAAAATTGGAAGGAGGAAAAATAAAAGCCCTGTGGACTGCAAACATTTCTTATAGAACCACAGTTGAGTTCAAGATCTCCAAATGGATTTTGGAATGGGTTTACATTTGGAATACATTCACTGTGCAATTAGTAAAGCGCAGTTTTACAAGAACATCATTTATAAAATCATACTTTGCAGGGACTTATTAAGTTTTAAAACCAATGGCCTAATAAAAGCATGCAGTAACTTAAAAATATATATCTATTATGTAGCATAATTAGGTCTTAGGTACCAGTGTTGATACAGCTTCATGAATCATTGTACAAGCAAAAGGGATCTTCCCACCTCTGATTGTACTTTAGAACACAGGGCATGATATGCCTAATTCCTGACTGCTACCAAGTCACATTTTAAAACATCTTCTATGTGTATATGTATTTGTGTTTGAAATTACCCCTGAAAAAAGCAGCAATTACAAATATCCTTACTATTTTGCAAAAAAAAAAAAAAAATCTGAGTGCTTTTTCCTGTCCTCCTCTTTGGCAGGAAGCAAAGGGAAGAAGCACAGGGAAGCCTTTGTTTTCCAGAGAGCTGTGACCAGGTAAGTCTGCTCTGGTAATTCACAGTTTGTCTATATAAACTGTAACATTTCACACCATGATTCAAAGTTCTAGTTTAAAAAATAAGGGCCACTCAGCAGTAACTTTAACAGTAAGGATTCCACAGAAGAGTTCTTGATTTCTCTGTATACATTCTTTTAGGAGTAACTCCTTTCCCGGATTTGGTTTCAAGTATCCCTTTTCTACCTCTCATCCTGCAATGAGTTAAGAAAGGAAAAAAAAAATCCCCATTTTTTCTTTAGTAAGCACAAGTGGATACAGTGTCATTCTCCTTCCCCTTGTGTAATCTGAAATGAAAAGGCCAGGAAAATGAATACATTCCTGAAGTTTCCTTTTCTCATGATGGGTGCTCAAAATTTCATTCTCAACCTGGTGCAGACTCTTCTGAATTCAAGTGTACCGTGGCATTTCACACTGCTCACAGCGATTTAGTGCTGGGTGGTTCAGAAAGGTGCAGCTATCACAATTCCATGGAGCCCCTTCGTAGTCTTCATCTCGTGGTTGTGCCCGAGGACTCTGTCTAGAGCCAGTTAAATGTTCTGCGGGAAGTCAGGATTAAAAAGAGACAGAGAACAGACTGAATTCTTTCCAATTATAACCCATATTGAAATTAAAAACTACCAAAAAGAACAAGGGAGGTAATTTCCTAACAGTGTATAAGCCAATTTGGAAACATATCTATTGAAAATGTACAACTGAACAGAAAGATTATTATATGTATATATTTCTTTTCTACTTTGTCCTAAACAATTTGCTTTTTTTGCCATAAGACAGATAAAAGTTGAGCATAGATTACCTAACTAGTTCATTATCCATAGATAATAAAGTTATGCTATATTCCAGCCAAATGAAAAAAAACAAAAACGAAAACAAGAAATGTTATAAAGTACTGATGAATTAATTCTGTTTCCTCCATAAGTTTTCCCTTACAACTTCAGCTCACCTTGACTTTTGCTCCCTATAGCACTATCTATACTATGTTAAACAGTGTGCCTTCTTCCACAAGACCTTAAACTCCATTTTATACTGATAATTCATAAATGGCAGTGACAGTCCATAAGAAAGTTTTTCATACAAGACAAAAAAGAGAAAGATAAAATGTACAGTAAGTCTTTCATAAAGCTAAATTCATTCAATATAAAAGAGGATTCCAGCCAATCCTAAAGAACATCTAGGGCAATATATAAGATTCCACAAGGGTTCCATGCACTAGAGTAACTTTTCAGAAACCTGCAACCTCCAGATGGGTCCCTGGTCCAGATAAGTCCTGAAACCTAGCCCAGCCTCTCCAGAACATCAGATAGTTCCATCTCCCTACCCCATATTAGTGACAGACCCTTCCAATAGCAAAAATTTAGAATTGCCATAGGCCAAACACCCCTAAAGAGAGAGATGGAAAGATGAAAGGTGATGGTGGAATTATACAGAGAAGATAGGACTTAACAAATGAATATGAATGCTGAATCATTAAACTGTCTCTTTTAGTCTTCAGTATTTTAGAGCAGCTAGAAGTAAAAACCTAAAATTGTGAAATTGTGACCCATGTGAAACTCTGAAATATGTTCTACAACCAATAGTGGTACTGTGCTTTGAAATTTATAGCTTTTTTGTATATATGTTATTTTTCACAAAAAGAAGAAGGAAGAAAAGTCAATTGTGATGATAAAAAAAAATTTAAGCCCTCTAGCTTCCTATATTCTGGAGCAGCTAGAAGGAAAAATAGGAGAGGATCATATGGTAGCCATGACAAACTCTGGGACTTATGCTGTAACCACTTTTGAAGAGTGCTTTGAAAGCTACTGCTTTTTTCTTTGCTTTGTATACATGTTATACTATACAATAAAAAAAGTAAAAAAAAAGATTGCTGTATTAGCAAAGTCCCTTAAGGGATGGGAGACAAATTATGGAACTATTAAACTTAACCACCGGGTAAACCCTGGATACTGTGTCAAACATTAGGGACACCCAAATCAATAGGCCAAGCCCTTGATCTTGAGGCTACTCTTGTGAAGTTTATGTAGGTAGCAGAGAAGCTTAGTCTACCTATAAGTATGCCTAGGAGTTACTTCTGGAGGACCTCTTGTTGCTCAGATGTGGTCTCACTCTCTCTAAGCCCAACTCTGCAAGTGAAACCATTGCCCTCCCCACTACGTGGGACATGACACCCAGGGGTGAAAGTCTCCCTGGCGGTGTGGGATTCACAATGTCATCCTGACCAAAAGGGGGAAAAGAAGTATAACAAATACGGTATCAGTGGCTGAGAGAGTTCAGAGTCGAGAGGCTACACTGGAGGTCACTCTTATGCATGCTTCTGTTAGACACTGCTACCTATCGTAACTTGCCAAACCCCAACCAAAACCATTCCTGTCAATCCTAAAGAGTACCTAGGGAATTATATAAGATTCTACAAAGATTCCATGCACTAGGATAACTCTCTAAAACCTACAACCTCTTGATGGGTCCCTGGACCAGATAAGTCCTGAAATGTAGAGGGATCAGCCTTTCCAAAATGTCGACTAGTTCCATCCCCCTCTCCCATATTATCAACTGCCCCTTCCAACATGAAAAAGTTAGACTGGCCATATCCCAGATACCGCAAAAGAATGGGAGAAAAAGCAAAGGTGATGATGGAGTTATACAGAGAAGGTTGGGTTTAACAAATGACTATGAGTGCTGAATCATTATACTGATATTTCTTTTGGCCTCCAGTACCTTAGAGAGCAGCTATAAATAAACTGTGGAATTGTAACCCATACCAAACTTGGAAATCTGTTTTATAACTAACTGTCTCACTGTACTTTGAAATTTATTGCTTCTATGTATATACATTATTTAAAGAGAAGGAGGAGTGTATCAGAAAAGATAGAATTTAATAAATGAATATGACTGCTGAATCATTAAATTGATATTTCTGTTGGTCTCCAGTGTCTTGGAGCAGCTAGAACAAAAAATTAAGGAACTGTAACCCATACCGAACTTTAAAACCTGTTTTATAACTACTTGTTAAAATGTACTTTGAAAGATTGAAATGCTAGTGATAAATGAAAGGGAGGAGCTAGGGGTATGGTATGTATGAATTTTTTTTCTGTTTTCTTTTTATTTCTTTTTCTGAATTGATGCAAATGTTCTAACAAATGATCATGATGATGAATATATAACTATGTGATGAAAAAAAGAATGTTCATATTGTATGTTGATTGGTTTTATCAAAAATTTTAAAAAACAAAAAAATGTACTTCAAAATTTATTGCTTTTTTGTATATGTTATATTTCACAATAAAAAAGTTAATAAAAAAGATTAAAAAAAAAAGAAGACTGCCTTTTAGTCCAAGATTCTTTTCTACCATTTTGGCAATGAAATATTCTTTAGCTATTAGTTTAAAAAAATGTTTAAACTTGATAATATAAAATGCTGGCATTCTTATGTTGATCCTCAAGACTTAATCAAAACCTCAAAACTGGTCTTCCAAGGACCTCATTCTCTCTAGCCTTGTGTGCAAAAAGGTTCTTCGCTTCTAGGATTAATTTCTAAGTCCTATGTTTAAGGACAGACCCTACAGAAAATGGCATCAGTGGAGAGAAGGTTAAAGATCACCAGATGGAATTCATCCTAGAATCTGTGGCAAGGTCAGGGGTCTAGGATAATACACCTGTAAAATACCAGAAATTCTCACTGTGAACTGGAAATATATTAAAATCAAAAGTAATCAATCTTCTTAAATAGGTAACAAAAGAAATTGAGATCTAGGGAGGTTTTACCAGTCATCATTTTGAGTTAAACATATCTTCTACTGAAAATTAATTGACTGACTTCTGGTTTATAAATTGTCTTTCATTATAAATGGATTATGTAAATCATTTCCCAACAGGTGAAGAGAATTGAGCATAGTCCCTGAACCTTTACCCCAAAATATGATAAGGCTCAGCCTCAACCAGGAAGGTTATCTTAGCCTTACAATATAACAGAAAAAATTATAGGTTCTTCGGCTAATTCCTATGAGTATAAAAAGGAGAAGGGCTTGATTCTCTTGCAACAACTGATGTTTTTAACTGCCACTATCACTCATCGTGTGTCTTTTGGTTCATGACTCCAAAACACGTAGATTTGACAGTTTCCTTCTTAGTCTCATATAGAGAAACAAAAAGTCCATTGTTAACCTCAGGTTAGAGGAAAAACATGCACTCTATGATTTCCAGAAAAGATCCTTTCTTGTACAATGGTCTTTATCTTTTAAAAGAACTATATGCCCCCAAAACTGGACACACAAAAGTCCTATCATACTGCTGTTGGTTTTTAATGGACAGGGTCTAAAAAATCAATTTTATACTTTTATAGAGCAGGGGAATTTCTTTTTTGCCATACTTTCATTTATTTTTATTTTTTATTTATTTATTTGTTTTTAATTTTTTATAGAGAAATCTTTACACACATACTTTTTATACATGGTGCACAATCAATGGCTCACAATATCATCGCATAGTGTATATTCATCACCATGATCATTTTTTTTAAAAGAACTTTTGCATCATTCCAGAAAAAGAAATAAAAAGATAAAAGAAAAAATCTATGCAAACCATCCTCTCACTGACCACTAGTGTTTCCATGGGCAGGGAACTTTCTATTTCATGAAATATTTATTACAGAATTATACAATTTAAGACATTAAATTTAAGCTGTTACATTCTGACTTTATATGCTAATCAAAATGTAGGCTTCAATTTTAGATTGTGGCAGTGCAAATATTTAATATGAAACGGTTTCTCAAACTCTCCTTTTTTCTAAACTACATAAATAATTGGATAAATTATTTTAATCTAAGTAATCCAAGATAACCAGAGACACTCTTTGCGTCTTTGTTTAGTACTATGACGATTAATTTGGAAATATCAAATACTCTGAAGTAACTTACCAAAAAAATATATTTAAAAGGAACTTATTTAGAATTATTTTTGGTCCAAGAACAAGACACTGCTCACTTCATCATAGCAAGGTACTGTTTAAATAGAAAAATCTAAAACCCAAAAGACATTCTTTCGATTTACAAGTTTTCAGGTGTACAATTTTTCATTTGCGAAATAAAATTTTAAAAGGTAAAATATTTCAGGCCTCTTAGAAAGTAAAAAACTCAAAAGAATATGCATATTTATAAACAAAAATGAACTGAAGTAAACAGACTTCTCCTTAAAAACTATATATTTTTTTTATATGGGCAGGCTCTGGGAATTGAACCCAGGTCTCCAGCATGGCAGGTGAGAATTCTGCCAATGAGCCACCATTGCACTGCCCTAAAACTAATTATTTTTAATAGGGTAATATTAATAAGCTAAATTTCCATAAAAATTAAAATCCTCACAAATATATAACTCATTACTTGACTCAATACTCATATTATATAATTAATAGAAGGAAATTCCTCAAAAGGTTACAACTAGAAATTTTTAGAGCTGCAAATGTATTTTCTATGAAATAAATTCCAGACAAATGAAAAATATATAGAAAAGTAGTTATTTTTCAGAAAAACAGAAAATATGCCAGTGGTAAAAGAAGAAAGTTTTAGCTTTTTAACACTATGAAGTATGTAGTGCAGCAGGGTAGTTTCATGCTTTTTGGCTTGTTCTTAGGATGGGAGTTTTTCATCTAATAATACATTATTTGTGCATTAAAGGGAATTCCAGAAATATCAAACGATATTTGCACAAACTAAAAAGTACTCAATGTTTTTAGAAACCTTATTCCAACTGAATCCCAGGAAGACATTCAAGGAACATTAAAAAACTTGAGTGAAAAGTTACAGAATCCAGAGCTATTATTATTTATTTGGCCTTGTTTTCTAGATACTATTACCTTAGAGTTGCTCTGTCCAATATGGTAGCCACATGTAACTACTGAGCACTTGAAATGTAGCCAGTTTGAATGGGCTATAAAGTTCAAAGGTATAAAACACACAGTAGATTTTGAGGATTTAGTATGTAAACCAAAAACGTAAAATATCTTGCTAATTACTTTTACATTGCTTTCATGTTGAGATGATAATATTTCGTACATATGGTGTAAAATAAAATACAAAAAATTCATTTCACCTGTTTTTATTTTTTTACTGTGTCTAGGTTACTTGACAAAGGTCATGGAATCTTTTGCCTGACGTACTCAATAACCAATTCCTGAGACACTGGGGTTTCAAGGAGAGAAATGGCTTATTACTAGGCACATAGAAGGAGAGCAGATGGTCTATCGGCTCAAAATCTGTCTCCCTGAACTGTAGTAATTCTGATAGTTTTATCAGCGAAAAGATGAGCAGGGTTTAAGATAATGAGCACAGGGGCCTCATATGATTTAATTATAGGGGATCAAATTATTGAGCATGTGCACACTGATTACATGCTTAGTCACAGAACATGTAAAAAAAATGGCAGAACGAGGTATAGGTAACTTGTAGGTTAAAGTGTAAGCTACTGAGCATGTCAGGTGGGCCCATTTTGGTTAGATCCAGTCTTGGTGATCAAGATAACTTTGGGCTTGGGGTGAGTTAGCGCTGGGCTGACCTAAGACCCTTCATTAATAAACATTAGGGACTGTCTTTAGTGATTACAAGACTCTAAAGTTGAGAAAGTGGATAACTGGGTACAAATGAAGGTTAGTCACAAGGTTTTTATAATCACAGGGGCAGAAGATAAGGGCTATACAATCATTATCAGAGATCAAGGCAGATGGATTATAATTTAGAGATTTCAGGAATTTCCCTCTGCCTACTCCAATATACCAGAAAGTAAAAAGGAGTATTTATATAATGATTCAGTCATCAAAATCATTCCTAAAATCCTGATTTCTTGGTTACAGCTACTAAAAAATTAAAAATTATATATGCGGTTTATGTTATATTTCTATTGGACAACATAGCTTGAGAAACAGCACAGAGCATAATTTTTTGAAGGAAATAATAAAGGTCTTGCTATAGTTATGATGAACTCTACATAAGTTAACACGTCTTGAACATTATGCACAAAAACGTAATTACAAACCTTCTGCAGCTACTGCCTGTGTATCATGGACATCCGCCTGTACTTTAGAAGTCACACTGATTCTTCGGGCTTTTCTCTCAATTGTGCAGGGGTCTGAGGATTCTGCATAAGAAGAAGCAAAGCCAGTAAGAAGGGATCAAGTCGTTAATCAGCAAGAGTGAAGTAGGTTCACAAGTATCTCTTCTAGTATCCACATATTGGAGTATTTAACCTTTCTATTACTTCATGTTGTCTTTGGTTCCCCTGTGAGGGCAAGTGTTATGTTTAATGCTGCTTTTACAACCTCTATAGAGCAGTGTCTCTTAAAACAGTTCTGATCCTCTCCAATTACTTAGAACAAATGCCCTATTTCACCAGTTTCTCATTTTCTAGTGGGTCAGAGGTACAAATTCAGTGACAGCAATTAAATGTCAATGTGAAAGCAAAATTTGGCAGGTTATGCTTCAGCAATTCTCTGATTAAGCAATAGTTATTAGAAATTCTGTAAAGCTAACCAAGGAACCCATCACAGTAATAATGATGAAATTAAACTATTGCATTTTATAATTAAACTGCAAGAAAACCTGAAAAATCAGAACCAACTAAAAATAACACCATGCACTAAGTTCATTTTCTCAAATCATTTTATGGTTCCCAATTATCTGTATGTGTAAAAATCTAGTAGACACTTTGCAACATTGACAAGAATTTCAGGCATTCGGGTATCCTGATATCTTGATAGAATATTGTTTCTATTAATTTATGGGTTATTGGTAAACAGTCCTTTGTATTAAGTGAAATAAAATCGGACAGACTTCATATTATTTGCCCTTAAGAACCAAAGAAAGATTTTGCATTTTCAGATACGTTCTGAATCTATCAACAGTTCCCCAGTACAATCCATTTTTGGAAATCACTGCTCCAGAATCCCTTAGCATAGTGCTTAATCACTTATACACTCCATTATCACAGTAAATGAAAGCAGTTACTGGGGCTTGTCTCCCTAGGCGCCAAAGAATAAGGTAAAGCTCCATTCCTTAGATTTGCAAATAATTCTTAGTGTCACATACTTCTTCTCATTGATTCTAAAAGAACCCTGTAAGATAAACAAGGCGAATGTCACTTCTCTGTGGTATACAGATAAGATCCCAATAAAGTTCAGTGGCCAAGACGACCCAGGAACCAAACTCAGGTGGTGGCACACTAAGGTCATTGTTACTGCCACTGTATGAGTTACCAATGATGAGTGGGAAGGGAGAGATTAGTAGAATCAAACTAAGGAGTTTATGCACACACTATACTGCTTAACTACCAAGTCCATCCCAATAAAGTCTTTTTTGTCCCTCTGTCCCTTCTGTTTGTTTCT
The DNA here is from genome assembly GCF_023851605.1 of Tamandua tetradactyla. Lineage (NCBI taxonomy): Eukaryota > Metazoa > Chordata > Mammalia > Pilosa > Myrmecophagidae > Tamandua > Tamandua tetradactyla. The sequence continues at coordinate 143,148,804 of NC_135353.1, read as the reverse complement.
CTAATTATCCTACTTATTAATCAGATAAAATTCTACATTCCACTTGGATTTCTAGCATATATCTGTAGCAACTCCAGGACATATGTTCTAAACAATGAACTAATTCTGCCAGTTATTTGCATTTCACTGTTTTTTAAAAAGTGAGTTATACTGCAAGCCAATCTATACTGAACTAGAAGTACTCTTAAAAGAGGGCCAGTTCAGTTGAAAAAACAAACTAGAATCTGCAAAGAAAATAAGTTTGACTTCATAGAGAAAACTGAACAGTTTTTATAACAAAGGCTTAACAAAAAAATTCAGAATTTAAGCAAGTTCTTTTGTTTCTAAGTTTTAACAGAAAAGATAATAGGTTTAAAAACTATTAAATAACAGCAACATTTTTCATTCTTGCCAACAACATGCTACATACTATATAACTAAAGAATTCGATAACATATAACTAGAGCTCAAGTTTCTAAAATAGAAGTTCATCTATAGCGAGGATGCTATTTTAGCTAGCTTTCTATTCTGCTTCTTATTAAAACTTTGTGTACCAGTACAGTATAAATTTCATGGGGGTAGCAGTTATGTCGTACCTTTGTAGTGTCAAACATATATATATGCAACTATCTACATAACGAGCATTGTAATCATATTTAAGAAATTATCCCGTAATAGGAATCCCATTACAAGTACCTCTAAAGACTAACCTCCAGTAACAGTTTTAGCACATCTTGTTTGAATTAGGATTTTAATTAGCATTTCCTTGATGTCTACTGATATTGAGCATTTTCATGCGCTTATTGGCTGTTTATGTATATTCCTTTGCGAAGTGTCCGTCTGAATGTTTTGTCCTTTTTTATTGTATTGTCTTTTTTTCTTTAATGGGCAGGTACGGGAATTGAACCTGGATCTCCTGCATGGTAGGCGAGAACTCTGCCACTGAGCCACCGCGGCCCGCTTTGGGTTGTCTTTTTATTACTGTGTTGTAGAAGTTCTTTATATATTTTGGATACCAGAAGATACAAATATCTTCTCCAAGTCTGTGGCAGGAAGAATAGGTATATTAATAATATTGATTTAATAATTTATATAATTCCATTTATTTAAGTCTTTAATTTCTCTGAGAATGTCTTGTAGTTTTCAATGAAGAAGCCTTACAAATCTTTTGTTAAACTTATTCCAAAGTATCTCGTGTCTTTTGATACTATTGCAATTAGAACTGCTATTGATTTTTAACTTAATTTCATTATAATCAGAGAACATACTCTGAAAGACTTTAATCCTTTTAAATGTATTGCCTTTTTTTTTTTTTTTGGCATGGGCAGGCTCTGGGAATTGAACCCAGGTCTCTGGCATGGCAGGTGAGAATTTTGCCATTGAGCCACCATTGTCCCACCTTTCTTTTAAATTTATTGACTTTTTCCCCTTTATTAGAGAAGGTGTAAGTTTACAGAACAATCATGCATAAAATATAGAATTCCCATATGCAACTCCTTTATTTTTTTTTTCAAATTTAACTGGGCAACCTGTATTTTTATTTGCTAAATATGGTACTGTTAGGTGGGGTCACCACCCTAAGGAAGAGATCTGAGGTATGGGGAAGACCCAGGCACAGAAAAATCTACAAAAACAGCAAGTCCTCAGCCCTGGAGGTGAGGGTGTCACTGGTGGGCTTTAAAAGGTGGCCGGACCTGGAGGATGTCAGGGGAGAAGCTGATGAGTGAGAGAGACACATCTAAAATAAACAAGGCCACCCCACACTATCACCCCAACATGCAACAGTTCCAAGAACCCCTTTAGGCTCCCCTAGGGAGCAGTGGCCCCTTGCAGCATGATGGACCGAGAGGATAGCCTGTGGCCCACTCAGACCTGGCTGCTCTTGTAGGTCACCAGAAGCCTGGAATGGGGACACCGGACCGCACCCCAAGCCTGGTGCCTGTCCAAGACTGCCGCAGCCATCCAGGTTCCATATGGCCATTGATGACTGTCTGTTTGGGACCTGCTCCTTTTGTTCCCTGTTTGGCTGGGGCAGGGACCATTGTCTCCTTATGGCCACTCTGACCCAAGGTGGATACAGGCCCGTCCTTCACAGCACAGAGCTCTTGGTCTACTTGGCAGAACTGGGGCCTGCCACCCTCTGCCATCAGAACACCCTCAGCCACCTTCCCCTTCCCCAGAGAGAACAAGACATCCTTGTTTCCAGGCCTCTGGCCCTCCCTCCAGGGTGACTATTGGTGGGACCCCCACCCCCTCCCCAACTGGGGTTGTCGGGTACTGGCATTATTCCTTTCATCTAAAGACACTTTATTCCACATGTCCTCTGTGAACCTGGGAGACACAGATCTCCTCTTAGTGGGAGGGAAGAGGGCGTGCAAGGCACGTAGGAAAGCTGCTCAAGTGGGACAGGAGTCCAGAGGGCCCCAAACCGCAGCAGGGGCCATGCTGAGGGGGCCATGGGGCCCACTATCCATTTATTGCCTTTCAGCTTCAAATCTATCCTCCACTGCCAGCTCTGCAAAAATGGAGCCGGCCTGCTTTGAAGATGGCCAGGTGTTCAGCTTCATCAGCGAGGGTGCTGGAGGCTGAAGAAGGAGTTTCTCTTGAATGTGGTTTAGTTTGCTCCTTGTCGCCCTTCCCATGGCTGTGGGCAGCATAAGGGGAGGATACCTTCAGGGTAAGGGTAGCTTCTAATCCAGCCTCATGGCCCTGGGTGCAGTCCCAAGTGGAGTCTTACAGGTGCTTCACTGTTTGACATCCCAGTGCCGGCTTGCCATAACCCCAGAGGGGTGCCAGTCCTGGTGGGCTGCCCTGCCCACTGCCCTTGGTCAAGATGCTCCTGGAGGGTGTTTTCTGCTGGCCTTTTGACTATGACCTGGTGCCGCTGGGGGCAGGCCAGTGAGCTGCACCTTTTCTGAGATATGAGTACCAGCTTTTAGGGTGGTTGCCATTCCTTGGTTACTCTCTATCTCTGCCCTCAGAGAAGCTATCGTGTTCTCTTTAACCCTTCACAGATAATTTAGTCAGAGTTGATAATTTATTTTATTAAGCTTTCTCTGTTCAAATCACTGCAGTTTTCCTGATTGGACCTTGTGCTGGTTTGAAAGGATGTATGGACCCTAGAAAAACCATGTTTTAATCAAAATCCCATTTCGTAAAGGCAGAATAATCCCTATTCAATACTGTATGTTTGAATCTGTTAAGTAGATTATCTCCCTGGAGATGTAACCCAATCAAGAGTGGTTGTTAAACTGGATTGGGAAGATGTGTTTCCACCTATTTGGGTGGTCTTGATTAGTTTCTGAAGTCCTATAAAAGAGGAAACATTTTGGAGAATGAAGAGATTTCTGAGAGAGCAGAATGACATAGCCACCAGAAGCAGAGAGCCCATCAACCAGGGACCTTTGGAAACAAAGAAGGAAAACGCCTCCAGGGGAGCTTCAAGAAAGGAAGCCAGGAGAGAAAGCTAGCAGATGATGCTGTGTTCGCCACATGCCTTTCCAGATGAGAGAAAAACCCTGACCCTTTAGTTCTCCACGTACCTTCTTACTTGAGAGAGACATCCTGAACTTCAATGGCCTTCTTGAACCAAGGTATCTTTCCATGGATGCCTTTGATTGGACATTTCTGTAGACTTGCTTTAATTGGGACATTTTCTCAGCCTTAGAACTGTTAACTTGCAACTTATTAAATTCCCCTTTTTAAAAGCCATTCTGTTTCTGGTATATTGCATTCTAGCAGCTAGCAAACTAGAACACACCCTGAAACAGAGACCATAAATTTGTACTACTCGATGCCTTTGGGGAGATAAACTGGATTTTCCGCTGGCACCTTTTCTCTCTCTAGGCTGCCTGGCAGTAAGCTAGCTGGCACTGGTGGTAAAAGCTGAGAAAACTGAGCCACAAAGAGGTTAAGTAATTTGCTGAGTGTCACACAGCTTGTACACACAACTACACAGCCGAGATTGTATCTGGACAGCTGCCTATTAAACATAAATCCAATTTTGTCGCTTCCACTCCAGACCTTGCATTGGCTTTCACCCCTCCATTATTAACATCTTGCACAGGTGTGGAACATTTGTAACAAATTGCATCCTTAGGGCTCACTATTGGTGTAGTGTACTTCCATGGATTTAACAAAAATTTTTATTATAAACAATCTAAAAGGCAATCTAACATTTTGCCTTTAAATCACATTCAAATGTATATATTTCAATGCTGTTAAACAGGTTCACAAAATAGGTTCAGTGCTGTTAAATAGGTTCAACCATCCATTATCAAAATATTTCCATCATACCAAATAGTAAAACTGTACATTTTAAGCCGTAACTTCCATTTCCCTATCCTCACCCCCCAGCCCCTGGTAAACTTTGTCCTAGATTCTGACTCTAGGACAAAGTTTGCTTATTCTAATTATCTTAAATCAGTGAGATCATACAGTATTTGTCCTTCTGTGTTTGGCTTATTTCACTCAACATGATGTCTTCAAGCTCCATTCAGGTTGTTGCATGTTTCAGGACTTCATTGCTTTTTACAGCTAAATAATATTTCATTGCATATATATACCACATTTTGTTTATCCATTCATTGGTTGATAAGACACCTGGGTTGCTTTCCATGAAACTTGTTTTTGATCCCATATATTGCTCTATCTTAGTGAATATGCCATATGCATTTGAAAAGGATATGTTTTCTATACTTGTTGCGCTTAGTATTCTATAAATGTCAATTAGGGCACATGGTTATAGTATTTGGATCATCTATTAATTTTTTGCCTGGAGGTTTTATCAATTGCTTAAGAAGGGTGTTAAAATCTCCAATTATGATACTGGAATTGTTTATTTCTCTCTTTAAGTCCCTCAATTCTTACTTCATACATTTTGAAGTCTGGTATTGGTGGATATACATTTATGATTGTTATGTATTCCTGATGAATTTACTCTTTTATTATTATACAATGTCTCTCTTTCTCTCTGGTAATACTTTTTGTCTAAGAAATCTCTTTTATCTAATGTTACGATAGCCAATACTGCTATACGCTTACTATTAGTAGGGTATAACTTTTTCCAATCTTATACTTTCAACCTGTCTGTAACATATGGTTGTTATGAGGATTAAATGAGATCACATATGAAAAACTTAGACCAGCACTTGCAACATGGTCAACAGTCATTAAGTATTAGCTGTCACTCTCCACTGTCCATCTCATATCTGTTCTTTCATGTTGGTTGAGATTTTGGTTGGGATTTTTCTCTGCTCCAAACAATCCTATACTCTGCTGAAAAAGTTCTTTTAACCTGTTCTTCATCTGCCTAGCTCCCTAGTGCCTGCTAAAATCTTGGGTTGGCACTAAAGTCTTTCCCTATTTTACCCTTTGGCCTAACTCTCCAGGGAAGTACTCTACCCTCCAGCCTAGACCACTATGTCAACAATCTTTGCCCTGCTATTTCTCCCTGTCTAGGCCATCCTTTCTCAATGTCTATCTGCAGAAAGTTTACTGAACCTTCACCATCTACTTTAAATGTCACATCTTCCATAAAGCCTTACTAATCCTTTCAAAAGAAAGTGGTCCCTAACTTTTCCTAAAACATGTACTACGACAGGCTGGGAAAAAGGAAAAATCAGCATAGGCCAAACAAACCTATGTTTGAATCATATCTCTGTCACTATCAGGGTTACATTTAGCAACTTAATTAATCTCTCTGAACTTAGTTTCTTCAGCTGAGAAATAGATAATACAATTAAATCCAAGGCTTAAATGAGATCATTACCACAAAAGGGCTCAACAAAGTCCAGAAAAATAAACAAAGGTTCCAATAAAAAAATTGTAGCTTTCTTTCTTCTTACTTAGTGCCTTACATCATAATTATTTATTGGTTCATGGGAGACTAGGCTTTGGTCTTAATTTTCATTGCATGCCCTAATATAGTTCTTAAATGAATAACTGAAAAACATATTGAGGTTTCAAAAAAAGTAAAGAGAAAAACATGATTCAAAATAATAGCTAGGTGACAATGAAAGAAACATTAAAGAGTAAGTAAATTTTCATTATTATCTAGATTACTGGATCCTAGTTTTACTCAAATGTTTACAACTTGCTACCAAATGAGTAAGCTGATAAGAATCGTTATAAAACCTGGGTGTGCTGACAGTCCATGAATCATACACAGTATTAGTTAAAAAAAAAAAAAGTTACTGTTATGTAATTTCTAAATATGTGAGAGGAACCTGATGCAGATGTCAATGAAGGTTTATTTAAAAGCCAGTTTGGATCATAAAGCAATTTCTATACAATTTCTGGTTTTGTAGCAGTTAAGATATTCACCGAATTGAGAAATAAAAGTGTAAAAGTACCATGCAAAGTAGTATATTGATCAATAAATTAAAAATAAGGATGTATACAGCAGTTTTACAGTAATTATCACCTTAGATTTATACTAAATCAGTGACAATGTTTGTTTAGGGTAACACATGGTAAAGGGGTAAAAGATCTTAAAAACGATCCTATGGATGGGAAAGTACAGAATATTTACTATTCAATGCTAATTGATCAATTTAGCATGCTAACAGTTTTATTTATTTTCTCTTAATAGATTAGAAAATGAACTATTGATTAAAATAAAAACTTCTTTTGTCCAAATTTTAATCTTTGCTCCCATAGGTATGTGTAATTTGGATGTCTGTGAAACTGCCTTAATGATATGAGAAGTCAAATAATCTAAGACATAGTCTTTTAGAAATCCAAAGGGCCATTAAATACAATGAAGTGATGTTGAATGTTAAAACACTAAGATTGTTCCTAATGGTCAAAATGGTGTTGTCTTTAAATATTGTCATTAACCTTGACATTCACAGTGAGAAAGAGATGAAAAGGAAAGACAACTTGATAGATAACTGGTAATTCCTTCTAAAAAGTCATTAATTATGATTAAAGAGAAGGCAATGTAGCAGTAAATTATACAACAAACTAAAATAAATATATACCCTACCCTGAAAACAAAAGCATTTCAATAAAAGTTTTACATAAGAATATAATAAATGCACAGATTACCTGACAAATTAATGAAAATTAAGTACTCTAGTCCAATCTTTTAAAGAATGCCAGAGCAAACACATTAATGGAGCCATTACATAGCTTTAACCTCCTATTTGTGAAAGAACATTTTTTTAGAGCCTTTTGTTGTCTCAACTATAAATCTGGTGCCTGGGATGGAAGTGAGCCAGAATTTTGCAAATGGAATTAAACAAAAAACTCATCAATTAACTTAATAATCTGTACCCAGAGCCAAATTCCTTGAATAATCAGAAATAAACCATATACTACAATACTTAAAAGTTATAATGTAGGTAGTAATTTTTTTTAAAAGAAAGATCAAGCAGAGGCAGTGTGAATAAAAAACTTTTACTCAACATCCTCTATTGGATTAACATCTTCTATTGTTGTTCAAAGGCCTGCTATAGAGATTAAGGCGATGGTGGGGAAGTTTTCAGGTCATTATCTGATGAACCTAATAAAAATCAGTATCCTGCCGATCTATCACTCCTAGGAATCACAGAAATCACAATGCCAAATCCATATTTGATCATCCATGAACCAAATATCTGATCAACTACTTCGTCCAATAACAGAGGTTTGGTGGGCTGGAGGGGTGTGTGACTCTGAACACTATCTACGCCTTGGGCTTCCTGAAGGGTATCATTTACAAAATTATGGGAATACTTGCTATTCATAGAAGGTCCTATTTTTTTCTCCTTATTCTTTAAACACATTGCAGTCTGAATTTCACTCTCTCTGCACAGTCCTGGCTGTTATCTTGAAGATCATAGACAACTTTTAATTCCTTCTCGAACTCCTTACATGATTATACTACTGATTTCCTAAACATTCTTTTTCTTGATTTCCATTAAATAAATGTTCTTCTCCTTGTTTGCACTGTACTAGAATGAGCACTAACATAAATTTGAGGTACTTTATACCTTAAAATGCCTTCATCTATAAATTGGAAATATTTATCTCACATGGGTGCTATGAGAATTAAAAGAGAAAAAGCAATGTGAACAAACTTAGCATATTATATACCAAGAGTAGATACAAGACGAAAATAATGACCACTTCCTCCTAGAAAATTTCTATCATATCAAAATTAAGAATAATCTTAACTTCCTTTCCTTGTCTGCTTCTGAAGAGACAGCAGTAATACACAAAATATATCAAATACAATAGGCAAAAAAATAGGGGGAGTGAGGTTTAAGCAACCTATAAGTTAGCTCACCTGACCAGGAATAATCAGGAATAAATGTGTTGTTATCAACAGTCATTCACTAAAGACTGAATACTGTTTCTTCCTCAAATATTCTCAACCGTTTCTTATCACCTTAGTCCTCTGTTCCCAGATTAACAACTTCTTAATATGCTCCCTTAATTAGGGTGATTCTTCCATGATTCCTCCTTGAATCACTCAACTGAAGCTCATCTGTTGGATTACCAGTAGATGATGCTTCCTTAGTAGACATTCAGGCAAAATCAAGTTTAAAGATTCATTATGAATCCAACAGGTTAAAGTGATCAATAATGCATGGCCAGGCGGGCCGCGGTGGCTCAGCGGGCAAGAGTGCTTGCCTGCCGTGCCGGAGGACCCCGGTTCGATTCCCGGCCCCAGCCCATGTAAAAAAAAACAAACAAACAAACAAAATATAATAAAACAAGAAAATGTTTAAAAATGTTTCCCTTTCTTCCTCCCTTCCTTCCTTCTCTGTCTTTCCTTCCTTTCCTCCCTTTCTCTTTAAAAAAAAAAAAAAAAAAAAAAAAAAAATAATGCATGGCCAGTGACTTTCAGCATGAAACTGCATATAATGTTGCCACAGCACCAAATCTGGTACTTGGCAGTCAGCCACTAAGATTCTTCTTTATATCATTTTCAGAAATTGGCAGGCTATTTTAAATGCAGATCAGATGAAACATCCATGGTAGTACTAAACAATAAAAAGAAGAATAGACATGCCTTGCAACCTATAAATGAAAGACTTCACTCTGTACTGAGCTTAAAATAATGAAAAGTTCTTCAATCAAAATTTAAGTACATTAGGTGAGATAATGTTATTGAGAATTTATATATTCTCTAATTAAAAATAAAGAAATCTGATAAGATTTTTAAAAGAGTTACATTCTAAGATGATTTTTTAAATACGCTGTTCTCCATTATCCTATTATGTCTTCATGATCAATTCACTTTGAGTTGCTTAAAGCAAAAAGGATTAAAATATGAAATGTATACTTTAGCTTAGTCTTGAAAATTATAATTATAAACATGGGCTATTAATAAGAATGGAGCAGAGAAAGTTAATCTAAATTCAATGACTTAACATTTAAACTTAATTGAAATTAATTTTTAAGATACTGAATGCCAATAAATTTACTTAATTTTTAAGATACTGAAACGCCAATTAAAAATCTGGTACATATAAATAAGCAGATTTGATATCTTTAATATTAAATTATTTATATGTAATAATTATCCAAAAAGGATTCCTCCAAACCTTGGTTATATGTTACTTATTTTGTCCTTGATGAAAAGGCACCTAGTCCTCATCTAATTGTTATATGCTCACCTTTTGAGTTCCCAAGGATTCTTTGTTGCTTGCTAATCAAATAATCTTAGAGCCACCAGAAATTGAACTCACCATTCTAACATTAGACCTTTAAAATTCTAATTTTTTTGTAAGAATTACCTTTCAGGATTATAGCTTTTACCATACTGAGTAAATTTATAATACACACTGCATAATAAACTGTTTCAACTTCATTTTTTAAAATAAATGGTTTATCTCATTTGATTACATCTGACAATAATTCCAGGAGCTTTTAATTTTAGTCCTTTTTAAATATTAAAATTTAGGGACATTACATTCTTGTTTCAGGAACATCAGTATGGTAACTGTTTTATGCTGAATAAATTAATGAACATCTGCAATGGAAATTTCTTCAGATATATATGTGAACTTCCAAAGAACATTGATATTTATCTCTAGGATGTTTGTGAAATTTCCCTACTCACCTTTTTTAGATGGTTTGGGTGGTACAACTGGGCCAGGTTCTATGTTGTCATAAAAATTATTCATGGCTTTTGGATCAAAGTTTCCTATAAAGAAAATAAAACCACCAGGCATTTAAGATTCTTACTCCTGTCATTTGATTTTTTTGTTTTAAAGGAAACTATAGAAATAAAACATGTAAGAAGGGAAACTGTTCTCCAGGGTTTCAAACCTCACTATATTTATTATTCTACCCTCCTCCCACTGAAATTGTGTTTTCTCTATCATTGCAAGAAAAGACCCAAGAAAGCTACCACACCAGATTGCTTACAGTGTATCATCTGAAGGAACATTTCTAACTGTAAGGTTGGTCTTAGTCAGGATTAAGAATGTGGGGCCTTGGGGGAGGTAAATGAAGAAGAGAAATGAAAAGATGGCTGATCTGTTTTCTCTCTCTGCTTGTTTTGATTTTAATGAACAAACCATGAAAAAGAACATTGTAAAAGCGTACTTTCATAATTTACCTTTAAATTTCATCAATTATAAATTCAATTATGGAAAGAGGCAAACATTAACTACAAAGATTTCTCAAGTTATTATATTTTGAAGTATCTAAGCAACTTGGATAAATGTGAAAGAACATCAGCAGCTCATGGATTCCTATTTTCAAGTAAAGGAAAATCTTAAACGTTGTTTACATGTTATCAATTATAAAAGATGATACAGTGCCAGTTTCAGAATAATTAGATAGAAAAATCCCTAAGAATTCTGACTTGTCACAAAAATGTTACCTCTCTTTTCAGATGTTCACTGCCTGACATAGTGTTTATATTTCTACCACATTTGCCATGACTCCTCCAACGTAAGTTTCGATCCAGGTTCTGTTCTGGCTTTGAGTTTTACCTTCATTTCTGTGAACCTGTCACGGTAATCAGATTTGCTCTGAGCAACACCAATTAAGCTTTATAACTGTACCCATGTTTATTTACTGAAGATGCTGTACAGTACTGATAGTTCAAATATATTGAATCTCTTGATTTGTAGACCTAATTTTTTTTCAACAAGTTTTCCTTACCCAAGCCAACAATAAAGCTGTTTTTTTTGTCAAATCATGTGCTGTTAATTCATCTTGTCTAAACATTCACAAAAAAATGCCTAGATAATTTTCTGATAACAATTCCTAGGATAGCTCATCAAAGCCACGATGCTATTTGATATATTAATCGGATCTTTTTATGTTTTAAGATGTTGCATATGTATTTCAATTACTTAAGTTAAAGCTGATGTTCTAATTTTCAGATCCCATAAACTTACTATAAATATCCTAACCAAACACGAGTTCTGCTTCAAAGAACAAGTGAGAAAAAATTGATGCACTCGTCCATAATAGGGGAGCAATAGTTTAACCCCCACATTACTCACAGTAATTCTTTCAATGCTTAAAGTTATTAGGCTGTACAGTGACTAGGTTTCTGAAAATAACTTTAAGAGTACCTAACTAGATTGCTCAACTTTCACATTCAAATTTGCTTCTGCCTATCATTTACATAGTTCTGTAACTTTTGGGTTCACCTGCTTCTGTTTAATCTTGCCCAAAAAACAGCAATGGGGTGTTATGTTATACACTCTTAAAATACAGTAGAAACTCTCTTAGCTGCCACTATTAAGGACAGTAATTGGCGGATTTAAAGAAAGCTGATTAAAATAATGAATTGTTAAGAAAAATTACATATACCAACTTTAAATGCAGTGAAATAAATATAGAAATATTTTGCTGTTGGACTAAGACTTTTTCTTTGAGTATGTGTCTCCTGACTGAAGTTGCGTTATCTTTCTTATATAAACTACACCTATGAAGACCTAAAGCAGGACTCAGAACCTTTACCTGTAAATTACCAGACAGCAGGTATTTTAGAATTTTGGATCTGACTGTATACTTTAGTATACTTCTGTAAGAAATACAAAGAAAACAAAAACTACAAGATACAGTTGAATGTTTTCCTGTAGCAGTTTCACTTACATGTTAAAAATGGCACATAGATTTTATTTAAAAAACGAAAACTCTGTTATTTGGGATTCCTATTTTTACAAATATTTTAGGTGACTTTCACATAACATGAGCTTTAAAACGAAACTTTAGAATTAAAATCCATTAATTTATAACATACACTAAATGACTTTTAAAGAGATAAATACAGTGTAACAATATAGAAAAGTCTAAATGATAAGAACTTAATGATTAAATTGGCCAAATAAAACTATTTTTTGGACCCCCCAAATCTGATCTATGACTATAAGGTGTGTGGGGGAGGGTGGGGAAAGGGTTTGGGGAGGCAAACTTCTTCACCAGGATTGTAATCTTATGATGGATAAAAACTCTCTCTTAACTCTGTAAAACCAAAGTTATTGCTATTTAAGCAGTTTAAGATACCACACTATTACTTATGGTTTACCAAATAATCAAGTCTATACCTCTAGATTGAAGAAGGTCAACTTCTTTCAGTGTACAGTCAACATTTATCTGGAGTTGTCTGTTCATGCTTCTCAATCTTGTCATTTCCTCAGGCTAGTAAGAAAGGACCCAAAATAGCAATTGTGGGAAAGTCATTATCAAGCCCAACATTTAAGAACTGTGTTTCATGTTAATCGTTCTGATTGGGTATTACAAGAATATGGCTTCAGTCCAAACGAGAGGCCATGTTTAAGAAGTCCTACATATAAGTTTTAAAAGAAATAGGTAAAACGGGGACATCAAAATGGCTACATATAAATATATAACAAATCTGCATACAAAGTGGTAGGCTACAATACTAGACTGTGTTCTTTTATACAAAATAGTGCTACTTTAATCACACAGCACTGAAAATATTTTATTTTCTCTTTTCACAGTAAGAGAAATTAAAGAATCAACCTTGTAGACAATGTCCATAATTTTAATTTTATCCAGGCTGGTAAAAATCACAAACAGTACTAATTTTAATGAGCGCTTACTAAGTGTCAGGCACTGTGTTTACCAGAATTCTCTCATTCTTTCTTCACAACAATCCTTCAAAGTAGGTAATAGTATCATTCCCAACTTACAGATGAGGAAACAGACACAGAGAGGTTAAATAATTTTCCCAAGGTTATAAAGCTAGTAACTGGTAGAGTTGGGACTTATATAGAAATTTTCTATATAAAGTCATAAGGAAACCTTTTTGTCTTCTTTTTCTATATTGAAGGAAGTAACTAATCTAGTATATGAAAATTTCAGGAATGAATAAACCCCAACCTTTCTCCAACTTTGTTTTCTTCTGCCTCAATCTTCTCAGCACAGCCCACTCCTTAGGTTTATCAAAAGCAGACATATAAGGCACTGAAATAGGAACAGGCTCCTCCTAATTTTCAGTTAAAGCTTTTTGGAAGCTTTTACTTGCCTTAACATTTCTTAATTTCTTCACTATTTATGTATATAAAAATATAAAATATACATAAATAGTAAAGAATCTATTTATTAGATTAGAATCTAGATGTATGGGTACTGGCTGCTTTCAGCACAGCCTACAATGTGCATTATTAGACTGTCAGGTCTTAACTAAATTACTAGGGTGATTTTTACTAGAAAGTAAAAGATTAAATATCTTCTATTATAGGAAGAAAGAGCAAAATCCTATTCTGTTATGAACATATATTTTGCTAAAAACTAAATATGTTAATATAGCAGTGAAGAAAAATGAGCAAAAAGGGTACTTAATGAAATATCTTATGGTATTATCAGAATAATTAGGAAGTCCCATTAAATTAGCAGGTATCAAAATTTTAAAGAAGTGATGTAACAGGCAGAATGTAATAAGAGTTACAATTTCTTAAACTGCTAGAAGAGCAAAAAAAGTCTTTTAGAAATATTAATTAGGGATTACTTTTTTTCATTTTTACGGGGAAACCATGGGACATTAACATAAAAAATGCTTAAGCCTTATCTACTAGACATCATTAAGTTTGAAACAAATACCTGGGCATTTATATTATACATAGAACACATATTTAGAGGGCTCTAAAGAGTGATGCTATCTTCTTAGAAACATGTAAAAGAACCCAATTTTTTCTTTGTAGGATCATACTGAGTAAGCCAAATACCTGAAGTACTTTTCTATACATTTTTGGGGGTAGGGAGAAGAAAGAGATATTTCAGTCACAGTGGTCCTGAGTAGTGAAGCTCTGTACTAAGCATGAAAATATTACAATACATTTTATAGCCACTGGGTGGGGGGTGAGGGGGAGCTCATTTGCAAGGTTAAAATCACTGGACTCATTAAACTAAACGTTTATCTGTAAGATCCCTATTCTTATGTCCTTTTCCATAGGTTCTGATTAAACTGGGGGCAAGGGAGCAGGTTCTGAAAAGTTACTATCATTTATAAAAAGCACACAGTTTTCATGGAGGAAGGATTTCAAGATTCACTGCATGTAACTTAAGAGCTGATGATGAAAATAGCATGCTTACATCTCTAACATTTTAAAATGAAAAAAGACAAACCCTTAAAAAAAACGGGGGGGGGGGGGCAAAAATACCTTAAAGTCAACTGTTTCAGTATCTTAAGAAGCTGTTTCAAAGAGACCAACATCAAAGACCACTGATGTTCTTTGGTGGCTTGGCCCTAAAATATGTTAACTGAGGCTCAAAGCTGTGGGGTGGTCCAGAAACCCAGTTAGTCAGAGCAGGAAGAATAGGGGGAGGGGGGGAGATAATTTTGGGAAGGAGGAATTGGCAGCTCTCTGCTTATTAAAATCTTAATTATTCTTCAAGGTATAACTAAAATCTCCCCATCTTCCATGAAACTGCCTTATCTAGTATAGTCTTTACTAGCGTAAAGCCAACATTTCTATCTGAACTCTGAGAATACTTAATATTGTTACCATTTAACTGGTCAGCACTTCTGATTTACTATCTTATATTATCTTTTCTTTCTCTCTCACACACACAAATACAGTCATAGACAAATAAATATGTATCTTTTCATATATGGATCCCTTTAAGAGATGGCAACTTTGACATATTTAATAACAATGCTTTGCAAATAGCAGATTAAAAGAAACGATGCCATGCGTTCTGCACTTCTGCCCTCCTTCTTAGAGAGACTGTTTCACTGCTGCTCTAAGTTTCTGCAACCACACATATAGCTGGTTACAAATGTGCATCACAGTCTCATTAAATAAGTGCATTTCTAATCAATTTTTATACATTGCCTGACAATAAATTGGTTTGTTCAAGAACCTGAAGGTAGCAGTATGTGCTCAGTAGCAAAAAATTCAATTCTTTATTGGGTATTGCTCCACATGAGTAGGAAAATGATAAGGGTACCCATTCATTGAGCACTTACTCTACACCAGGTATTTTACATACATGATCTCTTTATCTTGACAAAAACATGATAATACACTCGCGATAATCCCCTTTTATCGATAAGGAAATTTAAACACAGGGAAGTCAGAAATAGCCAGGGAGTACCAGGACTACTTCAACTCCGAAGCTAATGTGGGCTCTTTCTATCATACTGCCTCAAATGAGCCTCTATGACAAAAAGGGAGTTCTGACTAAATGTTTTATTTTTTGATTAATATCCTACAGAAGCATACCTTTGCATTATGCATGAAAACTAAAAGGAAATCAGTTTTGCAAAATACTTCAGATTTGTGTGTGACGCAGATCTTAGAGCAGATTTTTTCCCAGTATTCTGCAACCTATATTATTTTAAAGGAACACTATTTATTGGGCATTGTGTAAATTGCTTAACATATATTATATACTCCTAACAAAAATCCCAAGAGATGAATACTTTACCATATACCATATACATTTTATAGATAAGAAAACAAGTGTAGAGTTACTTATCCATATTAAGTAGAATGCAAATTTGTAACTAACTTCAAAGTCTGTCTTAACCACTGTAAAACTGCCCCTCAGCCATGCAGTCCAAATTGTCTTCCATTTTACTCTAGGCCTGGCAGTGAAAATACACAGGAATCATACACTCAAATTTCTTATTTTTCAAATATTATCACCCATGTGAGCTGACAATTTCTGAAACTGGGCAATAGCTACATGTGGGTTCATTATTCTATTCTGCCTATATTATGTATCTTTGAAATTCTCCATAATACAAAATTAAAAACAAATTACAACCCAGGGCAGCAATTTTACCAACTTTGCCTCATTTTCGTTTTCCTTTTCTAAGTAGGTCTCATCAATTAAAGCGCTGATCTAAAATCTGTTGTTTGGTTTTTTTGAAGAATAAACGCATGCTATGTTAGGGAGCTCTCTACTTCTACCCTCCCCCCAAAAAATCAATAGAATTTTATTTAGCAGAGATTATGATACAACAAGTAGTTGCTAAACAGAGCTCATATGATTATTTTAAAGAAAATTATTTCTATGCTAAGAAAATTTGTTTACACTATATAGGTACCTAAAGGACTCCAAAGTGCCCAATCAACATAGGTGGATTCCCATACTGGTTACATCCTTCTATTCTCTCCCAGTCAAAGGATCCACTTAACATTTCAAATGGAGAAATAAAGAGGCAGACATTTGATTTATATTAATACCACCTTTCTTTTAAAGACAGCTTTGTAATTTTCTAAAAACCCTCCCTTTTTACTTCTAATAGTGACTAAACAGAAATTTTGAAATTTTATTAAATGGAATATGCCTATTTCTCAATAATCTCTTAATTTCCACTGGTTTCCAATTACCAGCGGAATAAAGTTTAAACACCTCAACCTAGCATTAAAGGTCTAAACACCACTCTTTCTTTGTAGATTAACCTCGGCTAGGCCATCAGAAATCTCACTGAAGTTTTAGCCAGGGAACCTTATTTATTGTCCCCTAAAAGTCAGTCTCTGTCTTGACTTCAAGCCTTCATTACTTCAGGCTCCTTTCCCTTCAAAAACACCTTCCCCTTTCTTATATTTCCTATAGCAATACCATCTATCATTTAGATCAGTGTTCCTCACCTTTTTTTTTCCTTCAATCTAACAACCTTATAAAAATCAGATGAAAGCTATAAACCCGCTTCTCATATAATCACATACATGAAACTGCATATAATTTCAGGGAGTTCACAAATCCCCTTTGAAGCCATGAACCTCAGTTAAAAACATCTCTATGAGGGCCTAGTTGCAGATACATCACCTGCAAGGTGTCTGATGAAGATGCCTTCTTCCCTAAACTTGCAAACTCTAAGAGATTAACCTCAGTTCAGAGAGGATAGGAAAATAAAGCATAGTTCCATAGAAAGAGCAGAGTTTCAGCCTTCAAGAAGAGACAGAATTTGTACATGCAGAATGGCAGAAGGGCATTCCAGTGGGAGGAGACTGTGAGAGAGCAGAGAAGTGCATGATATATGCATAAACTGTTGAAGTATGACTTCTTTCATTACCAGTATATACACAGCACCTACCAGACTGTATTAGAATTATCTGTGATGTATCTAATTCTTACATCTAGCAAGTATGCACTAAGCACCTAGCATAGCACCACATTTGTAAACGTATGTCAAAACTATTTGTTGAATAGATGAATGTTGAAAGGTAAACGGCAGGTTGGATCATAGAAAGCTTGTGATGTCACAAGATTTTAGGAGACATGTTTCAAAATTTTCAGAATTGTTTAAGGACCTCAGAACTCATATATACTAAACAACGTGTTAAAGATATATTATCCAAATGTTTACATTAGCGCAGTTCCCACTATCTATCAATATTATCTCGGCTTCTATAATTACTTCCACTTAAAGAAACTGTTCTGCCTTAAAAAATTATCTTGTCAATACTTTCTCCAAATTCATATTGATCCCTTCCTAATTCAATTGAACTAATGTACTTAGAAGAACAATTTTTTAATGTTTGAAAAATACATATTATGTGCTTAGAAGACTAAATGAATATATGGAAAGCAATTTCTAAAGTATTTGGTTAGTTAGGGTGTACTTTTCAGTTCTATTTTGACAGAAAGCAATTCATGGTAAATAAGATGCTATACCTTAATTGAAATTGTTGGTATTTGAAAATTTTGATGAGCTTCTGGAATTTAGACACATGAAAATTAAAGCATCAAATTATTTTGACAAGAACTATTGAAGACAAAAAAGCCCTTCATCTATTGTTCAAAAAAAAAAATGTGCCAGGAACAAAACCTAAAAGACAAGCAAATGGCCTGGGCAGGCAATTTCCCCACACTCCTATCACATCCAACAGATCACTTACCGTTGGAATCGCAGTGGTACAGCTGACCCTTCTGAGCCGTCTCTGCATCAGGTCATGCTCCATACTGTTAACTTCCGCCTTCAACCGTTCTAGCTCCTCCTCCTCAAGTTTCAATTGCTTTGCTAACCTCTCCATCCTTGCTCGCTGATGTAACAGCAAGGCTACAGCATTGCAGATAAAGCCATTGCAGAGAATAATATTGAACAAGTGACTTGGAAATGTCTATATACATTGCTAATGTATAAAATACTCAATGAACACTATCATCAAACTCTAGTTGGCATTTACTCTCAAATCTTTCTAAAGCTATTGTTTCTATATCTGCTTTAATTTAGCTCTTGTAACCACTACCAAAATGGCACCATCTATACAACTGTTTTGTTCTGTCGTCCTTAGTTTCCTAAGATTCTCTTGAACTATGCCTGTGTGTATTTTAAACAGGTTCAATACCAGGATATTGAATTACAATCATTATTACATCCCTTTTTAAATACTGAAAGAAAATTAAATTCTCAGGTATCTTGAAACAATCTGAATAGACTTTGAAAAAATCTATTCCCTATTTATATTTAGTTAGGTCTACTATTAATACAACATTCATTATTAATCCCAATTCTTAAAAATATAGATTACTTATAGATATCATACCTTCCTTCAGGCTATCCTTTGTTAGAAAAAATTCAAATTTTTCATCTTGAACTTTAGTCCACCCCCATGAATCTATTTTTTCACTCTGTAGTCTGTACTTTTGACAATATACATTTCATTTGTATTTTTCTACCAATGAACATTCTTCCAAAAATGTCTTACTAGGTTGCTAACTCATACCTACATTTTCATGTTAAAACAACATCGCTACATTACTTTGAAGCACCAGTCTCACACTTAATAGCAAAGCTACTGCCCAATATTTAATAAATACTGAACATTTAATTAAAACTAAACAGCAAATATAAATTACTTTATTTTGCATAGGAGCTTGCCGCCTCACCACAAAGATTACACTTCATAACACAGTTAAAATGTACCTTGTGTATAGGCATAATCATCTGATCCAGAACTGGAACTTCTCTGATATTTATGGCTTCCCTTTTCTCCCCCAGAGCCTGGTATCACTGAAATGGGCTGAATAGGTTCTGGTGCTGCAGAGCGCTCTTCTTGGTCCACTAAATTTAAAAGATTTTCGGTCGCTGCTCGGCCTACAGTAATTTTAAAAACTGTAGTTGGGTTTGGTACCACCCGAGGAGATGGTGATGGCACACACGAAGGTCCTGTTGGCTGTGTATATGTAATATACACAGGATTAACACTAAATGGAGGTTTTGGTTGACCAGATATCCCTCTTGAAGGAGAACTTGAAGGTGGCGTGGTGGCTGTGTACAGTGAGTGCTGATTCCGTGGAGATGGTTGACTACTGATGGGTGAAGGACTCCTATTAATTGCTGTCCCAGGTCTCTGAGAGGGTTCAACTGTAATTTCTATCTTCTTCATGGAACCTTTGGGTAAGCCAGATGCTGTGTATGGGAGATAGGCTACTGAATGGCTTCCCTGTTTCTGATAGCTAGGCAGTCCTTGTTGATATAGATGGGGTGGAGTCGTTGAAGGACTAGGTGGCATAAAAATGTGGGAACTCGGGTGGCCCAACTGGGAAGGTTGCACTTGATGCTGTGGCGAGCTGAAGGGTGAAGGGCACTGCGAAGGAGGTGGCGAATGATAAGCAGATTGAGGGATTTGTTGTTGTTTGGGAGAATACTGAGAAGGTTGATAGTTCTGTTGATGTGGATAAACCGGTAAAGGACGTTGACTATAATGAGGCACTGGGCCCTGTGGTGAGGGCTGCCATGGCGTGCTCTGAGGAGTCTGTCTTCCCGATGAACTCTGAGATGTCTGTCTAATATAAATAGAACCAGGAGACCCATAGAGATTGCTTGGAATTTGTGGAAGAATTTGTAAAGCTCTTGGTACAGTCTGTCCAGAAGGAAGGTTTTGGGATACTGTAACAGTAATTGGGTTTGTACTATACCGAGGTATGTGCATGTATGAAGCAGGTGGCAGTGGTGGTGGTGAAGGCCCTTGTATAACAGATGGATTCATTCCTGTTTGCATGGAAGATGGCTGCTGAGGTGGCTGCGAAGGAGGAGTAGCTGCACTTCTATTCTGTTCATTCATAAAAAATGGATTGTAGTTGGGAGTAGCAGCCACAACGGCAGGAGCTGAGTGTGGTTCCTGAACTAAACATATCAGCTGTTTACCTGCAGTATGCTGTGGATCAATATGTCCATCACTTGAGCTATGTACCAGTGTTCGACCACCATTAAGTTGAGCTCCATCTCCATGATGGTAGCTACTAGGAGAATGGATACCCAAGTTAATATGTAAAAGGCGATTTCTACTCATTCTGTTGTCATCTGGACTATGGTATTCCATATATAAGTATTTGCTACTCTCCTGGGAAAGGGCTCGGCAACAGGCTTCAAGATTATTGTTATTCTGGGGGAGAAAAATGGTAAAAGTAACATTGGAAAATTTGACAAATCCTAATAGTGGAAATCAGGCTTTACCAAAAAGTTATGCAAATATACTTGCCATAGAATAAGTAGAGAACAATATTTTAACCACAAAATATTTCATAGTCCTCTAACCAGAAAAGGAGATTCCAAATGATTAATATTTTATAAATATTTAATTTACAGCACTTATTTCACTACTGCTACAGAAATGTAAAGTACCTACTAATGAACATTTTGACTCACCAAGTTTTCTAGCTCTACATCATTTTATACTTATGTCTCAACAAGTTAAAATGGTGGACTAATCTTGGATTCACTATAACTGATGCAACATATAAGGGCAAGTAACAGTCATTAACATTTACAGTGACAAACATGAAAATAAACAGATTTTAGTTTTTAGAAGGTACAAAATCACAAAAGGAGAAAAAAATTACAATGAAATTCCCAGAGTCAGGAAGAAAATTCAAACACAATCTTCACTTGTATTTTAATCAAATTTACCCCTATATAACTTCAACTGTTTATATAATTATGAAAGAGTTAAGCTAAACAAAGTAGTCAGTAAAAAACAAGTCCACATTTTAAACTATGGTTCCATGACTTGGCCAAGAATTTAACAAAAAATGTGATCGCTACTCCTTAATGAAATTTACTCAGGCTCCCATAGTCTCATATTTTTTGCCCATTGAAAGGTGGCTTGATACAGTTTCAAAATCATTTAATGATTTTAATTTTTTGCATTAAACAAAGGTGGTAATAGCAAACTAACATTTTATAAGTCCCAAGTGATAAAAATCAAACTTAAAAACCAGTTTCAATTCTTGGTCTCCTGACTCCCAGTTCTCTTTTCACTAAAACACCATAATTTTAAGGGAGAGGATGTTATCAATTACTATACTGAAAGTTTAGGAAGTAAAAGAAGCATCAGTCAAATAAATCTTTACAAAATGAATTCCCAGAATTTTAAAGAACTGGCTTTATCAAAACTCCATAGATAATTTATATCCTTTTCCTTACATAATGCTTTTGATGCTAAAATTCAAGTACTTTTTAAAATGATTTTTGAGCCATAGAAAAAAGTATTTGTTGAAGCTTAAGAAGGAAATAAATTAGAGCTCAACGATTTGGCTTTTTATAACCCTGCTTGAAAATACTGATAGAGGAAAACTAGATATTAAAAAGCAAATTTTGGGCAATGCGACAGTGGCTCAGTGGCAGAATTCTTGCCTGCCATGCCAGAGACCTGGGTTTGTTTCCTGGTGCCTGCCCATGTAAAAGTAAATAAGTAAAAAATAAAATAAAATAAATTTTTTTAAAAAAAGCAAAATTTGGACCAAAGGATTCAAACTTATTACCAACTAGAAAATATCACTGACAAATATCTAAAGAAATAACTATGAAAAGTGAAAATAAAATATTTTCTTCAAGTTTTTTATACACTTATGGCTTAGGGAAACCAAAAAATAGAGCAGTTCATTTGAAATCTAAAATAGTCACAGACATTTTACTATTTAATACTTTTATTAATAATCGTGAAATTTCATGTTTTCTATATCGAATCAGGTGCTCAAATTAATATTGTTGAAAAAGGATACAAATTCAAAATGAAACAAAGCTGGATTTGTCAGCCTATTTAAATGTGTAGCAGTTAGGCTGAGGTGTCAACTTGGCCAGGTGGTGGTACCCAGTTTTGTTGCTGTGGACAAAAATCATCACGTGAAAAACATCTATGGCTTGATTACATTTGCAGCCAGCTAAAGGAAGCGCCTTCTGCAATGAGTGATGATTAATTTAATTATTTTAATTCAATTAACAGGAGGTTTAAAAGAGAGAGATCTGAAGAGCGCTCAGCAGCTCAGCAGCCCAACACACCTCAGCTCAGTGCTGGGAATCAACTCAGATCCAGACCTTTGGAGATGCAGAAAGGACACATCCCTGGGAAAGCCGTTTAAAGCCAGAGGCTGGGCAAGAAGCCCAGAAGACATTGCTGTGTGCTTTCCCACGTGACCAAGAAAGTCAGAGGAAAATCAGCTGCCTTTCCTCTGAAGAAATGTAAATTTGTAACTAAATAAATCCCCTTTATAAAATCCACTCCATTTCTGGTGTATTGCATTCTGGCAGCCTTAGCAAACTAAAACAAAATGCATGTCTCCAGTGACAAATTGAATACATTTTCCTATCAAAAAAAAAAAAAAACGTTATGCTAGACTCCAATGTTCTATCTGACCAGCTAAATTTCTTAAAAAAGAAAAAAAAAGATTAAAAAATTTTCCCAATAGGAAATATGAAGAATAGTTAAAGAAATAAAAATTTAGTTGGATAAAGAGATCAGAACTTTTAGTTAGGTATATATGAACACTCTTGAAAGGACTGAGGTAAAAAAGCATCATACTTCTAAAATGTGATCACATAAATTGAGGGATGACAGCCCAGAATGTAGCCTTCAGGTTGTATATTAAATGCAATCTCCTCAGTCTCATATATCTTGATGCAAACAGAGAAATTTTCCAAAGCCAGTAGGTGGTAAGTCTCCACATTAACATACTCTACCCCAAAGGAAGAAAAAAGTGAGACTTAGAAAAATGTGCTGCATACAGTAAGTTGTCAACAGACATTCACTGAGTTGAATTTAAAGTTCTATTCATTCCATTTAGTTAAATGAATGAAGACACTGGGCCATGAAATATGACAGACAATAAAGAGCTAAATAATAAAAACAATAAGGCCAGAGCTGGATGGGTCCTAGGATAGGTGAAGAAAATGGCTCTTAGGAAATGGTTTAAAAAATAAGCCTCATCCCTGGTTGACTTAACTCCATTGAAAAGTACCTTTGCTCTTCCAGAGAACAAAACGGGACTAAACTAAAGAGATGAGATTCAGACAGGGAATGTGTATTAGGGGAAAAAAAGGGAGGTGAACACAAAATCATAAGCACAAAGATCAACACCTAGTAGAAGGGCTTAAAAAAAGGAAGCACCTTTGTAATAATCATTGTTCCATGATGAACAACTGATGATTAACCTCATCTCTCTACAGGTTTAGCTTATATCTTGAGTCACTCACACTGTAGAAGGATAGAGTTTGAACATGAGAATTAACTGCATGTGAGGAAGTACAGGAGGCAAGGCAGAAGTACTGCTCCCAAAAGCAATCAAACAGGGAAATGCCATAACTCAAAGCACATTGAGACCCTGTGAAAGATGAAGCAAACCTCAAAAGAAAGTAGCTCAGCCATGGAAATCAAGTGAGTGAACTGGACACTAGCTCCTGTGACACAAATGGCCCTCCGTTGAGACCCGTGAACACTACCTGTGGCCCTGTAACTCCGCTCTGGTGGTCTGACCAGTAACTGACAGGATTCAAGTTGAGGGGGCTCCAGTAGGGACTCTGAAAGCACATTCTGTAAAAGTATCTGTCTAGAGCAAAACATGTGTCCATTTGTGTCCTTTTAGACTACTAGGAGATGAAGACATGTTGACAACAATTAGAAAATAATTTTTAAACTATCTGATTCCATCATGTTTCCTTAACATGATAACTTTAAAAATTAACAAGCTATGTAATTTGTTTAGTTTTAAAGGTACATTACTTTTTACTTACTTTATTTACATTTTAAATATGCCCAGTTAGCAACTGGAACAAGTTAAATTGTTCTTAACTAGAAATAGTTTGGAAATTTTATTTAATTACAGTTCTATCACTCCCCTTTGCAGCTATTTCTAGTCATATGGTACAATTTTCTGGCTGGCCTCTCCACCCTTCACTGGCTTATTGCAGAGATGGCCCACATACCTAGAAGGGGTCCCTGGTTCCAGTTTCAGAGGCAGTAGAGCAATCCTCGCGCACATACTGGGAGCATGTATGTCTGCCCACTCTATCTGGTAGCCCAAGGGACTTGTTGTCCCAGAACATGCCTTAAATGTGGAAGGCAGTTCACAGAATCCTGATACAGAATGCTGTGGCAGAGCAGTCAAGAGGAATTTCCTGGGCCAAGGAACATATAGTGCATTGCCTGGGACCATGAAGAAACTGTCTCCTGGGGAAGAGTGACCAATGGTATTCCTGGAAATGGGAAATTCCTAGGGCCTCAAGCATGCCTACTTCAAGACACATGTACAAGGACTAGGGCAGCTTCTATACTTTGGCAGGAGCTATTCTCTAAACTCATAGTATGGGTAAGCTCTGAAGAAAAGCACTCACACCAGTCAATCTACAAAGACTGGGAAAGCTTTTTACTTTTACTTTACCTTCTTCTTCTTTTTTTTTTTTTTATTAGTTCCTGGCATTCAAGGAAAGCTCTGTCATAACACTAGGAGTATACAAGCTTAAGGAACAGACAAGTCAGAATCTAAATTTCAATGATAATACATTAAAATACCAAAATCCTCATATTTCAACAAAAGATTACAAAATAAGAAGCTATGGCCCAGGCAAAGTAAATTAAAGCATTAGAAACAATCAGTGATACCCAGACCTGGGACATAACAAAGACTTTTAAAAAATGGTCTTAAATGCTCAAAAAGCTAAAGGAAAACATGAACAAAGAATTAAAGGAAATCAGGAAAACAACAGATCAATGCAAAGACAATATCAATACAGAGATGGAAATTATGAAAAGGAACCAAGAGAGTTGAAGACCATAGCAACAGAAATTAAAAATCCCACAGGGGAGTTCAACAGCAGATTGGAGTTGAAAGAAGAAATCAGTGAACTTGAAGATAAGACCATTGAAATCATTTGGTCTGAGGACCAGAAAGAAAAAAGAATGAAGAAAAGTGAACAGAGCCTGAGGAACCTGTGGTATACCATCAACCATAACAATATATGCATTGTGGGAGTTCTGGAGGGAGAAGAAAGAGAGAAAGGGGTAGAGAGAGTATTCAAAGAAAAAAATGGCTGAAAATGTCACCCATTTAATGAAAGGCATGACTAGACATATCCAAGATGCTCAACAAACTCCAAGTAAGATAAACCCAAATAGACCCATACCATGGCATATTAAAATCAAACTGTCAAATGCCAAAGACAAAGGGAATTCTGAGAGCCACAAGAGAGAAGTGATGTGTTTCATACCAGAAGGCCTCAATAAGATTAAGTGCTGACTAAGCATCAGAAACCATGGGGGCAAGAAGGCAGTGGGATGACATATTTAAAGTGCTGAAAGCAAAATCTGTCAACCAAAAAACCTATATCTGGCAAAACTATATTTCAAAAATAAGGGAGAGATTAAGACATTCCCAGATAAACAACAGCTGAGGAAGTTCTTCACCACCACACCAGCCCTGCAAGAGATGTTAAAAAGAGTTCTACAAGTTCAAAGGAAAGGATAATAGACAATAGACTGAAGCTGCATGAAGAAATAAAGACCACTGGTAAGAGTAGCAACAGGGGTAAATATAAATGTCAGTACGATCGCATTTTTGGTTTGTAAGCCCACATTTTACTTTCTACAGGATCTAAAATGTAAATGTATAATGAAATGATAAACTAGTGGCTTTGGACTCGATGTATAAAAGTAATTTGTGATAAAAACTACATAAGGAAAGGGGGTGGAGGGGTATAAAAACATAAGTTTGTGTATACTTTTGAAGTTAACCTGGTTTCAAAGCAAACGAGACTTGTAGATTTAGGATATTACTAAGAAGAATATATTGGGAGAATATGTAAATTCATAGGGAAAGAAAGAAGCAAACAGGTTGCCCGGGTGGGGGGATGGGGAATGGGGGGTGGTGGTTAATGCATAATGAATGTAGAGTTTCTGTTTGGGGAGATGGGAAAGTTTTAGTAATGGAAAGTAGCACTGTAATATCATGAATGTGATTAATTCCACTGAATGGTATGCCTGGAATTAGTTGAAATGAGAAAGTTCACATTAAAGAAAAACAGAAAGAAAGGGCAATTAAAGAAACAATATCAATGAAATGCAATATGTGATCCTGGATGGGATCTAACAAGGGAGGAGAAAAGGCTCAAAAGGACATTACTGGGGCATACAGTCTAGAATGTTGTAATGATAACAGCTGAGATTCAAACTCTAATTCTAAGGATTTGGGGACTAATGTACAGCACCAAATATTCAAAAACTGAAACATGAGATTTTTTTTCTTTCATTATATGACTTCACTCTTTTCTCTAAACTAGTTCTCAATGGGAGTAAAATTTTACCCCCCAAGGGACATTTGGCAATATCTGGAGACATCTTTGGTTATCAAAATGGTGGGGATGCTACTAAACATTCTACAATGCACAAGACAGAACAAAGAATCACCCAGCCCAAAAGGGGAAGAATAGTGTCAAGGTTAAGAAACCCTGCTCTAAATTTTTCTCTCTCTCACACAAGAAAACTGAGTTCTGGTTGCCGTAACACAAAGCCAGCTCTAATAAAGATTTAATGTAATATTTTTGGGAGATAGTCTACCTGTAACATGCATTGAGACACCACACCCTCTGGAATCTCAGGGAAACGTTGTCGGAGATCATGGAGAACCTGAATATCAAGCTGTGGACTGCTTTGCGCCATGCCAGAGCAAATGGTGATCAAGTTTCTCTAAGGGAATGGATGTTTAACCAGCTTTCCAGTAGTAGTGATCCTCCAATACTGCAGTCATTTTCTATTAAAAGAAATTAAAATGTGGTTAAGTTTAATAATATGTTTCAATTTATTCAAATAGTTACCATCAACCACATTAAAACAGAGTAAACTAAAATTAGTATACTTAATTACAAAGTTGGAAAATTAAATTCAACTTAGCCAGTGACTTTTCTGAAATAATATAGCCAAATATTGTTTTAATAACAAAAACCAAAGCCAAAAAACAACTATAGTTCCATTTTAATGCTAAATAATAATAATAAAAGGGCAGCAGCAGCAGTTAGAATTACAGAGCATTACTATTTGGCAAACAGTTTTCTAGCCTTGAGAAATCCTACTTATACATAATCACTCAGTTTTCCCAGGGGCTATCATATGACTCCTCTAAAGCAGAATAATCATTTTGGTGCTTGAAATAATATAATCTTCAGGAAATAAGAACTTAACAATAACACCACAAAGCACACTTATCCCATTTCCCTTGTATTCCCTCTGTACTTTGAAGTCAAAAGGCTTGAATTTGAAATCTAAATAAAGGAAAACCAATGTCTAAATGAAATAGAGCAAAAAAAATGGAAATGCATAATCCTTTGTTTTCAAAGATCAGGCGAGTGGCTCATTATGAGCTACACCTGCCTAATTAAGCTCTCACCGTCCCAATGCCCTTGCACAGGCACGAAAACGGCAAGATTTGGGGGTACAATCTGACTACAGATAACTGTAGTTTATCTACAGTTAACTGTAGTTAACTTTGATTCCCATTTAAATGTTACCAAGATATAAGAGAAGTCTCATTCACCTCTGTCTTGCACTTCTGTGTTCACATATTATTATTTTTTCTTAATTTTGCTTAGTGCATCTACTATTCCAATAGAAGAATTACAGTGCACACTGTCACCAGTATCCATAAATGTGTTCCTGGTCCACTCTATAATAGCTTAGCCTAATCTCACTGGCACTAGGTAAATTAACTACTCACATAAATAAGGCAACAGTGAAGCAATAATGATGAATCAAAAATCAACTGGAAATCTAAGATGGTGACTGTGGAACCGGAAACCAGCCTACTCCCAATGTCCCATCTATAGAGGAGAAAACAGAATCTAATCAGGAGGTTGCTAAACCAGAACACTGTATTAAATATCCAGTACAGAACAGATGGGCACTTTGGTTTTTTAAAAATGATAAAAGCAAAACTTGACAAGCAAACCTCTGACTAATCTTTAAGTTTGATACTGTTGAAGACTTTTGGGCTTTGTATAACCATATCCAGTTTTCTAATAATTTAAAGCCTGGCTGTGACTACTCAGTTTTTAAGGATGGTATTGAGCCTACGTGAGAAGATGAAAAAAACAAATGAAGAGGACGATGGCTAATTACATTGAACAAACAGCAGAGACAAGTGACTTCGATCGCTTTTGGCTTGAGACTGCTGTGCCTTACTGGACAATCTTTTGATGACTACAGTGATGATGTATGGAACCATCGTTAATCTCAGAACTAAAGGTGAAAAGATAGTAATATGGACTACTGAATGTGAAAACAGAGCTGTTACACATGTAGGGAGGGTATACAAGGAAGGATTAGGACTTCCTCCAAAGATAGTGTAACTGGTTATCAGTCCCATGCAGATACAGCTACTAAGAGTGGCTCTATCACTAAAAATAGGTTTGTTGTTTAAGAAGACACCTTCTGATTTTTCTCACAGGAGATTGCATCAAGCAACTGAAATATGAGCTGAACCAAAACCTCTTCTAAAGCAGAGTGCACTGCATTTAAATTTGATTCCCATTTAAATGTTACCAAGATATAAGAGAAGTCTCATTCACCTCTGTCTTGCACTTCTGTGTTCACATATTATTATTTTTTCTTAATTTTGCTTAGTGCATCTACTATTCCAATAGAAGAATTACAGTGCACATTGTCACCAGTATCCATAAATGTGTTCCTGGTCCACTCTATAATAGCTTAGTAGAATTACCATTACAAACACATTTACCCATCCACAATACTAAAGAAGAATTTGCATTTCTATAACTTAACCGAAAAAAATTTTGTCTATGTTTCATTGTATGCAGGAGCATATTTTGATGGCTTGAAAGAATATGATGCATAGAGTTTTCTAGCAATTTTCTTTGTTTCTTTTCACAGCATTGTTTTTGCTGTACTCTTGCTGATGGTTGCTAGATTTTAATTTGTTTTCCTACTTGATAACATTAGTGATTCTGATTTCAGTTATTCATTTTATTTTTTTCTTCATGTAACATTGATAAAGGATCCACGAATATGACACAAAGGTGGAATCAACATTAATTTTGTGCATTCTTTGGTAATTTTTTTGTTTTTTTGTAACTATAAAGCTTTGCTACAAATTTATGCATTTCATTCAAATCAGTTATCTATGTTTGTGTGATTTCCTAAACATAATTGTGGATTTTTTAAAATGTAACATCATAATTATATTTCTAACTAGAATTAGAATGCCTGTTTTTGTATCTTTATGCCATATTTTAATACTTTGTAGTACTTAGGTTATTTTGCTTTGGTTAAAAATGGCTCAAGCAGAGAAGCGGTCCCATTTATACAAAGAGAGTGTACAAAACTGTAAATAAAACATGCACAGTGAATTGTCAAAAAAAAATCAACTGGCATTAGCAAGGGTCAATTAACCAGTCCACTTTTTAATCTATATTTCCTATTTTTAAACAGGAAAAATGTGCAGTGTATACCATACTATCTCATAATGTTTCTGCTCTGTTTACTTACTAGACAAATATTTTAAAGAATGAGAAGAAAGTATCTGCACCTTCAGAGGACATATGGAAACTGTAATTATAAGATATACACCTGAACCACACATAAGGGTGGGTGATCCTACACCAAATCTATTCATTGTAAATAGGCCTAGGAACTTTAAATTGTGCCACTGCTTGTGGCAATGTAGAGAACTACAGAGGATATTTTAAAATTTAAAAATGTTAAAAAAATATTGATCAACTTTTGCTGGTTTTTGTAATTAAGTAGATAACTAAAAAATAAATAGCATACAATTTCAAATTTCACTTTCATTATGGGCAGGGAATTTCATTTTGCATGTAATCTGCTGACTTACTGGAAATCTAGCTTGCTCTCTCTCTTCCCTCTTTTAAGCCAACATTTTCAGAGTTATATATACTCATTGTGCCACAAAGTCCTTACGTATAAGAGGCTGTGCCTAACCATGGATGAAAATCTAAGAGCTATTAGGGACTGCCTGAATGACTTCCAACCACCAACATGGAAGATATCTAAAGAACATGATGAAAAAGTAAAATGTAAGAGGAGAATGCAGATAGCTTCTGATTTGCACATACATGGGCTTTATGACCACCCTGTACTATTCTGCTCACTGCAATTCACTCCTTAGTCCCTCTATCTAGCTTGTCTTCTTGTTCCACTGAAATACTCTCTCCATTGGTTCACTGCTGCTAAATCCAGAGGATTCGAGATCTTCTGGTATCTATGCCCCTTGATCTCTGCAGCATGACACTACTGATCATGCCTTTCTTTTTGCGATGCCCCTTCTTTCTTTGTATCTGTGACATCACACTAGCCTAGTTTCTTCCTACCTCTTGTCACTTCTCTTTAATGTTAACATTTCCTTGGTTTTCGCCTAAGCTAGAAGGTTCCTCTTCTCATTCTACTCTTGCCCAGTGATCACATCCACTATAAAGGTTTCAATAACATTTAAAGGTGAATAGTTCCTAAATTTGTACCTTATGCATCATGCTCTCTCTGAGGCTCCAGACACATATAGTCAACTGCCTACTGCACAGCATCTCTGGTAATGCCCAAAGGTATCAGTCAACACGTCCCATAAGGAACTCATCTGCTCATCACAACCCTTCCTCAAAAGTTCTTCCCATGAATGCTACCACTATTTACTCAGTTAACACAACTAGAAACCAGAGTGCATCATCCTTGACTTCTCACTCTTGCACAACCAACTTAAACAGGGTGTGAAATCAAGCATGTCAGGGCTTGAATCTTGGTTCTGCCATCTATGGGTCTCTAGGAAAGATACCCAATCTTTAAGCCTTATAGATGCGTCATTTATAAAATGGAAATAAAAGTAGGGTTGCAATAAAATTTCAATGGCAAACTAAGTCAGAAAGCATTAGTTGCTATTATTTAGGTCATGTTTGACTATTATTTTCCTCAATACTGTAACAATAACTTCCTGCTGGTCTTCCTGCCTTCTGTTCTTGCCTTCCTTTGTATCACAGCTGGACTATTTATTTCTAAGATGCAAATCTAATCGTATCCTCTCTACTCACTGCATACCAATTAAACGGAGCCATGTGTGGTCCTAAGCATGAATATGCCACGCCTCCTCCTCCTCTGAAGGCATTAGCCCATAATGATCCATCTGCCTGAGATACTTTTCTGTCTCCCTTCCTTCCCCCCATGTCTCCAAGTCCTATTAATTCTGTACATGTCAGTTTTGGTGGTAGCTAGCCTCTTTAAGGAGGCTACCACTATCGTATCCTCTCCATAGTGTTGCTGTGATACCTCTCCTCCAGCTACACTGGGCTAAGAACTCTCTGTTATGCTGCCACGGCAGGCTGGGCATGTCCCCATCATAGTACTCACCATGCTAGACTGAAACCACCTGTGTACCTGAAGGTCTCTCATATAAAATTGTATCTCCACTTGGAATGTGTTATTATGCCAGAGTGAGGACGTACTCAAAAAATGATGGAAATAAGCCAGAAACAAAAAAACAATGGTATGGTCACCTTTAGAAAATTCTTATAAGGAAACAGGGGCCTAGACTGTAAGATTTTAGAGCAGACACATTAAGTCCAGAGTAGTGATTATTATTCCTGGATTTTGAGAGGCTGTTTTATGTATGTAACCTGATATTTAGAGATAAGAACAGAGCCGAACAGGTTGGGATTAAAGTAATTCAGAACACAGGGGTAAGGAAGACAGTGTCTATATTTTAGAACCACACATACTCTTTGAGACCAATGGAAGAAGGGTTTATTTGATCTGGAACTGAAATTTTCTTTAGTGCATAATCTAAATCAACCTATCTGTATAGTTCATTTGAACAACTGAAACACAAGAAGCACAGAAATAGAAAGTGGTCCTTTAATCCTGTATAGATTATTATAATGCCCGGAAACATCTTCGAGTATATTAAGCAGATAATCAAAAAGTATTGGCAAAGTCCCCTGAGGGACAGGAGAAACACTATGGAACTATTAAACCTTACCATCTGGGAATCCCCGGATACTGCGTTAAACCTTAGGGATATCCAAATCAATAGGCCATGCCCTCAATCATGAGGCTTACTCTTGTGAAGCTTAGGTAGGTAGTGAAGAAGCTTACACTACCTATAGGCATGCCTAAGAGTTACTTCTGGAGGACCTCTGTAGTTGCTCAGATGTGGCCTCAGTCTCTCTAAGCCCAACTCTGCAAGTAAAATCACTGCCCTCCCCACTATGTGGGATATGACATCCAGGGGTGAAAGTCTCCCTGGTGATGTGGAAGATGTCTCCCAGGGATGAATCCAGACCTGGCAACATGGGATCAACAATTACATGCTGACGAAAAGGGGGAAAAGAAGTGAAATTAATAAAGTTTCAGTGGCAAGGAGAGTTCAAATAGAGGCGAGAGGCCACTCTGGAAGTTGCTCTTATGCAAGCTTCAGGTAGACCTTGCTACCTATCATAGCCAACTCCCAACTAGGACCATTCCAGCCAATCCTAAAGAATGTCTAGGGCAATATATAAGATTCCACAAGGGTTCCATGCACTAGAGTAACTTTCCAGAAACCTACAACCTCCAGATGGGTCCCTGATCCAGATAAGTCCTGAAACCTAGCCCACACTCTCTAGAACATCAGATAGTTCCATCTCCCTATCCCATATTAGTGACAGACCCTTCCAATATCAAAAATTTAGAATGGCCATAGCCCAAACATCCCAAAACGAGAGATGGAAAGATCAAAGGTAATGATGGAGTTATACAGAGAAGATAGGATTTAACAAATGAATATGAATGCTGAATCATTAAATTGATATCTCTTTTAGTCTCCAGTACTTTAGAGCAGTTAGAAGTAAAAACCTAAAATTGTAAAACTGTAACCCATGTCAAAGTCTGAAGTATATTCTACAACTAATTGTGGTGCTGTGCTTTGAAATTTATACCTTTTTTGTATATATGCTTTTTCACAAAAAAAAGAAGGCAAAAAAGTCGGTTGTGATGATAAAAAAATATTTAAGCCCTCTAGCCTCGTATATTCTAGAGCAGCTAGAAGGAAAAATATGAGAGGATCATATGGTAGCCCATGACAAACTTGTTGTACAGTATTACAAGTCCTGTAACTACTTGTTGAAGAGTGCTTTGAAAACTACTGCTTTTTTACTTCTTTGCCTTGTATATATGTTATACTATACAATTTAAAAAGTTAAAAAAAAAGAAAGTTAAATATACATATACATACGCTCACATATACTTATATACATATATAAATGGGAGAGAAGGGAGGACCCTTGCCTACAGTAGAACCCAACTGGTAAATGTGTAGGGAATGCTGGAGCTGGAAAAATCATCATTTCACAGTCATCACAGTACAGGCAGGTTCTGGCAAGAATCATTAATGAACACTACATTCGAGGAATTTGTGATGAAAACTAGGATATTTGCACCATCTTAAAGCGTCACCCTCAAAGACTGCTCATTAGTTTCAAGCGGGAATTTTTTAACTACACCACAGATATACTGAACAACATCTTGACTCTGGGTTATCAAAATTAACATCACTAACAAGGAACAGAGGGACATGTACCTCCTAATGTGATAGCCTGAGAAAGACATATCACTTTATAGCATTTCAGTCAGGAACATAATCTGAAACTACTCATGAGGGACCATAAACACAAAATGATAAATGTTCTGTTAAAAAAATGGGTGTGCTAATAAAAAACAAACAAACAAAAAAAGAATTAAAAACAAAAAACAAAAAACAAAAAAAAATGGGTATGTGTGGATATTATACTGTCATTTTTAATGTCCTAAAAGACAAGGCTGGGAAAATGTTCCAGATTATAGGAGACAGAGTCATGAAAACTAAATGTAATACCTGAATCTAGATTAGATCCTATATTAAAGGAGGAAAATGATAAAAAAAAATTAATGGACTAACTGACAAAACTAGAACATGGGTGGTAGAGTAGAAATAGTATACCATCAATGTTAAACTTATCGAATTTACTGAATTGATAACTGTGCTATGGTTATGTATGAGAATATCTCTATTTTTCGGAATTATGCAAAGAAGCATTTAGGCAGAAAGGGCATGGCATATGCAACTTATTCTCAAATGGTTTGGGGGAAAATCATTTATATGTGTATATGTGTGCATATATACAATTATGCATGCCAGTGTGAACAAATGATAAAATGAACAGGGAAAAATGGTAACAGGTAAATCTGTATAAAGAGTAGACGGGGCAGGCAATGGTGGCTTGGGTGGACAACGGTGTCTTTGGCAGAGTTCTCGCCTGTCATGCCGGAGACCCAGGTTCAATTCCCAGTGCCTGCCCATGTGGGAAAAAAAAAAAGAGTAGACGGTGTTCTTTGTACTATTTTTATTCTTGCAACTTTTCTGTAAGTTTAAAATTATTTCCAAATAAAAAAGTTAACCCTTCATGAAGATCCTGTAGCTTCATTTGGGGTCTATGCCTTGTTCACTACTGCATTTTTGAGCCTAACACCTAGTGCCTGCTCAAATATTTGTTATATTATGAAGACTCAATTTTACTGCATCAGCCCAGCATACCTAATAAGATAGATTTGGACAAATACTTCATATTTAAAGAAAAACATATACTAGTTTTTAGATGAACCTTGTCTGTCTTACTTCCCCACTTCCACTCCGAACTGGGGAAGCAGGGATCACCTACATATGGTAGTTTGCTTGAATGATTAAGAAAAAAGGAGCATAGGTTTAGGCTATTGAATCACTGGGTACATCTTTACAGTTTGCTCCTTTAAAAATATTCCAAATCTGAAATGCTAAGAGCTTCTATCAGACGAACAATCTAGGCTTAATTTAAAATTAATACATCAAAATAGTAAATTAACACATCATCTAAATAGGGAGTTACAGGTACATGGGGAGGCAGAGGCTGAGAGGGGAAGAAAGAATTCTCATAGAAATAAGTTACTTGCTTTGGGACATACAAATTCCTTAGTGTTAATTTCAACCTTCTTCTCCAACAGTGTTTCAATTATCTACCTTTTCAACCAAAACAAACATTACTTTCAGTTTCACAGTAAGGTAATCTATAATTTGCAGTAGCCAAAGGAACCCTAACTAGAATTTTTAAAACTTGCCAAGCCACTGAAGCTCTAAGGCAGCACTGTCCAATCAAAATAGTCATTCACATAATTCTAAATGTTCTAATTGCCACATTAAAAAAAGTAAAACAGATGAAACAGTCTTTAATATATTTTATTTAACCCAATATATCTGAATTATTGTTTTTAACATGCAATCAATATAAAAAGTATTAATAAGATATTTAACATTTTTTTTTTCAAACTAAGTCTTTGAAATCCAGTGTGTATTTTGTATTCACGGTACATCTCAATTCAGACTGGCCATATTTAAAGTGTTCGGTAACCACATGAGGTTAGTGGCTACAACACTGGATAGCAACGCTCTAAAACTTTAGGATTTTCATTTAATTGCCAGGCAAAGACCTACAACTCTCAGATTCCCTTCTTCAAAATTTCCTTGACAGTATACAATGGACAGGTACAAGGACTAGCACCAGTCTACACGTTCAATAAATATTTGTCAGAAGAATTAAAAATCGGAATTCATTGAAATTGATGGTAGGAATGACCTCAAGTAATCAAACCTGCCTGTATTTACAGATATGATAACAGCTTTCTATCAGGAAATGATTCCTCAATATTTGAGGGGTTAACCACATTAAGCACACTTCATGGCTATTTAAGCCATCTTCAATAAACAGCTTCTGAAGCACCCGAAAGCATTAAGCCGAGTTCTCCTAGTGGCTCCAAAGCATGGTTTTACTAGTTTCCAAACTCTAATTATAAGTCTCTAAAATATAGGGGTAAGGGTGCATGGGTAGTTCAGAGGTAGAACTCTTCTTGCCTGCCATGCAGGGGACCCAGGTTCAATTACCAGCTCATGCGCTCAAAAAACAAACAAACAAAACCGTAAAATATAGGGGTAATACAGAGTTGCCTTTTTATAAGAAGAAAAGGCAGCAAGGGTCAACAAGAACAGACAGATTTCAGGTGACAAGAGCTTGGAGTTAGCAAACCCCATCAACCCCTCATTGATTTATCATGCAAAATGGGGGGTTATAGGTATGTGAGGAGGTAGAGGACTGAAAGGAGGAGGAAAAGAATTCTCCTTCAAATAAGTTACTTGCTTTAGGATACACAAGAAGCAGAGCTAGAGAGAAGTTGTTGCCCTCTTTAAAAAATGGTTACAAATATTGCCTTTGAAGAAACATTAAAGCATCTTAGATTTTAATCTAAGCCAACAAAACCCACAAAGATGTCTACCATCTGGAAAGATGATTAAGGAGGCCTACATTTCACAAGTAGGAATCTAAACTGATAAAAACTTCTTCTGTAAGGGATTACATATGTAATCTTAATAGTGGTTATCACTCTGCCCTGTACAAACATTCACTCACATAAGCACTAACTGATGTGGATAATCATTATGTATTTCACAGTAATACGTAACACTCTCAAACTTAATTTCTTGACGATTATAAACAGTTAAAATAATTCTTCAACAAAAGTAATTTCCTTTCTGCTCACTGGGAGAGTAAGCCAACTGACAGTTTGCAAACAAAACATATTCCAGCCAATAAGATCAGCCAGTTTCCTTAGAAACACTTCAAGTTTGACAGTAAAGTACTATACTGTATTTTTGTATTTAATCCCACAGACTACAACTAAAATGAAACATTCTCATATGCTACCTTACGTTACAGATTTCGATATAAGGCAGTTCAAAAACACAATCTATTTGGTCCATATATATTAAGGAACATAACAACTATGCAAAATATGCAAATATACAAAATTTCTTAACATTATAATGGGCTACTACTTTTTATGCAATATTATGATTAGCGATAAATTGAGACCTTTAAACAAGGCAGAGGACTCAAGCAGTAGCTGAGCAGGTTGTGGCCAAATTCCTGGGACACCCTTGAAACACCTCCACTAAAGCACAGATGTCCACAGCTGTGGATTGTGGAGCTATGTAGGTGGTAACCCTAGAGCAAAAAAAAAGAGACGCCTAAGGCATGAACCCTATGATCACCACAGCTGAGATTCTGCAGGGTCAAGCCTTTACTATCTGGGAGCTTTGAAATTAGGTGATTCCTAATTTCAGAAGAAAAAGCAGAGACAAAGGGCCGAGATGCTATCTACTAAGCAGTGGAATCACCATGAGGCTTCCTTCAAAGGCAAAGATACCTCCCTGATTCACAAGTGCTGGCACTACATGGTACAGTGGCTTCTGTCATGAAGGAGTAGCTGCTAGGAATTCTCCCAACAGAAGTGCTCCTCTCAATCAGAGAGGAAGCTACCCCAGAACTCTTTTAATAGGCCAATTTCCCAAACTCTAGAAAATGACAACACCTAGTACTTTCTTTCCACTGTTTTTTTTTTTCTGAGCTCAGCAAATACATATGGACATGCTGTTGTGGCCCAGAGCATTTTACCTCTGCCAGAATTTTAGCTCACTTCCTAAAATAATTATATCAGAGGTTATATACCAATGGTCTGGGCCAAATCCAGCCCACAAATCTGTTTGGTTTGGTAATAACTGTGTTAAAAAATAATAATAATAAAGCTGAGACACACTCAAAAATAGGGTGATCTTACATAAAAATTGGGATATCTAGCTTTTCTCTGAAAAATCAGATATGGCAACAGTAGGCAACACCTGGCTGAAGCTGAGGTGCAGCTGGACACGCACTTTCCAGGTTATCTAGTTCCTATATTCCCCGTAGCGTTTCAGACAGAGGCCTGGCTTCACTCATTTACATACTTAATAGGTTTGTGACACCTGAAATGTGTTCTACAGGGAGATTTAAAGGTACTACTGTATCAGTCTAGTCTAGTGTTTCTCGATAGCATGCCATAATCTATAATTTGGGGTGCAAAAATTCATCACGCAATGGGAACACGGATGGTTCAGTGGTAGAATGCTCACCTTCCATGCAGGAGACCTGGGTTCAATTCCTGGGTCATGCACCACCGCCCCCCCCCCCCCCCCCCCAATTCATCATGCAAGACAGTCCCATGCATAGCAGAGTGTTTAGTATCCTGGATGCTTCTACTAAAATCCCAGTTGCACTCCCATGTGGTCCCTAGAGAGGCAGTAATATCTCTGGTTGAAAACCACTGCTAGCATTTTAACTTTGGTGAGGTAAGCATTCCCAGGTTTGAAGAACTTACATAAGAAAATTATGTTTTGTTTCTATGTTTTTCTTTTCCTAATATCATACCTCTTGTTACCAACCTCGTAATTAGGAGTATATGCTAAATGCCTTTACTTTTGTTGGGGAGGTTGGTGGGGGAAGGCATAGAATAGCATTTATGACATGTCTTGTACAGGTGTCAGCTAGCAAACATATTTTCTGGGGAAATAGGCTTCTATTTGTGTGCCGGTTTGAAACTGTTGTATACCCCAGAAAAGCCACGTTCCTTAATCCTAATTCAGCATTGTTGGGTGGGATCTTTCTGATTAAGTTGTTTCCCTGGAGATGCAACCTACTCAACTGTGGGTGAGACCTTTTGATTAGGCAGTTTCCACGGAGATGTATGTCTGTCCATTCAAAGTGGGTCTTACTCTGCCTACTGGAGTCCTTTAAGAGGGAACCATTTTGGAAAAAGCTTCAGAGCTGACACATACAAAAGACTTTGTAGATACAGAAAGAAAATGTCCCTGGGGAAGCAACTGGAAACAAGAACCAAGAGAGAAAGCTAGCAGAGGTTGCTGTGTGCCCTCCCAGCTGACAGAGAAACCCCAAATGTCACTGGCCCTTACTTAAGTCAAGGTATCTTTCTCTGGATGCTTTAGTTTGGACATTTTTATGGCCTTAGAACTGTAAACTTGTGACTTAATAAATTCCCTTTATAAAAGCCAACCCATCTCTGGTATCAACTGCATTTCCACAGTATTCACAAACCCAAACAATTTGTTTCTGGGGGCTATACTTAAGCTGAAAGAAAAAAATACTCCTTAAGTGTGGGCAGCATATAGAGATTTCCTTCCAAAGAATACAGTACGGAAAGAAGTAAAAACAAACAAACAAACAAAAAGAGTAGCTTTACATTAGAGAAACCTGACAAACAAAACTTCAGCCATCTGATCGAGTTCAACATCAACAGTGATAAGTCATGTTGACCGTATGTTCCCCTGATATCATGTGAGGAAAACAGCACTTTACCTCTGTGGTCTTCCTCCCAAGAACCCATAGCCCACCTGACTCATGGGAAAAACATCAGACAAGTTTCAATTGAGGCACATTTTACAAAATGTCTGATCAATATTCAAAACTGTCAAGATCATCAAAACCAAGGCAAGTCTGAGATACCGTCACAGCTAAGAGGAGCCTAAGAAGACATGACAACTAAATGTAATTGGTATTCTGGACAGATCTTAGAATAGGAAAGGACATTAATAAAAGCTAAGAAAATCTGAATAAAGTATGTACTTTAGTCAATAATAATACATCAATATTGGTTTATTAGTTGTAACAAATGTACCACACTAATATAAGAAATCAATAATCGGGGAAACCAGGTGCAGGGTATATGGGAATTCTTTGTAGTATCATCTCAATTTTTCTGTAAAATAAAAACTGTTATAAAAATTAGTCTATTTAAAATAAAATAAAAATACCTAAAGATGGTTTCTGATCCCTGACATGGCAATCTCATTCACATCACCAGACCTGAATGCACTTTCCTTTCAGTAGTCTGGAAATCTGAAAAAAATGAGAGGATGGTTATCCTTTTGCTAACTTTTTGATTCAAAGTGAAAAACAAAAATTCATAGACTTCCAGTGTCTTTAAGTAACAGCAGATATGATGTTAGACAATACTTTCAGGACAGGTGGTTCTTTCTTAAACTAAAGGACCCAAACATTTCTACCATAATTAAATTCTACATTACCTCAAGAAGAGAGCAGTAGTTCAAAAAGAGAAGAAAGGGTTTAAACTAGGATCTATCAAATATGTATAAATTTAACTATACAGGTGAAACAATACATAATTTTAAAAAAATGCTGACCATTATATAACCCATTTCTGTTCCATGGAGCATAATTTATATTCATCTGACAGATTAGAACTCTCTTTCCCTCATTTAAAGACTATCTTTATTCTCAGTAAATCTAGTAATTCAATGTTTATCATTTCAGGACAAATACTGGCTTATATCAGAGTCATCATGTAAACATGCCTCTACTTAATCTCCTGAGTCAATTTCATTTTACAACCACAATAGAGATAAAATGATGCATCATTTATATTAAATGTTTATCAGCATTTACCATTATTTTTAATCTCTCAGTTATTTTCTTTTTTTTCATTTCTATGTATCTTTTAAAAATATTTTTATTGAGATAGCTTTATGAACCATACAGTCCATCCAAAGTATATAATCAATGGCTCAAATTATGATCACATAGTTGTGTATTCATCACCATGATTTTTAGAACAGTTGCATCACAGCAGAAAAATAAATAAAAAGAAAAATTCTATACATCCCTTATCCCTTACCCCTCCCTCTCAATTTACCACTAGTATTGCAATCTACCCATTTTTTCTAACCTCTTATCTGCCCCCGTGCTGGTTTGAAGTTATTATGTACCCCAGAAAAGCAATGTCCTTTAATCCTCATCAATATTGCTGGGTGGAATCTTTTTTATTGTTTCCATGGAGGTATGACCCACCCAGTTATGGGTGGTAACTTTTGATTTGATGGTTACCATGGAGATGTGTTTCTACCCATTCAAGCTGGGGTTGCTTACTGTAGCCCTTTAAAAGGGAACCATTTTGGAAAAAGTTTCAGAGCCATGAGAGCCACCAGAACGGACAGAATCAACAGAATGGACAGAGCCCCAGGGAAGCCATTGAAGAGAAAGTGAGCAGATCTTGCCATGTTCCTTTCTAGCTGAGAGAGAAACCTTGAACGTCATCGACCTTCTTGAACCAAGGTATCTTTCCTTGGATGCCTTAGATTGAACATTTTTATAGCCTTGCTTTAATCTGAACATTTTCACGGCCTTGGAACTGTAAACTGGCAATATAATAAATTCCCCTTTTTAAAAGCTGTTCCATTTCTGGAATACTGCATTCCGGCAACCTGCAAACTAGAACACCCCTCTAACATTTATGTAATTTGTTTCCTTATTTTTTTACTCATCTATCCTTATGGTGGGTAAAGGAAGCATCAGCCACAAGGTTTTCACAATTACACAGTCACATTGTAAACATTTTATCTTTATACAATCATCTTCAAGAATCTAGGCTACTGGAACACAGACAGTCCAATAACCACAAACTAACAAGGGATATCTATATAAAACATAAGAATAACCTCCAGGATAACCTCCCGACTCTGTATGAAATCTCTCAGCCACTGAAACTTTGCCTCATTTCTCTTTCCCCTTTTAGTCAAAAGGCTTTCTCAAACCCATGATGCTGGGTCCCAGCTTATCCCTGGAAATCATGTCCCAATTTGCTAAGTGGCTTTACACTTCTGGGAGTCATGTCTCATGTAGGAGGGAGGGCAGTGAGTTCACCTGCCAAGTTGGCTTAGAGATAGAGGCCACATCTGAGCAACAAAAGA
The DNA here is from genome assembly GCF_023851605.1 of Tamandua tetradactyla. NCBI lineage: Eukaryota > Metazoa > Chordata > Mammalia > Pilosa > Myrmecophagidae > Tamandua > Tamandua tetradactyla. The sequence goes on along the minus strand of NC_135353.1, from coordinate 143,106,528 downwards.
GGTTCTCGGGGGGGGGGGGTGACTCTTAGGCATAATTATAAATAGGTTTAGCTTCTCCTTGACAGGGATAAGCTTCACAGGGACAAGCCCCAAGATCGAAGGGTTCTTCTGCCTATTGAATTGATTATCCCCAATGCCTGCAAGAATATCAGGAATTCCCCAGATGGGGAACTTTAATATTTCTTCCTTCCTCCCCAGTCTTCCAAGGGGACTTGGCAAATACTTTCTTACTCTCTGCCCAAATTACTCTGGGTAGTATTCAAGTATCACACTAACCTGAACAAACAAACAAGATCTCACGCCCTATTCAAGATTCCATGTAATTATGGTATTTGAATAAACTGATCATACAAGTTAAATTAGATAATGTACTACCCCAAATATAAACTTTGTACCAAATAAACATCTCGTCCTTTGGACACACACAGAAGTTGAAGGTTTAAAATATAGACCATATCACCCTTTACGCTGTACTCTGATTTACCTTAGTCCTATACAGATCAGCTTCATTAATATCTGTAGTCAAAGTCTGATCACTTTTTCAACTTTTTTAACAGTTGATGTATGGTGTAACACTGACTTTCATAGCTTCAGAGCGCTAACGCTCAGTCTCAGGTGTCACACAAATACCTGAAGTTCCTGGGAATGACCAGGTTGTACACAAATAGCTCAGTATCTCTGAATTTAGAAATAACAATTATAACTCCTGAATATAAGTGACTGCTATAAGAGCTTACAATCTAGGAACCTTTACAATAGGTCCCAATCTGATAACCCACGCTCTGAACTTCAATTCTTTGAGTCTGTATATTATAGTTAGTCCATATGGGTCCATATGAGTTTGTATATTACAGTTAGTCCATATATTATTTATTATACTGTATACATTGTACATATATATGTGTATATATGTGCAATATATATAGTATATATATTGTATTTTATTTGTAAATTATAGTTTAGTCCATATGAGTGCGGCAAGATAATATCTGTCTTTTTGTTTCTGACAGCTCACTGAACATACTGCCCTCAAGGTACATTCAATTAGTTCACTCCGGGAGTCATGTTCCACATAGGGGGAGAGGGCAGTGAGTTCACTTGCCAAGTTGGCTTAGAGAGAGAGAGAGAGGCCACATATGAACCAAAAAAGAGGTTCTCAGGGGGTGATTCTTAGGCCTAAATTAAAGTAGGCTTAACCTATCCTTTGCAGGAATAAGTTTTATAGGGGCAAACTCCAAGATTGAGGGCTCAGCCTATTGATTTGGTTGTCCCCACTGCTTGTGACAGTATCAGAAATTCTCCAAATGGAGAAGTTGAATATTTCCTCTTTCTCCCCATTCCTCCAAGAGGACTTTGCAAATATATCTTTATTTACTGTCCAAATTACTCTGGGATATACCAGGGCACCACACTAACCTGGGCAAACCAACAAAATCTCACACCCTATTCAAGATTCCATGTACTTATGGTGTTTAACTAAACTGACCATAAAAGTTAAACTAGGAAATGCACTATCCAAAATAAAAATTTTGCACCAAATAAACATCTCTCCCTTTGGACTCACACAGAAGCTGAGGTTTTAAAATATGGACAATATCATCCTTTACCCTGTATTGTGATTTACATTAGTCCTATTCGGAGTAGCTTCATTCATATCTCTACTTGAAGTCTGGATTACTTTTTCAACTATTTAAACAGTTGCTGTATGGGGTAATACTGGCTTTCATAGCTTCAGAGCTCTAACTCTGAGTTAGATACAGCTACTGAGGAATGGAAGTTCTCCCTTCCATTCCTCAGCAGATGTACCCTTGGGCCACCTCCGTTCACTGCTGTCATAAATACAAGTATGCAAATGTCCATTCATGTTCCCACTCCGTTCCTCCAACACTTACTTTATCATGACTATTACCCAAACAATGAACTTCAAGGATAAACAAGATGTACTTTGCACATACAAGAAAAGCACTCCGTGCCCACATAAATGCTATTTTCTACCATGTATAGTATGTTTTTCCACTCTTTCATATGACTATAAAAAAATCCACCTCACATTCGTATTAACCTTCTCCCATTAACATCAATCGTGCACAGCTTTCTCCCCTTCCTAAATGCCTATAAAAGTCATTGTGTGTTTATCAACACTTTCAACCCTTAAAATGTTTACTAATTTTTTATTCTCTTCCAGATTTTATCACCAAAAACCTTGATAACAAGAACCAAACAACATGCTCGATTAGCTACAGTGCCTTGTACACACTGAATGCTTGGTATGAATGACAAAATACAGGACTTTAAAGATAAATGGATGAGGCATGCAACTGAGTGAATGAACCTCAAGAGCTGTATGTTGAATGAAATGTCAAAAACAAAAAGACAAATACTATCAGACCTCAATCATATGGACTATTTATAATATAAAAATCCAGTGAACTAAAGTTGAGAGCATTGGTTATCAGGTTTGGGCTTACTGTAAAGGGTCCTAGATTGTAAATTCTTACAGTAGTCACTTATATTCAGGAGGTATAAATTCTGAGATAATGGGCTGTTTGTGTATAACATGGTCTTTCCCAGAAACTTCAGGTGTATATGTGACACCAGAGACTCAAAGTTAGCACTCTGAAGCTATCAAAGACAGCAGTACCCCATACAGAAACTGCTTAAAAAGTTGAAAAAGTGATCAGACATCGAGTAAAGATATGAATGAAGCTGATCTGGATAGGACTAAGGTATATCAGAAGACTGGTTAAAGGATGATATTGTCTACATTTTAAAACTTCAACTTCTATGTGAGACTAAATGGAGAGATGTTTGGTGAAAAATTTATATTTTGGGCAATGCATTTCCTAGTTTAACTTTTATGGTCAGTTTAGTTGAACACCATAAGAACATGGAATTTGGAATAGGGTGTGAGATTTTGTTGGTTTGCCCAGGTTGGTATAATGCCCTAATAAATCCCAGAGTGATTTGGGCAGTGAATAAATAAGTATTTGCAAAGTCCCCTTGGGGAAATGGGGAGAAAGGAAGAAATATTCAACTTCCCTATCTGGAGAATTTTTTATATTCTCACAAGCAGTGGGGACAAACAAATCAATAGGTTAAGCCCTTGATCTTGGGGTTCGTCCCTATGAAACTTATTCCTGCAAAGGAGAGGCTAAGCCTACTATGAAACTTATTCCTGCAAAGGAGAGGCTAAGCCTACTTAAAATTAGGCCTAAGAGTCACCCCCCAGAGAACCTCTTTGTTGCTCAGATGTGATCTCTCTGTCTAAGCCAACTCAGCAGGTGAAAGGTGAACTCACTGCCCTCCCTCCTACGTGGGCAAGACTCCCTGGTAAAAAGGAACAGAAAGCCTGGGATAAGCTGGGACCTGACATCAAGAGACTGAGAAAGCCTTCTTGACCAAAAGGGGGATGAAAGAAATGAGACAAAATAGTTTCAGTGGCTGAGAGATTTCCAACAGAGTCAAGAGGTTATCCTGGAGGTTATTCTTATGCATTATATAGATATCCCTTTTTAGTTTATGCTGTATTGGAGTGGCTAGAGGGAAGTACCTGAAACTGCTGAGCTGTATTCCAGTAGCCTAGACTCTTGAAGACGACTGTATAAAGGTATAAAGTTTACAAAGTGACTATACGCTTGTGAAAACCTTGTGTCTGATGTTCCTTATATTCAGGGTATGGGCAGATGAGCAAGAAATATGGATAATAAATAAATAATAGGGGGAACAAAGGGTAAAATAAATTGGGTAGATGGAAACACTAGTGGTCAATGAAAGGGAGGGTAGGGTGTATGGCATGTATGAGTTTTTTCTTTTTATTTCTTTTTCTGGAGTGGTGCAAATGTTCTAAAAAATGATCACGGTAATGAATATATAACGATGTGATGATATTGGGAGCCATCAATTGTACACCATGTACAGAACATGAGTGTGAATTTTTCTCAAAAAAAAAAAAAGGAAATCTAATTTGCTCTGGGTAAGACATTTCAAGTCTTTTTTTTGGTCAATTCTCAAATGACATTATTTTAAAAGAAAGGCCAAATTACTAGTGACATATGCCAGAGGGGCATCATTTCCACATTTTATCACTCAGAGATTACTTGGAAAAATGTTTTACAAATGGTCGGAACTACTAATTAATGTTGAAGCAAATTTACTAGGTGATGACTAACATTTAAGAAAAAGAAAAAGAAAGAAACATAATAGAAAAGATCAGAGTGCTTCATACATAGTGTGGTAGATTGAATTATGTACGCCAATGAAAGACATGTTCTTAATCTTAATTGATGCTCCTGTGGGTGTGAACTTATTTATAAATAGGACTTTCTGAAAATGTTATTATTAGCTAAGGTGTGGCCAACTGAATTCAGGTAGGGGTGGGGGGGTTCTTAGTCCATATAACTGGAGGCCATATAAAGAAAAGAAACCAGAAGCCACGAGTCAGAGAAGGTTACTGGGAGAAGCCAGAAGTTAGTGGAAACTTGAAGAGTAGACACAAAGAGAGAGAGATTGGATGAGACGGGAGGCAGGGATGTAAGCCAAGGAACCACAAGGATTATAGAAAGCCAGCACCAGAACACTATAAACTTTGGCTGATGACATTCAGGGCTTCTGAAGGCTGATGACATTCAGGACTTCTCTCTCAGCTAGAAAGGCACATGGTGATGCCTGCTAGCTTTCTCTCCAGGCTTCTCTCCAGGCTTAAATGGCATCCCTGGGGGCATTTACCTTTTGCATCTTCAACAATCTCTAATTGTGTGAGTTCCGTTGGCTCTGTGGGCTCTGTTGGTTCTGAACTTTTTACAAAATGGTTCCCTCTTAAAGGGCTGCAGTAAGCAACCCCACACTGAATGCGTGGAGATACATCTCCATGGAAACCATCTAATCAAAAGTTACCACCCACAATTAGGTGGGTCATATCTCCATGGATATAATAAAAAAAAAACCCACCCTGAGATGACTCCTAGGGATGACCCTGGCCCTGGCACCATGGGATCAACAATGCTCCCAACCAAAAAGGGGAAAAGAAGTGTAGCAAATAAGGTATTAGTGGCTGAGAGAGTTCAAATAGAGTCAAGCTTCAGTTAGACACTGCTACCTATCATAGCTTGCCAAACCCCAACCAAAACCATTCCTGCCAATCTTAAAGAACACCTAGGTCATTATATAAGATTCTACAAAGGTTCCATGCATTAGGGTAACTTTCTAGAAACCTACAACCTCCAGATGGGTCCCTGGACCAGATAAGTCCTGAAACCTAGAAGGGCCAGTCTCTCCAGAACATCAACTAGTTCCATCCCCCTATCCCATATTATCAACAGACCCTTCCAAAATGAAAAACTTAGAATGGGCATAGTCCAAATACCCTTAAGGAATAAGAGAAAGATCAAAGGTAATCGTGGAGTTATACAGAGAAGGTAAGGTTTAGTATATGAATATGATTGCTAAATCATTATATTGATATTTCTTTTAGTCTCCAGTATGTCAGAACAGTGAGAAGTAAAAAACTAAAATTGTAGAATTGAAACCCATACCAAACTCTGAAATCTGTTTTACAACAAGTTGTTATGACGTACTTTGAAATTGGTTGTTTTTTTGTATATACGGTATTTTTCACAAAAAAGAAAAAAAAAGTTGATTGTGATGATAAAAACAAATATTCCTTCTAGCCTCCAGTGTTCTGGAGCAGTTGGAGGAAAAATCTGAGATGATAGTATGGTAGCCCATGACAAACTCTGGGATCTGTCCTGTAACTATTTTTTATAGAGTGCTTTGAAAACTATTGACTTTTTCTTTCTTTGCTTTGTATATATGTCATATTAGACAATAAAAATAGTTAAAAAAATTTTTAACTCAAAATCAATCAACAACCTAAATAGAAAAGCTAAAACCGCTAACTGATCAAATTACACACCTGAACCTCTGAGAGCTTAGGCTTTTATGGGCTTTCTAAGCCCATAAATCTGCTGGATTTTGTCCTTTGCCTGTCTATTTGCCCATCTCCTAGAAAACCCTTTGTTTCTGGCAATAGGCATTGCAAGGCTCCAGGGCCCAGCCTTCAAAATTCCTGGCAAGCCAGCTTCAACATTCCATGGGCCAATCTTGCCTGAGCCAGACCTGAGCCCACTTCCTCAGTTTTTCCAGTTAGGTGTTTCCTATCTTATATGTTGCTGAGTCCAGCCCAAAATTCAAGTGAGAAACACAGGAGTTGAAACTGGCTGCTACAAAACCAGGAAGGGAAACTGCTTCCCTATGGCAGCACTTACTTCCCAATGGCTGCATCCGTAGTCTCTAGTTATCTTTGTTGTTCTGTGGGCCCTGTAACCATTCCAGTCTCTAGAAGGGGTATTTCCCTTCCTGAAGAGAACAGATATAACAGCCTTGCAGATAAGTACCAGCTTACAAGAATCAAATGGGTGAAATCAGCTTTTGGGCCTGACCCCAGCAAGACCAGCATCTCTAGGCTCTAAGCTTTCTCCTCAAGCCTAAAGAATCAGGGACAGAATAGGACTGCCCAGTGACCTTGTCCTCTGGGTCAACTAAATGGTCTGGAATTATGGTATGACTAAAACTCCTCTTTACCAAAAGGCAGGGTCTGTAGCAATCTGGAGTTCTCTGTGTTGACTTTTAAAGGCCCAAGAGGCTGTCCCCATCTCCTGACTTCAAGGCATCTGCATCCCTGTTTCATACCACATGACAGAGAAACCTGTTCTCATGGCATGTGAGAGAGCATTGTGTATGATTTTGTATTTTTTAATACATTTTAATCTATAGATTGGAATCTAATTTTTACATTTCATTGGAACATTTTAAAAAGTAATAAAAATATCTAAAATAAAAAAAAAGAAAAGAAAAGAAAAGCTAAAACCAAAAAACTCTTAAGAAGAAAACATGGGGGAAAATCTTCAGGATCTTGAATTTGGCAATGGATTCTTAGATGTGACACCAAAATCACAAGCAACAAAAGAAAAAAAATAGATAAACTATACTTCCTCAAAGTTAAAAATTTCTGTGCATCAAAGAACATTATCAAGAAAGGGAAGACAATTAGCAAAATGGAAGAAAATATTTGGAAACCATATATCTGATAAGGGTTTAATATCCAGAATATATAAAGAACTCCTACAACTCAACAACAAAAATGCAAGCCCAATTAAAAAATGGACAAATGAATTGAATAGACACTTCTTCAAAGATACACAAATGAGGACGGGCCATGGTGGCTCAGCAGGAAGAGTTCTCGCCTGCCATGCTGGAGACCTGGGTTTGATTCCTAGTACCTACTCATTCAAAAAAAAAAGATACAGAAATGGCCAATAAGTATGTGAAAAGATGCCATACATCATTAGCTGTGCCAGTTTGAAAGGATGCATGTACCCTAGAAAAGCCATATTTTAATCCTAATCCCATTTTGTAAAAGCAGCCATTTCTTTTAATCCCTATTCAGTACCGTATGCTTGAAACTTTAAATAGATCATCTCCCTGGAGATGTGACTCAATCAAGGGTGGTTGTTAAGCTGGATTAGGTGGAGACATGTCTCCACTCGTTCTAGGTGGGTCTTGATTACTTTACTGGAATCCTATAAAAGAGAGATTCTGAGAGAGCAGAATGACATAGCCACGAGAAGCAGAGAGTTCACTAGCCAGCAACTTTTGGAGATGAAGAAGGAAAATGCCTCCCGGGGAGCTTCACAGAACAGGAAGCCAGGAGAGAAAGATAGCAGATGACACCATGTTCAAAACATGCCTTTCAGATGAGAGAGAACTCCTGAATTTCATCAGCTTTCTTGAACCAAGGTATCTTTCCCTGGATAGGGATTGATATAGATTGGACATTTCTGTAGACTTGCTTTAATTGGGACATTTTCTCGGCCTTAGAACTGTAAACTTGCAACTTACTAAATTTCCCTTTCTAAAAGTCATTCCATTTCTGGTATATTACGTTCCGGCAGCTAGCAAACTAGAACATTAGCCATTAGGAAAATACTAATCAAAACCACTATGGGAAACCACTTCACAATTAGTAGGATGACTTTTTTTTTTAATGGAAAGTGTTGGCAAGGATATAGAAGAATCCAGACTCTTGTTCATGGTTGGTGGGAATGTAAAATGGTGCAGTTGAGATGGAAAAGTTTGGAATACACATACTTACCATATGACCTGGCAATTCTACTCCTAGGTACAAATCCCACAAAACTGAAACAAGGTATATGGACAAATAAAATATGGTACATGCATACAATGGAATATTTTTCAGTCATATAAGGGAATGAGGCTTTGATACAGCTACAATACAAATGAACCTTGAAATCATTATGTTGAGTGAAATAAACCAGACACAAAAGGACAAATATTGTAGGATTCCACTCATATGAAATATCTACAGAAAGTAAATTAAAGGCTACCAGGGGCTGAGGGGTGGGGGAATAGGAAGTTATTGCTCAAGAGGCACTGAGTTACTGTTTGGATTGATAAAAAGGGTTTAGTAATAGACTGTGCTGATAACAACACTTCACAGTGTAAAACTGATGGCACTGAATTATATACTTAAAAATTGTTAAAATAACAAATTTTATCATATATATATCCTAAGTAAATTTATAAAAAGAGAGAAGGGGGAGAAAAAATGCAAATGTTTTGAATCAGGAAATTAAAAAGATATTAGTACCAGTCAGTTCTATCATTTTACAGCATAACAGATTTGTACAGTAACGTGGAGATAAATATAATAAATGAACTTCCACTTGTCTTTAGCCACCCGAAGATGGCGGCTTAGTAAGGTATGTGCGTCTTAGTTCCTCCTCCTCCAAAGCCACTACTAGGTGAACTGAAACAGTGCAGAACAGCTCCTGGGGCTACGGCAGGGAATGGACACACAGCGTACCCCAGTCTGGACTGGCTAGTCTGACTGTGAGACTCGGCTGTGGTGAGATCCCCGAGCGGCGCGCGATTTCCTGAGCAGCAGCAGCTGCGGCGGTCGGAGCTACTCCCTCCCTCATTCCCGGGCCGGCTGAGAGTCTGGGAGAGGCAAGTTTCCCAAGCCGAGGAGGCCGGCGCCCCTCTTTTGCGGGCGGCTTCGAGTCTCGGCTTCGAGTCCGCGGCTACGAGCCTCGGATCAGAGGGCTATCCAAACCGTGGTGGCCCCCCCCCGTGGGCGGCTTCCTGGTCTGGTGGGGAATTCCCCAGGCAACGGCGGCCGATGACCGACGCCCCTCCCCCTCGGGCGACTTCCTGGTCCGGTGGCGAATTCCCCGGGCCCGCTGCGGCCGGTGACCAGCCACAGGGTCCTCTCAAGCCACGACGGCTGACGCCCCCACCACGCGCGGGCCCTGAACCAACGGAGAGAATTGGATCGGAAATTCCCAGGCCGCGGAGACCGGTGACCGGGGGGGATCCCTTCCAAACACGTGAGACAAACGTGTGCCACGAGCGCCACCTACTGGGCAGGATAAGAAAAACAGAACCCAGAGATTTCACAGAAAAATCTTACAACCTTGTTGGGTCCGACACCCAGGGAAATCTGACTAAATGTCCAGACGCCAGCAGCAGAAGATAACTGTCCACGCTCAGAAGCTTGAGAATATGGCCCAGTCAAAGGAACAAACCAATAGTTCAAATGAGATACAAGAGCTGAGACAACTAATGCTGAATATACAAACAGAAATGGAAAACCTCTTCAAAAATGAAATCGATAAATTGAGGGAGGACATGAAGAGGACATGGGCCGAACATAAAGAAGAAATAGAAAAACTGAAAAAACAAATCACAGAACTTATGGAAGTGAAGGGCAAAGTAGAAAAGATGGAAAAAACAATGGATACCTACAATGATAGATTTAAAGAGACAGAAGATAGAATTAGTGATTTGGAGGATGGAACATCTGAATTCCAAAAAGAAACAGAAACTATCAGGAAAAGAATGGAAAAATTTGAACAGGGGATCAGGGAACTCAAGGACAATATGAACCGCACAAATATACATGTTGTGGGTGTCCCAGAAGGAGAAGAGAAGGGAAAAGGAGGAGAAAAACTAATGGAAGAAATTATCACTGAAAATTTCCCAACTCTTATGAAAGACCTAAAATTACAGATACAAGAAGTGCAGCGCACCCCAAAGAGATTAGACCCAAACAGGCGTTCTCCAAGACACTTACTAGTTAGAATGTCAGAGGTCAAAGAGAAAGAGAGGATCTTGAAAGCAGCAAGAGAAAAACAATCCATCACATACAAGGGAAACCCAATAAGACTATGTGTAGATTTCTCAGTAGAAACCATGGAAGCTAGAAGACAGTGGGATGATATATTTAAATTACTAAAAGAGAAAAACTGCCAACCAAGACTCCTATATCCAGCAAAATTATCCTTCAAAAATGAGGGAGAAATTAAAACATTCTCAGACAAAAAGTCACTGAGAGAATTTGTGACCAAGAGAATTTGTGCAAGAAATACTAAAGGGAGCACTAGAGTCAGATACAAAAAGACAGAAGAGAGAGGTATGGAGAAGAGTGTAGAAAGAAGGAAAATCAGATATGATATATATAATACAAAAGGCAAAATGGTAGAGGAAAATATTATCCAAACAGTAATAACACAAAATGTTAATGGACTGAATTCCCCAATGAAAAGACATAGACTGGCAGAATGGATTAAAAAACAGGATCCTTCTATATGCTGTCTACAGGAAACACATCTTAGACCCAAAGATAAACATAGGTTGAAAGTGAAAGGTTGGGAAAAGATATTTCATGCAAATAACAACCAGAAAATAGCAGGAGTGGCTATACTAATATCCAACAAATTAGACTTCAAATGTAAAACAGTTAAAAGAGACAAAGAAGGACACTATATACTAATAAAAGGAACAGTTAAACAAGAAGACATAACAATCATAAATATTTATGCACCGAACCAGAATGCCCCAAAATACGTGAGGAATACACTGCAAACACTGAAAAGGGAAATAGACACATATACCATAATAGTTGGAGACTTCAATTCACCACTCTCATCAATGGACAGAACATCTAGACAGAGGATCAATAAAGAAATAGAGAATCTGAATATTACTATAAATGAGCTAGACTTAACAGACATTTATAGGACATTACATCCCACAACAGCAGGATACACCTTTTTCTCAAGTGCTCATGGATCATTCTCAAAGATAGACCATATGCTGGGTCACAAAGCAAGTCTTAACAAATTTAAAAAGATTGAAATCATACACAACACTTTCTCGGATCATAAAGGAATGAAGTTGGAAATCAATAATAGGCGGAGTGCCAGAAAATTCACAAATACGTGGAGGCTCAACAACACACTCCTAAACAACGAGTGGGTCAAAGAAGAAATTGCTAGAGAAATTAGCAAATACATCGAGGCGAATGAAAATGAAAACACAACATATCAAAACTTATGGGACGCAGCAAAGGCAGTGCAAAGAGGGAAATTTATTGCCCTAAATGCCTGTATCAGAAAAGAAGAAAAGGCAAAAATTCAGGAATTAACTGTCCATTTGGAAGAACTGGAGAAAGAACAGCAAACTAATCCCAAAGCAAGCAAAAGGAAAGAAATAACAAAGATTAGAGCAGAAATAAATGAAATTGAAAACATGAAAACAATAGAGAAAATCAATAAGGCCAGAAGTTGGTTCTATGAGAAAATCAATAAGATTGATGGGCCCTTAGCAAGACTGACAAAAAGAAGAAGAGAGAGGATGCAAATAAATAAGATCAGAAATGGAAGAGGAGACATAACTACTGACCTCACAGAAATAAAGGAAGTAATAACAGGATACTATGAAGAACTTTACGCTAATAAATACAACAATTTAGAGGAAATGGACGGGTTCCTGGAAAGACATGAACAACCAACTTTGACTCAAGAAGACATAGATGACCTCAACAAACCAATCACAAGTAAAGAAATTGAATCAGTCATTCAAAAGCTTCCTAAAAAGAAAAGTCCAGGACCAGACGGCTTCACATCTGAATTCTGTCAAACATTCCAGAAAGAATTAGTACCAACTCTCCTCAAACTCTTCAAAAAAATCGAAGTGGAGGGAAAACTACCTAATTCATTCTATGAAGCCAACATCAACCTCATACCAAAACCAGGCAAAGATATTACAAAAAAAGAAAACTACAGGCCAATCTCTCTAATGAATATAGATGCAAAAATCCTCAATAAAATTCTAGCAAATCGTATCCAACAACACATTAAAAGAATTATACATCATGACCAAGTAGGATTCATCCCAGGTATGCAAGGATGGTTCAACATAAGAAAATCAATTAATGTAATACACCATATCAACAAATCAAAGCAGAAAAATCACATGATAATCTCAATTGATGCAGAGAAGGCATTTGACAAGATTCAACATCCTTTCCTGTTGAAAACACTTCAAAAGATAGGAATACAAGGGAACTTCCTTAAAATGATAGAGGGAATATATGAAAAACCCACAGTTAATATCATCCTCAATGGGGAAAAATTGAAAACTTTCCCCCTAAGATCAGGAACAAGACAAGGATGTCCACTATCACCACTATTATTCAACATTGTGTTGGAGGTTCTAGCCAGAGCAATTAGACAAGAAAAAGAAATACAAGGCATCAAAATTGGAAAGGAAGAAGTAAAACTATCACTGTTTGCAGACGATATGATACTATACGTCGAAAACCCGGAAAAATCCACAACAAAACTACTAGAGCTAATAAATGAGTACAGCAAAGTAGCAGGTTACAAGATCAACATTCAAAAATCTGTAGCATTTCTATACACTAGCAATGAACAAGCGCAGGGGGAAATCAAGAAATGAATCCCATTTACAATTGCAACTAAAAGAATAAAATACCTAGGAATAAATTTAACTAAAGAGACAAAAAACCTATATAAAGAAAACTACAAAAAACTGCTAAAAGAAATCAAAGAAGACCTAAATAGATGGAAGGGCATACCGTGTTCATGGATTGGAAGACTAAATATAGTTAAGATGTCAATCCTACCTAAATTGATTTACAGATTCAATGCAATACCAATCAAAATCCCAACAACTTATTTTTCAGAAATAGAAAAACCAATAAGCAAATTTATCTGGAAGGGCAGGGTGCCCCGAATTGCTAAAAACATCTTGAGGGAAAAAAATGAAGCTGGAGGTCTCGCACTGCCTGACTTTAAGGCATATTATGAAGCCACAGTGGTCAAAACAGCATGGTATTGGCATAAAGATAGATATATCGACCAATGGAATCGAATAGAGTGCTCAGATATAGACCCTCTCATCTATGGACATTTGATCTTTGATAAGGCAGTCAAGCTAACTCACCTGGGACAGAACAGTCTCTTCAATAAATGGTGCCTAGAGAACTGGATATCCATATGCAAAAGAATGAAAGAAGACCCATATCTCACATCCTACACAAAAGTTAACTCAAAATGGATCAAAGATCTAAACATTAGGTCTAAGACCATAAAACAGTTAGAGGAAAATGTAGGGAGATATCTTATGAAACTTACAATTGGAGGCAGTTTTATGGACCTTAAACCTAAAGCAAGAGCACTGAAGAAGGAAATAAATAAATGGGAGCTCCTCAAAATTAAACACTTTTGTGCATCAAAGAACTTCATCAAGAAAGTAGAAAGACAGCCTACACAATGGGAATCAATATTTGGAAACGACATATCAGATAAACGTCTAGTATCCAGAATTTATAAAGAGATTGTTCAACTCAACAACAAAAAGACAGCCAACCCTATTACAAAATGGGAAAAAGACTTGAATAGACACCTCTCAGAGGAGGAAATACAAATGGCCAAAAGGCACATGAGGAGATGCTCAATATCCCTGGCCATTAGAGAAATGCAAATCAAAACCACAATGAGATATCATCTCACACCCACCAGAATGGCCATTATCAACAAAACAGAAAAATGACAAGTGCTGGAGAGGATGCGGTGAAAGAGGCACACTTATCCACTGTTGGTGGGAATGTCAAATGGTGCAACCACTGTGGAAGGCAGTTTGGCGGTTCCTCCAAAAGCTGAATATAGAATTGCCATTCGACCCAGCAATACCATTGCTGGGAATCTACTCAAAGGAATTAAGGGCAAAAACTCAAACGGACATTTGCACACCAATGTTTATAGCAGCGTTATTTACAATTGCAAAGAGATGGAAACAGCCAAAATGTCCATCAACAGACGAGTGGCTAAACACACTGTGGTATATACATACGATGGAATATTATGCAGCTTTAAGGCAGGATAAACTTATGAAGCATGTAATAACATGGATGGACCTGGAGAACATTATGCTGAGTGAGTCTAGCCAAAAACTAAAGGACAAATACTGTATGGTCCCAATGATGTGAATCGACACTCGAGAATAAACTTGGAATATGTCATTGGTAACAGAGTTCAGCAGGAGTTAGAAACAGGGTAAGATAATGGGTAATTGGAGCTGATGGGATACAGACTGTGCAATAGGACTAGATACAAAAACTCAAAAATGGACAGCACAATAATACCTAATTGTAAAGTAATCATGTTAAAACACTGAATGAAGCTGCATCCGAGCTATAGGTTTTTGTTTTGTTTTGTTTTGTTCTTACTATTATTTCTTTTATTTTTTTTCTCTATATTAACATTCTATATCTTTTTCGGTTGTATTGCTAGTTCTTCTAAACCGATGCAGATGTACTAAGAAACGATGATCATGCATCTATGTGATGATCTTAAGAATTACTGATTGCATATGTAGAATGGTATGATTTCTAAAAAAAAAAAAAATGGACAGCACAATACTACCTAATTGTAATGTAATTATGTTAAAACACTGAATGAAGCCGCATCTGAGCTATAGTTTTTTTTTCTTATATATTTTTGTATTTTTATTTTTATTTTTATTTTTCTCTATATTATCATTTTATTTCTTTTTCTGTTGTCTTGCTATTTCTTTTTCTAAATCGATGCATATGTACTAAGAAATGATGATCATACATCTATGTGATGATATCAAGAATTACTAATTGCATATGTAGAATGGAATGATTTCTAAATGTGTTAATTTTTTTTAATTAATAAAAAAATAAAAATAAATAAATGAACTTCTAAGAAAAGAATCTGTAAGATAGGGATTTAAAAACAAAACAGAAAAACAATATTCAAGAGAAAATGGAGCAAGACTAAATTTGAGGAAGCATTCTCATATCCTAAACGCATACTCATGTGACTGAATACCACAAGTAAACAAGGGCATTTGGCATTCACAGGTCTAATGTAAGGTGCTATCATTACAAAGCTTTCATTAAATTATGCTGAAAATGTAATGCGAGGACCATTCAGAAGAAGTGCCAACCAAAGTATACAGAAGCAATGACCCCATGGTTTGAAAAAGGCTCAAAGCAGATGAGCTCTCCCCTCCCTAAGATTCAGAAAGATCAGCTCAAATAAGATTTTGGCAAGGAATTACGAAGAGTGATTTCAGAAGCAAGAAAGAATGCCTTACAGAAGATATCTAGTAATAGAGTTAGTAGAGAAGTTTGGGTTTAACCATGTGTGTGACAAAGAGAGAAATGCAAATACATTAGCAAGAACAAGAGGCAGCTTTTTTTAGAATTAGAAAAATGGAGGAACATGTTAAAAAGAAAAAAAGTGAATGTATATACGGGGATGAGAAAAAATTAGTGATAAAGCAAGCTTTCTGTTCTAGTTTGCTAGCTGCTGGAATGCAGTATACCAGAAACAGAATGGCTTTTAAAAGGGAGAATTTAATGAGTTGCTGGTTTACAGTTCTAAGGCCGAGAAAATGTCCCAATTAAAACAAGTCTATAGAAATGTCCAATCAAAGGCATCCAGGGAAAGATACCTTGGTTCAAGAAGGCCGATGAAGTTCAGGGTTTCTCTCTCAAGTGAGAAGGCACATGGCAAACACAGTCACAGTTTCTCTCTCGGCTGGAAGGGCACATGGCGAACACAGCATCATCTGCTAGCTTTCTCTCCTGGCTTCCGGTTTCATGAAGCTCCCTGGGAGGCGTTTTCCTTCTTCATCTCCAATGGTCTCTGGCTGGTGGGCTTTCTACTACGTGGTGCTGTAGCATTCTCTGCTCTCTCTGAATCTCTTTCTCCAAAATATTTCCTCTTTTATAGGACTCCAATAAACCAATCAAGACCCACCCAAATGGGTGGAGACATGTCATCCCCTAATTCAGTTTAACAACCACTTTTGACTAAATCACATCATCCAGGGAGATGATCTGATTACAGTTTCAAACATACAGTATTGAATAGAGATTATTCTACCTTTACAAAATGATATTTTGATTAAAACATGACTTTTCTAGGGGGCATAATTCCTTTCAAACCAGCACATTTTCCAATAGGGTTGAAGTGATTGACAAATTCCAAAGCTGGAATGGAACTGTTCTAGAAATGGGATTGGTAGGGGAGTGATGATGGGACATGAAAGCGTAATCTTTCAATTATTTCAATCTTTAGAACATAAATCATGGAGTCATGATATTACATGGCTTACAGGAAGAAAGTATAAAATGATAAAACTGGGAAGTCAGTGAGTATCTATAGGCAAGAGTTAATTGGCCATAATAGCTAAAATAAAATGCTGTAATAGACAAAGAACATGTGCCATTCAGCAGGTGTGGAACCAGACAAGTTATCTAACCTCTAAGAGACTCTATTTCCTCACCTTCTGCTTAATACCACACCTATTACATACTGACCTCACAAGGCTGTTGTGGGAATTAATTACATAGAAGGAAAAAGCTTATAATTTGTAAAGCACCATATTTTATTCATTAGATTATCTGAGACTTCTAGTATACCAGCAAAACTAGGAAACTCAGAAGAACTGTCTCCTTTTCTATGTCACAAGGGTAGATATATATTACACCTACACATAGATACACTAAGACAGAAGTCATGATGGTAAAAGTAAATAGGAAAATATTCTTTACCATGAGAGGAAAAAAAAACTTTGCTGATATACCACTCCGATTTCAACAACAACTGAAAGGGATTTCATGTTCTGGCAGTCATTCCAGATACTATTTTTAGCTGAAACAAATACAATAACCTGCCCACTTTCAAGGTCTAGAAACTGCTCAAGATTGAAGAGATTTAAAATGTTGCTGAGTATTCAGGTAAGAATTTATATTTATACACACACACAGAGAGAGAGAGAGAGAGAGATCCTATATATAATGTAACCTTTTAGTAAAAAAATATAATTTTTCAAGTTTTAAGTCTACATAATTATACTCACGTGAGTGCAGCTCTGTAAAACAAGGCTTAAAGAGGGCTAGGGGTTGACTCTGAAATTCTGGAGAAAAGACACAAACTCTGCCATTTGTATGTAAAGTCTGCCCAAAAAGAATCAACAGAAGGGACTTTCTCTATTGGCTATGGCACATTAGGTAATTTGAACTAATCTTCCCAATGAAGATAAGAACTAGACAAAATATAAGAAAAGACTTTCTTAAAAGGATCAAAGAGCTAATAAGATAGAGCCTCCAGATCTAGTAAGGAACTGGAATTCAGAGAGGTGAGCCCAGCAATCCAGAAAAGGAAGCTAGAAGTTAAACTGTATATGTGACAGCCTCAAACGCCAGAGGGACAAAAGTGAGAATCCAGGGCCAGCCAAAGACAAGGACAAGAGAAGACCCTCTTCAGACCATCCCCCTTCAGGCTGGGACCCTAAAGGACTATATCTTAGGTATAAGCATGAACCAACTTCAAGGCAGACGGCAGAATAGGATAGGCTGAGTTCACCCCTATGCTATGTAACAAGAAAAAGGACAGAAAAATGACTGGGACAGTGGATCTGGGATACAAGTGACCAGAGAGGGACTTCTACATTATATAGGGAGGACTTGGATGAAAAAGTGGAGAAACTGTGATTGAGAGGATAGAGTAAGTTTACTCTGTCATGATGGCACATGGGGCAGGCTGTGATGCACAGGCCAGAGCAGGTGCCGAAGGAGCAGGACGCTCCTGCATTCCCACTTCCACAGCCAGCTTGAGAGATCTTCCCACTTAGCTCCGCAGCTGGAAGCTCCTGTGGGGAACCCAGAAGCCAAAAGACTTGGTTTACCTATGCCCAGAGACCTTGATGCAGTGCACAGTGCCTACACTCTAGTGTCTGTGGACACTAGGTTCTGGTGGAGACTGGGGGCCCCTCACCTTGGGAGGAAGCAGGAACACAAAGCAGAGCTGCTCTAACAATTGGCTGGTGAAAGAGATTTTCTGTGTCCCGCTACCTCTATCCTTTATCCGAGGAGCACTCACAGCATGCACAGGCAGGAAGGCAGGGATGAGGGAGCAAGCTGCACAGTGCCAGGCTCTCCCAGTCTGGCTGTGTTGAAATTCTCAGCCCCACAGCCCAAGGTCATTCCATGGGAATGGAGCATGGGAACCACCAGATTCATAGCACCCACAAGCGGATTCTCCACTGCAGTGCACAATGTCCAACCCCCAGCGTGTCTTTCAGCGCACATAGGAACTTGCAGCCTTGACTAGATTTACACCTGGTCTCCATTGTGCCCAGCCAGCTGATGCAGTCAGGGACAGGTGGGCCTGAGGGGAAGGGGTGGCTCATGAGTGCCATCTGCTGGGAAGACAGAAAAGTGTAGTCTGGTAAATTGCCTTTCTCCCTGCATGGTCCGGGAATTGAAATCAGGTCTTCCGCATGGAAAATGGAAGGTGAGCATTCTACCACTGAACCACCCATGCACTCCGCTTCCTAGCTTTTAATAGATCTTCAACTGGAGTTACACTTCATACATGAGATACCAGTCTTGGTTTAGCAGGGAATTACTGACAAACCAAGTGCAAAAGGAGACCTCCAACACAAATCCAAGCAACTAAATATCTTAGGTGGGCAAGGGAAATTCTTTCAAAATAATCTTATCAAAAGAGGTAAAAAAGAAATTGGGTACATTGCAATAGTAGTGGTCAATGTGAGGGAAGGGTAAGGGGTATGGGATGTATGGTTTTTTTTTTCTTTTTTCTTATTATTTCTTTTTCTGGAGTAATGCAAATAGTCTAAAAATCATCATGGTGATGAATAAACAACTATTGATGATATTGTAAGCCACTGATTGCATACTTTGGATGGACTGTATGTGTATGGAGATATCTCAATTAAAAAAAACCTTATTGAGATAATCAAATGCTGAACAACAACATAAAAATCACTAAGCACATGAAGATTCAAGAAGATACTGGCAAGCCAAATGACCAAATTAAAATGTGAGATAAGACAAAGAATTTAGAACTACTAATCAAAGATGTTCATACAATTCTTCCAAATAACTTCAATGGGTTGGCTAAAGACATAAAGGATATCAAGAAGACACTAGAAGAGTATAAATAAGAATCTGAAAAAATAAATAGAAAAATAGCAGATCTTAAAGAAACAAAAGATACTGTAGCTCAAACTAAAAACAGTGCCACACAACAGCAGATTTGAAGAGGCAGAACAATAAGCAAACCAGAATTTTGCTGAATTTGAACATGCAAAAGAACAATGGTGAAAAAGATGGAAACACTTGAATTGGATTTCAGGGAAATGATGGACAATATGAAGCACAAAAATACAAGAATCTTTGGTGTACCAGAAGGAGGGCTAGGAAGATTATTTGAGGACATAACTGGGGAAAACTTCCCAACCCTTATACAAGACATAAATATGCAAATAAAAGAAGCCCAAGGAATTCCAAATAGAATAAATTTGAATAGACCCACCTCAAGATACATACTCATCAGATTATCAATTGCTGAAGAGAAGTAGAAAGTCCTGAGAGCAGAAAGAGAAAAATGATTCAGAATACAAGGGAAGCCACCTAAGACCAAGGTCAGACTATTCAACCATGGAGGCCAGAAGGCAGTGGTATGATTGTATTTAAGATTCTGAGAGAAAAATTTCCAGCCAAGAATTCTTTATTCAGCAAAGCTGCCCTTCAAAAGTGAGGGAGATACTAAAATTTTCACTGACAAACACACACTGAGAAAATCTGTTAACAAGAGACCTGCTCTGAAAGAAATACTAAAGGGAGTTCTGTCAGCTGAAAAAAAGAAACACAGGACTTCCGGAGAAGATGGCGGCTTAGTAAGACGCGCGGGTCTTAGTTCCTCCTCCAGAACAGCTACTAGGGGAGTAGAAACGATACAGAACAGCTCCCGGAGCCACGACAGAGATCAAGAAGACAGCGTACCCCATTCTGGAACGGCTGACTGGCTGGGAGAAACCGCTCCGATGAGATCGCCGAAGGGTGCGGGCTTCCCCGGGCCAGGGCGGCAGGAGTCCCTCCCTCCCTCCTTCCCGGGCCGGCTGGGAGAACTGGACAGGCGGTCCCTTCAAGCCGTGGTGGCTGGCGCCCGCCCCACACGCAACCCCCTGGACCAGTTGGGAGAATTGGATCGGAGATCCCCAGGCTGCGGAAAACGGTGACCGGGGTCCCTTCCAAACACGTGGCTTCCCGGCCCGGCTGGGAGCGGTGCACTCCCCCGGGCTGCGGTGGCTGGCGACCCTCCCCACGTTCGGATCCCCAGGCCGGCTGAGAGATTCGGATTGGCACTCCTCCAAGTCGCTTCGGCTGGTGAACCTACCCCACAGTGAGATTTTCCAAAGTTAAAGGACCCACAGCACCTTTTACTGGTGGCACCCGCAAACAAAGGAGTGCCACGAGCGCCACCTACTGCGCAGGATAAGAAAAACAGAACCCAGAAATTTCACAGAAAAATCTTTCAACCTGTTGGGTCCAACACCCAGGGAAATCTGATGAAATGCCCAGATGCCAGCAGAAGATAACGGATCATGCTCAGAAAATTGAAAATATGGCCCAGTCAAAGGAACAAACCAATAGTTCAAATGAGATACAGGAGCTGAGACAATTAATGCTGAATATACGAACAGAAATGGAAAACCTCTTCAAAAACCAAATCGATAAATTGAGGGAGGACATGAAGAAGACATGGGCTGAACAAAAAGAAGAAATAGAAAAACTGAAAAAACAAATCACAGAACTTATGGAACTGAAGGGCAAAGTAGAAAAGATGGAAAAAACAATGGATACCTACAATGATAGACTTAAAGAGACAGAAGAAAGAATTAGTGATTTGGAGGATGGAACATCTGAATTCCAAAAAGAAACAGAAACTATAGGGAAAAGAATGGAAAAATTTGAACAGGGGATCAGGGAACTCAAGGACAATATGAAGCGCACAAATATACGTGCTGTAGGTGTCCCAGAAGGAGAAGAGAAGGGAAAAGGAGGAGAAAAACTAATAGAAGAAATTATCACTGAAAATTTCCCAACTCTTATGAAAGACCTAAAATTACAGATACAAGAAGTGCAGTGCACCCCAAAGAGAATAGACCCAAATACGCGTTCTCCAAGACAATTACTAGTTAGAATGTCAGAGGTCAAAGAGAAAGAGAGGATCTTGAAAGCAGCAAGAGAAAAACAATCCATCACATACAAGGGAAACCCAATAAGACTATGTGTAGATTTCTCAGTAGAAACCATGGAAGCTAGAAGACAGTGGGATGATATATTTAAATTACTAAAAGAGAAAAACTGCCAACCAAGACTCCTATATCCAGCAAAATTATCCTTCAAAAATGAGGGAGAAATTAAAACATTCTCAGACAAAAAGTCACTGAGAGAATTTGTGACCAAGAGAATTTGTGCAAGAAATACTAAAGGGAGCACTAGAGTCAGATACAAAAAGACAGAAGAGAGAGGTATGGAGAAGAGTGTAGAAAGAAGGAAAATCAGATATGATATATATAATACAAAAGGCAAAATGGTAGAGGAAAATATTATCCAAACAGTAATAACACTAAATGTTAATGGACTGAATTTCCCAATCAAAAGACATAGACTGGCAGAATGGATTAAAAAACAGGATCCTTCTATATGCTGTCTACAGGAAACACATCTTAGACCCAAAGATAAACATAGGTTGAAAGTGAAAGGTTGGGAAAAGATATTTCATGCAAATAACAACCAGAAAAGAGCAGGAGTGGCTATACTAATATCCAACAAATTAGACTTCAAATGTAAAACAGTTAAAAGAGACAAAGAAGGACACTATATACTAATAAAAGGAACAATTAAACAAGAAGACATAACAATCATAAATATTTATGCACCGAACCAGAATGCCCCAAAATACGTGAGGAATACACTGCAAACACTGAAAAGGGAAATAGACACATATACCATAATAGTTGGAGACTTCAATTCACCACTCTCATCAATGGACAGAACATCTAGACAGAGGATCAATAAAGAAATAGAGAATCTGAATATTACTATAAATGAGCTAGACTTAACAGACATTTATAGGACATTACATCCCACAACAGCAGGATACACCTTTTTCTCAAGTGCTCATGGATCATTCTCCATGTGAATAGATAGACCATATGCTGGGTCACAAAGCAAGTCTTAACAAATTTAAAAAGATTGAAATCATACACAACACTTTCTCGGATCATAAAGGAATGAAGTTGGAAATCAATAATAGGCGGAGTGCCAGAAATATCACAAATACGTGGAGGCTCAACAACACACTCTTAAACAATGAGTGGGTCAAAGAAGAAATTGCAAGAGAAATTAGTAAATACCTCAAGGCGAATGAAAACGAAAACACAACATATCAAAACTTATGGGACGCAGCAAGGCCAGTGCTAAGAGGGAAATTTATTGCCCTAAAATGCCTATATCAAAAAGAAGAAAAGGCAAAAATGCAGGAATTAACTGTCCACTTGGAAGAACTGGAGAAAGAACAGCAAATTAATCCCAAAGCAAGCAAAAGGAAAGAAATAACAAAGATAGAGCAGAAATAAATGAAATTGAAAACAATAGAGAAAACCAATTTGACCAGAAGTTGGTTCTATGAGAAAATCAATAAGATTGATGGGCCCTTAGCAAGATTGACAAAAAGAAGAAGAGAGAGGATGCAAATAAATAAGATCAGAAATGGAAGAGGAGACATAACTACTGACCTCACAGAAATAAAGGAGCTAATAACAGGATACTATGAAGAACTTTACGCTAATAAATACAACAATTTAGAGGAAATGGACGGGTTCCTGGAAAGACATGAACAACCAACTTTGACTTAAGAAGACATAGATGACCTCAACAAACCAATCACAAGTAAAGAAATTGAATCAGTCATTCAAAAGCTTCCTAAAAAGAAAAGTACAGGACCAGATGGCTTCACATGTGAATTCTATCAAACATTCCAGAAAGAATTAGTACCAACTCTCCTTAAACTCTTCAAAAACATCGAAGTGGAGGGAAAATTACCTAATTCATTCTATGAAGCCAACATCACCCTCATACCAAAACCAGACAAAGCTATTACAAAAAAAGAAAACTACAGACCAATCTCTCTAATGAATATAGATGCAAAAATCCTCAATAAAATTCTAGCAAATCGTATCCAAAAACACATTAAAAGAATTATACATCATGACCAAGTAAGATTCATCCCAGGTATGCAAGGATGGTTCAACATCAGAAAATCAATTAATGTAATACACCATATCAACAAATCAAAGCAGAAAAATCACATGATCATCAATTGATGCAGAGAAGGCATTTGACAAGATTCAACATCCTTTCCTGTTGAAAACACTTCAAAAGATAGGAATACAAGGGAACTTCCTTAAAATGATAGAGGGAATATATGAAAAACCCACAGCTAACATCATCCTCAATGGGGAAAAATTGAAAACTTTCCCCCTAAGATCAGGAACAAGACAAGGATGTCCACTATCACCACTATTATTCAACATTGTGTTGGAGGTTCTAGCCAGAGCAATTAGACAAGAAAAAGAAATACAAGGCATCAAAATTGGAAAGGAAGAAGTAAAACTATCACTGTTTGCAGACGATATGATACTATACGTCGAAAACCTGGAAAAATCCACAACAAAACTACTAGAGCAAATAAATGAGTACAGCAATGTAGCAGGTTACAAGATCAACATTCAAAAATCTGTAGCATTTCTATACACTAGTAATGAACAAGCTGAGGGGGAAATCAAGAAACGAATCCCATTTACAATTGGAACTGAAAGAATAAAATATCTAGGAATAAATTTAACTAAAGAGACAAAAGATCTATACAAAGAAAACTACAAAAAACTGTTAAAAGAAATCACAGAAGACCTAAATAGATGGAAGGGCATACTGTGTTCATGGATTGGAAGACTAAATATAGTTAAGATGTCAATCCTACCTAAATTGATTTACAGATTCAATGCAATACCAATCAAAATCCCAACAACTTATTTTTCAGAAATAGAAAAACCAATAAGCAAATTTATCTGGAAGGGCAGGCTGCCCCGAATTGCTAAAAACATCTTGAGGAAAAAAAACCAAGCTGGAGGCCTTGCGCTGCCAGACTTTAAGGCATATTATGAAGCCACAGTGGTCAAAACAGCATGGTATTGGCATAAAGATAGATATATCGACCAACGGAATCTAGCAGAGTGCTCAGATATAGACCCTCTCATCTATGGACATTTGATCTTTGATAAGGCAGTCAAGCCAACTTAACTGGGACAGAACAGTCTCTTCAATAAATGGTGCCTAGAGAACTGGATATCCATATGCAAAAGAAGGAAAGAAGACCCGTATCTCACACCCTATATAAAAGTTAACTCAAAATGGATCAAAGATCTAAACATTAGGTCTAAGACCATAAAACAGTTAGAGGAAAATGTAGGGAGATATCTTATGAAACTTACAATTGGAGGCGGTTTTATGGACCTTAAACCTAAAGCAAGAGCACTGAAGAAGGAAATAAATAAATGGGAGCTCCTCAAAATTAAACACTTTTGTGCATCAAAGAACTTCATCAAGAAAGTAGAAAGACAGCCTACACTATGGGAGACAATATTTGGAAATGACATATCAGATAAAGGTCTAGTATCCAGAATTTATAAAGAGATTGTCCAACTCAACAACAAAAAGACAGCCAACCCAATTACAAAATGGGAAAAAGACTTGAACAGACACCTCTCAGAAGAGGAAATACGGATGGCCAAGAGGCACATGAAGAGATGCTCAATGTCCCTGGCCATTAGAGAAATGCAAATCAAAACCACAATGAGATATCATCTCAAACCCACCAGAATGGCCATTATCAACAAAACAGAAAAATGACAAGTGCTGGAGAGGATGCGGAGAAAGAGGCACACTTACCCACTGTTGGTGGGAATGTCAAAGGGTGCAACCACTGTAGAAGGCAGTTTGGCGGTTCCTCAAAAAGCTGAATATAGAATTGCCATACGACCCAGCAATACCATTGCTGGGTATCTACTCAAAGGACTTAAGGGCAAAGACACAAACGGACATTTGCACACCAATGTTTATAGCAGCGTTATTTACAATTGCAAAGAGATGGAAACAGCCAAAATGTCCATCAACAGAAGAATGGCTAAATAGACTGTGGTATATACATACGATGGAATATTATGCAGCTTTAAGACAAGATAAACTTATGAAGCATGTAATAACATGGATGGACCTAGAGAACATTATGCTGAGTGAGTCTAGCCAAAAACTAAAGGACAAATACTGTATGGTCCCACTGATGTGAACGGACATTCGAGAATAAACTTGGAATATGTCATTGGTAACAGAGTCCAGCAGGAGTTAGAAACAGGGTAAGATAATGGGTAATTGGAGCTGAAGGGATACAGACTGTGCAGCAGGACTAGATACAAAAACTCAAAACTGGACAGCACAATAATACCTAATTGTAAAGTAATCATGTTAAAACACTGAATGAAGCTTCATCTGAGCTATAGGTTTCTTTTTTTGTCTGTTTGTCTTTTTTTTCTTTTCCCTTTTTTTATTTTTTTTTACTATTATTATTATCTTTATTTTTTATTCTATATCTTTTTCTGTTGTTTTGCTAGTTCTTTTCCTAAATCAAAAGAAATGTAATAAGAAATGATGATCATGCATCTATGTGATGATGTTAAGAATTACTGATTGCATATGTAGAATGGAAAAAAAAGTTAGTCTGAATGATTATAGCAGCTACTCACATTTCAGTCTATAAGGTCATGTTTTTCAATTCTTCTGTGTGTACAAGACAAGGGCCTTGATTAGATTTAATTTCTAGTACATCCTTTTTGTTTTTTGAGTATCGAATGCCATAAGAAAATCCAACAAAGAAGGAATACTCATTTTATTAAAAAGGGTTACCTTCTTTAACGACTCAGTAAGCAATTTCACTCCTTTGCCTTCCAGGCAAACTTACCCTCTCATAGTACTTGCCTGGGTCTACTCTCCTGGCCTGAGGTTTCTTGACTTTAGACCTCAGCCTCCACGGTTTGGCCTCTAAAGGCATTCTATTTTTACTTTGTCCCTTTTCTGAGACTTCTAGTCCAGGTTGGCAGTGGTTCTACTTATACAAATCCCACAACATTCTTGTTGGCTTCCTATGTAATATCCTCAGATCAGGCCCACCAGACAAAAGGAGTTTCCACAAGTCCTTCCTGGATAACTCCATCTCCCATCTTGGCTTTTTCTGAGGCTGAATGAGTCCACATTTGGTAAAATCCTCACTTGGGGCACTATTCTCTGTGGTCTCCCTTTCTGGAAGCCCAGAATTTTCCAGAACATTAATTTCTGGCTTCTTTGTACCCAAGAGTTCAGTTTTCAGCTTATCTCTTTCCTGTCACATTTCACTATAAGCTGAGAGGAAAAACCAGGCTGTACTTTTCACATTTAATTTAGAAATCTCTTCTGCTAAATATCCAAGTTCATGGCTTTTAAAATCTGCCTTCCAGCCAAAGTCACTAGTCAATTGTTGCCAGATCATCTACCATTTTAAAACAAGGATTGCCTTCCTTCCAGTTTGCAATAACACGCTTCATTTCCATCTAGAACCTTGTAAGAGGTATCTTTAGAGTCCACATTTCTACCAACAGTTTCTTCAAAGCATTCTAAGTCTTCTCTATCAAGGGCCTCACAACTCCTCCAGAATCTTCCTCTTATCCATTTAAAAAGGCATTCCAACATGTTTAGCATTTGCAAACCGCAGCACCCCACTCTTGGTACCAAAATCTGTTCTAGTTTGCAAGCTGCCAGAATGCAATATACCAGAAACATAACGGCTTTTAAAAAGGGGAATTTATTAAGTTGCAAGTTTACAGTCTAAGACTGTGAAAATGTCAAGTGTAAGGTAAGGCTATAAAAATGTCCAAATTAAGGGACCAACAAGAGGTTTCCTTCACTCAAAAAAGGCCATTGAAGTGTGGGGTTTCCCTCTCAGCTGAGCTTTTTCTCCTGGCTTCTTGTTTCATGAAGCTCCCCTTGGGGTGTTTTCATTCTTCATCTCCAAAGGCCCCTGCTATGTGGAGTGTGTTGGTTCTGGTTGCTCAAAGGCTTTTTCCAAAATGGTTCCCTCTTAAAGGGCTCCAGTAAACAATCCCACCTTGAATGGATGGAGACAAATCTCCATGGAAACCGACAAATCAAAAGTTACCACACATATTGGGTGGGTCACATCCCCATGGAAACCATAAAAAAAGCTACCATCAAGCAATACTGAATGAGGATTAAAGAATTTGGCTCTACTGGGGTACACAACAGATTCAAATTGGTACACCTACTAAGTGTAAGGAATTGTGTTCAGCATTGAGAACACTATGGAGAAGACAATGCAGTTGTTGTACAGAGATAGAAATTATGCAAAGATACTTACAGTAATGAGATAAGCACAAAAATGGACAGAATGCTAAGGGCAAACCAAAAGGAACCACTGAACAACTAGCTGACATCACTGCATCAAAGATGGATTGGCAAATATTTGAAAACATAAACTCTGAACCTCAGTGTCCAGCTCTTCCTCTATCTAATTTATCTATCTATCCATCCATCCATCCATCCATCCATCCATCCATCCATCCATCCATCCATCTATCGATCCTGGATCATTCCAATAGAGATTTGCAACACCTCTAGGTTGCCTCTAAGTACATTCTGGTTTGAGTCATTTGAATCAAAAGGGTTAACTTATTTCAGAGATGGGAGAGGAGCCTAGAAATGTTTCATAAAAGAGGTGAGGTTTTGCTTTATTTGTGTTTTTGTTTGTCTGTTTTTAACAGAAAGCACCTCCCAATTAAGAGTCAAAGGCCTAATATCAAATGATCATAAACAAGTACAGTTTTGTTAAGTGGGTATCAGATATGCCCAGCACTGATCATGGTGGTAACGTCAGATAAAGAAGATTAGGGCATCTTACTGCACTCAGGGAATTTACAATTAAGTTATGGAGATAAAATTAGCATGTAAGAAACAATTAGAGACTGATTTCATGCTAAACCATTCATTACTCTCCACAAGGATTTAGAGAAAGAAGGAGCTCTTGGTGGACTATATATCTGAAGTACGGTTGTAGAGAAAAATGGGAACGGAAATGGCATTCCAGGGACAGAAAGCATGGGAGAAATGGTGTGGAATTAAGTGAATGTAAAATGAGTGAGCAAGAGTGATGGCAATCCAACCAGAACAGAAATGTCAATGAGATGCCCGTATGAAATAAGGTGGGCATTATGCAACATCAGGATTACAGGACAAACATGAAACCTGGTTATAGGAAGATGGATACCAAGCCCCTGTGAATCAGAGGGGAAAACTGGATTAACAAAAATAATTTCACAAACATTTCAAGCGCACATTAGTTTTAATCTGACTACAACGTGTTCTCTAAACCCAACGGTCCAAGTATAAAGTTTTAGCATTATTATAACAGACATTATTATTACAAACTCAGAAGTGTTTCCTGCAAAGTGGACACCTATTGAAAGTGAAAAATTCATGCTAAGCATCCCTGGTCTTAATTCCAGGCAGCATGGACTGTTCACCTGTGACCTGGATGGGAAGCGAAAAATGGAAGGAAAGGAAGCAGAGCAAGCTTTCCCCAACTAATAAAACTGAGAACCAGATTTCAGACTCACACCATTTGGACTCATTTCACTGGTGGAGGAAAAGTATGCTGAACATCTGACTGAGGTCAGACTTTCTCTCTATAATAAATCCTGATTATAAAAGTGCTTAGATGGTTGTAAATTAATGTTTTTCAACTGAGTGTTTTAGGTATTGCTGTTTCCTATTGCATTTTCTGATCCATATTAGTTTACTGTGCCTCAAAACTTTACCAGAGAGTACTGTTCACTTTTGCCCATAGCTATTAAAAGCAAATATATTTGCTTTTACAAGATCAACATTCAAAAATCTGTAGTGTCTCTATACACTAGCAATGAACAAACCGAGGGGGAAATCAAGAAACGAATTCCATTTACAATTGCAACTAAAAGAATAAAATACTTAGGAATGAACAAACCGAGGGGGAAATCAAGAAACGAATTCCATTTACAATTGCAACTAAAAGAATACTTAGGAATAAATTTAACTAAAGAGACAAAAGATCTATACAAAGAAAACTACAAAAAACTGTTAAAAGAAATCACAGAAGACTTAAATAGATGGAAGGGCATACCGTGTTCATGGATTGGAAGACTAAATATAGTTAAGATGTCAATCCTACCTAAATTGATCTACAGATTCAATGCAATACCAATCAAAATCCCAACAACTTATTTTTCTGGAATAGAAAAACCAATAAGCAAATTTATCTGGAAGGGCAAGGTGCCCCAAATTGCTAAAAGTATCTTGAGGAAAAAAAAACGAAGTTGGAGGTCTCACGCTGCCGGACTTTAAGGTATATTATGAAGCCACAGTGGTCAAAACAGCATGGTACTGGCATAAAGATAGATATATCGACCAACGGAATCTAGCAGAGTGCTCAGATATAGACCCTCTCATCTATGGATATTTGATCTTTGATAAGGCAGTCAAGTCAACTCACCTGGGACAGAACAGTCTCTTCAATAAATGGTGCCTAGAGAACTGGATATCCATATGCAAAAGAAGGAAAGAAGACCCGTATCTCACACCCTATACAAAAGTTAACTCAAAATGGATCAAAGATCTAAACATTAGGTCTAAGACCATAAAACAGTTAGAGGAAAATGTAGGGAGATATCTTATGAAACTTACAATTGGAGGCGGTTTTATGGATCTTAAACCTAAAGCAAGAGCACTGAAGAAAGAAAGAAATAAACAGGAGCTCCTCAAAATTAAACACTTTTGTGCATCAAAGAACTTCATCAAGAAAGTAGAAAGACAGCCTACACAATGGGAGACAATATTTGGAAACGACATATCAGATAAAGGTCTACTATCCAGAATTTATAAAGAGATTGTTCAACTCAACAACAAAAAGACAGCCAACCCAATTACAAAATGGGAAAAAGACTTGAACAGACACCTCTCAGAAGAGGAAATACAAATGGCCAAAAGGCACATGAAGAGATGCTCAATGTCCCTGGCCATTAGAGAAATACAAATCAAAACCACAATGAGATATCATCTCAAACCCACCAGAATGGCCATTATCAACAAAACAGAAAAATGACAAGTGCTGGAGAGGATGTGGAGAAAGAGGCACACTTATCCACTGTTGGTGGGAATGTCAAATGGTGCAACCACTGTGGAAGGCAGTTTGGCGGTTCCTCAAAAAGCTGAATATAGAATTGCCATACAACCCAGCAATACCATTGCTAGGTATCTACTCAAAGGACTTAAGGGCAAAGACACAAACGGACATTTGCACACCAATGTTTATAGCAGCGTTATTTACAATTACAAAGAGTGGAAACAGCCAAAATGTCCATCAACAGACGAGTGGCTAAACACACTGTGGTATATACATACGATGGAATATTATGCAGCTTTAAGACAGAATAAACTTATGAAGCATGTAATAACATGGATGGACCTAGAGAACATTATGCTGAGTGAGACTAGCCAAAAACTAAAGGACAAATACTGTATGGTCCCACTGATGTGAACCGACATTAGAGAATAAACTTGGAACATGTCATTGGTAACAGAGACCATCAGGAGTTAGAAACAGGGTAAGATAATGGGCAATTGGAGCTGAAGGGATACAGACTGTGCAACAGGACTGAATACAAAAACTCAAAAATGGACAGCACAATACTACCTAATTGTAATGTAATTATGTTAAAACACTGAATGAAGCTGCATCTGAGCTATAGTTTTTTTTGTTTTGCTTTTGTTTTTTTGTTTTTTTATATATTTTTTGTACTTTTTATTTTTATTTTTTTCCTCTATATTATCATTTTATTTCTTTTTCTGTTGTCTTGCTATTTCTTTTTCTAAATCGATGAAAATGTACTAAGAAATGATGATCATACATCTATGTGATGATATTAAGAATCACTGATTGCATATGTAGATGGAATGATTTCTAAATGTTGTTAGTTAATCTTTTTTAATAAAAAAAATGTATTCCCCCCCCCCCCAAAAAAAGACAGGAGAGAGAAGTCTGAAGGAGAGCACAGAAGTGAAGAGTAAAGGTAACTGAAAGGATAAAAAGACAGGAGGGAAAATACATATCTGACAAATAAAAACCAAAGGATAAGACTGTAGATTCAAGTACTGCCTTTACAGTACTAAGTTTGAATGCTAATGGAATAAACACCCCAATTAAAAGATACAGATTGGGAGAATAGATTAAAAAATATTATCCATCTATATGCTGTTTACAAGAGACTCATCTTAGACCCAAGGATATAGACTGAAAGTGAAAGGATAGAAAAAGATATTCCATGGAAGTTGTAACCAAAAGAAAGCAGGAGAAGTTACACTAATATCAGACAAAACAGACTTTAAATGCAAAGATGTTATAAGAGACAAGGAAGGACACTACATATTAACAAAAAGGACAATTCATTAAGAAGAAATAACAATCATAAATGCTTATGGACCCAATCAAGGAGCCCCAAAGAACATGAGGCAGATAATGGCAAAACTGAAGGGAGCAATAGATGTTTCAACAATAATGGTGACAATGTTTCAACAATAATGGTGGAGATTTCAATATGCCACTCTCTTCTATAGAAAGAACAACCAGACAGAGGATCAATAAGGAAATCGAAAACTTAAACAATGTGATAAATGTATTAGATATAACAGACCTATATAGACTATTTTACCCCAAAACACCAGTGGTCATGGAACATTCTCCAGGATAGATCATATGCTGGGGCACAAAACAGGTCTTAATAAATTTAAAAAGAATGAAATTACTCAAAGCACTTTCTCTGACCATAATGAAATGAAATAGAAATTAATAACCACTAATGAACAAGAATTTTCACAAATATATGGAGATTAAATGACACACTCTATATCAGTGGGTCAAAGAAGAAATTGCATGAAAATGTCTCTGATGAATATCTAGAGACAAATGAAAACAAGAACACAACATATCAAAAGTTATGGGATGCAGCAAAGGCAGGGCTGAGAGGGCCATTTATTGCCCTAAATGCCAATATTAAGAAAGAAGAAGAGCAAAAAGCAAGGATTTACTGCTCACCTGGAGGAACTAGAGAAAGAACAGCAAATTAATCCCAAAGCAAAAACAAGGGAGTAATAACAAAGATTAGAGCAGAAATAAATGAACAGGAGAACAAAAAACAATAGAGAGAATCAATAAAACCAAAAGCTGGTTCTTTGAGAAAATCAGCAAAATTGATGGACCCTTAGCTAGGCTGACAAAGAAGAAAAAGAGAGAGGATGCAAATAAACAAAATCAGAAACAAGAGGGGTGTCATTACCATGGACCCTGGAAAATTTTAAAAATAATGAGAGGATACTATGAACAACTATATGCCAACAAATTAGACAACTAAAATGCAATGGACAGTTTCCTAGAAATACATGAAAAACCTATACTGACTCGAGAAGAAACAGAAGACCTCAGCAAACCAATCACAAGTAAAGGGATTCAATCAGTCATCAAAAATCTTCCTACAAAGAAAAGCCCAGAGCCAGATGGCTTCACAGGGGAATTTTACCAAACATTCCAAAAAGAACTAATCATTCCCGTTCAAATTCTTCAAAAAATTTAGGAAAAAGGAACACTACCTAATTCATTTTATGAAGCTAAAACCACTCTAATACCAAAACCAGATAAAAACACTACAAGGAAGGAAAACTACAGGCCAATCTCCCTAATATATATAGATGCAAAAATTCTCAACAAAATACTTGCAAATCAAATTCAAAAGCACATTAAAAGAATTATACACCACGATGAAGTGGGATTTACTCCAGGCACAGGGTGGTTCAATACAAGAAAATCAATCAACGTAATACAGCACATTAACAAATCAAAAGGGAAAAAAATTACATGATTTTGATTGATGCTGAAAAAGCATTCAACAAAATTCAGCATCCTTTTCTTATAAAAACACTTCAACGGTAGAAATTGAAGGAAACTTCTTCAATATGATAAAGGGTATACAAGAAAAACCCAGAGCCAGAATCATACTTCCTCACTCCCAATCCCTAAGATTGGAAATGAGACAAGGATGCTCACTGTCACCATTATTATTCAACACTGTGGTAAAGTTCTAACCAGAGCAATCAGGTAAGAAAAAGAAACAAGAGGCATCCACATTGGAAAGGAAGTAGTAAAACTTTATTTGCAGATGACATGATCCTATATTTGGAAAATCCTGAGAAACCTACAACAAAGCTACTTGACCTAATAAGCACATTCGGTAAAGTGGTGGGATACAAGATTATTGTGCAAAAATCAGTAATGTTTTTACTCACAAGTAATGACCTAACTGAAGAGACAATTAAGCAATGAATTCCATTTCCAATAGCAACTAAAAGAACCAAGTATTTAGGAACAAAATTAACCAGGTATGTAAAGGACCTGTACACAGAAAACTACAAAACATTGGTAAAAGAAATCAAAGATCTAAATAGGTAGAAAGACATTTCTTTTTCGTGGATAGGGAGGTTAAATGCTATTAAGATGTCAATTCTACCCAAATTGATCTACAGAGTCAATGTAATACCAATGAAAGTTCCAACAATCTTCTTTGAAGACTTGGAAAAGCTAGTGATCAAATTCATCTGGAAGGGAAAGGGGCCCTGAATAGCCAAAAACATCCTAAAAAAGAAGAATGAAGTGGGAAGACTTACACTTCCTGATTTTAAAGCTTATTACAAAGTCACAGTAGTCAAAAGAGCATGGTATTTGCACAAAGATAGACACATTGATCAATGGAACTGAATTGAGAGTTCAGAAATAAACCCCCAGATCTAAGGTCAATTGAGCTTCGACAAGTCTACCAAATCCACTGAACTGGGAGAGAAAAGTCTTTTCAATAAATGGGCCTGGGAGAACTGTATATCCATAGCCAGAGAATGAAAGAGGACCCCTACCTCACATCCTATACAAAAATTAACTCCAAGTGGATCAAAGACCTTAATATAAGAGCCAGTACTATAAAACCACTGGAAGATAATGTAGGGAAACATCTTCAAGACATAAGAATAGGAGGTAGCTTCTTAGACCTTATGCCCAAAGTACAAGCAATGAAAGAAAAAACAGATAAACTGAAACTCCTCAAAATCAAATGCTTCTGTGACTCAATGGACTTAATCAAAAGGGTGAAGAGGAAGTCAACTCAATGCAAGAAAATATCTGGAAATCATATATCTGATAAGGGTTGATATCCAGTATAAGAAATTATACAATTCAACAACAAAAGGACAAACAACCCAAATATAAAATGGGCAAAAGAAATGAACAGACATTTTTCCAAAGAGGAAATACAAATGGCTAAAAAGCACATGAAAAGATGCTCATCTTCTTTAGCTATAAGGGAAATACAAATCAAAACCACAATGAAATAACATCTCACACCTACAAAAATGGCTGCCATTGAACAAACAGGAAAGTACAAGGAGAGGATGTGGAGAAACTGGAACACGTATTCACTGCTGATGGGAATGTATAATGGTACAGTCACGGTGGAGGACAGACTGGTGGTTCCTCAGAAAATTAAATATCAAGTTGCCCATGATCTGGCAATACCAATATTCAGTATATACCCAAAAGAGCTGAAAGCAGTGTCACGGACAGACATTTGCACATCAATGTTCATAGTGGCACTGTTTACAATTGCCAAAAGACTGAAACAATCCAGGCATCCAACAACAGACAAGTGGATAAACAAAATGTGGTGTGTGTGTGTGTGTGTGTGTGTGTATATATAAACATATATATATATACACAATACACAGCAGTAAGAATAAATAAGGTCCTAAAGCATATGACAACATGGATGAAGCTTGAGGACATAATGTTGAGTGAAATAAGCCAGACACAAAAAAAGAGATACTATATGATTTGACTAATATGAACCCCTAGAAAATGTGAACTCAGAGTCTTAAAATGTAGAACATAGAGGACACAGAAATAGACAGAAGCTAGAGAAGGGGGAGTGGTTACCTGGTATGTACAGATTTGTTAAAAAGGTTGGATTTAAATATATGGGAATGGATAGCGGTGATAGTAGCCTGCTAACAGGATTTTAAGTAATAGTGCCGAAGGTGAACATGATTGAAAGGGATTGTTTAAAGCCACATATCTCACCAATTAGTACTACAAATATAAATTCTTGTGTGAACTACTTCAAAGGTATGACACTTGTACAAAGAGTTAATAATTGAGGAGTATACGGGAAAAACTATCTATTGCATGTGTGGTGGTTTGAAGCTATTATGTACCTAGAAAAGCCATGTCCTTTAATTCTTATTCCATATTGCTGGGTGGGGTCTTTTTGATGGTTTCCATAGAGCTGTGACCCACCCTTGTGTGAATGGTTTAACTTTTGATTAGATGGTTTCCATGGAGATTTGTCTCTACCAGTTCAAGGCGGGCTTGCTTACTGGAGCCCTTTAACAGGGGCCCATTTTGGAAAAAGCTTTAGAACCAACAGAGTCCACAACAGCCAGAGATCTCTGGAGATGCAGAAGGAGAACACCCCTGGGGAATCCTTATGAAACAAGAAGCCAGGAGAGAAAGCTAGCAGATGTCGCTATATGCCTTTCCAGCTAACAGAGGTGTTCTGGACCTATCAACCTTTCTTGAATCAAGGTATCTCCCTGGATGGCTTAGTTTGGACATTTTCATGAACTTAGAACTGTTAAACTTGCAACTTAATAAATTCCCCTTTTTAAAAGCCATTCCATTTCTGGTATATTGCATTCCGGTAGCTTTAGCAAACTAAAACAGCATGTTTTAACAGGAATACCTCACTAGTACCACAACAATACCAGAGGTAAATAATTGGGGGGTGGGGTGGATAATAAGAGTTAAGGGTTATATCTACTTGTTAAAATGTACTTTGAAATCTATCACTTTTTCGTAGATATGGTATATTTCACAACAAAAATAGGCTTAAAGAAAAAAAAAGAAAAGAATGCGAGAGCAGGAGAAAGAAGGGTGAACCAGAAATAATGAATCCATGCACTAAAAGAGGTCTGGCCTTGAATCATCTGGTTGGCTCAGAAAAATCTCAGAAACTGAGATTAGATTAGGGTAGTCCTGTATTCTCAGAAGCAGATGCGACCAATCAATGAATAAATAAAATATTTTTCTGGAAGATATCCTTGGTCTCAAATTATTTCTCAAATGATTTTTTAAATATAATGCCCAACAAACAGTGATAAACAGGTACATGAGGAGATAAGAGAAAATGACTGCCATAAAAACAACAGAGACACAGAAACAGATCCACTGGGACTTCAAATATTTGGAATTATCAGACATAAATTTTAGATTATGCTTACTATGTTCAAGAAGATGAAAGTCAACTTTAAAAATCTCAGCAATGAGCTTATAACCATAAAAAGTGGCAAAGCAGATCAAAACACATTTAGGAAACTTAACAAATTCCAAGCTGAAAATCAACAAAGAAAAATTTTAAAGCACCAGGGATTGGGGGTGGGGGGGTAGATTACTTTCAAAGAAACAGCAGATTGATAGCTTAATTCTTGACAACAAAAATGAAAGCTAAAAGACTATGTAATGCTATCTCCAAGGAACAGAAAGAAAATAATTGCCAACCTAGTACTGCATTGCAAAGAAAACATTCATCAAGAATGAAAATGAAATACATTTTCAGACAAGTAAAAACAGAACTCACATCCAGCAGACTCCCACTAAAGAAATCATAAAACAAAAGAAAAATGACCCAGGATGGGAGGTCACAGATACAGAAAGAAATGAAGAATCATGGAAAGTGAGCATGTGAAAACTTTAAAGGGACGTTTTGTCACTTACATAGTACAAAGAGGCCAAAAAAACAAGGGAAGATGAAGTCCCATCACAGCCATTCTCACGGGGTAGCTGAGAACTGCTCTGGGTCGCAGGTGATAGATGGCAGCTTTACATGGACCATTTCACGCCAAAGAAGAGAAAAATCTACACTGCTTGGTTTTTTTAATCTACCTCAGGGGGAAGGGGCCCTGCCACTGAGAATTTCTGTACCGTATAGCATCTGGGGTTGTGTGATCCTGGTTTCTGGATTTAAGGTCTGGCAGGGCGTTTTCATTAGACTTTCTTTTTAACATCTCCCCCAGGTTGTAGAATGGCACACAATAGAGAAGGAAGTGGGGGTAGTGGAAGGGTAGAGGATGGCCACTTAGTAGGAGTTTGTGACTTTCCCAGAGAAAGAGGTGGGAATAGGTGAGGTCTAGGCAATGGCCACTAAACAGATGTCTGTGACTTCCCTAACAGTCCACCTCTCAGCCTTTATGAAATAATAATGTAGAGCTTAAAATACATATATAAAAAAATTAAATCACAGGACAAAAGCTGCATGCAAGTCAGGAGGTGGGTAAATGGGACTAAAGCACGTTAATGTTCTTGCTCAGCGAGGAGGGCAAAAGTACACTAATTTTTTTTTAATGGTCAATTAATTTTTTTTAATTTTTTTATTAATTAAAAAAATTACAAGAAAGAAACACAAATATTCCTAATATATGATCATTCCATTCTACATATATAACCAGTAATTCACATCATCACATAGTTGCACATTCATCATCATGATCATTTCTTAGAACATTTGCATCAATTCAGAAAAAGAAAGGCAACAGAAAAATAAAAGGAAAACCAAAAAAGAAAAAATTATACATACCATACCCTTACCCCTCCCTTTCACTGATCACTAGCATTTCAAACTAAATTTATTTTAACATTTGTTCCCCCTATTATTTATTTTTATTCCATATGTTCTATTCGTCCGTTGGCAAGGTAGATAAAAGGAGCATCAGACACAAGGTTTTCACAATCAGTCACATAATGAAAGCTATATCATCGTACAATCATCATCAAGAAACATGGCTGCTGGAACACAGCTCTACATTTTCAGGCAGTTCCCTCCAGCCTTTCCATTACATCTTGGATAACAAGGTGATATCTACTTAATGCTTAAGAATAACCTCCAGGAAAACCTCTCCACTCTGTTTGGAATCTCTCAGCCATTGACACTTTGTCTCATTTCACTCTTCCCCCTTTTGGTCAAGAAGGTTTTCTCAATCCCTTGATGCTGAGTCTCAGCTCATTCTAGGATTTCTGTCCCACATTGCCAGGAAGGTCCACACCCCTGGGAGTCATGTCCCACGTAGAAAAGGGAAGGGTGGTGAGTTTGCTTGTTGTGTTGGCTGGAGAGAGAGGCCACATCTGAGCAACAAAAGAGGTTCTCTTGGGGGTGACTCTTAGGCCTAATTTTAAGTAGGCTTGACCTATCCTTTGTGGGGTTAAGTTTCATATGAACAAACCCCAAGACTGGGGGCTCAGCCTGTAGCTTTGGTTGTCCACACTGATTGTGAGACTATCAAGAATTCAACTTGGGGAAGTTGAATTTCTCCCCATTCTCACCATTCCCCGAAGGGGACTTTGCAAATAAAAGTATACTAAATTAACACTTAACTTTGATAAGGAAAGGATTTATGCTGGAAATTTTATAATAATTACAAAAAGAATAAATAAAAATATGATATAGGAACCAATAAAGGAAAAAATGGATATAAAAGTAATAAAATCAAAGGAAGAGAAAAAGAGAATAAGAGGAATAGAAATTTAGAACTGGAGAGACAAAAAATGTGATGCTGTATTTAATTCTAAAATACCAATAATTCCATTAACTATAAATTGATTAAATGTTTCATAAAAGAGAAAGAATAGTTTTTTTAAAAATCTACAAATATATGCTGTTTTCAAGCAACCCATCTAAAATATAATACAAAAAGTTTGAATGTAAAAGGAAAAAATATATATCAAGCAAACATCAGCCAAAATAAACACAACATTAATTTTAGACAAAATAGACATCCAAGTAAAGAGCATCACTAAAGTTAAAAATAAAAAAGTCACTTCACAATGATAAATGTTTAAGTCACCAGAAAAATATAACAAACTAACTTTGTATGTACTTAATAGTATGGCCTCAAATACACAAAGCAAAAGTTGACAGAACTACTAAGAAAAACATACATTATTATCACTATGGCAGATTTTAAGAAGCTTCTTTCAGCAGTTGAAAGAATAAGCAGAGAAAAAAATCAGTAAGGATACAGATATAACAAACTTGATCAATGGGCACACATAAAACACTGAATCCAACAGTTGCAGAATATATATATGCTTTTCAAGCACTTAGAATGTATGAAAAATGACCACATGCTGAACCATAAAGACTCAAGGATTTTAAAAGAATGTAGTCACTGAAAAATTGAGGGCTTGGCCAATTGCTTTGGTTGTCCCCACTGCTTGTGAGAATATCAGGAATTCTCCAAATGGGGAAGCTGAATTTTCCCCCTTTCTCACCATTTCCCCAAGGGGACTTTGCAAATACTTTTTCATTCACTGTTCAAATCACTCTGGGATTTATGGGGGCATCACGCTGGACAAACCAACAAAATCTCATGTCCTACTTAAGGTTCCATGTACTTACAGTGCTCAATTAGGCTGTCTACATAAGTTATATTAGGAAATGCACTAGTCAAAAATATAAATTTTGTGCCAAATAAACATTTTTTGCTTTAGTCTCACACATAAGTTAAAAATTTTAAATATTAACTACCATCTACTTTCAACACCCTGCAGTAATGACATTCCTTTGTTCTTCCTCATGCAAAAATATTTTTTAAATTTGTACATTTAGTCACTATTATTATAAACTCTAGGCATCCTAATGTTTTATTTCCAAAATATTTTGGCATGTATGTTTATCATTAGAGTAAGGCAACCTAATAACAATGCTTTTCCATAGCTAAATTATAGAAGACACAGGAATTTAAAAACCAGTTTCCAAGTTTTTACGACTTTGCTGCCAAATATTTCACTACATGTAAAATTAGTCCCTGACACATGAGTCCTGGTAACCCCTGAAGAAGCGGGGGTGGGATGCGAAGAGTCTATAATCTACACACCATATTGATGAATCCAGCATCCACAATGTTGCACAAATGAAATGAGACACCAAAGAGTACACAATCTAATCTATCATGTTAAAATTCAGGAAATTGCTTGGGAGTAGCATGGAAACTGACCAAAATGGAGCAAGAAACGGAAAGAAGCTGGTAATGGTTAGTTTCTCAGGCTGGGTGCTGGTGCACAAGTGTGCTCAGTTGATGAAAATTCACTGAGCTGTTCACTCTTGATAAGTGCACTTTCCTGCACATATATTAAACTTCAATAAAAGGTTTTTAGGAAATATGAGAAAGTTTGAAGTCCATTGCTTCAGGTTATAGCATAAAAATTAAATAATTATCAAACAATTTTAAAAAATTAGACAACATGTTAATTAGTAAAAAATGTTCAGGAAGGGGTCAAACCAACCAGTGACTCTCAAACTTACAATAACATTGATTTGAAGCTATTTGAATCCAATAAGATAAACTGAATTACATCTAGATTTAGTGAATACCGTGTTGAATCATTGAGAGTGAAGACAAGCATCTTGATCTCACAGGTTTGTGTTCAACAAGAGGCTCTTTCAAACTAGTAATCAACTAACAATTGGATTCACACATCTAGTAAACTACCCTTATTTTACAAATGAAGATATTAAGGTATAAAGTTGGGTGATCTGTCCAAGGTCATAGGCAACTCTGAATAAGTATAAACAATTTATTTAATTAACTTCACCCTTTTTCAATTTTCTGTAATGTGGGGGGATTTCCAACAAGTGAGCTTGTTTACTGGCAGTGTCCCTCAACACATCATATGCAACTGAAACAAACATTTTCACCCAATGTTACCAACTTGAAATTACTTTATTTGCCAAAAGCTATTTCTGTGGATGAAAAGATAAGCCCTTCTAAAGTAAAGTTCATGATGTGCAACCTAACAGATAACTTTCTGTTTACAACAAATGACAACTTCTGACATGAAACTTAAGGCATGTGTAGTAAGTAGAACTACCGTATGTGGTATTCATGAAAAAAACTTAAAAAATCAAAAGGTCATAAACTGAAACCAAGGATTTCCTAAAAGTACATCTAAATAAACCTGCAAAATTATTGATGTTAAATTACTGTACTAACTTAATATTAATTGCTTGTTATTAAATCAAATTATGAGTACTAAAAAATTTTTTTTCCAATCAAGAATATGAAGTATGCTTTCTATATATTCTTAACATTTTTCTTTCATGAGAGAAGTTGTGAGTTTACAAAACAATCATACATAAAATACAGGATTCCCATACACTGTCCTACCACTAACACCTTGCACTGATACGGTGGTGTTACTATTGATGGGAGATTATTAAAATAGATCACCCATTTTTTACATTAATGTATTTTTCTCCATATACCACTCTATTATTATCACCATTTCATACATTTGCTACAGTCCATGAAAGAACATTCTTATACCTTGTACTATTAACTAAAATCATACATTGTCTACAATAAGTTTCACTGATAAAACAGTCCTATGTTTTATCTTTTAATTTTTAGTCTAGTAATATATACATCCTAAAGTTTCCTCTTTAACCACATTCACCATGATCAATTGGTTTTTATCCCAGGCATGCAAGGGTGCTTCAATGTTAAAAAGTCAATTAATGTAATATACCACATTAACAAATCAAAGAGGAAAAACCACATGATCAGCTCAACTGACATTTGACAAAAATCTAGCATCCTTTCTTGATAAAACATTTCCAAAGATAAGAATAGAAAGAAACTTCCTCAACATGACAAAGGGCATACATGAAAAACCAGAGCTAACATCATACTCAACAGTGAAAGACTGAAAGCTTTACCATTAAAATACGGAACAAGAGAAGAATGCCCACTGTCACCACTCTTATTCAACATTGTGCTAGAAGCTCTAGCTAGAGCAGCAGGGCAAGAAAAAGAAATAAAAGGCATTCAGATTGGAAAAGAAGAAGTAAAACTTTCACTATTTGCAGATGACATGATCCTATATTTGGAAAGTCCCAAAAAATCTACAACAAAGCTACCTGAACTAATAAACGAGTTCATTAAAGCGGCAGGATACAATCAATGCACAAATATGAATGAAGCTGATGTGGATAGGACTAAGGTATATCAAAATACAGGGTAAAGGACTGTATCGTCCATAGTTCAAAACTTCAACTTCTGTGTGAGACTAAAGGGAAACATGTTTACTTGGTGAAAATTTATATTTTGGGTAGCGTATTTCCTAATTTAACTTGTTTGGTCAGTTTTGTTGAACACCATAAGTACATGGAATGCTGAATAGGGAGTGAGAATTTGCTGATTAGACCAGATTAGTGTGATGCCC
This sequence comes from Tamandua tetradactyla, assembly GCF_023851605.1. Lineage (NCBI taxonomy): Eukaryota > Metazoa > Chordata > Mammalia > Pilosa > Myrmecophagidae > Tamandua > Tamandua tetradactyla. Next base: position 143,063,731 of record NC_135353.1, on the reverse strand, counting down.
CGATACATCCCAGAGTGATCTGGGCAGTGAATAAAAAAGTATTTGCCAAGTCCCCTTGGGGGAATGGGGAGAAAGGAGAAAATATTCAACTTCCCCATTTGGAGAATTTCTGATATTTTTACAAGCAGTGAGGACAACTAAATCAATAGGCTGAGCCCTTCATCTTGGGGTTCGCCCCTATGAAATTTATTCCTGCAAAGAAGAGGCTAAGCCTACTTAAAATCAGGCCTAAGAGTCACCCCCAGAGAACTTTTGTTGCTCAGATGTTGCCTCTCTCTCTAAGCCAACTTGGCAGGTGAACTCACTGCCCTTCCTCCTACATGGGACAGGACTCCCAGAAATGTAAATCTCCCTAGCAATGTGGGACAGAAATCCTGGGTCAGCAGGGGAACTGGCATCAAGGGACTGAGAAAGTCTTCTTAACCAAAAGGGGGAAGAGAGAAATGAGACAAAATTAAGTTTCAGTGGCTGAGAGATTTCAAACAGAGTTGAGAAGTTATCCTGGAGGTTATTCTTATGCATTATATAGATATTCCTTTTTAGTTTATGCTGTATTGGAGTGGCTAGAGGGAAGTACCTGAAACTGTAAACTGTATTCCAGTAGCCTAAATTCTTGAAGACGATTGTATAACAATATAACATTTACAATGTGACTATGTGATTGTGAAAATCTTGTGTCTGATGTTCCTTATATCCAGGATATGGACAGATGAGTAAAAAATATGGATATAAATAAATAAATAATAGGGGGGACAAAGGGTAAAATAAATTGGGCAGATGGAAATACTAGAGGTCAAATGGAATGATGCAAATGTTCTAAAAAATGATCATGGTGATGAATACACAACTATGTGATTATATTGTGAGCCACTGATTGCATATCATGTACAGAATGTATGCATGTGAAGACATCTCTATAAAAAATTAAATAAATTTTAAAAACATTAATGCAAAAGAATCAGTAGTGTTTCTATACACAAATAAAGTGTAATCTGAGAAAATCGAGAAAAAAAACAATTTACAATAGCAGCTAAAAAAATCAAATATCTAGGAATAAATTTAACCAAGGAGGAAAAGGACTTGTACACAGAAAACTAGAAAACACTGTTAAAAGAAATCAAAGAAGACCTAAATAAATGGAAGGACATCCCGTGTTCAGGGATCAGAAGACTACATATTGTTAAGATGTCAGTTCTACCCAAACTGATTTACAGGTTCAATGCAATTCAAATAAAAATTCCAACAGTCTACTTTGCAGTAATGGAAAAGCCAATTACAAATTTATTTGAAAGGGTATGAGGATGTAAATGGCCAAAAACATCTTGAAAAAGAAGAATGAAGTTGGAGGGCGTACACTGCCTGCCTTTAAGACATATTACAAAGCTATAGTGGTCAAAACAGCATGGTTCTGCCATAAAGAAAGATATACTCATCAACAGACTAGAATTGAGAGTTCAGAAATAGACCCTCATATCTATGGCCAAGTGATATTTGAGAAGACTGCTAAGGCCACTAAACTGGGAAAGAATAGTCTCTTCAACAAATGGTACTGGAAGAACTGCCATATGCAAAAAATGAAACAGGACCCCTATCTCACTCTATATACAAAAACTAACTCAAAATGGATCAAAGACCCAAATATTAGCACCAGGACCATAGGGATGCATCTTCAATATTGTGGTAGGCAATAGTTTCTTAGACTTTGTACTCAAAGCACAAGCAATGAAAGAAAAAATAGACAAATGAGACCACCTCACAATTAAAAACTTATGTCCACCAAAGGACTTTATCAAGAAAGTGAAAAGACAACCTACTCAATGAGAAAAAATATTTGGAAACCACATATCTGATAAGGGTTTAATATCCAGAATATATAAAGAAACCCTACAACTCAACAATAAAAAGATAAGCAATTCAATTTAAAAATGGGCAAAAGACCTGAATAGTCATTTTTCCAAAGAGAAAATACAAATGGCTAAAAAACACATGAAAATCACTAGCTATTACGGAAAAACAAATCAAAACCGCAATGAGATACTTCACACCTAATAGAATGACAAGGATTAAAAAAAAAAAACCAGAAAACTACAGGTGTTGGGGAGGACATGGAAAAAGAAGAACACATTTTCACTGCTGGTGGTAATGTAAAATGATGCAGCCACTCTGGAAGACAGATTGGTGGCTCCTCAGGAAGGTAAGTGTAGAACTGCCATATGATCTGGCAATCCTACTACTAGTTATATATCCAGAAGAACTGAAAGTAGGGACTCAAACAGACACTTGCATACCGAATTTCCTAACAGCATTATTTGCAATTGCCAAAAGATGGACACAATACAAGTGTACACCAACAGATGAATGGAAAAACCAAACGTGGCATACACATATGTGCTAGTTTGAAATTATTATGTACCCCTAGAAAAGTCATGTTTCTCTAATCCTGATTCAATATTGTGGAGTGGAAATCTTTGATTAGACTGTTTCATGGAGATTGACCCATTCAATTGTTGGTGCAACCTCTTGATTAGATTACCTCTGTGGAGGTGAAGCATTTCCAACTGTAGATGTGACCTTTTGATTAGATGGAGACGTGACACCACCCAGTCAAGGTGGGTCTTGAATAGTTAGTAAACTAACTAATGGACAGGAGTTCTTTGAAAGGGGAAACATTTGGAGAAACTTCAGATACAGACACAGACACAGATGTCTCGAAATGTGGAAGCCCCAGGAGACGCCAGAAGTTGAGAGAGCCAACAGTTGCTACAGAGCCGACAGAGAGAGCAGATACCTAGACACAGACGTGTGGAGATGCAGAGCCCAGCAGATATCACCATGTGCCTTCCCATGAGATGTTAAGCAAGCCAAAACCCAGCATCGTGTCCTGGAGGAGCTAAATGAAGGCCCCCAAATGCTTAGAGAGGAAACCACTGGCATCAAATGCTGGAAGCAACAAAACTAGGAACAAGGACCAGCAGATGTCAGTCACGTGCCTTCCCATGTGACAGACATCAGACTTCTTGAGTCAAGGCATCTTTTTCTGGATGCCTTAGTTTGGACATCTTTTTGGCTTTAGAACTGTAAACCTGGTGACTTGATAAAAATCCCTTTTTAAAAACCAATCCATTTCTGGTATATTGCATTCCGGCAGTTGCAGATAACTAAAACAACATATGATGGAATATTATTCAGCTGCAAAAGGGAATGAAGTCCAGAAGCATGTGACAACATGACGAGCCTTGAGGACACTATGTTGAATGAAATAAGTTAGACCTCACTAATATGAACTAATTATTATATGAAAACTCACAGACACGGAAGTTAGATGATGGGTTACCAGAGATACAAGGAGGCTAGCAAATGGGGAGTGGTTGTATAAGATGTGCACAATTTTTAACTAGGTTGAATTTAAATGAGAGGAAATGGATAACAGTGATGGTACACAAAAACTGTGAGTATAATTAACAGTGATGAATTGTACGTGTGAGTGTGGTTGATAAGGAAAGTTTATGTCATATATTTAAACAGAAAGAAAACCAGGTTAAAACATGAGAATGTAAAATTCAGTAAATCTTGTGGTGGGTGACTTGACTGTGATTTACAGTACAAATATTTAAAAATTCTTACATGAACTAGAGCAAATGTATAAACCTATAACAAGGAATTCATAATAGATTGGTATATGGGGGAAATGTACCTATTGCAAATTATGGTCTACATCTGACAGTAATATCCTAATGTTATTTCATCCACAGCAACAAATATACCACATCAATGCTAGGGATCAATGATGGAGGGATAATGAGTATGGAATGTTTCGGGTTTTCTCTTTTCTTTCTTTCTTTTTTTTCTGGAATAACGAAAATGTTCTAAAATTGACTGTGATAATGAATGCACAACTATGTGATGATACTATGCATGACTGTATACTTTGGACAGACTGTACTGTGTGTGAATGTATCACAGTAAAAGTGCATTAAAAAAGAAAAGAAGTCAATCAATAAATACATAAAATTAAATGTTAGTCTCCCTAAAGAGAAGAGATAATTTCCCATCTATTCTTGTTGCTTTCCTGGGATGTGGATGTGATGGCTGGAGCAGTCTTCTTGGATTATGGGGTAAACTTGAAAATTTTAAACTACATACTGAAGTACAAAGCAGAAACATAGAAACCAGAATACCTGATGACACATGGACAGTGTACTATTCCTCACTGCCAACTTCCAGGCTTGTTTTATGTGAGAAAGAAATCAACTTCTTTTTTGTCAAAGCCACACAAAAAATAAATAAGTAAAAGGAATGAAGTCCTGACACATGTGACATAGATGAACCTTGAGGACATTATGTTGACTGAAGGAAGCCAGACACAAAAGGATAAACATTGTATGATCTCACTAACAGGGACTAATTATAATAAGCAAACTCATAGTTAGAATCTAGAAAAGTCTAGACTATAACTTACCAGGAGACAGAATGGGGATAGAGAAAGGCGAAACAGAATGAGAGTAGAGAATAGGGAGCTGATGGTTAATTTGTCCAGAATTTCTAATTAGGTTGATTGTTAATGTTTGGAAATGGACAGAGATTGTAATGTAGCACATTACTGAGAGAGTAATTAACAACAGTGAATTATATGTATGAATGTGGTTGAAAGGAAAAGTTTTGGGTTGTGTATGTTACTAGAAAGAAAGCTAGAGAATAAAACATGGGACTGTAGAACAGAATGAAACCTGTTGTGGATGATGATTGTGGTTAATAATACAAATATAAGAATGTTGTCTAGGAGCTAAAACAATAATATGTCACTATTACAAGGTGTCAATGCTAGAGTGAAAAAATATACCTAAGGCAAAATATGGACTACAGCTAACAGTAATATTTTAATATTTTTGCATCAATTGTAACAAATGTACCACACCAACGCTGTGTCAACAATAGGGTGATATATGGGAATGTTGCATATTTTATTCTCAAAAAAAATGTTACATTTCACAGAAACAACCACATTTCCTTGTCAGTAACAGTTTTACTCTGATGCTTTTCTCAAAGTGAATGCTGTTAGCTGTAGGTCAAAGCTTTATCTTCAGCAAAATTAAAAAAAAATTTACACAAGAAGCAAGGTAAATATATATATATGTTCTACCTGTCAATTAGCATATCATCCTGAAATCCTCCTTGTTGTTCAAGTGTGGCCTCTCTAAGCCAAACTGCAAATAACCTCACTACCTTCCCCCCAACGTGGGACATGACTCCAAGGGTTAAGCCTCCCTGATGCCGAGGGATTATTCCCAAGTATTAATCAGCAATGCATTTAGAGAAAGAATTTGATCAGAAGGGGGAAATATTAAACAATATAGAGTTTTTATGGCTAAGAGATTTCAAGTAGTATCGGGAGGTCATTCTGGAGGTTACTCTTATGGAGGTCTCTGCCAGAATGTTAATAGTAGGTATGCCCAAATGACAGGATTACAGGTAATGTTTTTTTTCTTTTGGGGATACAATGAATTCATTACTTAAAAAAAAAAAAAGCCATTATCAGTATTTGGCTATGCTCTACCCTGTGAGTTCACAGAATGGACTCTTTAAATGTTGCCTACTTCTACAATGTTCCTAAATAAAATATGTCCAGAAAAACCTCTAAACAAAACAAAACAAAAAAGGTGCTTACTTTAGGCAGGAATGAAAATGGAAAGCTATGAAACATTCCTCAGTGGAAAGGGAAGAGGAAATCTTATTTAACTACAACTGATGCAGGCAGTGGACAGTGGAGTAGAGAGAGGTACTCTAAAGTCATAAAACAATAAAGCTTAATAATAATAAATACATAATATTTTTATACACTCATCTATAGGCCAGGTGCTTTATATGTGCCGACACATTTAGTCTTCCCAAGAACCCCATAAAGTAGGTATTTACCTTTATCTATATTTCACAGATCAGAAGTTCTATAACTTGTCCAAGATGACAATGCCAGTTAGGTGAAACAGAGATCTGAATTGAAGTACTCTGGGTCAAAAGTCTGTGCTCTTATTCACTATATTCTACAGACTTCTGAGGAGCCAAGCCAGGAAAAAACTCTGCCTTCTGGAGTCCATTTTTGATTATGTACTCTATCCTTGGTCTCTAGCAGAGAAGAAAGCCCTCTTCCCAAGGTGTGGGAGTCTTTGTTAGGATCTTGAAGGAATATGACTCCACCACCCATCTTCAAGATTGAGGAAGAAAGGGAGTTTGGTAATGTCCTTTCCCTCCTTCACAATCTTTCAGTACCTGATGTACTAAGCACATGTTCTTGTTGAAACACTGTTATACACAGGAGTTAGTTTTTACAGTACTATCAATACTCAAATTCAGATATGTTAGGCTAGACTGGGAATCTGAATAACATATGTAACATTATTTTTGTGGGAAATGGTCCTGATTTAACAAACAAAAAAACAAAAAAACCCAGGTCTTATAAATGAGTCAGTTAGAAATTGACACTCTAACTACACAGCCTCTAGTCTTATTAGATGACGAGATAATCAAACTTTAGTAACAACATTGCAGTTACTCAAATAATCCAGTTTTACTCATGTATCAAAAAAAGGTATCGTTCTTTGAACCTAACGTGATAAGAATGGTGATACTGAAAAAAAATTAGTTTAATAACCTGCAGATTTCCTACATTATGGACAATTTTGGATGTTCCAAGCAGTTAATATATTGCTCATCCTGCTTCCCCCAGTTTTGGATTAAAAAATTACTACAGAGTAAACAAATATATCTTTCACTCACATGCCCCAGAACAGAAGGGTACCATCTCAGAAAAGAAGTAATAGTACTACTAATAGTGACAATGATAATATAATAAATAAAAAGAACATTTTGGGGGCATTTACCATTGCTAGGCATGTTTGAAATACTATATATCCCCTGGCTCATTTAACTGTCACAAAACTCCTGTGATAATTTCATTATAAAAAAATGACAAAACAGGTCAGAGATTAAGAAACTTGCCCAAGATCACATAGCTAATTAGTATCAGAAAGAGTATCTAAACATTTGAGCATTTTACCAATAGAGACCACATTTTTAACCACTGTTCAGTGTGAAATTTTAAATACTTTGTTAAAGTCTTAACATTACAGAGGGTGCTTACTCAAATTCATTTTTAAAACCAAAGAGCAGTTTGGAGGGAAAAAAAATTTGCACGTTTCCTTCTATTACAAATATTTCCTTCAACCAAGCTAAGACTGAAGGTATTTATGGAGAACAAACTTAAAATGTATTCAGCTTTGTTTTTATCACTTTGAAGTCCCTCAGTTAAGTATTTGCACACCTCAAATAGCAGTTACAATGTAATTTCAACAACAGACTAATAAAATTTCAAAGTCACCAGGTAAAACAAACATACTTTCCATGTTTACCACCAAGCAAACCAGAGTAAAATAATTGCAAGACTTTCAACACTTTTGAAAAGTTTCAAAACAGCAGTAAGAAATGGTAGGATCAAGATATTCCTTTTATAACAAACCAAAATTCTGTTCTTCAACAATGTAATAGCTGCAATAAAAACAAACTCTAAGCCACAGCGGACCAAATTTATTACATTTTATTTCAAAACGTGTCTAAATTTGGAAATTCTTCATTGACAATCTAAAAAGGCTATTGGTTTATCTCCCAAATGAGCCATCTGATCCACATAATAAATCTAACATCAGTGAGCTAAAATACTCTGCTACCTATTATTTCACTGAGTAATTAAAAGCACGCAATCCCCAACAACTTCTGGAGCACAAGCTGATTTTCTTCTTTTTAACATGGGCAGGCACCAGGAATCGAACCTGGGTATCCAGCATGGCAGGTGAGAACTCTGCCTGCTGGGCCACCATGGACCGCCCTCAAGTTGATTTTTAAAATCATCTATTTGAACCTCAGAACCTGCTCCCAGGAAACAATGGTCTCTGTGTGCCAGGTTTCCAAGCAAGCCCACAAAAGTCTCAACATCCATTAGGTTACAGAAGTATAATAAAATACTTAACCTACATGGACAATGTTTCAATGGAAAAACCTCTTTAGCATTCCAACTTGGAATCAAAGCAACTAACCCTGCCCCAATCAGCCCTGGAAACAGAAAAAAGAATTCTTCCCTCCCTTTACTGGGAATCTGAGTTTACCCAGGACCTTAGGCCTTGGCTTCCACTCTCAGCTTCCACAATCAAGGCAGAGCAGGAGGAAAGCCAAGAGCAAGAGCAGGCTTCAATGCATTAGACTTCAGAATTATAAATGTAAAAATGAAGAGGTGGGGTGGAAGATGATCCCAGAATAAGGAAGATAAAGTCATTTCTGGAGAGAAGGATGAAGGGTGAGATGAAAGGATGGAGGAAAAGGTGTGAGGATAGGGGTGGGCTGCTGAAGAGGATGCGGGAACAGTGCCTGCTCCTGCAGTAGATGGGCTTTTACATATCTTCTTCCTTAACACTTAAGGAGAGGGAAGGAAAAGAAAAAGAGAAACTGTGGCAGGGGTCCTGATGCTGCCTCCCTTACCTCTGGCTCTTCTCAAACTCCTCTTCAAGAAACAATGGGAAGGGTTAAGGGGTCTTGTCTGTTTCCCTCTAGACCCCTGGAGCACAGAAGATCAGGAGGGGAGTGGAGATAGAGGTGTGGTTTTTGCCCAAATATTTAGGATTGATTTGTATTTCATCAGGTCCATTTCATTTTTAGACAAATGAGTATTTGTGGCCATGGAAATAATTTGAGGTTTATTAAACAGAAGGATCAAAAACAAAACAAAACAAGAACATCTAAATACAACAGACAATTTCCTGGTGTCTCTTCTTTATAGAGAGGCAACATAAATCATTTCAGAAACTTTTTTTTAATTTACTTAATAAGCACTCCATTACATTATCATTTGACGATTTTGTGCCCTAACAGCACAAACAGCATTGGTAATTACGGTCACAAATAAGGAAGTATATTTAACTCTTTCTTGGAAGTAAAACTATAATTAAAAACTTGCTCCTTCAGACCAACTGTAAAAGATCACTCATCAAGACTCCAAGGAATTATTTAAAGTATAGTTCCAAGCTTTCCAAATTCCATATAACACAAACACACGATAATGTGTATTGAGGAACACAGGAATTTTTTTCCTCCGGCCTGTAATACCCATGTTTCCATGAGACAAGGCTACTTAACTGAAGGCCCCGAAACAATTCACTTCTTTAAAAACTGATCAGTAAATCCCAGATTCCATAATAACTTCTCTAGAACTCCCAGCCAGGGATAATTGACTTGATAAGTAAGGCTGACCAAATGACCTGCTGGAGGATGAGTGTCATTTAGCACCTTTTTTTCCCTGCTAATTTCTGTAACTATTCTTCCAGTTTAACTCTATCCAGATGTGGAGCCTCTTTCCTGAGCAAAGACAAGGGTCTAGGTGGAAGGCTCAGTTGCACAACGCATCCGAGATAAAACAACAGAGGCCAGTGACAGACAGAATGACCATGCACTGGCAAGATGTGCCTGCTGTTTCACCAACATCTTGAATATTCCCTGGAAACCTGTAAAGCCTTTCAGTGCTTAGCTGTAGAGGAAATTATGCTGGATCCCATAGTAGCTACTGTAATTTCTGTAAACAATGAACTGAGTGAGAAACATTTGTACTAAGTTAAAGAAAACCAGAGCATCAGCTACCAAGTATTCTACTTTTTGGAGTGTATATATATGTATACATATAAGCTATGGTAAAGCAAATTCATAAATAAGATAAATAAATAGTTGGTATTTTATTTTGGTAATGTAATTTGAAATACTATTCAGGATTGGAATAAATAAAATTTTATCTGTGAAGTATCTTGGGCATGTTGCAACCGGAGGGAAAGTTACCGAAAATGTGTGAATTTCATATAGGTCACTACTGGTTACTAAGAATCCTTATAAATCAGCAGTTCCATTCTAAAAGTTACCTCTAGCCAGAAAATGGACACATCTACGGGGCAGTGTGTGCCTGTGTGTGTGTGTGGAGGGGGGTGAGGCAACAAGATTATCTTGAGCCAAGGACACTGGAAGCTTTCAAGATTACCAGCAGAATTGAAAGGTTTCTTTGTACCAAGAATTTCCATTTTCAAGAAGTTTGTATCAGTCAGCACAAATTTTTGCAGAGTATAGCAGAAAGAGCACATGCTTTGGAATCAGGCACACAGGAGTTTGAATTCTACCTCAGAATCTTACCAACCGTATGACCTCTTGAGTGAAGTTACTGGAGGTTAGTGTCTTTATTTGTACAATAGGGATAACATTACCTTCAGCATTGGGTATCTATAAGGATTGAAGGCAAGCACAGATGCCTGAATACATTTAGCATTAGCTCCTTTAAACTCCCATACAAACTGTACACAGTGTGGTATCTATAAGTTAGGAGAAGACTATGCTAAAGCAGCACGTAGAAGAAAATTCAGGGTGAGTGAACACAGATTAATATGATCTGTCAGATGTAAAGACAAAAATCACGTATTTGATATTTACCTTCACTGAAGTCTAACTTTCCCTTAATTAAGCCAGTTATGGGCAAATGTATGTGTGTGGGGGGTGGTAAATTAGAATACTTCATATCACATACAGATTTAAAATTATGTGTGTGCTTATGCTTGCATTCTTCCAATGTTCATAAAAAGATATCACCACAAATTTCCATGAGCCATGATGCCCTTTGGAATTTAACATCTTAAAAAAGGAAAGATAAGCTTTCCAAATTATTCTCTTCTCCCCTGTTCATCCTTGTTCTTTTACGAGTCAAACGTAAATACGTCACACATCAAAATTATAGTTTGATCAACAAAAGTCACTTAAGAACATATCAAATTGACAAGCCCTGTCTGGACCAAAGGCGACAAATTTTCTTAAGGAATTTAAACAAATTACGTTTCGGTAAAGAGAGAATGCTTTACATTTTAACACATGAACAGTATGAACTTTTGGTTTTATATGCAGTTTACTGCATATGCCCCGTTGTTCCCCCCTCCGAAAAATATTTTGTGTCTCTCCACTTTCTGGGGTGGCACATTGTACTAAACTACCGAACTCCAAACAAGAATAACTCTAATCTGTTATTGGACCTCAGAGGGCTGCGTGTGTGATATTCTTTAAATGAATGCAATTACTCAATACCTGTCAAGACTCATTTGCAAACCTCTTTTAGAACAATCGTTACTATTACTACTAACTTTCCCCCACATCTCTCGACACCCTAAGCAGTCCCAACCTTGATGCAGCCAGTCCTCATCCCCAAACACCTCGCTGTGGCTTGAAGCCTGTCCACAGAGGTTCACTCTTCGCAATGCTCAGGGTCCAGCGAAAAGGGACATCGTCCCCTCCGTCGGGGCACGTAAACGCCAGCCAACTCCCGTTCCCCACCCGGAGCCACTCCCTCTCCCCTCGGCCTCCCAGGCGTCCGTGGTGGGCGCCAACGCGCCAGGCCCGGAGCAGATATCCAACAGCCCCGCAGTGCCCGGTGTCCGCCCCAGTTCCAGGCAGAGCCGAGACCCCGGTACACCCGCAGTTGCGCACACGCCCACCACACCAGGCACCGGGAGTGCCGGGACGACCTCGGGGCTGCCCACCACTCCCGGGCCCGGACAGGTGCCAGGCCTCCTCACGGGCACTTACCCGGCGTCCGCTGCTCTCCGTCCGCCGACGCCGCAGCCTCGCCCTCACGTCTGCAGCCTGCTCCTGCGGGGGGTCCGGGCCGGAGCCGCTTCCCCGCCCGACCCCCCTCGGGTGCGCACAGCGCAGGGCCCAGATCCGGTGCGAACCGCCGCCGCCCCCTTCCCTCTTTTCTCCTCCCTCAATGCGTCCCCTCCCACCGAGGCTGGACTTGTATTTCCTGGATCCGGTCTCGGTGAGAGCTTGGCAAAGTGAGCCGCCAGTTCAGGGTTCCCGTCGGGCGCCTTCGCTCGCCAGACACAAAGATGGCGTGGCCGGGGACTGCCACGGGCGATCTCGCGAGGCTTCCATTCAGGAACGGGAGAGCGGGATCACACAGGAAAGCTGGCTTAGGAACAAATGCTTCCGTCATCGTAAATGGGCGGTACGGAGCGCACGAAAGTTGTCGCGCCCGCGCAGTGGCGGGTGGCTACGCATGCTCAGAAAGGCTCTTGATGTGGGACCCGGTTCCCCGGGTTTTACCTGTTTCCTCTCGAGTTGTGAGGTGGAGAAACCCGGACTGAAACCCGGGAAAGGACCTGATAGGACCCGGCGGCGAAGTAAGAAGTGTCCCTTTAAGGCTAGTGCTGTTATCTCTGAGGAGGGCTAAAGAGGCTGTGTCTGCTAGTGTGGGAAAAACACTGGATCCACTTGCTGCAAAGGGAATGAACTTCTGCTTTCCTCTGCGTGCTTCTGATGCCTTTACAGTCTGGGGAAGAGAATGAGATGTGTGTGTGATGCATAGCTGAACATGACCCATTTTCTTCCTAAAGCAGACCAGCACACCTGTGTGGAGAGTCACTCATTTTGGGAACTGAATGTGGTCAAAAAGGGGGCCATTCACTCCTGTCACACACCCCACATAGAGGAGACCGTCATACCAAACATTCCTGGAAAACCTACTTCAGGTTCAGGGTTTCGTACCAAGCAGAGCTGCCCTAGTCAACTTGCAAGCCCATGAGTGCTAATTGTTGTGTGGTACTGAAGCTTTAAATTGCATCTTACATGGCAAAAGCCGACTACTGTGGTGGCTGTGCTCAAAACGTAGGCGGGAGGTTAGTCTCCTGTCCCCTTGCCCACCGTCTACAGTGTTCACCTAGTCTGCGTGGTCCAGAATGGCTCAGCACCACATTATATTCCAGTCATCAGGAAGGAATACAACCCAGAAATTATCATCCCTTCTGTTCACACCCAGAACTTAGTCACATGACTGCATCTCCCTGCAAGAGGGACTGAGAAATGTGGTTTTATTCTAGCAGTCCTCTAAGAAACTAAAAATCCTGTGACTTTGGAAAAGGAGAGAGGCTTTAAAGACAGCCAGCACTTTCACGTCCAGTCCCATAAAAGAATGAAAATTCCAAACTTGATTTAAATTTATATCTTCTCTTGTCTTCCAGGTGGAGCCTGCCACCAGTAAGAAACTTGGAGTTCATGAAGGGGTGTAACCCTTCTCTCTTTCTGTGCCTTAGGCTTCTACCTTTCCCCCTATCTTGCTAACCACAGTTGGTTCTCCACCAAGAATGAATGGGATGGGAATGGAGATGGGGAAGTTATTGCTCTACTAGTACTGTCATAAGATGACTTTATCTGCCCTGGATATGGCAGATTTCAGGTGTTGGCTCTTTCTCTCTTGGCTTATTTTGTGGGTTCTTCATAAGCACCCACTGGGAAGATTCAACAGCATATCCCAGGACACAAATGATGCTCTTTTCTCTGTCTGCCCACTCTCTCCTCAGCCCCTGGTCTCTTACTTTTTTTCTTTTTAACTTTTTATTTTGAAGTACTTTCAAACTTATGGTACACTTATAAAAATAATGCAAACCCATTCAGAGAATGCCAACATACCCCTACCACCCAGATTTCCCAGATCCATCAAATTTTAACATTTTACCACATTTAATGTATCATTCCATCTGTCTGTCTGCCTGCCTATCTATTTATCAATCCATTTTATGAACACTTGAGAGTATAGACTGTATACATCATGCTCCTTGAACTTAATGCTGCCATGTACATTTCCTAAGAACAAGGATATATTCACGTATATCCACCTTAAGAGCAGTTATCTAGTCCAAGAAATTTAACATTGATATAAAGCTGACAGTCCATATTCCAGTTTTTTCATATGTCCCCATAATGTCCTTTTGAGCCTTTTCTTCTCCCTTGCTACATCCCATCTAGAAGCACGTAATGTATTAAAGTCATTTTAGTTGCCCTTTCTTTTATTTTTAATTGTTGTAACATACAAGCAATGTAATATTTCCCATCTTAACCACTCCCAAGCATACCATTCAGTGGGATTAATCACATTCACAACATTGCAATACCCTCACCACCTTCCATTACCACAACTATCCCATCTCTCCAAACAGAAACCCTGCATAGTTAAGCATTAACTCCCATTCCCTCTGCCCCCTACCCTAGTAACCTGTAATCTATTTTCTGTCTCTCTACCCTTTTCTTGCTTTCTTCTCCTCCTAGGACTTCCACACAACATATATTGGTGCACTTGAGGCATCCCACAGGTCCTTCAGGCTCTGTCCATTTTTTTTCATTCTTTCTTCCCATTTCTCGGACTGAATTATTTCAATGGGCTTATCTTCAAGTTCTCTGATTCTTTCTTTGCTAACTTCAATCTGCTGTTGAACCCTTCTAGGGAATTTTAAATTTCTGTTACTGTGGTCATCAGCTCTGTTTGGTTCTTTTTCATAATTTCCATCTCTTTATTGATATTCTCTGTGTTCATCTATTGTTTTCCAGACTTCCTTTAGTTCTCTATCTATGTTTTCTTTAGCTCTTTGAATATCTTTAGGACCTTTTTTTTCTTTTTAAGTTTTTATCTGGTATGTCCCAGGTCTTGTCCTCCTCATAGATGATTTGTAATACTTTAATCTTCTTCTTTACCTGGGCCACTGTTGCCTGTTTCTTTGTATGTTCTGTAACCTTTGATGGGAACCTTGATTTTGATATTTGAATATGTGTTATCCCTGGAGTTTAGACTCTGAGGCAGCTGTTCATTAGGCTTGTGTCCAGCTAGTACTATGACAGAGCATTGATTCCCAGAAGCTAACAAAAACACAAAAAGGGAAAAAAGAAATCACCTTTCCCAGTCTTTGCAGATTGACCTGTGTGAGTGCTCGCCTTCAGGGCTTATCCATAAAATGAGTTTAGAGAATAGCTGCAGGCCAAAACTAAGGGTCTCTGTGAGCCTTTCTGAGCCACATGTACATGTGTCTTGTCTTGGGCATGCGTATGTGGCCCCAGGAATTCCCATTTTTACAGGATTCCAAATGTCTTCTCTTTTCTAGGAAAGTTCCTCATGGTCCCAGGCACTGTACTATATGTTCTACAGCCAGCAATCCCTTGCCCCATGCAGCTACCACTTGACTGCCCTCCCACAGTGGTCTGTAGAAGAGTTCCATGAGCTGCCTTCTACATACAGGGTAAGGTCTGGGCCAGTGAGTCCCTCAAGCCATCACCAAACAGAGTGGGGCAAACATACATGCTCTGAGTATGTGCACATGGGTTACTCTGTTCTCTCCAGAATTGGGACCAGGGATTAATACTGGGAATGTGGGCTGGCTCAGTTCTGAGCAGGTTAGGGGTGTGGAGGGAGTCAGCCAGGGCAGGAGATCCTTCCACTTTTAAGCAGCCTTTTTGTTTTGGTTTGGTGCCTTATTACTGCAGACCTTTAACTGTGCTCTGGCCTTTGAGAAAGATTTTTCTGCCAGTTCTTGCTCCTCGTTCAAAGCTGCTTTGGGGGGAAGGAGCCCTGACATGTCTTACTCTGCCATCACATTTGTGGGCGGGGCCTCTCTTTTGCTTGTTGACGCAGCTGTAAGTCCTCTCCTAGTTGCCAATGCCTTCTGTGTGACGTGTCCAAATGCTAGTTCTCTCATGGGTTGTGTGATTCTTCAGTTACCTTCCTCACTGCACAATTCTTAGATATGGGCTCAACCTCTTCTAATTTCTTATCAGCCCCGGTCTCTAGGGGAACACACACAGTTTCCTTACTTCTGCAATCCTTTCACCTATTGGCAGGCCCTTTGTCAGGGCACAAGAAAGAGACTCAAGTTTTTTTGCCTTCTGTATTAGTCACTGTTCTTCTGACAAATGTTTGTGTATGTGTGTGTATGAGGAGATTTATCTTAAGGAATTAGTTTGTTTGTAGGGGCTCACAAGTCCAAGATCCATAGAGCCATAGGGCCAGTTGGCAGGCTGGAAATTCTGGTTAGAGCTAATATTGAAGTCTTGAGTCATAAATCCATAGGAGAGGCCAGCAGGCTGGAAACTCAGAGAGGAGTAGATGGTATAGTCTTGAGGCAGAATTTCTTTTTTTAACCTGTCAGTTCTTTGCTTATAAGATCTCTGTGCTGGTTTGAAAGGATGTAAGTACCCTAGAAAAACCATGTTTTAATCTTAATCCCATTTTTTAAAGACAGCTGTTTCTTCTAATCCCTATTCAGTACTGTATGTTTGAAACTTTAATTAGATTATTTCCCGGGAGATGTGACAATCAAGAGTAATTGTTAAAGAGGACTAGGTAGAGCTGTGTCTCTACCCATTCTAGGTAGGTCTTAATTACTTTACTGGAATCCTATAAAAGAAGAAACATTTTGGAGAAAGCTTGAGATTCAGAGAGAGCAGAAAAGACCGACATAGCCACGAGAAGCACAGAGTCCACCAGCCAGCGACCTTTGGAGATGAAAAAGGAAAATGCCTCCCGGGGAACTTCATGAAACAGGAAGCCAAGAGAGGAAGCTAGCAGATGATGCCGTGTTCACCATGTGCCCTTCTAGCTGAGAGAGGAACCCTGACAATGTTCGCCATGTGCCTTCTCACTTGAGAGAGAAACCCTGAACTTCATCAGCCTTCTTCAACCGAGGTATCTTCCCATGGATGCCTTAGATTGAACATTTTTATAGACTTGGTTTTTTTGTTTGTTTGTTTGTTTGTTTTTTACTATATGATCATTCCATTCTTGGTATATAATCAATAACTCACAATATTATCACATAGTTGTATATTTATCACCACAATCTCTTCTTAGAACATTTGCATTAATCCAGAAAAAGAAATAAAAAGAAAAAAGAAAAAAAATTCATACATACCATACCCCCTCTCCCTCCCCCCCACTGATCACCAGCATTTCAATCTACTAAATTTATTTTAACATTTGTTCCCTCTATTATTTATTTATTTTTAATCCATATGTTTTACTCATCTGTCCATAAGGTAGATAAAAGGAGCATCAGACACAAGGTTTTCGCTATACCATTATACAATCATCTTCAAGAAACGTGGCTACTAGAACACGGCTCCATATTTTCAGGCACTTCCCTCCAGCCTCTCCATTATATCTTAACTAGAAAGGTGATATCTATATAATACGTAAGAATAACCTCCAAGAAAACCTCTCGACTCTTTTTTAATTCTCTCAGCCATTGACACTTTATTTTGTCTCATTTCTCTCTTCCCCCTTTCAGTCAAGACAGTTTTCTCAATCCCTTGATGCTGAATCCCAGCTCATTCTAGGATTTCTGTCCCACGTTGCCAGGAAAGTCCATACCCCTGGGAGTCATGTCCCACATAGCAAGGGGGAGGGCAATGAGTTTGCTTGTCGTGTTGGCTGAGAGAGAGAGGCCACATCTGAGCAACAAAAGAGGTTCTCTGGGGGTGACTCTTTGGCCTAATTTTAAGTAGGCTTAACCTATCCTTTGTGGGGATAAGTTTCATATGAACGAACCCCAAGATTGAGGGCTTGGCCTACTGCTTTGCTTGTCCCCACTGCTTGTGAGAATATCAGGAATTCTCCAAATGGGGAAGTTGAATTTTACCCCTTTCTTATCATTTCCCCTAGGAGACTTTGCAAATACTTTTTTATTCACTGTTCAAGTCACTCTGGGATTTATCAGGTCATCACTCTGGACAAACCTACAATATCTCATGCCCTGTTCAAGGTTCCTTGTACTTATGATGTTCAATTAAACTGTGCACATAAGTTATATTAGGAAGTGCACTAGTATAGACTTATTTTAATTGGGACATTTTTTGGCTGTAGAACTGCAAGCTAGCAACTTATTATATTCCCGTTTTTAAAAGCCATTCCGTTTCGGGTATATTGCATTCTGGCAGCTAGCAAACTAGAACAACCTCCAACTGATTGGATGAGGCGCATCCCAATTACTGAAGTTAATCATTACTTTACTGATTATAGATGCTAATCACATCTATAAAATATTTCTACAGTAACATCTAGGCCAGTGTTTGACGAAAAAACTGGACAGCATAATCTAGCCAAATTTACATATAAAAGTAATCTTCTGTCATGGTCAGTTGATCCTTGGGAAACTCATATGTCTATTCCAACAAGATTCTTGCATTCAGAATTCTTCTGGAAAGAGGCAGGTACTAGTCTCTATCTTGACACAAGCCTCTAAACTCTGCAGATATATGGCAGGGTTTCGCTAAAACTCTCACCAGATTGGACCTACAGATATTTGCAGTCCAGTAACCAAGCAGCTGGAGGGTGATATGTCTTGACAGCATTCCTAAGTTAACCCTCAGAGGCCCCCTCACTTGGCTTCTGTTGGGGGTGGGGATGAAGGGAAAATCTACAACACTCCCTCAAAGATGAAAACTAATAAAAATCTCTCTTCTAATCTTCTGCCATATAGGCTGGAGGAATTATTTGAGTGATAGTCATAAAACCAGTTTTCCCACCTCTTCATAAGTCATGTAAGAAAGGGCGTAGAAGCTCTTTTTAACATATGACAGAACTTAACCTTTATTCTTTTCAGCACTATCAGATACAGCTTGTGTACCATTTCAGATATTTTTGACCTCATCTATTATGTCAACAATCTGTTGCCATGAAACAAACTACCCTAAAACATAATAATCATTTTATTTGCTCATTATTCAATGGATCAGCAGTTTGTGTTGGGCTCAGCTGAGTAGTTCTTCTGCTTTCACCCACATGACAGGAATAGAAACTATTCATGGTCCCCACAAGGGCTGCCTCTCATCAAGTCATCCCCAACCCCACAGAGTATGGTCTAAAAGCTGAAACTTTATCTGATCCTTTAATAGCCCATTTCATTAGGTTGGCTGCTTCTGCATGATTAGGTATATGATGAGACCAATGGTTCCAATACCATGTGCAACTCCTTTGCAATAAAATGGGTCTGTTTCTGTTATGCAATGCTATATGGTACGCCAATGGTAGTGACCATTTTCTAAACTCTTAAATGGTGGTTCTGATGGGAGCACTGTGGATAGGGAAGACAAATTCATATAGACAGTATGAATCAATCCTGCAAAGAATGAATTGGTGCCTGTTTTAGTTTGCAAAAGTCGCCAGAATACAATATACCAGAAATGGAACAGCTTTTAAAAAGGGAATTTATTAAGTTGCAAGTTTACCGTTCTAAGGCTGTAGAAATGTCCAGACCTAGGCATCCAGAAAAAAAATACCTTAGCTCCAAAGAAAGGGCCACTGAAGTTCGGGGCTCTCTCAGCTGGGAAGGCATATGATGAAGTCTGCTAGTTTTCTCTCCTCGTTTAATAAGACTTCCCAGGGGGGCATTTTCCTTCTGCATTTCCAAAAGTCTCTGGATGTATGGGCTCTGTTGGCATTTTCCAAAATGGTTCTCTCTTAAAGGGCTCCAGTAAGCAACCCCACCTTGAATGGGTGGAGACACATCTCCATAGAAAACACCTAATCAAAATGTACTACCCACAATTGGGTGGGTCACATCTGCGTGGAAACAATCAATCTCACCCAGCAATACTGAATGTGGATTAAGGAGCATGGTTTTCTGGGGTACACAACAGATTCAAACCAGCACAGTGCCCCACAGCCACATGCACACCATGAGGGAGGGACCCAAAGTAATCAATCAAACTGCCAAAGTGACCGGCTGGCCAACTGTGAGCTCAATGTTGATCTCTTCTGCTGGTAGCTTGGGCCAAGATTAGCTAACTGAGCCTTGTTGAGGAAGAGACCTAATTTGCCTGAAAGGTGTCTGCATTCCATTGGGGGGGATCCCTTTCCCCTTTACTCTCCCTTCTTAGAATGCAAGTATAAGAGGAACCTTGTCCATGATGGACTACTTAGACTGCTTGTGGCCAGGCAATCTAGATTTGGGGTTATAGACATTGTCTGGGACTTTGGTACTAATGGAATATTACAGTCCTCCTGTGAGGGGAGACTTGGTTGCAGCCTATCCCTCTGGGAAAAGGGTGGATTCCTGTTTCCAATTGGTTTGTTGCCTGTAACCCAACATGAGTTGTCAAGGTTGCTTTTAGACAAATCTGCTCTTTGTACTAAAGTACCCTATTTAAATCACATTAACTTTCATTTCTGTGTGGACCCCTTGATGGATTTTTTGCTTTATAACATTTTTATTATGATAATATATATAACATAAAATTTTCATTTCGACCATTTTTAAGTATATGATTGTACTCGCTTGCTAATACTGCTGGAAAGCAATATATCAGAAATGGAATGGCTTTTAAAAAGGAAATTAAATAAGTTGCAAGTTTACAGTTCAAACCAAAGCATCCAAGAAAAGATACCTTAATTCAAAAGAGGCTGATGGGTCAGGAACACCTCTGTCAGCTAGGAAGACACATTGCTGGCATCTGCTGGGGTCTTTGGCTTCTGATTTCAAACATCTTCCCTGGGGGGTTTCTTTCTTCATCTCTGACGGTCTCTGGCTCTGTGGGTTCTGTCACTTCTGCTCTCCAAGTATCTGCATCTAAGGTTTCTTCAAAATATATCCCCCTTTAGAGGACTCCAGTAAACTAATCAAGACTCACCTTGAATGGATGGGGTCACATTTCCATCTAATCAAAAGGCCATACCCACAATTGGGCATATCACATCTCCAAAGGCCATACCCACAACTGGGCATGTCATATCTCCATGGGATAAACTAATCAAAAGTTTCTGACCTACAATATTGAATCAGGATTAAAAGAAATGGCTACCCCCACAAGATTGAATCAGGATTAAAACATGGCTTTTCTGGGGTACATAATGGCTTCAAACTGGCACAACGATTCAGTGGCATTAATTGCATTCATAATGTTACACAACCATCCACCACTATCTATTTCCAAAAATTTGTCTTTACCCCAAACAGAAACTCTACCCATTAAGCAAAACCCCTTCATTCCTCCCTCTCCAGCCCCTGATAACCTCTAATCTTCTTTCTGTCTCTATGAATTTGTTTATTCTAGATATTTCATATAAGTGGATCCATACAATATTTGTCTTTTTATGTCTGGCTTATCAAGGTTCATCCATGTTGTAGCATGTATCAGAACTTCATTCCTTTTTATGGCTGAATAATATTCCATTGTATGTATATACCACATTTTGTTTATCCATTCATTATCTGATGGACACTTGAGTTGCTTCCACCTTTTGGCCATTGTGAATAATGCCGCCATAAACATTGGTGTACAAGTATCTGCTTGAATCCTTACTTTCAGTTTTTTTAAATATATACCTAGGATTGAAATTGCTGGGTCATAAGGTAATTGTTTAATTTTTGAGGAACCATCAGACTGTTTTCCACAGTGCCTTGATTGATTTTCTACCTTCTGATTTGGTGATTCTCAATGTAAAAGGACTCCCTCATAATCCAAATTTCCCCTTATTTTCTTTTGTTTTGCTTTCTACCTTACCTTCATTTAGCACTTTCCCCTGTACTGGACAATACCTTAAATAATGAATGTGTCATAATACCTACTAACTTGCTGGAAGAATTAAAGGCAGCCTGTCCTGATTTTTCCTATCATTGCCACAAGGAACAATTGAATTAAGCCCTCTTACACTAAGACGCTTTTAGTACTAATTGGGTGCAAAGGGCAAAGAAGGAAGGAAGAGACACCAAGTGTCCATCACCCTCCCCCTTTCACCCAGCTCTCAGGATGGGGTACTGTCATTGTCTCACGTCTCAGCATTCTTAGCATTCTCTGACTTAGGAATTATGTATCTGATGACAGATAATATGTTACCGCTCTTCCTTAACATGGCTCATCTATACTTACCAGCACTTTTTTTGGAACAAGCCAGCATATTAGGATGGCATCTCAGGTCATCACCTCAACTAGACTGATGTGCCACACCATCTTCAGCAACTTCAGCCTGTGGCCAAGATCAACTTTTCACATTTTTCCCTTTCCTTGCTAGCCCCCATTTTTAACTACCTGTGCCCCCATCCAGTAGTTAAAGGTCAGCTCTCCACTGGTTCATCTCCACCAAGGCTGTCTTATGAGGAGCTATAACTTATCTCTGAAAAATAAAGAGCTTCATTAAGATTGGTTCAACTTCTTTTTCTTGTTTGCAGTCAGAGTTTAATAAATACTAGAAATAAAAACATTAAGGGGATTCTCTAGGATTCACAAGTCCACCGGAGAGAGGGAACTTTTGCCCCAGGACAGACCACACCCATAAGCAATTCTGATGGGACTTTGTACTTAGCATTGTTACTGAAATGAAAAGTCAGACATAAAAGATGGCGGGAGCAGCCAGAAGCTTAAAATCAATGGAACACAGAAGAGAAGAGAAAGGCCAGGAGAGGCCCACAAGTGCATTGCCATGGGACAGAATAGCTGAGGAAAAGAATCACTGGCAGCCAAACCCAGAACACCAGTCTTAGGAAAAAAACGCATTCCCTAGATGACACCTTGATTTGGAATTTCTTTTAGCCTCAAAACCATGAGCCAATAAATTACCATTGTTTAAGCCAACCCATAGCATGGTATTTGCTTTAGCAATGAGGAGCATAACACAACCATTGAGTTCATAAAAAGAAAGAAACAGCTAATCAAAAATATGACAGTTTCAATTGATGCATAAAAGGCATTTGGCAAAAATCAGCACTCCCTTTTTTAAAAAAATATTTTATTGAGAAATATCTACACACATACAGTCCAACCATATTATACAATCAGTGGCTCACAATATCATAACATAGCTGTGTATTCTTCATCATGATCATTTTTAGAACGTTTGTGTCATTCCAGAAAAAAAAATAAAAAGAAAAAACAGAACTCCTACATCCCATACCCCTCACTCTTCCCTCTCATTGACCCACAGTATTTCAGTCTACCCAATTTTTACCCTTCATCTCCCCCTATTATTTATTTATTTAGGATCCTTTTTTTTTTTACTCTTTTGTCCATATCCTGGATAAAAGGAGTATCAGACACAAGGTTTTCACAATCACACAGTCACATTGTAAAAGCTATATAGTTATACAGTCTTCTTCAAGAATCAAGGCTACTGGAACACAGTTCAACAGTTTCAGATACTTCCCTTTAGCCATTCCAATACACCATAAACTAAAAAGGGATATATATAATGCATAATAATAACCTCCAGGATAACCTCCTGAATCTATTTGAAATCTCTCAGTCACTGAAACTTTATTGTTTTTCTTTTCTTTTTTTATTTTACTGTTGTGAATATATATCAGTTTCTTTTTCTATTCTTTTTTTAAAAAATATTTTTATTGAGAAATCTTCACATACACACATACATTCCATACATAGGCATACAATCAATGGCTCACAATATCATCACATAGTCGTGTATCCATCACCAAGATCTTTTTTTTTTTTTTTGGCATGGGCAGGCACTGGGAATCAAACCCAGGTCTCTGGCATAGCAGGCAAGAACTCTGCCTGTTGAGCCATCATGGCCTGCCCACCATGATCATTTTTTAGAACATTTGCATTGTTCCAGAAAAAGAAATAAAAAGAAAAAAGAAAAGACTCATACATACCCATACACCTTACCCATCCCTTTCATTGACCACTAGTATTTCCATCTATCCAATTTATTTTACCCTTTGGCCCCCCATTATTTATTTTTTTTATCCATATTTTTTGCTCATCTGTCCATACCTGGATAAAAGGAGCATCAGAAACAAGTTTTTTACAATCACACAGTTACATTGTAAACATACCTTTATACAATCATTTTCAAGAATCAAGCCTACTGGAACACACCTTAAATATTTCAGGCACTTCCCTCCACCCACTCCAATGCACCATAAACTAAAAAGGGATATCTATATAATGCATAAGAATAACCTCCAGGATAACCTCTTAACTATTTGAAAGAGTTATTTTGTCTCATTTCTCTCTTCGCCTTTCTGGTGGAGAAGCCTTTCTCAATCCATGATGCTGGGTCCCAGCTTATCTGAGGAATCCTGTCCCACTTTGCTAGGGGAATTTATAACCCTGGGAGTCATGTCCCATGTAGAAGGGTGGGCAGTGAGTTCACCTATCAAGTTGGCTTAGAGAGAGAGGCCACATCTGAGCAACAAGAAAGGTTCTCTGGTGGTGACTCTTAGGCATAATTATCAGTAGGCTTAGCCTCTCCTTACCAGGAATAAGCTTCATAGGGGTGAGCCCCAAGATTGAGGGCTCAACTTATTGAATTGGTTGTCCACATTGCTTGCAAAAATATCAGGAATTCCCCAGATGGAGAAATTTAATATTTCCTTCTTTCTCCCCAGTCCCCCAAGGGGACTTTGCAAATACATTTTTATTCTCTGCCCAAATTACTCTAGGATATATCAGGGCATCACACTAACTTGTACAAACCAACAAGATCTAACGCCCTCTTCAAGATTCCGTGTAATTATGGTATTCAGGTAAACTGACCACACAAGTTAAATTAGATAATGTGCTAACCAAAATATAAATTTTGCACAAATAAACATCTGTCCCTTTGGTCTCACACAGAGGTTGAAGTTTGAAAATATGTGTCATATAATCCTTTACCCAGTATTCTGATTTACCTTAGTCTTATCCAGATTAGCTTCACTCGTATCTCTAGACAAAGTCTGATCACTTTTTCAGCTTTCTTAACAGTTGCTGAATGGGGTAATGCTGACTTTCATTGCTTCAGTGCTCTAACTCTGAGTCTTCGGTCAGCACACTTTTTTGATAAAAACACTTAGAACACTAGAAATAGAAGGATACTTCCTCAACATGATGAAGGGCATGTATGAAAAGCCCACAGCTAGCATCCTACTTAATGGCAAGAGACTGAAAGCTTTCCCTCTAAGATTAGGAAAAAGGCAAGGATGTCCACTGTCACTATTGTCATTCAACATTGTACTGGAAGCCCTTGCCTAGGCAATTAAGTAAGAAAAAGAAATAAAAGGCATCCGAATTTGAAAGGAATAACTAAAAGTTTCCTTAATTGCAGATGATATGATTCTATATATAGAAAACCCTGAAAAATCCACAGGAAAGCTCCTAGAGCTAATAAATGAATTCAGCAAAATGGTGGGGTACAAGATCAACACCCTAATATCAGTGTTTTTATATACAACTAATGAATAATCAGAGGGAGACATAAAGGAAAAATATATATTCACTATAGCAGCAAAATATCAAATATCTAGGAATAAATCTAACCAGGGATATAAAAACCTTGTACACAGACACAAGTCTGTAACACATTGCTAAAAGGAATCAAAGAAGACCTAAATAAGTGGAAGGGCATTCTATGTTTATGAATTGGAAGACTAAATATCATTAAAATGTCAGTCCTACTGAAAGCAATTTATTAGACTCAATGCAATCCCAATAAAAAATCCAGCAATCTTCTTTGCAGAAATGAAAAAGCCAATCATCAAATTTTTATTGATGTGTAAGGGGCCCCAAAGAGCTAAAACCATCTTGAAAAAGAATGAAGTTAGAGGACTCACTCTTTGCAATCTTCAAACTTATTACAAAGCCACAGTAATCAAAACAGCATGGTACTGACACAAGGACAGACATATAGACAAATGGAATGGAATTGGAAGCTCAGAAATCAACCCTCACGTTTATGGCGAATTGATTTTTGACAAGGTAGCAAAGACCATTCAACTGGAAAAGAATAATGTCTTCAACACATGGTGCTCGGAAAAACTGGATCTCCATTTTAAAAAAAGGTGGGGGAACCCCCTACTTCACACATTATACAAAACCCAACTCAAAATGAATCAAAGACCTAAATATAATAGATAGAAACTATCAAATTCCTAGAATAAAATGTAGGGAGGCATCTTTAGGACCTTGTGTTAGGCAGTGATTTCTTAGACTTTACACATAAACCCAAGCCACAAAGAAAAAGTAGATAAATAGGACCTCATCAAAATTAAAAACTTTTGTACCTGAAAGAATTTTGTCATGAAAGTAAATAACAACATACACAATGGGAGAAAATATTTGGAAACCACAGATCTGATAAAGGTTTAATATCCAGAACATATAAAGAAATCCTTCAATTTACCAACAGAAAGGCAAACAACTCAATTTAAAAATGGGCAAAAGGGCGGGTGATGGTGGTGCAGTGGCAGAGTTCTCACCTGCCATGCCAGAGACCTGGGTTTGATTCCTGGTGCCTGCCTATAAAAAAAAAAAAAAAAGGGCAAAGGACTTGAATAGACTTCTTTCCAAAGAAGATAATACAGATGGCCAGAAAGCACATGAAAAAATGCTCAACATCATTAGCTATCAGGGAAATGCAAATCAAAAACCACAATGAGGGAGAAAAGGAAAGTGCGAGAAATCACTGCCACCACCTCCACCAGCACCAGCTGTGAAGGAGCTGAGAGGAGGCCACGGGTCCCGCTCCCTAGCCTCTTCTCCTTCCTGACCTGGCTTCCAACCTCCTAGGGAATTGTTCCAACAATCTGTTAAGACATGGTGGGTTACTATGAAGTTCTAGGCATGCAGAGACATGCCTCACCTGAGGCTATTAAAAAGGCATATCATAAATTGGTATTCAAGTGGTACTCTGATAACAATCCTGAGAATAAAGAAGCAGAGAGAAAATTCGCCCAAGGAGCCGAGGCATATGAGGTGTGATCAGATGCTAAAAAATGGGACATCTATGACAAATAAGGCAAAGAAAGATTAAATGGTGGTGGTGGTGGAGGAAGCCTAAGTCATTTTGACAGTCCATTTGAGCTTGGCTTTACATGCTGTAATCCAGATGATGTCTTCAGGGAATTTTTGGTGGAAGGGACACATTTCATTTGATTTTTTCAAAGACCCATTTGAGAAGTTTTTTGGAAATTGAAGAGGACTCTGTGGAACCAGAAACAGAGGCACAGGATCTTTTTTCTCTGCCTTCAATGGGTTTCCATCTTTTTGGAAGTGGATTTTCTTCTTTTGATATGGGATTTACTTAATTTGGTTCACTGGGGCATAGTGAACTTCATTTCCTTCAACATCCTTTGCTGGTGGTAGGATGGGCAACATCAAATCTCTATCAACTTCTACTAAAATAGTTAATGGCAGAAAAATCACTACAAAGAGGATTACTTAGAATGGTCAAGAAAGAGTAGATGTTGAAGATGATGGCCAGTTAAAATCCTTCACAATAAATAATAAGGAGCAGCTGCTACCCTTGGATAACAAGTAATTCAACACATGCACTTAACAAAAAGGTTAAACTATAACAAGCACCATCTGAGGATTAACAGGAACTTTTTTTGAAGATTTCAAATGAACTCTACTTTCAGTATAACTTTACCTAATCTAAAGTATTTATAAACAGCTCATGGAAGCACCTATTTGTTATAGACTTCTGAGTTTATTGTTAAGAACACGTTAATAGGACCATTTTTTCCTTTTTGAGTTTAAAATTATAAATTTCTGTATCCACTTTGCTTTTTTATTAAACTTAACCCAAAGTGAACCATGATTCTTTAGTAGTGCTAGGACGAAATTGTACACTAACACTAGCATGGATCTTCCTTTTTCCATTTTGTTTAAAATGTAAGCCAAGTAGTTTCAGCCGCCTGTGAAGTTAACACTGCCAGGATGAATATTCTACAAAAATAATTTCTTTTTTTCAGTATGTAGTAGCATAAGATATTAATACATTAATGGTGATACATTTCTGGTTCAATATAAATTAAGGATGTCTTCTAGTCATGCATGAACTTAGTAAGTTTTGACAATTGTTTAAATATGTAATGTTAAGCTTTAGTTTATTAAAAGTAAAGCTTGTCATTTGCTTAAAAAAGAAAAGAAAAGAAGAGAAATGCTAATGTGTTTGGTGCATTCTTTCATAAATGGAATTTGTAGCCTTCTTGTGTCTGTGTATGATTGCACCTGGGGTTCCAGTGTCACTTTATTAGCATTTTATTCTATTCATTATAGGACAATGCAGAACTTAATTTACATGCAGACATTTTCTTCAATATATTTACAAAGTATATTAACATTTTCCTATTTATGTTAAGTAATTTAGAAATTTATTGAATATTTAATTATAGTAACATTTGTGCAGGGGAAGGAAGAAACAATTTCAAATTCAAATTTTTAAAATTTTCATTTTTAAAAGTATGTTCTAGTTTTTTAGTATATATATGATTTGATGAAAGCTCATTCAAGGACATATGCACGGTAAATTTATGGATTGATTTAGATATGGATCAAAATAAAGGTATTTCTTTAAAAAAAGAAACCACAATGAGAAACCATTTCATACCATTAGAATGGCTGCTATTATAAAAACAGAAAAAAAAAAACAAGTGATAGAGAGGATGTGGAGAAATAGGAACACTCACTCATTGCTGATAGCATTGCAAAACAATGCAGCCGATGTGCAAAGACAGTTTGGCGGTTCCTTATAAAGCTAAATATAGAACTACCATATGACCTAGCAATTCCACTATTAGTTAGATACCCAGAAGAACTGAAAGCAGAGGCTTGAACAGATATTGGCACACTGTGTTCATGGCGGCATTATTCACAATTGCTAAAAGGTGGAAGATATCCAAATGTCCATCGACTAAGGATTGGATAGATAAAATGTGCTAAGTACATATAATGGAATATTATTCCATAAGAAATCCTGATACATGTGACAACATGAAGACATCATGTTGACTGAAATAAGCAGACACAAAAGGACAAATAGTGTGAGATCTCACTGATATGAAATAAGTAGAAAAAAACAAATTTGTTGTTAGAAACTAGAATGCAGGATACCAGGGGCAGAGATAAGGGTAGGGAATGGGAAGTTAATGCTTAAAATGTACAGGATTCTTATTTGAAGTGATGGGAATGTTCTGGTAATGGATGGTGGCGATGGTAACACAACACTGTGAACACAATTAACAGCACTGAAATATATGTCTGAATGCGATTAAAAGGGGAAATGTCAGATTGTGTATATGGTAACAGAATAAACTTTTTTTTTAATCCATGGAAAAACAAAAGTTTGACACCAAATAAATGTGAGTAGCATCCTTTGGCCTATTAGAGTCAGGATTTGAAAGGAGTTGAGCATTAAAAATGAATGAGGGAGGCATTGTGGTGCCCAAATCCCTCCTTCACACCTGTGTGTGTCTGAGCATGCACAGGCATTTCTGAGTGGCCCAGTATATGGCAGTGAGTTAGCCCAGGGTGATGCCTGGTCTTGGGAATGAACTCCACTAGGCCTTGATTCTATGGGCTTCCTTTTCGTTTTGCATGCATGTCCTTTTTTTTTTTAATTTCATTGCAGTAACACATATAGGGCACAAAATTTCTTGTTAGTCTTTTTTATATGTACAATTCAGTGGTATTATATTCACAACATTGTGCTGCCATCACCATCGTCCATTACGAAAACATTCATCACTCTATAGTACTTCTTTTTTTCTTTACACGCCATTATAGAAATCTAAGTTCTAAAGCACTTTTGTGAAATACAAGAGAATTCTAAGGAGAATGGTTTGGTTTCTGCTGTCTCAAATATATGGCATTTAAGAACAATTAATAAATATTTTTATTGTTTTCAACTCCTATGATTTTTAAAATTTCCTTGTTACTTTTTACATCTTTGAAGGCCTTACTGCAAATACATTACCAGGAATGGTTTTGTGTATCCTGTAGGCTCCAGAAATTTGACAAAAGACTAAACAGAATTCATGGTAGCTAAATGCTTTGTCTGAACTTTAAAATACATTATAATGTTTTATAAACAAGAGATTCTAGCAATTGCTTTTACCTTCAGTATAAACTAGCATAATACTTTTGAAAAGGCAAAATTGATTGAATAACTTCATCTGAAAAGATTTCAAAGTGGCCTGTCTGCTGTGTATGTGGCACAGATGGCTTACGAGCACAGGACACTTTAGGTTTTGCTTCCTATATTTCATGTCTGATGTTACCAGAAATATGTATGGATTCTTTATTTAACACAATTAGAGGTGGTATGAGCTCTCAGGACTATACCACAGAGTAATCACAACCTTTTTATGGTGACAAATTTGTGTGTTTTATTTGTCTCATTTATGGATGGGACAAAGTTGGTATTTTTGTCTCAATAGTCAATATTCAACTTATAGTTGGTATGAAATCACGTGCTATATATTGTGAACTGTGCAATAAAGCAATTATGTATATATAATCATCTTTGAAGACCTGAAATCCTCAATCTCAGTTACTATGGTAATACTCAGTGTAAGGCATGTAAGGGAGCAACAGGTGGTAGAGAGGATATGTGAAATGGGATCTAAAGGGCTTAACATTGAACCCTCATTGAACATTGAATCATGTTGAACTGACATTCGTTCAGTGTAGATGAAGTACTGTAGTATGAGGGGTATGCAGTCAATAAGTGAAGAATAGACAGGGGATTATATTTGAGGAAGAGTAAACACTCAGACTTGGTTTGTTTGTTCGTTTGTTTTTTGCATGGGTAGGCACCAGGAATTGAACGCAGGTCTCCGGCATGGCAGGCGAGAACCCCGCCTGCTGAGCCACCATGGCCCACCCTTGGTTTGTTTTTTAAGTTAAAATATTTCTATATGTTTTTTGTGTGCAAATAAATGCATATCAGGACTTGAAAAAACATGTCTCTACATGTTTCCTTTTTAAAAGTTCCTTTATTAAAAGTGGTTAAGCACACACACACATACACACACAAAATCCATGAAACTACACAACACGATGAACACTAACTATGGACTATAGTTAATAGTACAATTATAAAAATGTTCTATCAACAATTTTAAGAAATGTTCCATACCAATGCAATGTGTTGATAATAGGGGAGTATATGGGAATCCTGTACTTTATGCAGGATTGTTTGGTAAATGCACAAGTACTCTAATAAAGGAAAAAAAAAACATTTGGCAGGTGTTTTGGTTTGCTAAGGCTACCAAAATGCAATATACCAAAAATGGATTGGCTTTTATAAAGGGGATTTATTAAGTTACAAGTTACAATTCTAAGTCTGTGAAAATGTCCAAATTAAGCCACCAAAAAGAGGATACCTTCTCAGAGGAAAGGCAGCCAATATTTGGAGCACCTCTGTCAACTTGGAAAGCACATGGCTGGTATCTACTGGTCCTTGCTCCCAGTTCATTGCTTTCGGCTGTGATTCCAGTGGCTTTCTCTCTCTCAGCGTCTGTGGGTCCTTTCTTAGCTTCTCAGCAGCAAACTCTGGATTAGCTTAGCATCTTCTAGGGGCCTTTCTGTCTGCATTTCCAAATGTCTGTGTTCTCTTCAAATGTCCCTCTCTTAAAGGACTCCAGTAAGCAGATTAAAACCCTCCTTGAATGGGTGGGGTCACATCTCCATGGAAACAATCTAATCAAAAGGTCCCACTCAACAATAGGTCTACCCCCACAAGATTGGATTAAAAGATTGGCTTTTCTGGTGTACATAACAGTTTCAAACCAGCATAGGGGACAAGTTCTCTCAACCGGTACAAAGTGATCTGTAATTCATAGTTTTAAATTCATTTCAAATAGAAAACATACTTAATAACCACCTCTAAATAAATTCATTGTGACTCTCAATTTATCTTTCCTTAACAAATTAGTTTGCTAACGCTGCCAGAAAGCAATCTACCAGAAATGAAATGGCTTTTAAAAAGGGAATTTAACAGGTTACAAATTTACAATTCTAAGAACATAAATATGTCCTAACTAAAGCATCCAGAGAAAGATACCTTGGCTCAAGGAAGGATGATCTCGGAAGGCATGTGAATGGCATCTGCTGGTCCTTGTTCCTGGTTCTGTTGCTTTCAGCCTCTGTTTCCTGTGGGAGCTCCTCACTTGGTATCTGTGGCATTCCCTTAGCTGCTCCGGGAAACAACACTGGGTTTCATCTCTTAGCTTAGCATCTGCTGGGGCTGGAGATTTCTTCCTTCTGGTTTTGGCTATTTCTGTGAGTTCTTGCTTAGTACCCGGGCTATTTCTGTCTCCATCTTCAAACATCTACATTGGCTCTCTCTGTCAGATCTGAGGTTTCACCAAAATGTTTCCCCTTTTAAATGGCTCCAGTAAACAAATCAAGACCCATCTTGAATGGGTGGAGTCATATCTCCATCTAATCAAAAAGCCACACCCACAATTGGGCATGTCACATCTCTGTGGAAATAATCTAATCAAACCTTTCTGCCCTACAATATTGAATCGGGATTAAAAGAAACAGCTACCCCCACAAGATTGGATCAGGATTAGAACATGGCTTTTCTGGGGTACATAATTGCTTCAAACCAGCACGCTGGTTAAGCTCAACAATACTCTAGGAGAATCAGCATTGGCAGGCTGGCAGTTGACCCCCATCTTCGACTCCCGAAGGTTGAGAGAATGACAAATAGATCTCTTAAAAAGTCTCTTCTCTAATGGGCCAGCAAGGTAGGATACAGTGGATAGATAATGGTGGTAGGGGAAGACAGGAGAGGAAAACATTGATTTTGGTTAGCCAGGTAGAAGCAAATGGGTGGATAAGTGAATTAGGGTCCAGCAAAAATGCAGAAAGTGGAGTAGGGGCCAAGATGGTGGCTTAGTGTGGGGCCACTGGTCTGGGACCCGACACACAGCATACACCAGTCTGGACAAGCTGGACCAGCTGCGATCCCACCCAGAACCATGAGTCCCTCAAGTTACAGAGGCCAGCACTCCTCCCCTGCAGGCTGCTTAAGGGGGAAAAGGAGAGGGACTTTACTAGCAGCAAGGGGCTGAGCTCTACCAAGCTCCAATTTCTGAAATTAATTAACAAAAACTGACTACTAAAGATAGGCCCCCAGCTCACTGAACCTCGAGTAACAGCTGAGGTTGCTGGTTTTTGCCCTGGTGCAGAGGGGTCACGGCTGATGGAAAAAGTTAAAAAATACAACAGTGTTTTTTTTGGATCAGATAGTATAAAATACTTGAAGGGGTCTGGGCCCTGAAGAAAAGGAGGGGGTACATAGAACCTGGAGATACACAGAGCAACATACCAACTTAAGCTCTTGATTGGCAAACCTGAGGAATGAGGGTCCTGCTCTGAAAAGGAATTTTTTTTTCTTCTCTTTTTTGTGGCTGTGTTTCTACGGCTTCACTTCTCTTTGGATACAACTGCAAGGCTTCTCAGGCAGTATTAAGCTTGTCTGAGAGCTTTTCTGGAGGCTGTGCCATCCCGAGGAGAGGGGTGAAGCCCAACTCAGGTGGAATCCCTCCCTCAAGAAATTCAGACCCCAGGGCCTGGAAAACTGAAGCTGTTAAAGCCAGCCTACCTTTCCTCAGTCTTGACCACACCCCAGCAGGGAGAGTCTGCTGAAGTTACAGGTACCATATCACCTTATGCTGGTGGAACCCACAGGCAAACAAGTGCCACATACAGGCAGGATAGGAAAAACAGTGTCTAGAGCCTTCATAGGAAAGTCTTTCAACCTGCTGGGTCTCACCCTCAGGGAAAACTGACACAGGTGACTCTTTCCTCCTGAGAGGAGGCCAGTTTGGTCTGGAAAAATCTGACTGGGATCAATAATACCGAAGTAGATCCTCCTAAGGAAAAAAAAAAAAAGGCACCATACAGGCAGTGCAAGAAACAAGAAAACCGGAACTGAAAAATTCTGATCTGTTAAACAAAACCTAAGCTAGAGGTCCAGAATAAGCTGAACTGAACATGGAAAACCTCATTGTTCTGGTTTGCTAGGTGCCATAATACAACATACCAGAAACAGAATGACTTTTTAAAAGGGGAATTTAATAAGTTGCTAGTTTATAGTTCTAAGGCTGCGAAAATGTCCCAATTAGAACAAGTCAATAGAAATGTCCAATCAAAGGTATCCAGGGAAAGATACCTTGGTTCAAGAAGGCCGATGAAGTTCAGGGTTTCTCTCTCATCTGGAAAGGCATGTGGCGAACACTGCGTCATCTGCTAGCTTTCTCTCCTGGCTTCCTGTTTCGTGAAGGTCCCCGGGAGGCATTTTCCTTCCTCATCTCGAAAGGTTGCTGGCTGGTGAACTCTGCTTCACATGGATATGTCATTCTGCTCTGCTCTCTCTCAGATTTCTCCTTCTCCAAAATGTTTCCTCTTTTATAGGACTTCAGAGACTAATCAAGATCTACCCAAATGCGTGGAGACACATTTCTCCCAATCCAATTTAACAACCACTCTTGATTGGATTACATCTCCAGGGAGATGATCTAATTACAGATTCAAACATACAGTATTGAATAGAGATTATTCTGCCTTTACGACATGGGATTTAGATTAAAACATGGCTTTTCTAGGGGACATACATCCTTTCAAACCAGCACAAGGGCTGATTGTAAAAATTCAGAAATGGATATCACAATACCACCTAACTAATACAAATGTTAGAACACTGAATGAAGCTGAATGTGAGAATGATAGAGGGAGGAGGGCTGGTGGCACAAATGAAATCAGAAGGAAAGATAGATGATAAAGACTGAGATGGTATAATCTAGGAATGCCTACAGTGTGCAAGGATAGTGACTAGATGTACAAATTAAAAAATGTTTTTCTATGAGGAAGAACAAAGGAATGTCAATATTGCAGGGTGTTGAAAATAGATGGTAATTCATATTTTAAAACTTTAACTTCTGTGTGAGACTAAAGCAAAAAATGTTGATTTGATACAAAATTTATATTTTGAATAGTGCATCTCCTAAAATAACTTATATGGACAGTTTAACTGAACACCATAAGTATATGGAACCTTGAATAAGGCATGAGATTTTGTAGGTTTGTCCAGAGTGATGCCCTGATAAATCCCAGAGTGATTTGAACAGTGAATAAACAAGTATTTGCAAAGTCCCCTTGGGGGAATGGTGAGAAAGGAAAAATTCAACTTCCCCATATGGAGAAGGCCTGATTTTCTCACGAGCAGTGAGGACAACAAAATCAATAGGCCAAACCCTCAATCTTGGGATTTGTTCATATGAAACATATCCCCACAAAGGATAGGCTAAACCTATTTAAAATTAGACCTAAGAGTCACTGCCAGAGAACCTCTTTTGTTGTTCAGATGTGGCTTTTCTCTCAGCCAACAGGGCAAGCAAACTCACTGCCCTCCCCTTCTCTATGTGAGACATGACCCCCCGGGGATGTAAACCTCCCTGACAGCCTGGGACAGAAATCCTAGAATGAGCTGGGACTCAGCATCAAGGGATTGAGAAAACTTTCTCAACTGAAAGGGGAAAGAGAGGAATGAGACAAAATAAAGTGTCAGTGGCTAAGAGTTTCAAATAGAGTCGAGAAGTTATCCTGGAGGTTATTCTTATGCATTATATAGATAGCCACTTTTCAGTTTAAGGTGTGTTAGAGAGACTAGAGGGAAGTGCCTGAAACTGTAGAGCTGTGTTCCAATAGCCATGTTTCTTTAAGATGATTGTGTAATGATATAGCTTTCGCAAGTGACTGTGTGATTGTGAAAGCCTTGTTCTGATGCTCCTTTTATCTATGGTACGGACAGATGAGTAAAACATATGGATTAAAAATAAATAAATAATAGGGAGAACAAATATTAAAATAAATTGGGTAGAGGGAGATACTAGTGGTCAATGAGAGGGAGGGGTAAGGGGTATGGTATGTATGAATTTTTCTTTTTTCTTTTTATTTCTTATTCTGGAGTGATGTTAATATTCTGAGAAATGATCATGGTGATGAATATACAACTATGTGATGATATTGTGAGCCACTGATTGCATGCCAAGTATGGAATGTTCACACGTTAAGAATGTTCATATTTTATGTTGATTGCTTTTATTAATAAAAAATAAAAATGAAAAAGATTCAATGGTATAACAAGAAGGAATCAATCACTCTAAAAAATGCAGAAACCACTTTAGTTCTTTAAACACAGAGAAAATGAAATATTAAATTAACTTCACAAGGGATGGAGGAGCTGAGAAGTCAAATAGGTTATGGTGAAATAACCCAGAGATTAGCAACAGCAGAAAGATTTTACCCTTAGGGATGGAGGGACACTCGGAGGAAGTGGCATTATCAGAGCCCAGACACCAGCGCCACCTGTAAGGAACTAGAACCTTAGCTGGATTGGTGTGGTCGGAACTGTCTGGTAGTAACTAGGACCATGGAAGGCGGTTTGGTTTGGCAAAAGCTGGATCTGCAGAAGAGATGCTGTAAATCTGAGAGAGAGAGAGAGAGGAAAACACTCTGGTCTTTTTCCTTTTCTTGTTTTCCAACTATCTGCCAGTACCTTCCGTTGACCCAACCTACCTAGAAGCCAGAGAACAAGGGAACCTGGGAAATATAGTTCCCTCTGATACAAAGCAGAACAGAAGGGCAGCAAGAATCGGAGTGCAAACCAGACAGTAATTAATGAGTAAACCACTCTTAACAGTCTTTCCAGTATTGTGTCGTCATCACTATAAGGGCTGTTCTTTTAGCACAGGAGTCAGTATAGCTTAGGAGTTAAGAGTACTATCTCTTTATTATTGGAGCAGCTAGATGGAAGTGCCTGAAACTGTTGAGCTATATTCCAGTAGCCTTAATTCTTGAAGATAATTGTATAACTGTATAGCTTTTAAAGTGTAACTATGTGATTGTAAAACCTTATGGCTGATGCTTCCTTTATTCAGGGTATGGATAGATGAGTAAAAAAATAACGACAAATAAATAAATAAATAATAGGGTGGGATAAGGGTTACAGAAATTGGATAGATTGCAATACTAGTGGTCAATGAGAGGGAGGGGTAAGGGGTATGGGATGTATGAGGGTTTTTTTTTTTTCCTTTTCTCTTTTAATTTCTTTTTCTGAAGTGATGCAAATGTTCTGAAAATGATCATCATCATGATGAATACACACAGCTATGTGATAATATTATGAGCCTTGGATTGTATACTTTGGATTGACTATATGGTACATGAAGATATCTCAATAAAAATATTAAAAAAAAGAAGAGTACTAACTCTGATATCAGACACACCTGGGTTTGAAACTCTGCTCTAAGCACTTCCTAATTATGTGACCTTGGGTGAGTTGCTTAACTTCTTCAAGTCAGTTTCTCATATATAAAATGCTGTGATGATTAAATGACATAAAGCACTTAGCATAGTGCCTGGCACAAAATAAGTCCTCAGTAAACATTAGCTAATAGAATTA
Organism: Tamandua tetradactyla; assembly: GCF_023851605.1. Classification (NCBI taxonomy): domain Eukaryota; kingdom Metazoa; phylum Chordata; class Mammalia; order Pilosa; family Myrmecophagidae; genus Tamandua; species Tamandua tetradactyla. The sequence continues at coordinate 143,026,656 of NC_135353.1, read as the reverse complement.
TAACAGGGAGAGTAGCTCGAGATTAGCTCTGCTCCACAGAAAAGTTAGAGAAGGGACAGGACGGTGACTGAGGTGGTGATTCGGGAGTGCAGCTGAGCTGGCAGAGCCTTCTGCACTACATATGGCAGCCCTAGCTGCAGAGGCCGAGGAACTGAGAGGCAGAAAGCTGGAGCCTGGCACAGAGGCGTGGAGCCCATGGGAGTGCATGGACAGGAGACTGGGACTAGAAAGTAAGCCAGGCTGCGTTCCTTGGGCACCCTACCCTCACCAGCACAGCTCTGCGACTCACCCCACACCCCATGCACCCAAACCCCATCACCCAGTCCATTTCTCCATGCTCCAGGTGCCCCCACCCTACCAGCCCCCACCTTCCTGACACCCCAAGTGCAGCCCAACCCTACCTCTTCTGCACCCCTCCCAAGCACTACCTCCCCCTCCCTGTTCCCTGCAGGCTGTTGCCAGTGTATAAAGGCTGTGGGCACTAACCTCCATACCTAGGTTACCCCTACCCCCCTGCCCATAATGTTGCACAGCCTCACCTTGCCCCCACCCTGAGCTCTAGACATTCCTAGACTCATGCATGTGCACGGGCCCCCAATCACATTATTCAGCTTTGAGAACCTCAGTTTATAAGAGTCCTAGAACTGCACATGCGCACGGCCCTCAGCCATACTGTCCAGGTCTGAGAAAGTGCTGACGTGCACAGCCAGGCCGTATCTGACCCCAATCCATGAAGACATAACGCCAACCTGCTGCCACAGCTCTATGCATGGCCCATGCCTCAGACCAGTACACACCAGGTTTATGCCCCCAAGACCAGTACACCCTACAGCTACATCCTCCCTAGACACTGGGTGTTCATGTTCACAAACATCAGTGTAACATCCCCAACTGGAGCCTATATCTGCCCTGAAACAAATCACCACACTGAGTGTCCCACCCCGTACCCTGTTCCCTGCTGTTTAACCATCCTGCAAACACAAGGCCTTAGACTACTGAAACAAATCAACTCCCAAAGTAAATAAATCCAGATACTTACATGCCACAAAGAAAGCAGAAGATCACTAAGCATATCACAATGCAGACAGATATAGCCTTGCCTAATGACCAAATTAAAACACCAGAGGAGACACAGACATTGGAACAACTAATCAAAGATGTTCATACAGCTCTACTTAATAAAATAAGTGGGATAGAAAATGACATAAAGGAGACCAAGAAGACAGTAAAGAGCATAAAGATGAATTTGAAAGAATAAATAGAAAAATAGCAGATATCACAGAGATTAAAGACTCTGTTGACCAAATAAAAAACAAACTAGAGGCACACAACACCAGATTTGAAGAGACAGAAGAAAGAATAAGTGATATAGAGGACAGGATGACTGACTTTGAAGACTCAGAACAGTAAATGGCAAAAAAGATGGAAAAAATTGAATGGGAACTCGGGGAAATGATAGACAAAACAAGGTGCACAAATAAAAGAATCATTGATGTCCCAGAAGGAGAAGAGAGGAGTAAAGGGCTAGGAAGAGTAGTTGAGAATATAATGGGGGAAAACTTCCCAACCCTCATAAAGGACATAAATATACAAGTCAAAGAAGCCCAAAGAACTCCAAACAGAATAAATTCAAATAGGCCTCCCCCAAGGCACATACTAATCAGTCTGTCAATTGTTGAAGAGCAGCAGAAAATCCTGAAAGTGGCAAGAGAAAAACAATCTACTGCATACAAGGGAAACCAAATAAGGCCGAATTCAGACTACTCAACTAGGTCCCTGGAGGTGAGAAGGCAGTGGTATGATATATTCAAGATCCTGAAAGAAAAAGACTTCCAGCCGAGAATTCTGTACCCAGCCAAATTGTCCTTCAAAACTGAGGGAAAAATTAAAGTTTTCACAGACAAAGAAGTCCGGAAAGAATTTGTCAACAAGAGACCAGCCCTAAAAGAAATACTAAAAGGAGTTCTACCGACTGAAAAAAAAAGACAGGAGAGGGAGGTCTGGAGGAGGACACAGAATTGAAGAGTATTACTAATGGTAATTTAAAGAATACAATGAGAAAGAGGGAAAAGACTACATAGATCTGACAATTAAATTTAAAAAGATAAGATGGTAGAATCAAGAAATGCCTTTTCAGTAATATTTGAATGTTAACGGACTAAATTTACCAATTAAAAGATACAGATTGGCAGAATGGATTAAGAAACATAATCCAGCTATATGCTGCTTAAAAGAGACTCATTTTAGACACAAGGATACAAATAGATTGAAATTGAAAGGATGGAAAAAGGATGCAAGTTGTAACCAAAAGAAAGCAGGAGTAGCTATACTAATATTGGACAAAATAGACTTTAAATGTAAAGACATCATAAGAGACAAAGAAGGACACTATATACTAATTAAAGGGTTCATTAAAAATAATTATAACAGGTAACATGAAATTTCTAGATTAATTTTCACTCCTTTGTAGGATTAACATTATCCAACTAATTTTCCTTTACCATGTGAAGTTGCCCAAGAGTCAGTTTTTTGTTCATTCTCTTAACTATGGGGTTTAGATGTCTTTCTTATAAATTTGAATGAGTTGTTAATATGTGTGATCATTAATCCTTTGTTACATTTTATATTGTATATTGCTTGGAGCTGAAGAGTTGTCATTCTTACACAAAGCTAAATCATATTCCATTTTCTTCTGGGTTTCTCCAAATATTATTTAGGATATGTTTGTGTCTAGCAGACACATATATATCTCCACTATAAAAATCTAGGCTACTATGTTACTCTAAAGTATCAGAAAACCAGGCTCCTTTTATCTTGTTTTTTCGTCTAAAAGATGCTGACATAGTCTCCTGGTCCAAGATGGCTCTCTACCACTTCTATATTCCAGCCAGCAGGAAGGAAAAAGGGAGAGACATGTGCCTTCTCTTTAAGGGCACAATCTGGAAGTTGCACACATCATGCCCACTCACATACCAGTGGTTAGAATTTAGTCCCATGAACGCATCTTATCACAAAGGTGCCTGAGAAATGCAGTTTTTATTTTAGGTGGCCATAAACTCCTCTCAAACTTCTATTGTTAGAGATGAAGGGGACAAACAGATATTTTGGGGATAACTATTGGCTTTTGCCATTCTGCTATTCTGGCCAAAGAAAAATCTATGCTTGCCCTTTATCCCATACATAGAGCATACTGTGAGAACTCCAAAGTACAATCCAGTTACTATGTATATTTCAAAGTCCAGGATCTCTGAGTGATGCATGAGTCTCTTTAGCAGGTTCAGGTGTGTCTCCTTGTGATCTTGAAATTCATAAAAAATGTCATGTGCCCCATCCACAATATAATGGTGGAATAGGAGCAAGGTAACAAGAACAGAGAGACACTGATACTGAAGAAGGAGAAGGGAACCACTCAGCGGTCATCATGGCAATTAAGATGGACAGGCTTGGAAATGCAAAACCTCCTTGTCCTAGTATTGGTTTAAATTCTTCACTCAGTTCATCTGACAGCCCTTATTTCTGCTCTCTTAAAGTAACCCTTTGTCCAATGTCCCGTGTCCTGTGTGGACCCGTCTTGCCTTCCCAAAGGTTCATTTCCATAGATCAGTATGGCTACATTTGCAGTGGGCCTTTCTTTGGGATTGCTTAGCTTTCACAGCCTGTTTCCTGCTGAGCAGTTTTGGGAGTGGTAACATTACTTTGGAGTTCTAATAAGCATAGGCATTTGCAAGCCAATCTTTTGGTTTCTTTGACTTTCTGATTCCCTCTAACACTTAATAGGCTTCTGGTCTATTTGCATCTTGTCAATTACATGTAAAAGCAATCATAATCTAAGATGAGTTCCAGGGAAATTGTTCTGCTGTTGCACTGTTCTCAGTGCTGACTCGTTTCCCTCTCATTCAACTTAATAGCTGTTACCTTAACACTTCTGAAACATTAGGTTTGGGTTGGAAGTAGACATCCTTAATATGGACTTCCTCTCATTTGCTAGTCAAGAAGGAAGGTGCTTCAGAAAGGCAAGGAGCCACACTCTCATCTCTTGCCAAGGCTTCCTTTTTAGCAGTCTCTTAAAACTGCTTTGCTGTGGGATTACAGAAAGCAGTTGGCTTTTTCAGTTGTGTGGGACTCTGGAATTGAAGGCCACAGGCAAAGAATGTACTCTTGATAGAGCTGTATTCCCTTCCATTTTTGGCTGCTGTCTGGCTAGCTGTTTTCCTGCATCCCTCTGTAGAATGTTGCTAAAAGTAGCAAGAAGCAGTATAACACTCCCCAACATTGTAAATCTTTCTTATCATTTACCCAAAAGCTGTTGCTTCCCATGCCCATACCCTGCCTTCCAAGATTTTGCTGACCATAGTTAATGCTGTGTCTAGCTAAAGCAATGTGCCCAGCTACAATTTCTATTTCTATGGAAGAAAGAGAAAATGGATATAGGGAGAAAACTAGCACTCTGCCACAAATTCCTACTGATTCAGATAAGTTCTTAGTTCTGTTCCATAAAGTGAGTCAGCAGCTTGTGGGAGGCATGGGGCCAGCAAAATAAAAAACTGAAGTCTTCACATTGCTTTATCATTTGATATCAAAAGACTCACTGTGAACAAAGAACCCAGACAACCTGCCCCCCCATCTGCCTGCACCCCCAATTGTAGCTACTTTTGCTAGTTTTGATATGATTGGTGTTCTAGTTTGCTAGCTGCTGGAATGCAGTATACCAGAAACGGAATGGCTTTTAAAAAGGGGGAATTTAATGAGTTGCTAGTTTACAGTTCTAAGGCCGAGAAAATGTCCCAATTAAAACAAGTCTATAGAAATGTCCAATCAAAGGCATCCAGGGAAAGATACCTTGGTTCAAGAAGGCCGATGAAGTTCAGGGTTTCTCTCTCAAGTGAGAAGGCACATGGCAAACACAGTCACAGTTTCTCTCTCGGCTGGAAGGGCACATGGCGAACAGAGCATCATCTGCTAGCTTTCTCTCCTGGCTTCAGGTTTCATGAAGCTCCCCGGGAGGCGTTTTCCTTCTTCATCTCCAAAGGTCGCTGGCTGGCGGACTCTGCTTCGTGGTGCTACACATTCTCTGCTCTCTCTGAATCTCTCTCTCCAAAATGTTTCCTCTTTTATAGGACTCCAGTAAACCAATCAAGACCCACTCAAATGGGTGGAGACATGTCATCCCTTAATCCAGTTTAACAACCATAATTGACTAAATCACATCAACCAGGGAGATGATCTCATTACAGTTTCAGATATACAGTATTGAATAGGGATTATTCTACCTTTATGAAATGGGATTTATATCAAAATATGGCTTTTCTTAGGGGGCATACTTCCTTTCAAACCAGCACAATTGGTATAGATGCCCAAAGATTATCTCAATCAAATTGACTTTCTGGACCCTGTCAAAACCTAACAGAACAAAAGCTTGATTTTGAAAGTCTAATAAAACAGCTATATACTGGCTTTAAAAGCTTTAAAGATAAGAAAACTCATGCACTATTATAAAATTGCTGAAGTTACTTCTAAAATTCTTTTATTCTCTTTTAGATATCTTGAATGTAAATTTGGAACTTGTTACATATTCTAAATATCTTGTGATTTTTCCTCCCCTCTTACATTATAAAATAAACCTTTAAAGAGAATTAACAATTAGTGATTGTCACAAAGAGATATTTCTTTCTCTTCTCAGCATGTTTGTATTCGTTATCTGTGATTTTCTTGATGTTCACTTTATCTAATAAACCTACTTCTAATTCCTTCACCTCTAGCACTAGTGACACCTTTATTAGTTTGCACTGTCAAAATACAAATTATATATCAATTTTATTTGAAAATGGAGATGGTGACCATTCTGAGCAGAAATTCTGAAACAAAGCCAGCAGACTTTGAAAAGTGTACTCTTATCGTTATTCATATTGGTGTGAAACATAAGTCTTTTGTCTATTTTGTCAGGTATTTGGTAGACACTCAATACCTACTTATTGGGTTATGAATTAATGGATCTTCCTTTTTAATAGTTGTAAAATACACTGGAAAATATAGGACACCAAAGTAATGGGAGGAGAGTTGGGGCATTTTGAGTCTAACAAGGAGAAGACATGGTGGGATTATATAATGCAAAATAATGAAGTTGTGAAAGCATTCAGATCAGATAGAAAGGGATTTATTTCAGTTTAGCATCTCTGAACATCATACCAAGACAGAGGAGGAGGGACACAAAACCAAGGGGGCAAAATTATGTGAGATAGAGTATCTCGGACATGTGTCTCTGACAGGAAATGATGGTTAGGAAGACACTGATCATAAGGATTGATAACATCATTATTGAAATAACATACATTTTCTTCATATAGATAGTCTCTTGGTCTCACAACAAACTTAAGAAATGGTTTCTATTTTTCTTCTCATTTTTCAAATGTGGAAATTGAGCCGTGGAGGGGTAACTTCCCCAAAGTTACACAACTGATGATTTGGTAAATCCAAAACCTGAAAGTCTTTGACAATGAATGTCATGTTGGAAAATGAAGTCATGCCTTTCCTCCATTGGCATTCAGCAACTTTGCAGTTCTTTCTCTCCCCCTAACCCCCTTCTGCAGGATATTTCCCTTTCATCTTGTTAAGGCCGTTGTACTAATGTTATAATGTTAATAACATCAAGGGCTTCTTTTCTCTTTCAGTGTCCAAGGTGATACTTATCATCTGCTAGGTCTTCAAGTAGTAGATAATGGTTGCTGGGGCCAAAGTCCCAGAATTCTTCACTAGCAACCTACTATGTCACAGATTGCTGGAGGAGCTATTTAGTGGGACTATAGTATAGTACTTTGGCCTCTGAACTTCTATGTGGACATCATGGCTCAGGTGAGGTGGACTGGATCGCTAGTAGGCAGTAAGCACTATTTTTGCCTAGATTGATACTTTAGTTTCCTTGGATGCTCAAACAAATACCATAAAATGCGTTGGGTTAAACAATGGGAATTTATTAACTCTTGGTTCTAAAGAATCATGAAAGCAATGCTTTCTTCCTGAAGACTGGTGTCCTGGGGCTGGCTGCTGGCAATCCTTGGTCCTGGGCTCCTCTGTCCCATGGCAGTGCATATGATGGCCTCTCCTGGCCTCTCTGTTCTCTTCCAGGTTTTGTTGATGTTCAGCTTCTTGCTACCCATGGCTTTTTTTTCTCTCTCTCTGTGTTTTTTATTCTGCTTAAAAAGGACTGCAGTAATAGAATTAAGATCTATTCTGATTGAGGTGGGCCACTCAGTAACCTTATCAAACTGAAGTAATCTTATCAAAAAGTCCTACTTACAATGAGTTTACCCCTGCAGGAATGGATTAAGTTTAAAACCATATTTTTCTAGGGTACGTAGCTTCAAACTACCACAAATGGAAACTGGTTCAAAGGACCTTCCCCATATATCTTTTCTCCTGAGCCTGAATCTGGTTTCTGCTGAAGCTTTTAAGGGTATGCACATAGAAGGGTGGGGATGAGGGGCTTCTTACATGCTGAGATAGGGAGTGATGAAAAGAAGGGATGTGGCCCATTTGTCATTACTAGTCATGGGGAAAAGAGAGAAAGGCCAAGAATAAGAATCTCATAAGAAGGAACCAGAGGAAGAAGGAACCAGTGTACATAGCTTATACATAGAGTCATTTAACTTCTCAGCTCATCAGTGGAAATTGAGGTCATTGATTTGAAACCTTTCTTCCTTTCTACATAGACATTTAGTGCTGTAACTTTTCCTTTAAGCACTGCTTAGATGCATCTCACAATCTTTAATATGTCATGTTTTCCTTTTTATTCAGTTTGAAATGCTTTCTAACATCCCCTTTGATTTCTTCTTTACTCCATGAGTTGTATTATTTAGTTTCCAAATGCCCGGGGATTTTCTAGGTATCTTTCTGTTGTTGACTTCTAATTTAATTTCACTGTGGTCATAGAAATGCTTTATATGACTTAAATCTTTTTAAATCTATTGAGACTAGTTTTATGGCCCAGAATATGGTCTATGTTAGTAAATATTCCATGTTCATTTAAAAAGAATGGCTACACCACTTTTGATGAATGGAATATTTATAAATTTTAATTAGTTCATGTTTATTGATAGTGTTGTTTAAGTTTCCTATATACCTACTGATTTTTCTGTTTACTTGTTCTATTGATTATTGAGAGAGGGGTGTTTAAATTTCCAAATGTAATTTGAAATTATTTCACCTGGCATCTGGTTTGCTTCAGGTATTTTGAAGCTTTCTGATAAGGTTCAAAAACATTTATGATTGTTATGTATTCTTCATGAATTGACTCCTTTATCATTACAAAATGACACTGTTTATCCTTGGCATTATTCTTTGCTGTGAAATCTACTTTGATATTAACATAGCTCCTCCAGCTTTATTTTGATTAGCATGGTATATGGTTTTCCACACTTTTACTTTGAACTTATTTGTGTCTTTAAATCTAAAGTGGGTTTCTTGTAGGCAGCATTTGGTTCTTGCTTTTTTATCTAATCTGACAATCTCAAAAATCATTAGAAGTTCTATTTATATTTAGTTTGTATTTCAAACTAAAACTTTTGGTATTATGTATGTGTGTGTGTTGCTTCATGTATATATTATATAAATAAAGGAATGTATATGTAATGGAGAACATGATAAAAAATTATTTTACTGTTGGGACAATCGATCAAAAAAGCTTTTGAAGCAAAGAGTTAAGAATAGAGTGGTATATGGGAAAAATGCACCTATTGCAAATTATAGACTATAGTTAACAGTAATATCTTAATATTCTTTCACCAACAGTAACAAATGTACAACACCAATACCAGGAGTCAATAATAGAGGTGATAGAGAGGTATGGGATGTTTGGGGTTTTCTCTCTCGCTCTCTCTCTTTTTTTTTTTTTTTTGGAGTAATGAAAATGTTCTAAAATTGGTTGAGGATTGCATGACTATGCAATGATATTGTGAGCCATTGATTGTATATTTTAGATGGATTTTATAGCAGGTGAATATATCTCAAAAATTGCATTAAAAAAAAGAGGGGGGAGGAAGCATGAAGACCACGAGTTTAGGGGAATGAGAACAGGGGGTCAGTTCCTTATTTCAGGTGAGCAGAAATAAGGATTGGACAGTACAACAATACAACTCTAATTGAGTGGCATCCCCTGATTGCATATGTGAATGATACTCCCTGGAATTGTGTTAAGCTATGGCCTTTGCTTGAGGATCCATCAGGTGGGAAGAATAACAGAACCATGTGTGAAAGAGGCTCTGAGGGGACTTGTTCCCAACTGGCACAAGGCCAAGCAAGCTGTCCTGACACACATTGTTGCCATGAAATATTGTTGTGTTAATTTCTTAGGGCTGCCATAACAAATTACCACAAACTTGGTGGCCTAAAACAATGGAAATTTATTATTTCTTCACCATTTTGGAGGCCAGAAGTTCAAAATCAAGGCTTCAGCAGGATTCCCCTCCATTGGCTCAAGGGAGCCTCTTCCAGCTTTTGGTGGCTGCTAGTGTTCCATGGCTTGTGACAACAAAGACTCCAGTCTGTGCCTCTGTCTTTACATGACCCATGTCTCTGTGAATCCTCCTCTTCTATCTCTTATAAGGACGCTTGTCATTAGATTTAGGGCCCACACTAAATCCAAGATGATTTCATCTCAAGATTCGTAATTAATTACATTCACAAAGATATTTATGCCATATAAAGTCACATTCTGAGATTCTGGGTAGATGTGAATTTTGGGGGGACATTATTTCAGTCCATGAAAACTGTCCACCTGAGGGAGCTGTGAAGACTGGGCAAAGTACTGGAGGGGTGGGGACTAAGAAAAAGAGACCTAGAAATTCACAGAGGGGTGCCCTTGAGTCGTGACTGAATAGTAAGCTGTGCAGATGTAGGATTTAAATGCATAGTGTGTTCAAAGTGCAAAGGCTTTATTTGGCAAAGGCAAAGTTGAAAGTACAATCTTTGAGAAGAAGCTATTTTATAAAAGCAAATGCTTACAAAACATGCTATTTATACAGTTCACTTGGGTAAACAAGTACATTCTGTTGAAGAATATTGTTAATTACCTATTTTTAAATGATAATTTTAAAGCCTACATGTGTATGTGGACTGCCTAAAAATTATCTTACTCTATGTCAGGCTTCGTGAATTTATTTTGTGAACGTCCAAAAGCAATCTAAAGCCTGATGTTTTCCGAGTTGCGGATTGAAGGTGTGAATTTCCCACAGCCCTTGTAGGGACCTGCTCTTGAATTCATTTCCCTGGCATGAGATAGCTCTCCCCAAAGCAATTTTGGAGGGAATAGTGAGTGCTGTAGAACCAGACATGAAGAAATGGGCCAACAAAATGATTTTAATCAGAGTTGTGTGGGAGCACATTTAATCACTGTGTAATAGAAGACTTTAAAGGAATAACACTTTGTTTAAGAGATTTATTGACTGAGAAGTTAATTTAAACTGGATTCTCTTTCTCCCTCTTCCCTGACTTTCCATTTCGGGAAAATTTGGCCAAATTTGAACTCAATATTTCTGTTTGTTAGCTAGTCCATAGACTAGCCGCCTTCCCCCCCCACACACACCGCCTCCGCCCCCAGCATCTTCATCCTTTGGGCTATAAATGGAAATTCACATGTTTTGGTTTTTGTCTTTGCAAGTTATACTTGTCTCTGACAATTCCCTTTTCGTTTGAGAAAAGCCAGAATGGTGCTGTGTATTCTCAGTCGTATTCTCACTGGTATCAAATGTCGCAGCTGGGTTGCATGAAGGTTTATTTGTATTATAATAGCATTTCCTTTAGAGCTCAAGGGGCCTCTATCTCTAAAATCACTTGTCTACAGGAACTTCAGGGAGAATAACTTGACCTTTTTTTAACGTAAATTTTCCAACTGTGTATCTCCCTCTGGATCTAGCTTCAGTTGGTTGTGCGTGTGTGTATGTATGTGTAAGAGAGAGACAGAGAGAGAGAGAGAGAGAGGCTTGAGCTTTTAGGTTAATGTGAAATCTGATTTTTCAAAGTGATATAATGTGCCTTTGATTTCCTACACAGAGAGAGGTTTCGTTGATTGTGATGATGAGTTAACTATAAGTGTTGTGGCAGGACAATTTACTGAGATAACTATGTATGTTCTTGCTTCCTGTGTTTTCCTTTCCCATCCCAGAAAGTTAGTCAAGTCTTTTGTGCTCCTTCCCAAAGGAAAAGTTTATATTATATTCCTTGGCAGAAGGAGGGTTCTAGGGCAACGTTCCAGTTTGCCCAGGCCTTGGAGGCTTCCCAGGATGCAGGCCTTTCAGTACAAAACCCAGGAGAATCCTGGGCGAATTGGAATGAGGTGCACACTGTAGGCAGAAGTCAGGTGCTCTCTGAAACTGTTGAACTGTATTCCAGTAACCTTGATTCTTGAAGATGATTGTATAACGATATAGTTTGTACAATGTGGCTGTGGGATTGTGAAATGTTGTGGTTGACAGCCCTTTTATCCAGGATATGGACAGATGAATAAAAAAATAAGGACAAAAAATAAATAAATAATAAGTGGGACAAGGGGTAAAAAACATTGGGTAGATTGCAATACTAATGGTCAGTGAGATGGAGGGGTAAGGGGTTTGGGATGTATGGGTTTTTTCTTTTTTTGTTTTTACATGGGCAGGCATCAGGAATTGAACCCGGGTCTCTGGCCGAGAATTCTGCCACTGAGCCACCGTTGCCCCACCCTCTTTTGTCTTTTTATTTCTTTTCCTGGAGTGATGCAAATGTTCTAAAAATGATCATGGTGATGAATACACAACTATGTGATCATATTGTGAACCACTGATTTTATATTTTGGGTGGACTGTATGGTGCTTAAAGATATCTCAAACAAATAAAAAATAAAATTAAAAAAGAAGTCAGGTACTTGACATTTCCCATCCTGGATTTTTTTCTAAACCCTGAGTTCACTGACGAGAGATGTCCCTAAGGGCAAGGGGAGAGAGGGATATCATTTTCAAGGAAACTTCTAATTGATATATAATATACATAGGGAAATATGCACAAATTATAAGTGTGCAATTCTAAAAAGTTTCACCAAATGAACACACATACATGTAACTAGCACCTAGATCACAAAAGAGAAAATTTCTGTAGGCCCCAAAACCCTCTCATGGCACTTTCTGTCACTATTCCCTTCAAAGAACCATTATCCTTACTTACAACACTTTAGTTTTGCCTGTTTCAAAAATTTATGCAGAGAACTACATATATAGTCTGTATTCTTATTTTTAGTTTCTTTCATTCAATGATATGTTTACAAGACTCATCCATATTGCGTCATTAGTTTGTTCCTCCTCATTGCTGCATAATATTCCATTGTATTAATATATCACAATTTATTTATACATTCTACTTTTGATGGACAATTGGATTGTTTCCAATTTGGGGCTGTTATGAAGGGTGCTACTATGAATACTTTTGAAGGTAAGGAGAAAGGGATTTGACACAATGTCAGGGAGGAAGTAATGATTAGAGGGATGGCTGTATGGTAGACATAGGGAGGCAAGACCTGAGCCGGGGATTTTCCACCTCTGTGAATTCTATGACACCTGCAGGCATTAAAGCAGGGAACTGCTATATCAAACAGCCCTTTTCCCTACAAGTCCTGGATTCTAATGTGACAATAAGAGGGGAGCTGTTCTGATAATGATGGAGAACATCTGTCCAGTGTGAATGGAGACCCGAAACAGAATTTAAGATGATTTATAGAGAACAAAGAAATGCCATATTTCCTGTATGTAGCAGAACAGTATCTTGAAATGTAAATGTTTTCCATGATGGGTAATTCCTTTTAATCCCCACAGCCTTTCCCTTATTAAAATGAGGAGGAAGAGAGAAAAGAGAATAATTTACTTAAAAATATTTTTTTATCATGATAACCTATATATGACATAAAATTTCCCATTTTAACCACTTTCAAATGTACAATTCAGTGCTATTACTGACACTCACAATGTTGTGCTCTCATCACGCCATCCATTAGAGAATCATTTACTTTTGTGTTACAAAATAGGCTTTTGAAGCTCTCTGCAGAGTTGACATTTATGAGTGAAGAGGTTTGGGGGTTGAAAGAGCCTGAGGTTTGGGTATCAAAAGCCAAGGCCCTGAAGCCTTCAGGGTAGACAGATCTGGAAGAACACCAGATCAATGACTGCTGCCTAAAGCTATATAAAGGCTTCCCGGGACTAGAAGAGAGGTGAGTCAGAAGGGAAAAAGAAATTCACAGTGTGTTCCTGAGAAGGAGCTCTGTGCTCTGTCTGCACTTCCCCACCCCACCTAGGCAAAGAGAATGAAAGGGTAGAAACAACAGCTGTACTGGCAGTACAAGCGACTAACTAACTGTTGCTTGTAGCAGACGCTGGCAGTGCCCCATCCATGCCCCTCAGACCTTAACCATTTCTGTGTGCTCTCTGGCTTCCACTGGCAAGTAGCTGCATCTCTGCATCTGAAGGTTTCTTTTCCTGGAATTGCTTTGCTTAGTACGGCAGGCCAGAGATGCCAGAAAATCAACTCCCTGAGAGTGGCCCTCAGCCAAAAACTTTCATTATAATTATTATACCCCATTAAAAATTATAACTGATGATTAATACTCTAGCTCCTTCACTCCTCGGGAATAATTCTTTTGTTTTGTTTTTACATTTTTATTCTGGTAACACATACAACCGAAAATTTCCCATTTTATGCACTTTCAGATATGCAATTCAGTGGTATTAATTATACTTACAATGTGATGCCAACAACACCATTACCCATTACCAAAACTTTTCCATCACCCCAAACAGAAACTCTGTACCAATTATGCATTAACCCCCCCACCATGCCCCACTGCCACCCAGCCCCTAGTAACCTGTATTCTAGTTTCTGATTCTATGAATTTGCATATTCAAGGTATTTCATATCAGGGAGATCATATGATATTTGTCCATTTGTGTCTGCCTTATTCCACTCAACTTGATGTCTTCAAGGTTCATCTATGTTGTAGCATGCACCAGACTTCATTCCTTTTCACAACCAGATAATATTGCATTGTGTGTATATGCCACATTTTATTCATCCAGTCATTGACTGATGGACTCTTGGATTGCTCCCATCTTTTGGCAATTGTGAATAATACCACTATGAACACCGGAGCGCAAATATCTATTTGAGCCCCTGCTTTCAATCCTTTTGGGAATATATCTAGAAGTGGGATTGCTGAGTCAAATGGTAACCAAGGAACAGCCAAACTTGCCTTTACCAGTGGCTGTATGATTTTACATTCAGGTGGGATAATTCCGAGGTGCATGCTTTATGCTGGTCCCCCAGAGTTGCCCCCTGGGGTTAACCTCCAGACGCCCACCACAGTAGCTGACTTAATAATATACCGTTACCTTCCCTGCCTCACTAACCCCCATGCCACTACAAGTGTTTTCCATATCTCCCAAATGAACTATTTGCACTTGAATCCTTATCTCAGGGTTTGCTTCAGGAGGTGCCCAACCTAAGGCACAACTCTTTCAAATACTTAAAGAGGCAAGTGTTCCTTTTTTTTTTTTTTTGGATGCTGTATGGTGGGGGTGACATTTCCATGTGACTCTCCTGTTATTGCAGCACTATTTATTGAATTTTGGGGGTGGGGGGGGTTAGGGGAGAAGTGCTCGGGCCAGGAATTGAACCTGTGTTTCCTGCATGGCAGGCAAGAATTCTACCACTGAACTACACTTGCACCCCTATGTGTTCCTTTTTTTTTGGGCATGGGCAGACTCCGGGAATCGAACCCGGGTCTCTGGCATGGCAGGCAAGAACTCTGCCGCTGAGCCATCATTGCCCGCCCTAGTGTTCCTTTTTAATAGGCTCATTAAGACTAAGGGAAATGGGCTTGTGCAAGTCAGAAAGGGGAACGTCGGCGGCTAAGTCCCTGGGACCTTTAGTACAATATTGAAGTTAGGGAGTGAAACAGAATGGTGACTTCACATGTGCTCTGAAGACAGTCAACAAGATACTACAGATCAACAAGGATGATGTAACTCCCCCTACACTGTAAAGTGGTATGCCTTATCCAGAATGGAAGTTTCAAAGATGCCTTGGATGTCATCAATACTTACACCAAAGTGTTAGCCAATAACTTTCTTTACTTTGGAAAGGTATATTGCAAGTACAGGCTGAACAGAATTGAGAATGCTTTGAAGACAAAAGAAAAGTGCCAACCAGCAGACAAACAAACTAAAGGAGCTTTATGGATAAGTGTTATACCAATTGGAACACTATGATGAATACTTAGATCTTGTCCAAAACTCCCAAGATGATTATAGTGAGGAGAGAAAAAAAAAAAAAAACAGCAGTTGTTGCAGCTCAACACAATTGAGAAGAGTGGTTCAAAAGAATTTGGAGGCACCATGAACTATGCTACAATGCTGCATGTGCACTGGTAGGACAAGGCCAGCTGAACCAGGCAATGAAAATCCTACAAAAAGCTGAAGATCTTTGCCACCATTCATTATAAGATGCTGATGAAGCTAAGAAAGTCCACAGGCAGAACTGGCCATCATTCACGATCAGATGGCCTATCTTCTGCAACTTCAGGGTCATACAGAGGAAACTTTGCAACTTTACAATCAGATAATAAAACTAAAGCCAACAGATGTGAGATTGCTAGCTATAATTGCAGATAGCATCATTACCATAAACAAGGACCAAAATGTCTTTTACTCTAAGAAGGTGAAATTAACAGCGCAGAGGAAGCCAGAATTTAAGCTTTCCAAGAAAAAAACTGCAAGCCCTAGAATTGAACAAATTTTATTCGGTATGTACACAAGGCAAACAGAACAATGCTACAAAATATCCACCAGTCTACTGCCCCAAAGTCCCCAAGCATCTCCTACCTGTGCTAATCTAAGCTGCCCAGCTCTGCCATGAAAAGCAACACAAGAGCAATAGCGCTGCTTCAGGAATTTTCAGATCAGCATCCAGAAAATGCAGTTGAAATAAAGCTGACCATGGAACAGCTGAAAATTTCCCACGGTAATATTTACAAAACATGCTTAATATTGAGAAGCATAAAGGAGTTAAAGCATAAACCAGGCATGTTATCTGCATTAGTGACCATGTACAGCCATAAGGAAGCTACTGATAGTGCCAATGAGGTTTTCACACAAGCTACCCAGTGATATCAAAATCATCAGCCCAAATCTCCTACTCATCTATTTGTCCTTGATAAGAAGCTGCAAATGTCAAACTCAAATATAGGTGGAAGAAGGAGGCAATCAGTGACTTTTAACTATGGAAACAAAATCCAAAAGATGTTCATACTCTGGCACAGCTTATTTCTGCCTACTCACTTGCAGAATCTGAGAAAACCAAAGTTCTTCGTAAATACTTACCCTCATCCAATTACTATTCTTTAAAAGTAGATGTTGAGGCTCTTGAAAATTCTCCTGGTGCTACATACATTCAGAAGAAGGGTGCTAAAGTTGCTGGAGATCAAAGGAGCAAGGACAGGGAGATTTGAAAAAGAAAGGAAAACTGAATTATGACTCAAAAGTTACCCCAGATCCAGAAAGATGGTTACCAGTGAGGAAACATTCTTACTACTGAGGAAGAAAGAAGGGTAAAAAGAAACATCATATTGGAAAACAGATGCAGGGAACAACTACAGGAGCTTCATCTGAACTGAATCCCAGTAAAACTGTGAGCAGTCCACCCACCTCCCTAAGACCTAGCTGTGTAGCAACAGTATCTGCCTCCATAAGTAACATCATACCCCCAAGACACCAGAAAGGGCAGGGGCTCCAGCAACAAAAAAGAAACAACAGCAGAAATAGAACCGTGGAAAAAGTGACTGGTAATTAGAACATTCTAGTTGCAGGAGATGACACTAGGAACATAACAGTAACACAGCAATACGAAAAAAAATATTAAGGGGAGGAATAAGAGAAAAGAAATAAAATTTGAAAGACAATACCACTCTTTGATCTAGACAAGAGGAGCCCTATCCTGGATCCATACTTCAGAGGACTCTAGCACTCTACTGACCATGCCACTCCCTACAGGGAAGATGGTGACCAGTGGAGCCAGAATTAAAGCACACTCTCCTGACTTCTACTTCAGCACTCTTCTCACTGTACCGCATTGTCTGTGAAATAAAGTTAATATTGCTATTTTCAACAAATGTATAAATCCAAATTTTCTAAGCTGCTATTCTTAAATGAATCATTAAAAAGAAAGAACTCTAAAAAAAAAAAAAAAAAGACTAAGGGAAAGGGGAGAAGGTGGTTCCCCCTACGCTTATCAGATTTTTCTGTGGTTCCTTGTCTAAGGATTATCTGATTAATAGCATCTACTAACACTCCGGGCAGATAATTTCCTCAAGTGCTTTGATTTTTTTGCTCTGAGCTCATCTTCAATGGGAGTTATCTTCCATGAGAGTCCTCTATATGCCCTAGGTTGAGGAGATGTCTCTACTAGATGGCTTGACAGTTGCCTCTGTTCTGGCTCTGCAAATGTCATAGATTGAATATCAGTTTTAAGTAAGTTTCACACTCCGAAGTAGTGTGAATCTGCACCCACTCCCAGGCACAGATCAAGCTTGGGGTTCCAGTTTCTTTCAGGTGTCTCTATTTCCTCCAGCAGCTCAGGAAGGGTACTGTGTTCGTGTACATGCTGCTTCTACTCTCTTGAGTAGGGTCAGGGAAACCCCCTCCTGAGAGCCTAGGTCCAGTTTCCCAATTTGACTTATTCCTTTAACCTGGAATCCAGTCAGTCTTATTCATGTGTGGATAGCCCAGCCCCTGAAGTGTGTCTCCAGGACCAATACTCTCAAAGCTGCTAGACTTCAGTTCCTTCTCGCTGCTTTGATTATGACACCTATTATTCTCCTGGCGCCTAAAGATTTGCTTTTGTGCTCAATTATGTTTTTTTTATTAATTAACGGAAAAAAAGAAATTAACCCAACATTTAGAAATCATACCATTCTACATATGCTATCAGTAATTCTTAACATCATCACATAGATGCATGATCATCGTTTCTCAGTACATTTGCATCGGTTTAGAAGAACTAGCAACACAACAGAAAAAGATATAGAATGTTAATATAGAGAAAAAAATAAAAGTAATAACAATAGTAAAAAAAAAAAGACAAACAAATAACCAGACAGACAAAAACAAAAAAAACAAAAAAACAAAAACAAACAAACAAACAAACAAAAAACCTATAGCTCAGATGCAGCTTCATTCAGTGTTTTAACATGATTACTTTACAATTAGGTATTATTGTGCTGTCCAGTTTTGAGTTTTTGTATCTAGTCCTGTTGCACAGTCTGTATCCCTTCAGCTCCAATTACCCATTATCTTACCCTGTTTCTAACTCCTGCTGGACTCTGTTACCAATGACATATTCCAAGTTTATTCTCGAATGTCCGTTCACATCAGTGGGACCATACAGTATTTGTTCTTTAGTTTTTGGCTAGACTCACTCAGCATAATGTTCTCTAGGTCCATCCATGTTATTACATGCGTCATAAGTTTATTCTGTCTTAAAGCTGCATAATATTCCATTGTATGTATATACCACAGTTTGTTTAGCCACTCGTCTGTTGATGGACATTTTGGCTGTTTCCATCTCTTTGCAATTGTAAATAACGCTGCTATAAACATTGGTGTGCAAATGTCCGTTTCTGTCTTTGCCCTTACGTCATTTGAGTAGATACCCAGCAATGGTATTGCTGGGTCGTATGGCAATTCTATATTCAGCTTTTTGAGGAACCGCCAAACTGCCTTCCACAGTGGTTGCACCATTTGACATTCCCACCAACAGTGGATAAGTGTGCCTCTTTCTCCACATCCTCTCCAGTGCTTGTCATTTTCTGTTTTGTTGATAATGGCCATTCTGGTGGGTGTGAGATGATATGTCATTGTGGTTTTGATTTGCATTTCTCTAATGGCCAGGGACATTGAGCATCTTTTCATGTGCCTTTTGGCCATTTGTATTTCCTCTTCTGGTAGATGTCTGTTCAAGTCTTTTTCCCATTTTGTAATTGGGTTGGCTGTCTTTTTGTTGTTGAGTTGGACAATCTCTTTATAAATTCTGGATACTAGACCTTTATCTGATATGTCATTTCCAAATATTGTCTCCCATTGTGTAGGCTGTCTTTCTACTTTCTTGATGAAGTTCTTTGATGCACAAAAGTGTTTAATTTTGAGGAGCTCCCATTTATTTATTTCCTTCTTCAGTGCTCTTGCTTTAGGTTTAAGGTCCATAAAACCACCTCCAATTGTAAGTTTCATAACATATCTCCCTACATTTTCCTCTAACTGTTTTATGATCTTAGACCTAATGTTTAGATCTTTGATCCATTTTGAGTTAACTTTTGTATAGGGTGTGAGATATGGGTCTTCTTTCCTTCTTTTGCATATGGATATCCAGTTCTCTAGGCACCATTTATTGAAGAGACTGCTCTGTCCCAGGTGAGTTGGCTTGACTGCCTTATCACAGATAGATGAGAGGGTCTATATCTGAGCACTCTATTCGATTCCATTGGTCGATATATCTATCTTTATGCCAATACCATGCTGTTTTGACCACTGTGGCTTCATAATATGCCTTAAAGTCAGGCAGCGCAAGACCTCCAGCTTCGTTTTTTTTCCTCAAGATGTTTTTAGCAATTCGGGGCAGCATGCCCTTCCAGATAAATTTGCTTATTGGTTTTTCTATTTCTGAAAAATAAGTTGTTGGGATTTTGATTGGTATTGCATTGAATCTGTAAATCAATTTAGGTAGGATTGACATCTTAACTATATTTAGTCTTCCAATCCATGAACACGGTATGCCCTTCCATCTATTTAGGTCTTCTGTGATTTCTTTTAACAGTTTTTTGTAGTTTTCTTTATATAGGTTTTTTGTCTCTTTAGTTAAATTTATTCCTAGGTATTTTATTCTTTTAGTTGCAATTGTAAATGGGATTCATTTCTTGATTTCCCCCTCAGCTTTTTCATTGCTAGTGTATAGAAATGCTACAGATTTTTGAATGTTGATCTTGTAACCTGCTATTTTGCTGTACTCATTTATTAGCTCTAGTAGTTTTGTTATGAATTTTTCCGGGTTTTCGACGTATAGTATCATATCGTCTGCAAACAGAGATAGTTTTACTTCTTCCTTTCCAATTTTGATGCCTTGTATTTCTTTTTCTTGTCTAATTGCTCTGGCTAGAATCTCCAACACAATGTTGAATAATAGTGGTGATAGTGGACATCCTTGTCTTGTTCCTGATCTTAGGGGGAAAGTTTTCAATTTTTCCCCATTGAGGATGATATTAGCTGTGGGTTTTTCATATATTCCCTCTATCATTTTAAGGAAGTTCCCTTGTATTCCTATCTTTTGAAGTGTTTTCAACAGGAAAGGATGTTGAATCGTGTCAAATGCCTTCTCTGCATCAATTGAGATGATCATGTGATTTTTCTGCTTTGATTTGTTGATATGGTGTATTACATTAATTGATTTTCTTATGTTGAACCATCCTTGCATACCTGGGATGAATCCTACTTGGTCATGATGTATAATTCTTTTAATGTGTTGTTGGATACGATTTGCTAGTATTTTATTGAGGATTTTTGCATCTATATTCATTAGAGAGATTGGTCTATAGTTTTCTTTTTTTGTAATATCTTTGCCTGGTTTTGGTATGAGGGTGATGTTGGCTTCATAGAATGAATTAGGTAGTTTTCCCTCCACTTCGATTTTTTTGAAGAGTTTGAGGAGAGTTGGTACTAATTCTTTCTGGAATGTTTGGTAGAATTCACATGTGAAGCCATCTTGTCCTGGACTTTTCTTTTTAGGAAGCTTTTGAATGAGTAATTCAATTTCTTTACTTGTGATTGGTTTGTTGAGGTCATCTATGTCTTCTTGAGTCAAAGTTGGTTGTTCATGCCTTTCCAGGAACCCGTCCATTTCATCTAAATTGTTTTATTTATTAGCGTAAAGTTGTTCATAGTATCCTGTTATTAGCTCCTTTATTTCTGTGAGGTCAGTAGTTATGTTTCCTCTTCCATTTCTGATCTTATTTATTTGCATCCTCTCTTCTTCTTTTTGTCAGTCTTGCTAAGGGCCCATCAATCTTACTGATTTTCTCATAGAACCAACTTCTGGTCTTATTGATTTTCTCTATTGTTTTCATGTTTTCAATTTCATTTATTTCTGCTCTAATCTTTGTTATTTCTTTCCTTTTGCTTGCTTTGGGATTCGTTTGCTGTTCTTTCTCCAGTTCTTCCAAGTGAACAGTTAATTCCTGAATTTTTGCCTTTTCTTCTTTTCTGATATAGGCATTTAGGGCAATAAATTTCCCTCTTAGCACTGCCTTTGCTGCGTCCCATAAGTTTTGATATGTTGTGTTTTCATTTTCATTCGCCTTGAGGTATTTGCTAATTTCTCTTGCAATTTCTTCTTTGACCCACTCGTTGTTTAAGAGTGTGTTGTTGAGCCTCCACGTATTTGTGAATTTTCTGTCACTCCACCTGTTATTGATTTCCAACTTCATTCCTTTATGATCCGAGAAAGTGTTGTGTATGATTTCAATCTTTTTAAATTTGTTAAGACTTGCTTTGTGACCCAGCATATGGTCTATCTTTGAGAATGATCCATGAGCACTTGAGAAAAAGGTGTATCCTGCTGTTGTGGAATGTAATGTCCTATAAATGTCTGTTAAGTCTAGCTCATTTATAGTAATATTCAGATTCTCTATTTCTTTATTGATCCTCTGTCTAGATGTTCTGTCCATTGATGAGAGTGGTGAATTGAAGCCTCCAACTATTATGGTATATGCATCTATTTCCCTTTTCAGTGTTTACAGTGTATTCCTCACGTATTTTGGGGCATTCTGGTTCGGTGCATAAATATTTATGATTGTTATGTCTTCTTGTTTAATTGTTCCTTTTATTAGTATATAGTGTCCTTCTTTGTCTCTTTTAACTGTTTTACATTTGAAGTCTAATTTGTTGGATATTAGTATAGACACTCCTGCTCTTTTCTGGGTGTTATTTGCATGAAATATCTTTTCCCAACCTTTTACTTTCAACCTATGTTTATCTTTGGGTCTAAGATGTGTTTCCTGTAGACAGCATATAGAAGGATCCTGTTTTTTAATCCATTCTGCCAATCTATGTCTTTTGATTGGGGAATTCAGTCCATTAACATTTAGTGTTATTACTGTTTGGATAATATTTTCCTCTACCATTTTGCCTTTTGTATTATATATATCATATCTGATTTTCCTTCTTTCTACACTCTTCTCCATACCTCTCTCTTCTGTCTTTTTGTATCTGACTCTAGTGCTCCCTTTAGTATTTCTTGCAGAGCTGGTCTCTTGGTCACAAATTCTTTCAGTGACTTTTTGTCTGAGAATGTTTTAATTTTTCCCTCATTTTTGAAGGCCAATTTTGCTGGATATAGGAGTCTTGGTTGGCAGTTTTTCTCTTTTAGTAATTTAAATATATCATCCCACTGTCTTCTAGCTTCCATGGTTTCTGCTGAGAAATCTACACATAGTCTTATTGGGTTTCCCTTGTATGTGATGGATTGTTTTTCTCTTGCTACTTTCAAGATCCTCTCTTTCTCTTTGACCTCTGACATTCTAACTAGTAAGTGTCTTGGAGAACGCCTATTTGGGTCTAATCTCTTTGGGGTGCGCTGCACTTCTTGGATCTGTAATTTTAGGTCTTTCATAAGGTTGGGAAATTTTCAGTGATAATTTCTTCCATTAGTTTTTCTCCTCCTTTTCCCTTCTCTTCTCCTTCTGGGACACCCACAACACGTATATTTGTGCGGTTCATATTGTCCTTGAGTTCCCTGATACCCTGTTCAAATTTTTCCATTCTTTTCCTGATAGTTTCTGTTTCTTTTTGGAATTCAGATGTTCCATCCTCCAAATCACTAATTCTATCTTCTGTCTCTTTAAATCTATCATTGTAGGTATCCATTGTTTTTTCCATCTTTTCTACTTTATCCTTCACTTCCATAAGTTCTGCGATTTGTTTTTTCAGTTTTTCTATTTCTTCTTTTTGTTCAGCCCATGTCTTCTTCATGTCCTCCCTCAATTTATCGATTTCGTTTTTGAAGAGGTTTTCCGTTTCTGTTCATATATTCAGCATTAGTTGTCTCAGCTCCTGTATCTCATTTGAACTATTGGTTTGTTCCTTTGACTGGGCCATATTTTCAATTTTCTGAGCGTGACCCGTTATCTTGTGCTGGCGTCTGGGCATTTAGTCAGATTTCCCTGGGTGTTGTACCCCACAGTTTGAAAGACTTTTCTGTGAAATCTCTGGGTTCTGTTTTTCTTATCCTGCCCAGTAGGTGGCGCTCATGGCACTCGTTTGTCTGTGGATCACACCAGTAAAAGGTGCTGTGGGTCCTTTAACTTTGGAAAACTCTTGCCGTGGGGGAGGTTCGCCAGCCTAAGCGGCTTGGAAGAGTGCCAGCCGGCCCAGGGGTCTGAATGTGGGGAGGGTCGCCAGCCGCTGCAGCCCGGGAGAGCGCCCGTCCGAATTTCCTAGTCGGCCCGGGGCGCCACGCGTGGCGGGAGGGCGCTAGCCGCCACGGGCCGGGAGAGTGCACCGTTCCCAGCCGGACCGGGAAGTCACGTGTTTGGAAGGGACCCCCCCGATCACCTTTCTCCGCGGCCTGGGGATTTCCGATCCAATTCTCTCAGTTGGTCCGGGGGGCCGCGCATGGTGGGGGCGCCAGCCGCCGTGGCTTGAGGGGACTGCCTGCCCAATTCTGCCAGCTGGCCCGGGAAGGAGGAGGGGAGGGACTCCGGCAGCTTGCCGCCCCACCCGGGGAAGCCCGCTCCCCTCGGCGATCTCACCGGAGCAGGTTCTCCCAGCCAGTCAGCCGTTCCGGGATGGGGTACGCTGTCTTTTTTATCTCTGTCGTGGCTCCGGGAGCTGTTCTGTATCGTTTCTACTCCCCTAGTAGCTGTTCTGGAGGAGGAAAGGTGAGGATGGCAAGGCTATCGAGGACGGTGGCGGAGGAGCCAGTGAAGGCGGAAGAGGGCATGGTGGTGGTTGGAGAGCTGCTGGAGTAGGAGGAGAAAGGGAAGGATAAGATGGCGGATGGAGCACCGCTGGAGCAGAAGGGGAAAGAGAAGGGCAAGATGGCGGCGGGAGCACTGGCGGAGAAGGGGGAAGAGGAGGGCTAGATGGCAGCGGGAGCACTGGCGGAGAAGGAGGAAGAGGAGGGCTAGATGGCGGCGGGAGCGCCGGTGGAGAAAGAGGAAGAGGAGGGCTAGATGGCGGCAGAAGCGCCGGAGGAGAAGGGGAAGAGGAGGGGTAGATGGCGGCGGGAGCGCCGGCGGAGAAGGGGGAAGAGGAGGGCTAGATGGCGGCGGGAGCGCCGGAGGAGAAGGGGAAGAGGAGGGGTAGATGGCGGCGGGAGCGCCGGCGGAGAAGGGGGAAGAGGAGGGCTAGATGGCGGCGGGAGCGCCGCCGGTGGAGAAAGAGGAAGAGGAGGGCTAGATGGCAGCGGGAGTGCCGGCGGAGAAGGGGGAAGAGGAGGCTCAATTATGTTTTAATCGAAAATTACTTTTTCATTTTTTATCTAGCTTTTCTATATTAGGAGAGAAGGGACTCTATCATCTTGTATCAGGCAAAAATAAATAGTGATGGTGAGTCAAAGCAGCATAAACTCTAAGCATGTCCCCCAGCCCACAATGAAGACACTTTTCCACATTATACAGAGTAGATTAGCTACTCATTGTCCATTCTGGACTAGGATCTTGACTTTAATGTATCCCGAAGGCTTCTCAGAGCAAAAAACCCTCAAAAAGGAATTTAAGCCTTTGTTTAAAGTACTTAGGCTTTGTTTCAAGATTTCAAAAATCCCAGGAACAATTACTTAGGCAGATGTCATGGTCAGTTTATCTGAGCGGTTTCTTTCCCCAGAAGTCTCTGCAAGAGCAAAGGTCTTCCCAAATACTTGACATGGCCCAAGATGAGGGCCTAGCCTTGACATGAGGTAAGATGCAGCATAAGATGTCTCTCCTAATTCTAGAGTATTTAACCTCAGGCATCATAGGTCTTTTCCTGCTCCAACATATATTGGCAAGCCCATCTTGAAGGGTAATCTGGTAAAGAGAAAGCTCAAGGATATCATAGGTATCAAAGAATAAAAATTTTCAATAGTCAAAAACATGACTGTCCTACAAATATAGAATGGACACATGTTAACGTTTATTCAATTCATTAATGAGGGAGCCAATAAGATGGTAAAGCTGGTTCAAAGAACATTTTGAAGATGGCATATTTGTAGTCCACCAGGAAAGGCATTTTGAAATATGTTTATCAATTTAAAGACAAAACCAGGTAATGTTCAAAGGGTAATGAAATTGTAATTTTGCAGTTACATTTTCTACTGGACAGAAATATTAAAAATATAACTTCAAAGTCCAAACCCTTAATTAAAAGTAAATGGCAGGGGGTGGGCCACTGTGGCTGAGCAGGCAGAGTTCTCGCCTGCCATGCTGGAGACCCAGGTTCGATTCCCAGTGTCTACCCATGCAAAAAAAAAAAAAAAAAGTAAATGCAAAGCCATGTACAAATATATTCCAGTAAATAATTAAATAATCCTTAAATGATCCTGTGAACACACCAATATGGCATTAAAAGGACATGCAATACAACTTTTTCACTTATTTCTTGAGTTTTAAATAACAATAGTTAGGACTTGTAGCTGTACAATGTCCTAGCTTGTGAGCATTTACCTACATCCTCAGACCCAGTTTCTTCATCTGTAAAAGTAGGGTAATAATATCTATCTTGTCTGATTGTTTTAGTTTTTTCTTGCTTCCCAACTAATGGAGACCAGCGGAGATAAACATCTGGTTAGACAGGAGGTGGAGTTGGGTGACTTTTACACTCACCCTGAGCAGAGGCCTGATGGTTCTAGGGTATGGGTCAGAAAATGGACGAAAGCCTGGATCGCTGTATCTGAGGGTTGGGAAACCTAGAAGGAAAACCAAGTGAAAATGAGCAGCAACTCTAAGGAGTGGTCAGAAATAGAAGGAATCCAGAGATCAAGCCAGGAATATGTGCCACCCTAAGTCACACACAGTTTGGAGCTCAAAAAGGAAAATAGTGGGGGAAAGAGAATAAGAGTGAACCAGAACCTGAATTCTGGAAGGTGGCAGCTTTCTTTCTATTCAGTTTTGTCAATAGCGTGGGATGACCTATGCTTGCAGATCAGGGTTACCCTTGAAAAATGAGTAGTATAAAGGTTGAAAAGAATTTACACCAGGCACCTTGTTTAGTACTTGAAAATAGCAGGTGCTTATAAACTACAGCAGTGATTATATTTTTTATTTGCTCTCTTCTCAGTGGAGATTGTAGTTGAGACGATTTTCTTTAGAAGGGAACTATAAGTATAAAAGTCTCTATGAGTTACTTGTTCAGTTATGGAAGGTATTCATATTACTGATGAAGATGAGGTGGACATCTGCTGATTTTGCTTGTTGTGGCAAGCATGGAAGGATGCCACTTGCATTTTTCTTTAAGGAAGACAGCCTCTGACTGCAGTGCCTTCAGGATTGGCCTCAGCAGAGAATGATGCCCCACACATGTAACTGAGAAGTTTGTATTTAAGAAATGATTATGATAACTGAGTTGTTATATAGATATTTCTTTTTGCTTTTTAGTATATTAGAACAGCCAGAGGGAAATACTGAAATTTCTGAACTGTAATCCAGCTCCTTAATCTCTGATAATGATTGTATAGCTATATAGTCTTTATCTTGTGATTGTAAAAACCTGTGGCTGACCCTCACTTGTACCCCTTTATCCTGTTTTTCAGCTTTAGAGTCTTATGATCAGTAAAGACAGCTTTAAATTTTTATTAATGAGAGGCCTTGAGTCAGCCCAGAACTAACCCACCCCAATTCCAAAACTATATGGCTAGACAAAGCTGGATTTAACTAAAATTGGCCCACCTGACATATGCAGTAGCTTATGTAATCAATCTAGGCATGCTCAATAATTAGATCATCTCTAACCTCCTCATCTCTACCATTGTGCTCATTATCTTAAAATCTGCACATCTCTTGGTACTATAAAACCACCAGAATTACTGCAGTTCTTTGGGGAGACAGATTTTTTAGGCTGATAGGCCCTCTGATCTCTGGCTTCACATTTAGCAATAATTTCTTTCTCTCTTTGAAATTCTCAGGAATTCTCTGCAACACAGAGCAGAGAACCCACTGCTTTTGATCAGTATCACACATAATCCTGAGGCCCTGCTTGGCCAAGGCCAGCCCCCACACAATGCCTGAGCATACTGCGGCTATGAGGGCCATGCCATTTCTGCCCAATCTAAGTCTTCACTAACAGCAATTCCTGATCCCGAGCTCCCCGTTGCGTTGGCTGAGACTTTGTCAGATATGCATTGCAGTCTAAGGCTTTCTATGTCCAATTCTGCTCCCTTCTCCCCAGTTTTTTCCCCCTTAGCTATAAGATCTGCGTCATGACCTAGAAAGGCTTTCCCAGTTGATTCTGATTCCTCCCTCTTTATTTTTCCCGTGTTAAGCCACCAATAAAACTTTTTGCATTCCTAACTCCGTCTCACTATTTGCTTTCCAGGAGACTTGAACTGACGCAGTTCATACTGGGAGTGGTCACGCACCTTCTGACTGGGCAGTGGAGGACCCCATCCTGGGCAGTTTCTCAAGCATGGGTAGTTCCTGGCCCAAGGTTGTAGCTTCATTACGAAAACTGTCACGGGCGGTGATTTGGGAGAACATTCGGTAAAAGAGGAATGCTCTGGCCCAGGTATTGATTTGAAAAGTATGTGGATGAGGAGGTAGCAGTGCTTATAAGAGGAAAGGAATTGGCGGGTTGCTACCAAGTTTCACTGACACCCTACAGAGAGATCATGAAAAGCCCAGGATAGATAATAACCAATTGAAAAAGAGGTGTGAAGGCCAGAGGGTCTCTTTAGGAGATTATCTAGAGGACAGCAGAAAAAGCTAGACAAAACTCAGAAGTTAATAGTAATATTCACTGACCTTCAAAGATGACTGAATGCTCAACCAAGATAGTCTATTATGTCAAGGTCAGTGCCCTATTTGGGGGCAACCTGTGACTCCAGAACATGGGATGGAGATATATGGGTTGAAGCTTCCAAAGCTTTTGGCTCCCCAGAGATACCTGTGAGTCCTGAGAGCCTTCTGAGCTGGCCCACCCCTTCCTATTAATATCTTCCTATTAAGCCCACCCCAGTATAGGGAGATACTACAGCATCTTCTCCCCTACAAGGCAACAGGGTCTCCCCTCATGATCTTCCCCCACTTTATCTCCTGGTTGCCAGGCCAATAATTAGAATTAAGGTGCAGCTTAACTCATCTGGTGAAGTGCTGGGCCCAATAAAGGAAAAAAAGAACCATACCCCAAAGGGGTCGCAAGACCTGTCAAGTTTTACAGGCAGAAGTGAGTGTACTCGCCCATGGACTGAATTTTGAGGGTGATTGATCAATAGGGCCAAAAATTTTGACCAGATAAGGGAAAGTCTATTGTCTTGGCAAGGATCCCAGGGCATGGTTCACTGGAGAAAGTGGTAACCCGAGAACAAAATCGAAATGCCAGAATTGCCATATCAAATGGTAGTGGAAAGAATAAAGAGTCTGAGAGTAGTGGCAGATTGGAATGCATATATGATATGAAACTAGAAGACACCTCCTATCCCCACCCTGAGTGAATTATGCTCACAGCAAGGCCCAGGAACACCCCATTCACCAAGGCCTTACATACAGCACTGGAAAGAGGGCATTGGCATCACTAATGTTACAGGACAAAGATGGTGGATTTTCTGCCTGATGAGCTCAAATGACCAATTCCTGAGATAAAGAGAGAGAAGGTTTATTGCTAAGCAGGAAGCAGGAGATCAAATGGCCTGTTTGGCCCAAAAATCTGTCTCTTCAAACTGTAGTAATTCTGACCATTTTATAGTATCAAAAGATGGGCAGGTTTTAGGGTAATGAGCAAAATGGTTCCATATCATGTAATTAGAGGTGCTCCAATTATTGGGCATAAGCAAATTGATTACATGTTCAAAGAATGTATGTAAGAATATGGTGGCCTTAATACAATGATGTGTGTGATTTTCAGTATTATGATATGGTATAGGTGACTTTTAGGTTGAAGAAGACTAAGCTACTGTACATGTCAGGCAGGTCCATTTCTGTTAGATCCAGCTTCGGTCATCAAGATGACATTGGACTTGGGGTGGATTAGTTCTGGGCTGACCCAAGACCCTTCATTAGTAAACATCAGGGGCTGTCTTTACTGATCACAAGAGTCCAAAGCCAAAAAACCAGATAAAATGGGTACAAGTGAGGGTCAGTTACAAGGTTTTTTCAGTCACGAGGGCACAGAATAAAGGCTATAAAATCATTATCAGGGATCAAGGCAGTTGGATTACAGTTAAAAGATTTCAGGTATTTCCATCTGTCTACTCCAATATACCAGAAAGCAAAAAGGAATATCTATATTATGATTCAGCAACCATAATCATCCCTTAAATCCTAATTTCTTGGTTACACTAAGACATTCAGTGGTGGCCTCTTCTGCATGCCAGGGTTAAGACAGGCTGTCAAAGAGCTTGACTTGTTGATGGCAATGGAGATGATGGGGCTCAAAAGCAATAGATGCCAGTTGGTGGTGCTTCAGAAGCCAGGGGGTTGCAATTATTGTTAACATCAGAAATGTCAGATTTTAGCCAGCAGAGAATTGTGATGATGGTTAAAATAATCGCAGCTCCCTGGTGCAAAACTGATGGGCATATGTCTTAATTTCCTGGCTGCTGTACAGACAACCACTGAGTAGTGGGTTTAAACAACAGAAATTTATTGTCTCACAGTTCTGGAGGCTAGAAGTCTGAATCAAAGAATCAGCAGGGCTATGTCTCTTCTGAAGTCTGTAGGGTTCTGGTGGCAGCTTGTTGGCAATCCGTAATTCAATCTTTGCCTCTGTCACATGGCTGTCTCTCTCTCTCTCTCTACCTGTCTCCTCTGGACTGTCCAAATTTCCTCTCCTCCTAAAGACATCAGTCATATTGGATTAGGGCCCATCCTAATCCAGTTTGGCCTCATCTTAACTAATAACTTCTTTAAAGATTCTATTCCAAATAGGATCACATTCACAGGACCAGGGATTAGGACTCAAACATATCTTTTGGGGGATAGAAGTCAATCCATAACATCATACAAAAAGGGTGCTGTTCAATATATATATATACTCAAACTGAAGCAAAAGTGGATGCATCTTAGGATGGTCACTCAAATAAAAGTCATGATGCAGTGCCCAATTGCTGGATCTGAGCCAGTTTTCAGGCCTGGAGCCCACTGACTGCAGAGGTGGCTGCGTAGCCAGGTTCCCAGGTCCCAGTAGGAGAGACCCTGCAACATCATGACAATTCCCCCGTCAACTCAGGTGATTGTATACTGGAGTAAGGGGAATACCCAGGCACTTTGAGGACTATGGCTCTGCACTGCTATGATATCTAAAGACCTAGAGTACTCTCAAGGCTCCCCTTTTTAGAGTAGAGGCATACAGAGACCAAAGGTGGAGCTCACAGTGTCTCTGCAAGTTTCATGGATGCAGCTGGTGGTCATTTCCCTAGTCCCTGGCAATAGTTCAGGGGAAGGAAATTTAGAAAGGATAATGGAGAAAGGAGAGGATGAGTATCAGTTGTGCCAGGGACCAACTGCAGAGACAGTGGCTATAGTTTGTCCCACTGCCATTCCTCTTCTTCTAAGTTTCCCCTCAGGAGGATGGATCTCTAGAAACTCTAGAGTAGTTGCTTCCCAAACATGTGTAGAAAAGTGGATCCACATGGTGCAAAGGATGGACCTTGGCAATATGGAAAGGCATCACCCAGATCTCCCTTCAAGAAATAACCTGCTGCTCAGCTGCAAGTAGTACAGTTTGCTGACAGCCTCACTTTTGGTTTGCTAAAGCTGCCAGAATGCAGTATACCAGAAATGAATTGGCTTTTATGAAAGGGATTTTTTAGATTACAAATTTACAGTTCTAAGGACATGAGAATGTCTAAATTAAGGCAACAACAAGAGAATACCTTCACTCAAGAAAGGCCAATTGGGGCAGGCCATAGTGGCTCAGCAGGCAAGAATGCTCGCCTGCCATGCCAAAGGACCCAGGTTTGATTCCCAGTGCCTGCCCATGTAAAAAAAATAATAATAATAAAGTAAGAAATTTAAAAAAAAATTTAAGGAAAAAACAAAAAAAAGAAAGGCCAATTGTATCCAGGGTTTCTTTTTCACATAGGAAGGCACATGGCGACATCTGCTGGCTTTCTCTCCTGGGTTTTATTGTTTTTAGCTCCTGGTTCCAGTGGCCTTCTCTCTCTAAGTATCTGTGGGTCTTTTCTTAGCTTCTCTGGGGCAAATTCTGGATTTCATTTCTTAGCTTAACATCTCTGTGTCTGTGTTGGCTCTTTTAAGGACTCCAGTAAACTAATGAAGACCCACCTTAAATGGGCGGGGCCACATCTTCATGGAAATAATTTAATCAAAAGGTCCCACCCACAATTGGGTGGGTCACATCTCCATGGAAGCAATCTGATCAAAAGAGCCCACCCACAATAAGTCTGCACCCACAAGATTATATTAAAGGAGCATGGCTTTTCTGGGGTACGTAACAGTTTCAGACCAGCACAACTTTCCACTGCCTTCAGAATCTGCCTTAGTTTTGATCTGAGGCCTTGCTCATCTGGGCAACCTTCAACCAATGACTGAATAATGGTGAAGGTGAGCATTTATGTCCAATGCAGGGCTCCTTTAAAAGGCAATTTTGCTCCAGTGAAAAATGCTCATTAGATTGATGGAGATTTTGTTCAATTTGTATTAAATTCTGAAGCCCTCCTTACCCAAATTCTTCTTCGCCCACCTTTTCCTTTCACAAGTATCAGATTAACATCATTGTCTGAAGACTATCTTTGATCCTATTTCCTTCCCTTTCCCAGGCATTACTCCTCTATAAATCATTTACTCTCCTAATTCTGTCTTAATGTCTGCTTACCAGAGGACCTGAACTGACTCCCTTGCCAAACATCTCTTCCCTCCTTTCTGAAATAGAACCCTTCTTTCATGAAGGTAACATATTCCATATAGTTTGGATGGAGTTCATCTTTGTCCCACCCATAGGGGTGGACATATGTTCCAATTCAGACCACATGGACGAAGTCTTCCAGGATTGAAGCCAACACAGGAGAACAACAACAATAAATATATTCAAGAGATGCAGATGAATTTCTGATGACTTCAGTCTGAGCACATAAAACTAGCCATTCCTTGAGCTGAGACTCAGCATCAAGGGATTGAGAAAAACCCTAGAATGAGCTGAGATTTAGCATCAAGGGATTGAGAAAACCTTCTGGACCAAAAGGGGGAAGAGTGAAATGAGACAAAGTGTCGATGGCTGAGAGATTCCAAACAGAGTCGAGAGGTTATCCTGGAGGTTATTCTTACGCATCAAGTAGATATCACCTTGTTATTCAAGATGTTATGGAGAGGCTGGAGGGAACTGCCTGAAAATGTAGAGCTGTGTTCCAGTAGCCATGTTTCTTGATGACGATTGAATAATGATATAGCTTTCACAATGTGACTGTGTGATTGTGAAAACCTTGTGTCTGATGCTCCTTTTATCTACCTTGTCAACAGACAAGTAGAACATATGGAATAAAAATGAATAATAGGGTGAACACATGTTAAAATAAATTTAGTTTGAAATGCTAGTGATCAATGAAAGGGAGGGGTAAGGGGTATGGTATGTATAATCTTTTTTTTTCTTTTTTTCTGTTTTCATTTTATTTCTTTTTCTGTTGTCTTTTTATTTCTTTTTCTGAATTGATGCAAATGTTCTAAGAAATGATCATGATGATGAATATGCAACTATGCGATGATATTGTGAATTACTGATTATATATGTAGAATGGAATGATCATATGTTAAGAATGTTTTTGTTCATTTGTTGTAAATTTTTTAAATAAATAAAAAACAAACAAACAAACAAAAAAACTAGCCATTCTTGGACTTTTCAGTTATGTTAGTTAATAGACCCCCTTTATTGCTTAAGCTAGTTTGAGCTGAGTTTCTTACAACCAGTAGAACCCTGTGTACCTCAGAAGGGGACCATGAGCTGGTTTCCCTCAGAAGTTCCCTTAGAACAGGGCAGTGATGGTATGGAAGCACTATGATGCATATACTTGAGTACAGGAGTTTTCCTTGTTCCTGATTAAAAGCAGATTCATATGTTTAACCATAAATCTAATGGAGGGTCAATTTTGATATTTACTCTAACTTAGAAAACAATTCTGGACCCCCAAATGAACCCATACTCTAGAGCACCCCTCAATGATTTCCTACTTCTAAAATTTTCAAAGCAGGGTTTATTAGTGATCTCTTATATGCTGTAGAAGTAATTATAATAATTCATCCATAAACTATCTTATTTTAAGTAATACTGCTTTCTGGTGAATTCATGGGGTAGATTGTTTGAAAAACTATATAGAATTATTGGATATACACATTTCAAATTTCAGATGTGTAGAACTGTTAGATATGCATAGGCAAATTTCATTGAATGATTTTGGGTGTATGGGAGAAACTACTAATAGTGTTCCCATAATATATGTTCCCCACTTTTCCTTAGTAATAAAACCAACTATTTTTTTCTGGGTACATGGCTTCTCAAGATAAAGACCATGTTTCCCAACTTCCTTTGGAACTAGACGGGACGTGTAACTAATAACCTTTATATTAGCCCTGGACTTCTACTTTCATTCATTAGGTGAAATAGTAGGAAAAGTCAGAATTTTGGTATTTGCTGGCTTCATCTTGCACTTTTAGCAAAGCTCTACAAGAGAGGCATGAACTCAAGCTAAAACTAGCCAACCCTAAGCAGATGGAAAGAAATTTGAGTTTGCCCTCTGCATATGCCTACAATATAAATTGACAGAGAGTCATGTTATCTGTAAGCTCTTAAAGTTGAAAAGAGTAACTGCTACATTACTCCCAACTGTTATAGTTCTAAGCAGAAACTGTGAAGCAGCTGTTTTAGCAGAGATAAAACCAGTGCCCCATCATACAAAGGCTGTGAGCCCATAGGCAGAGAGGATTAAAGGTGTTGTTCTTGCACCCAAGCCCATTATATCAGATGGCTTCAGGGTAGCTACCATTAAGTTGAAGAGGGGTGAGGCATGGGCAAAGCATAAATCTACCAAGTAAAAACCCAGAATCTTGAAACTTTAGAATTCTGCCCTGATAAAGATTTTGGATGGGATTACTTATCTATAGAACTGACCAGAAACAATAAAAAGACCACTAAGTTTTTGAAGTAACTGCATTGCCAAAGAAACATGATACTTGGCCTGAAAAAGCCTGCGTCGCTGGGCCCATTAATCTTCATGAGAAGGAAGTGGCTTTGAAAGCATAGTAGTACCCCAAGAGGGCATGTCTCCCAATGCCTACCTCAAAGTTTTAAGGACACAGAGGTAGATGTGTTGTTCTTTTAGTTTTAAGTGCTTGAACCACTATGAAACACCACCAGACCTGATCCCCTGGACTTTGATGTGGATGGATTACCTCCCTTAGGGAGAGAATGAAAAAGAGTTATCTACATATCTGTATCTATATCTATATTTATACCTGTATCTGTATCTATATCTATGTCTGTATCTGTATCTGTATCTATATATCTATATTGTTAGAAAGAAAGCCATACCTGAAAGAGAATAAATGCTCACCCAATTGTGGAAAAGAAAATAATTTATTCACAATTTTGCAAGAACGAGAGCCCAGCCAAAAAATGATGGCGGGCGCATCAAGCAATAGAATGCCACAGGTTTGTACCCTAAGCTTAGCATGCAGGTCCCTTCCCTGTTTCTCCACTGATTAGATACTTCAGAGGTTACCACCTATCTGGATAGTCTAACCAATTCAAATTTACTGCTGAAGGTTCCCACTTTTGATTACGCTTCACATTTCAGTGACCTTGGCTGTTACTTATTTAAATTTGTTTCTACTTATATAAGAATTTGGCGCCAATTCTAGGGTTGCGTCAGAGGCTCTCCCCTTTCTCTGCCTGTACCATCTTGTGTGAAGGCTAAATTTAATTTTATTCTTACAAATCCCCCCTCTCTTTTCGAACTATTTTAGTTTTCCCATTTTAGTCTTTCTTCAAACTTGCTAAGAGCCTTTTCACACTCCTCCTCATAAGGATCTCCCTCTTTAAGGGAGTATAAATTGTTTTGCCTGTACTGAATAGGCATTTGCTTGGTTAAGACAGCTTCAATGAGTCTCTGAGCTAGCCCTCAGGCACATGGGATAATGTGACACCCTAGTGCTGTGAGTACCCTAGTTAAGATGATTAAAGAAGTTAACATGGACAGTACCACCCCTTTCCATTTCCCAAACCAGCTCTCTGACCACCCCATGTGTTTAGATTCAATGCCTGAATTTTATGGCAATTCTTTAGATAAGGCTGTTAGGCCTTGTAAACCTTTGGTGATAGTTCCATATGAGACTGTATTATTGGGATAAATGTACAACAACTACCCCCGACCATTACACAAACACCTCCCTTTTCAGCTAGCATCATATCTGGGCCCATCCTTTTCTCCCATGTCATTCAGCTAGTAGCATCCAACTGCTTTGCAATCCCCTTAACTGCATCCTTGGTATAACTGAAAAATCTTTGCTGATTATAATTAATCCCATCCATGTTTTTGTTGATGGTGACCCACCAGAATAAGGATGACTCATATCCTGCAGCTACTTGATTCCTAAACTTAAACTAATCTGGGAGTCCCCTTGGCACCCCTATACTGTCTAAATAAATTCTATCATCAAAGGAACTAAGTAAGCTTTTTTAAAATTTCTTTATCCTTGGATTAGAACTTCCTCCTCCTTTTCAAATGCCAAGGTGAATGGGTTGGCCAACTGGACCAGAGTACAGGTCCCCTTCAACTTCTTAGGTAATAATGGATGCCCTTTCTACAATACTACCAAAGGTCTACTTGGGGTATGGTTAAATTGGAGAAATTGCCAGTGCTATCTTCAGTCACATCCCATGCTTGGGTACAAGACCATGGTCCCAAAGTCCCCATCTAGAGACAGGCAGAGTAGTTTCCTGGACCAAGGTGGGAAGCCAGTATGATCTTGACTTTTCCATCCCTGACTGGAGGGAAAAGAGAGGACAATGTACTACAATTTTCATGAGGAGTAGTATTCTGAAAAAGGCATACCATGCATTTGAAGTCTTTTTCGTGTTTCTCCATACCCATTGAAAGGGCATGAGAAGAACAGTGGGTT
This sequence comes from Tamandua tetradactyla, assembly GCF_023851605.1. Taxonomy (NCBI): domain Eukaryota; kingdom Metazoa; phylum Chordata; class Mammalia; order Pilosa; family Myrmecophagidae; genus Tamandua; species Tamandua tetradactyla. Next base: position 142,990,292 of record NC_135353.1, on the reverse strand, counting down.
GATCTGTTGTGCAAGCATAACAGTTGCTTTTGTCTAGACTCTGAACTGTATATTTGATCCATTCCACCCAGGCATTTGTATCTCCATACCCTGTCTCTATCTCTGTGGTTTGCTTTAAGTTTTCTGTCCTGATCACCCTGACAACTTTGGGATCATTCTGTATTGGGGAACTAACCTCTAGTTGGGTGTCCTGAGGAGATGTTGAAGAGCTAATTGGAGAGGGTATTGTTGGTATTTGTGAGAAGACTTGTATCCTGAACCTTCCTACAGGGTCCCTTCCAGGAATTTCTACTCCCATTCTATATACTCAATTAAGGCGAGGTGTACTTAATTGAGCCCAAACTGAATTTCCCACCCTGAGTGGTGATAATGATTTTGTCTGCCTTTTTGACCATCATCAGTACAGGGTTGCACTGAAGATCTTGGCAGTCTGGTGGGGGGTTTCCTTCATAAAAGGGTATTTTATCTTGCAGATCCCACCATATTTGTGAATCCCAACCGCCGGCTGCAGCCCACCCCTTATAAACCCAGGAATGGCAAGGTCCCTGTGACCAAAGGGAGTATTTGGGATTGCTTACTGACTTTGGACACGGGTACTTGTTTTCCAAACTCCATTGCCGTTGACTCATTAAGTCTCTGCAGTCTGTTACTTGGCAAGTATCAAACTGTACAGTTTGGGATTCTAAACCTTTGGTTACATTCACCACCGCTCTGACGGGGCTTGTTGCATCCCAAATTTAGAGCATGGTAGTTGGTATAATTATTTTCATTTTTTAAATTGAGCTTTAAATCCGTCATCTATCTTCCTTGGTAAGACTCTCTGACCAGGGTCACTATTAATTATCTCAGATTAAAATACAGAATCCAAACTCCAAATCCAAAAACCCCTTTTGACCTCCCAACTATTGTCTCTTTAACATAATTTTTAAAGGGTCCAAATATGGAGTTATTTTTCAAGAATCAGACTGCATTGATGGGTACTTATCGTCCAGTATAGGTACTGGTCCTTTCACTCAAGTAGTGAGTCCAGCCTTTCTCTGCCATCCAGATGGCCATCTCAGTTGTCAATAGAACTTGATAGGGTCCTTTCCAGGCTGGTTGGAGTTTGGACTCTTTCCATGATTTGATGAGGACTCAACTGCCGGGTTGGTATTGATGGACAGCAAATTCAAGAGGTGGAGTCTGGAGCCAAGGTGCCTGAGGGATGACAGAATAGAGGGCAAAGCCAGTACATAATTCTTAAGGAAGTGGTCCTTTGCAATGTCAGCTACTGGCATGGTCTGTCTTAGAGCAAAATTCTTCTCCAGCTCTGGACCTGTAAAACACAGAACAAGTTATTTTCTGCCAGCATACAAATGAGGGACAGTCGTAGGATACATATCCCAATTTCCCTAGGGAGAAAATGGAAGGAATACAGGGATCACGGGACCCAAGCAATTTTAAAAACCTGCAGGGCAAACTCCATTAAATTTCGAAGTCTAAGTCATTTATCTTAAGGGCTTTAGAAAGTGTCAGTCCCACCCTTTCCAAGGGCCTACTGCAGTGGCCCACCTCTCTCCAAATGCAACCTTGGAGACCACCTTTTTCTCAGCTCCACCCTGTCTAAGCATTAGGGCCACACCTGGACTCCCTGCCATCTCCTGGGCACACGTTTAATCCCTCCATGTGGTGGCAGCCAGACTCTCCCCAATACCCAAGGAATAGGCTGCACCCTCTCCAAAGCCTGAGGTGGAGCAACTCTTCCACTGTGAAGAGGTGGAAGGTCCATCCTCTGCCTTTCGGGCAAGCTCCCCCTCTCTAAGTACTTGGGTGGGTCTGCTCTCCTGGCAGGTTTCTTGACTTTAAACTTTAACTTCCATAGTTCTGCCTCTGAAGTTAATTTTACCTTCACATTGTCCCTTTTCTGTCCCTCTCAATCCTGACTGGCAGTGGTTCTCTTTATACAGATCCCCCAACACTCTCATTGACTTTCTATGCAGTAGTCTCAGATCATGCCCATCAGCCAGTCCCATGGGTACTATCAGGTCCCTTCCCAGCAAGTTACTCCCAGCTTCTGGAATGGGAAGCTTATAATTTGGTTATAAAATGGGGACTTTAAATCCTTCCCCTTTTAGCCCCAAAACTGTGAGGGAGCTACCAGAAAATTTGATTCCCTTTGGGATGTGGTTCACAGAAGATCAAGCTGCCACAGTGTCTACCAAAAATGTAATTTCTCCCTGATATGGGCCCATTTTCAGATTTACCAAAGACTCCCAGTGGGCTCTTGAGACGAGGAGCCTCTGACCTCTCTAATCCTCAGAATTCATCAGGGGTATTGCCTGACCTTTTTTCTTTAAACTCAGACACTCCCTTCTGGAATGACCTGGTTTCTCACAGTGATAACACCCTGCTGAATCCTGTGCCTTCCTCGCTAGTTTATCCCCTTTGGCTCAGAGTGTTTCTCTCTCTTGTATCTCCCTGTCTCCTCCCTGCTTTATCGCTAATCTCTTCTTGACCATGTGGCCAACTGTGCTCAACATGACTTTAGCTTGTTGCTTCTGCTTTTCCTCTTTCCTTTTCAAAAACATTTTCTGAGACTCTCTCAATACTCTCCTAATGATTTATCCACCCACCCCTCTATTTTCTGGATTTTTTTCTGAATGTCAGGCCAAGACCCCTTTACATCCTTGGGCCACAGGACTATCAAGGTCCACCCCTAAGTATTTTCTCACCTGGTCCTTCAACCTTTGCAGGTAAGCAGAGAAAGTCTTGTCTAAGTTCATTCCTCAAAAACACAATACCCAACAATATTTTGCTGGAAAAGATGCATAAAATATGTGGCTCAATGTCCAAGAGATTATTTAAGGTTTTTGATTCCCAAATGAAGTCTTCAGTTTAACCAAGACTACCTTGTGTCTCTTTTAATCATCCAACTTCTCCTTGGCTCAACTGCTTGCCCAAATGGGTCAGAAAGCAGGCATCCTTCCTGCCACCTCAAATAATGCCAACATTATTACCCAGAACTAGTTGGCAGGTCCTGTCAGGAGACACCATAACTATCCTCAGAGTCCAATTCCTGCACTGGCACTTTCCTCAAGAATGAATTCTTATAGGAAAATGCTCCCACATCAAGATAGTTTTATTCACCCATTTGCTTCACTCTTACCAGTAGCAAACTGCAACTCCTGCATTTAGCAAAGGGATTTATTATAGAGAAAACCAGACTCTGCATCAAGTGGTCCCCTACCACTCTGAAATAGTTCTATTGAATCAAAGATACCAGAATACCAGTAACTCTGGGTAGTTTCTTCATGTCCCTTTTAAGACTAAAAATTACTGGATAGTTTAAGCTCTCTTTTTCTTGAGCCACCTCAAAGGCTTTATTCAAGTTCTGAGATTTGGATATAGCCAATTTTATCCCCTGTATAGTGAGGTCTCTAAGATCCCTCATTTGTGCCCTGTTTTCCTGATCATTAATTATCCCAATTGGGATCTACATTGGAGGATTTTTGCTCTGCTGCCATTACCGTTGTCTGAGCAGATGCTGCCTCTCCCATTGTCTCATAGCTGCCCCCCTCACCATTCCCCTTTCTTCTCCTGTAAATAGGCTATTTAGGATAGACATAAGTTCAGACCAGGTATATAAGGTGGGCCCTGAAAATTGATCCAGTTGTTTGGCTAGCCCTGCTGGATCATCCATTAATTATTTCATCTTTCTTAAAGTTCTTTACTTCTGTACTTGTCAATGGGGCATTTACATGACCATTTTCCCCTGGTCCAATAGGTACTTCTCTCAGAGGGTATAGGGACTCAACAAGTGTATGTTCTTTCACACTTTTTCCTCAGGAGCCCCCAGAAATGGAAAATTCTATATATCTTTTTAACACTGTTCCAACTCCTTCCTCAATTGTTGGTGAGTTGTCACAGGTGGAGCAGTTGGCCCGGATTTCCCCTCCAGCTCCCCAGGGGGAATACGGGTTAGTTCCATTGGGCCTTCAGGGTTCAACAGTCCCTGCCCCAGGGTAGAAGCATAGGGTAAGGGAAGGCTCAGTAAAAGATCTCAGGTTTTAGTTTCTAAAGATTTAGCCTCAGGCTCTGAGGTTTTGACCTTTACAGGATAAAGAGAGGTCCCCCTTCCCTTTAGCCAACACATGGCATAATCAGATTCCTCTTTGGAGAAGGGCTTTTTTTCATTAACATAAAGCACGAGGTCAGCACAAAGCCAATCCTCATCTGCCCCGTATTTTGGCCAGAATACATCGGGCGGCACAATGATTTCTTTGGTCCAAATATAATAACAATATTTAATCATTTTATTTTTGTTCTTTCCCTTGGTCTAATCACTATTGGTCCAATGTTCCAACATTCTCTCTATGGACTATCCAGGGGGAGTGTTCCCGGGGGACTTTACAGGTACCTCCTTCCCGTTTTCCCTGGCCAGCTGACAGCCTTTGTTACTCATTCTGAGTCTTGCCTGGATTTCTTTCTCTCAGCACCATTTCGCTTCATCTGACTCTGGCCCTTTTCCTTGCAGGAGAAGGAAATTGCAGATTGGGACTCTGCACTTGCTTACTCAACACCAGATTCATCAGAATTCTTCCTGACCACCAAGGCAATACTTAATAGTCTTTTTCTTCATTGGTCCGTGCATCGAGTTGCCTGGTCACTGTGAGGCAGGTTTTCCCTTCCCCTTTTCTTGTTCACAATTGGTGGATCCAAGTGTCTGGTCTTGGGTCCTTCTGGCTGTCAGAAGTGGGTCCCCAATGGCAGAGTCTGAGACCACTCAATCACTGGGGCACACCTTCTCTTCATCCTACCCGGGGGTCCTCCTCTGAAACCTCAGATCCCAGACGAGTCCCCGAAGTTGTCAGAAAGAAAGCTATACCTGAAAGAGAATAAACATTCACCTGATTGTGGAAGAAGAGAATTTATTCATGATCTTTCAAGAGCGGGCGCCCAGCCCAAAAATGGTGGCTGGAGCACCTAGCAATAGAATGCCATAGGCTTTATACCCTAAGCTTAGCATGCAGGTCCCTCCCCTGTTTCTCCATTAGTTGGATACTTCAGAGGTTACAGCCTATCCGGATAGTCTGACTAATTCAAATTTCCCACTGAAGGTTACCACTTTTGATTATGCTTTACATTTCAGTGACCCTGGCCATTACTTATTTAAACTTGTTTCTAAGTATATACGGATTTGGCGCCAATTCTAGGCTTGCATAGAGGCTTTCCTCTTTCTCCGCCTGTGCCATCTTATGAGAAAGCTAAACTTAATTTATTCTTACATCTATCTATCTATCTATCTATCTATCTATCTATCTATCTATCTATCAAGAAAGAGTCTGTCTTTGTGTATGTGAAGAGTACACTTGGATATTCAGTCTCCTATAGAACCCTCAAGTATTAGTCAATATGTATCAGTATGCATTAGTCAATATGCATCACCTGATGCAGCTAGGTGAACTTTGGATTAAATTCTGATCACTGAACTAGGAGTGTGTCACTTCTGCTGGCAGGAAAGTGGGTATGAAGACTGAAACTCATCTTGGACCATGTTGACAGGATAGTGAAACAGCAAACTAGGCAGGGCCTACGTCCCTGATCATTGTGGAGCCTCCATATTGGGTCAAGATTGCTTAGGATTTCACTTATATGAGAAAGAACTAAATTTCAATCTGGTTTAAATTAACGCTGCTTTGAGTTTCTGTCACTTACAGCCAATCTTAATCATGATACAGGGTCATTTGCCCAAAATAATGGTGTTTTTTTAGAATAGTTGATCTTAAATAGTATTTCTAATGATAACCAGATAATGGAATGAATTGTCTATTGATATTGTGGCCAGTTCCTGTCAGTGTTATCAGCATAAAGAAATATACTTATCTTTCTAGTCTATAAAGGGAGTTAAAGTGAGAGGGTATGATTCTGGCTTATCTAAAAGAGATTTGCAAATAGTCAAGATGTAAGGTGGATAGAAGGAGGTAGAAGGCAGTCCTACATTACAGGAGTAATTACAGGAGTTCACTAGGACAACCCTAACTTTCACAGTGGTGCTTAGTCTGGAGGCCTAATCAGTGTAGAAAATCAGGGGTCCATATTGAGATCACAAAGTTGCCTTTCCCAGTCAATGGGCAAGGAACAGTCAATTAAATTAAAACTTAAAAGACTTGTTATTCTTAACAAATATCATTAAAGGTTATTAAAGAATATATTATTGGCTATTTATGCTCATGTAAAATATTTCCTGAACAATCTCATACATAAAGTTTGTCACGCAAGAACAGATATTGAATATAAATCTAATCAAACCAATAATAGGTCTGTAGTTTGGGGCAGATTGACTGTAAAATAAATTCAATACTGTGTGAAGAAGCCCCACCAGGAATACAATTTTACCAGGTATGATTTTACAAGATTTTAGGCAGTTATCTTTGGATTAGAAAAGCTGAGTAAAGGAAACCTCAGAGTCAACTAGAAATCTGGAACTGGCTTCTTCAATCTCACTCAGCAACCTTACTCACCAGATTCAAAATATGGATTCATAATGTCCTCTAAATTATGTTCACTAATCCTTACAAAGACCTAGCCTAGGGTAATCATATAATATAACAAGGACATGTTTTACTTATGCAACTTTTTTTACTGAAACAATTTTTTTTTTTTTACTTTTTGTTATTTATTTTTTACTTAATCAATTTCTTAGACAATATGAAGTTTGTAATGAAGGTTAACTTTAATAAGATCCTCCAAGGTGGCCTCTTCTGTGTCTCATTTCACTGAGTACCTCACTAAACTGGTTAAGGTTTTGTTTTTTGTTTTGTTTTGTTGCTTCCCAACAGTACTTGTCAAACCAGAAACTGGAATTGTGAGGCCCACATTTACCAAAACCTGGAACATGAAATTTAATTTTCAATGGTCTGTTGTTAGAAACGAAAGGGGAAGCTTCTCTCTCCAGGCACACAGGGCAATTTCAAGGAACAGCAGAAAGTTGCTAATGGAATTTTAAAATCCCTTGCTTTGAATTACTTTTCTCAACCTTTTAATATCCCCAGTCAATGAGACTAATTAGACTCCAGGACAAGTTAAGTCACCAGTTAAAGCAAGGGAAAATTGTATGCTTTTGATATAGTCCAAAATATTTATATTGTAATATAGGACACTGGTGTCAAGGGTATAAACATATTTTCCCCAAATTTGTCAGATTTCCTATCACTCAGCAATATGTAATTTATAATTTTAAGTAGTTTGTGGAGAAATTTACATTAAAAAAAAACTCAGCTTTCTTTGGACAACTAGTTTATGGAGAACTTGCCCCTGCCAACTGCAATGTTTAGATTTCCAAAGATCCATAAATAAAGATTATTGAAGCTGGTAAGGAATGAAATAGAGAAAAACACAATCTCAGACACACTTGAAATATACAGTGGAATATAATATTTTGAAAGACAGTTTGGCAATATGTGTCAGAAGCTTCAAAAAGTGCATTTCTTGTTCTAACCATCTTCACTTGAAGGAATTTATTGTAAGAAAATCACATAAGTGACAAAGGTATTTGTAGAATAATATTTGTTGTAGTTTTGGCTATGACAATGAAAGCAATGTGTGCCATTGTTTTCAACAATTGATTAAATTGATTAAAAATTATGGAGCAAATGTATAATGAAATATAATCCATTAAAATAATTTACATATATATTCATTAATATACAATTCATGATACTATTGAGTGAAACAGCATGTAACAAAGTACTCTAAATCTTGTGGGGTCAAAATTGCATAAAACATGAACTTACATATTTCTGTATATATGCTTAGAAAAAGTCTGAAAGTTCATAGTAGAAAATAACAGATTATTGCTAGGTGATAGGAGTATTTTGTTATGAAATACTGCAAACACAGAAAATTTTGGAAAATGAAATAAATACTTGTATACCTAACACTTGGCTTTATCAAATGTTAACATTTTGCCATATTTGCTTCAGATGCGTTTTAAATAATGAAACATTGCAGAGACAGTTGAGGCCTCTGTATGGACCCCTCTCAGACCCATTCTCCTCTTTCACTCCTAAAGTTAAGCAATATCCTGAATTTGTCAGAATGTTGTATTTCCTAGAATTATATATTTAATATGTATACTAATATTAATACTATTACTCTATAGGTGTGTATGCAAATAATCTATGCATTATATATTATATGTATAATATGATATTGCTTACATTTTAAATACTTATAAATGTTATCATAAAGTACATGTCTCCTTTTACTTATTAACATTCTGTTTTTTAGATTTATTCACATTGATATATATAGCTTTGGGTCATTTAAACTGTTAAATAGCATTCTACTTTTTGATGTACCACAAATTATTTAGTCATTTAACGATTGATGCACATGAAAGTTATTTCCACTTCTTTGCTATTGCAAACAGTGCAATTCAAATCACAGATAATCATTCTTCAGTGTCTCCTTATACACACTCATGTAATTCTTTCTTTACTCTATATTCCTTAAAATGGAATTTCTGTCTATTCCATAATTTATATAGCTTGATGATGAGGAATGATATACTTTTTATTTTTTTTAACTTTCTTATTGTATAGTATAACATACATACAAAGCAAAGAAATAATAAAGCAATAGTTTTCAAAGCACTCTTCAACAAGTGGTTACAGGACAGATCCCAGGGTTTGTCATGGGCTACCATATGATCCTCTCATATTTTTCCTTCTAGCTGCTCTGGAATACAGGAGGCTAGAGGGCTTAAATATTTTTTTATCATCACAATCGACTTTTTTTCCTTCTTTTTTTTTCCTGAAAAATAACATATATGCAAAAAAGCTATACATTTCAAAGCACAGCACCACAATTAGTTGTAGAACATATTTCAGACTTTGACATGGGTTACAATTTCACAGTTATAGGTTTTTACTTCTAGCTGCTCTAAAGTACTGGAGACTAAAAGAGATATCAATTTAATGATTCAGCATTCATATTCATTTGTTAAATCCTATTGTCTCTGTATAACTCCACCATCACCTTTGATCTTTCCATCTCTCTCTTTAAGGGTGTTTGAGCTATGGCAATTCTAAATTTTTCGTATTTGAATGGTCTCTCACTAATATGGGTAGGGAGATGGAACTAGCTGATGTTCTGGAGAGGCTGGGCTAGGTTTCAGGACTTATCTGGACCAGGGACCTATTTGGAGGTTGTAGGTTTCTGGAAAGTTACTCTGATGCATGGAACCTTTGTGGAATCTTATATATTGCCCTAGGTGTTCTTTAGGATTTGCTGGAATGGTCCAGGTTGGAGATTGGCAGGTTATGATAGGCAGCAAGGTCTACCTGAAGTTTACATAAGAGCAACCTCCAGAGTAGCTTCTTGACTCTATTTGAACTCTCTCTGCCACTAATACTTTATGAATTACATTTCTTTTCTCCCTTTTGGCCTGGATCGAATTGTTGATCCCATGGTGCCAGGTCTGGATTTCATCCCTTGGAGTCATCTCCCTTGTTGCCAGGGAGACTTTCATCCTTGGATGTCATGTCCCACGTAGGGGGGAGACCATTGATTTCACTTGCAGAGTTGGGCTTAGAGAGAGTGAGGCCACATCTGAGCAACAAAAGAGGTCCTCCAGGAGTAACTCTTAGACATGCCTATAGGTAGTCTAAGCTTCTCTGCTACTACATAAGCTTCACAAGAGTAAGCTTCCTGATTGAAAGCATGGCCTATTGATTTGGGTGTCCCTAAAGTTTGACACAGTATCAAGAGGTTCCCTGATGGTAAGGTGTAATAGTTTCATATTCTTTCTTCTATCCCTCAGGGGACTTTGCCAATACTTTTTGATTACCTGCTTAATATACTCTAGGATGTTTCCAGGCATTCCAATAATCTACACAGGATTAAAGAACCTCTTTCTTATTCTGTGCTTCTTGTGTTTCAGTTGTTCAAATGAGCTATATAGATAGGTTGAATTAGATTATACACAACAGAAAATTTCAGTTCCAGATCAAAGAAAACTTTCTTCCATTGGTCTCAAAGAGTATGTGTGGTTCTAAAATATAGACACTGTCTCCTTACCTCTATGTTCTGAATTACTTTAACCCCAACCTGTTCAGCTTCGTTCTTATCTCTAAATATCAGGTTATATATATAAAATAGCCTCTGAAAATCCAGAAATAATAATCACCACTCTGGACTTAATGTGTCTGCTCCAAAAGCTTACAATCTAGGCCCCTGTTTTCTTATAAGCATTTTCTAAAGGTGACCATACCATTCTTGTTCTTTTGTTTCTGGCTTATTTTGTCTCACCAAATGTCCCACATGTTCATTCACATTGTTGTATGCCTTACGACTTTGTTCCTTTTTGAAGCAGCACAACCTTCATTCATAAGTATGCACCATTGTTTGCCAGTTTACTTCTCCATCAGTGCATCATTCAACCACCTGCATTCATTAGGCATCATGTAGAGGGCCCAAGGTCCACAGTCCATCAACATTCTCAATTTCAGATAATTTCATTGTTCCCAAGAGAAAAAAAAAACCAATAAACACACCCTCGCCAAATACAAAATCTAAACCTCCTCTTAAGTCTTGTCCCTCACCCCATTATTTACCACTGCTGTTGCTGTAGTAGTGCTAATGGTTTCCTTTTGAACATAGCTTATAGCATGCAATAGCAGCTTTCCCCCTGTACACTGGACTTAAACACTCTTTATACAAGAATCATATCTCTGAAGTAATTCTTGTGAGAACTAATTCATATTTCTGGTGTTAATCAGTGGGACACGTAGGTTTATACAACCCCTTTCAATCTTGTTCATCTTCCATATGGTAATATTACTTACAGACCCACCAGAGAACCACCTTCTTTCCTAGAATCTATTCCCTTACGTTGGAGTTCAACCTCATTAGCTAACAGTTCACCCATCTCTAGCTTCTATATATCTCTAAGTCCCCTATATTCTGTATGATAAGCCTCTGATTATACATTTATGCTGGTCATAAAAGTGGAATCATGCAGTATTTATCCTTTTGTGTCTGGCTAACTTCACTCAGCATTATATCCTTTTTTATTGTATAGTATAGCATACATACAAAGCAAAGAAATAAAAAATAACGATGTTATGTAGTTTTCTGTGTACAAGTCCTTTACGTCCCTAGTTAAGTTCATTCCTAAGTACTTGATTCTTTTAGTTGCTATTTTGAATGGAATTTCTTCCTTAATTGACTCCTCAGCTAGCTCACTGCTTGTGTATAGAAATACTACTGATTTTTGCACATTAATTTTATATCCCGCCACCTTGCTGAATTTGTTTATTTGTTCAAGTAACTTTGCTGTAGATTTCTCAGGATCTTCCAAGTGTAGTATTAGATCATCTGCAAATAATGAGAGTTTTACTTCTTCCTTTCCAATTTGGATGCCTTTTATTTTTTGTCCTGCCTGATTGCTCTAGCTAGAACTTCTAGCACAATGTTGAATAATAGTGGTGACAGTGGGCATCCTTGTCTTGTACCTGATCTTAGGGGGAAGGCTTTCAGTCTCTCTCCACTGACTACATGCTGGCCATCAGTTTTTCATGTATTCCCTTTATCATATTGAGGTAGTTACCTTTGAGTCTGATCTTTTGGGGTGTTTTTATCAGAAAAGGATGCTGAATTTTGTCAAATACTTTTTCAGCATCAATCGAGATGATCATGTGATTTTTCCCTTTTGATTTGTAAATGTGCTGTATTACATTAATTGATTTTCTTGTGTTGAACCATCCCTGCATTTCTGGTATAAACCCCATTGGTCATGGTGTGTAATTCTTTTAATGTAGTGTTGGATTTGATTTGCTAATATTTTATTAAGAATTTTTGCATTTATGTTCATTAGGGAGATTAACCTGTAGTTTTCCTTTCTTATAGCATTTTTACCTGGTTTTGGTATTTAAATGATATTAGCTTCATAAGATGAGTTAGGTGGAGTTCCTTTTTCCTCAGTTTTTTGGAAAAGTTTGAGCAGGATTGGTGTTAGTTCTTTCTGGAATGTTTGATAAAATTCCCCCATGAAGCCATCTGGCCCTAGGCTGTTCTTTGTAGGAAGATTTTTGATGTTTCATTGAATCTCTTTACTTGTGATTGGTTTGTTGAGATCTTCTATTTCTTCCTGAGTCAGTGTAGCTTATTTCTGTGTCTCCAGGAATTTTTCCATTTCATCTAAGTGGTCTAGTTTGTTGGCATATAGTTGTTAATAGTATCCTGTTATGATTTCTTTTATTTCTTCAGGGTCTGTGGTAACGCACCCCTTCTCATTTCTGATTTTGTTTATCTACATCCTCTCTTTTTTTCTTTGTCAGTCTTGCTAGTGGCCCATCAATTTTATTGATTTTCTCAAAGAGCCAACTTTTTGTTTTATTGATTCTTTCTATTGTTCTTTTTTCTCCCAGCCATTAATCTCTGCTTTAATCTTTATTATTTCTCTTCTTCTATTTGCTTTGGGGTTAGTTTGCTGTGCTTTATCAAGTTCCTCCAGGTGTGCTATTAAGTCCTTAATTTTTCTCATTCTTGTTTTTTAATATAGGCATTTAGGGAGACAAATTTCCCTCTCAGTACAGTGTTTGCCACATCTCACATTCATTCATCTCCAGATAGCTACTGATTTCTCTAGCAATTTCTTCTTTGACCCACTGGTTGTTTAAGAGTGTGTTATTTAGCTCCATATATTTGTGAATGTTCTCATTTTTTGGTGGTTATTGAGATGCAGCTTCATCCTACTATGATCAGAGAAAGTGCTTTGAATAATTTCAATGTTTTTAAATTTATAAAGACCTGTTTTGTACCCCAGCATATGATGTATCCTGGAGAATGTTCCATGAGCACTAGAGAATAATGCATATCCTTGTGCTTTGTAATGCAATGACCTATATATGTCTGTTAGGTGTAATTCATTTATCAAGTTCTTTAGCTTCTCTACTTCCTTGTTGATCTTCTGCCTGGTTGTTCTATCTATAGAGGAGAGTGGTGTATTGAAGTCTCCAACTATTATCGTTGAAACACCTATCACTCACTTCAGTTTTGCCAGTGTCTGTCTCATGTACTTTGGAGCTCCTTGATTGGGAGCATAGACATTTATGATTGTTATATCTTCTTGGTGAATTGACCCTTTAATTAGTATGTAGTGTCCTTCTTTGTCTCTTATGATGTCTTTACATTTAAAGTCTATTTTGCCCAATATTACTATAGCTATTCCTGCTTTCTTTTGGTTACAACTTGCATGGAAAATCTTTTCCCATTCTTTCACTTTCAATTTATTTGTATCCTTGTGTCTAAGATGAGTCTCTTTTAAGCAGCATGTAGCTGGATTATGTTTCTAAATCCATTCTGCCTATCTGTATCTTTTAATTGGTAAGTTTAGTCCATTAACATTCAAAAAGTTATTACTGAAAAGGCGTTTCTTGCTTCCACCATCTTATATTTTTAATTTTATTTGACAGATCTATATACTTTTTTCCCTCGTTCTCTTTGTATTCTTTAAATTACCCTTAGTGATACACTTTAATCCTGTGTCCTCCTCTGACCTCCCTCTCCTGTCTTTTTTTTTTCAGTTGGCAGAACTCCTTTTGGTGTTTCTTATAGGGTCAGTCTCTCTTTTTTTTTCCCTCAGATAGTTATATATTGTTTTTAATTAATTTTTTATTTCTTTTTTAAAATACCAAAAAAAACCCCAAACAAATGCAAACATTTGTAACTTTTGATCATTCCGTTCTACATATATAATCAGTAGTTCACAATATCATCACATAATTGTATATTCATCATCATGATCATTTCTTGGAATATTTGCATCAATTCAGAAAAAGAAATACAAAGAAAACAGAAAAAAATTAATACATACCATACCCCTCACCCCTCCCCCTCACCGATCACCAGTATTTCACTCTAAATTTATTTTAACATTTGTTCCCTCTATTATTCATCTTTATTCCATGTTTTACTTGTCTGTTGATAAGGTAGATAAAAGGAGCATCAGACACAAGGTTTTCACAATCACATAGTCACATTGTGAAAGCTATATCATTTTTCAATCATCATCAAGAAACACGGCTACTGGGCGGGCCACAGTGGCTCAGCAGGCAAGAACACTTGCCTGGAATGCCAGAGGACCCGGGTTCATTTCCCAGTGCCTGCCCATGTATAAAAAAGAAACACGGCTACTGGAACACAGCTCTACATTTCCAAGCAGTTCCCTCCAGCCTCTCCACTACATCTTGACTAACAAGGTGATATCTATTTAATGCGTAAGAATAACCTCCAGGATAACCTCTCGACTCTGTTTGGAATCTCACAGCCATTGACACTTTGTCTCATTTCACTCTTCCCCCTTTTAGTTGAGGTTTTCTCAATCCCCTGATGCTGAGTCTCAGTTCATTCTGGGGTTTTTCTCAATCCCTTGATGTTGAGTCTCAGCTCATTCCAGGATTTCTGTCCCACGTTGCCAGGAAGGTCCTCACCCCTGGGAGTCATGTCCCATGTGGACAGGGAGAGCGTGGTGAGTTTGCTTGTTGTGTTGGCTAGAGAGAGAGGCCACATCTGAGCAATAAAAGAGGCTCTCTTGGGGGTGACTCTTAGGCCTAATTTTAAGTAGGCTTGACCTATCCTTTGTGGGGTTAAGTTTCATATGAACAAACCCCAAGATTGGGGGATCAGCCTATAGCTTTCATTGTCTGCACTTCTTGTGAGAATATCAAGAATTCAACTTGGGGAAGTTGAATTTTCCCCCTTTCTCATCATTCTCCAGAGGGGACTTTGCAAATACTTTTTTATTCACTGCTCAGATCACTCTGGGATTTATCGGGGCATCACTGTGGACAAACCAACAAAATCTCATGGCAGGACCAATCTCTTGTTGACGAATTCTTTCTGGATTTCTTTGTCTGTGAATACTTTAATCTCTCCCTCAGTTTTGAAGGACAGTTTGACTGGGTACAGAATTCTTGGCTGGAAGTCTTTCTCTTTCAGGATCTTGAATATATCGTACCACTGCCTTCTCTCCTCCAGGGTGCTAATTGAGTAGTCTGAACTCAGTCTTATTTGGTTTCCCTTGTATGTAGCAGATTGTTTTTCTATTGCCTTTTTCAGAATTTTCTGCTTCTCTTCAACAATTGACAGACTAATTAGTATGTTCCTTGAGGAAGGCCTATTTGGACTTATTCTGTTTGGAGTTCTTTGGGCTTCTTTGACTTGTATATTTATGTCCTTTATGAGGGTTGGGAAGTTTTCCCCCATTATATCCTCAACTACTCTTCCTAGCCCTTTACTCCTCGCTTCTCCTTCTGGGACACCAATGATTCTTGTATTTGTGCACTTTGTTTCATCTTCATTTCCCTGAGTTCCCATTCAATTTTTCCATCTTTTTTGCCATTTGCTGCTTTGAGGCTTCCAAGTCAATTATCCTGTCCTCTATATCACTTATTCTTTCTTCTGTCTCTTCAAATCTGGTGCTGTGTGCCTCTTGTATGTTTCTTGTTTGGTCAAAAGAGTCTTTAATCTCTGTGATATCCACTATTTTTCTATTTATTCTTTCAAATTCCTCTTTATGCTCTTCTACTGTCTTCTTGATCTCCTTTATGTCATTTGCTATCTCGCTTATTTTATTAATTAGAGTTGTATGAACATCTTTGATTAGTTGTCCCCTTTGGTGTTTTAATTTGGTCATTAGGCAAGGCTATATCTGTCTGCATTGTGATATGCTTAGTGATCTTCTGCTGTCTTGGTGGCATGTAATTATCTTGATTGATTTACTTTGGGAGTTGATTTGTTTCAGTAGTCTAAGGCCTTGTGTTTGCAGGATGGTTGTACAGCAGGAATCAGGGTACAGGGTGGGGCACTCAGTGTGGTGATTTGTTTCAGGGCAGGTATAGGCACAGGCTGGGGATGTTATGCAGATGCTTGTGAGTGTGGGCACCCAGCGGCCAGGGAGGATGTAGCTCTGTGGGTGCACTGGTCTGGGGGGCATAACCCTGGTGTGTGCTGGTCTAAGGCATGGGGCCCTTTGTGCACATGCATAGAGCTGTGGCAGCAGGTCTGCATTATTCCTTCGTGGATTGTGGGCTGATGTGACCCGGCTGTGCAGATCAGCACTTTCTGAGAGCTGGAAAGTGTGGCTGAGGGCTTTGTGCATGTGTGGTTCTAGGACTGCTGTAAAGTGTGGTTCCCAGAGCTGAATGATGCGATTGGGGGCCTGTGTGCATGCGTGGGCCTGGGAGTGCTGTAAACAGATGCGCAGAGCTCAGGGCGGGTGGGGTGAGGCTGTGCGACACTATGGGAAGGGGGGCAGGGGTAGCCTAAGTACAGAGGTTAGTGGCTGCAGCCTACGCACTGGCAACAGTCTGCAGGGAACAGGGAGGGGGAGGTCGTGCTCAGGAGGGGTGCAGTAGAGGTGGGTTGGGCTGCACTTGGGGTGGGGCTATGGGACAGATACATGCACTGGAGGCTGGTGGAGTAGGGGTGCCTGGAGCATGGGGAATGGGAGCTGGTGATGGAGTTCGGGTGCATGGGGTGTGGGGTGAGCCGCAGGTCATGGGGCTGCACTGGTGAAGGCAGCATGCCCAAGCAACACAGCCTGGCTTACTTCCTAGTCTGGGGCTCCGATCCGTGCACTTCCGTGGGCTCCATGGCTCCATGTCAGGCTTCTCAGTTCCTTGGCCTCTGCAACCAGGGCTGCCCCCATGTGGTACAGAAGGTTCTCCCAGATCAGCCGCACTCCCGAATCGCCACCTCAGTCCCCGTCCTGTTCCATCTCTAACTTTTCCATGGAGCAGGGCTAAGCTTAGCTACTCTATTCACCCATCTTCCCTGAGGAATGATATTTTATAGAGGAGATCTCAACTCCTTGATTGTCTTCTTTAAAATTGCTTCAGCTCCTCTTGGTTCTTTGTTGTGACATATCAGAACCAGGTTTGCAGGTTCTGCAAATACAAAACAGAAGGGAGAAACAAAACAAACAAACAAAACCCACATACATGTGCAAAAAGAACAAAGAAAAATAAATAAAGAAAGAAAATTCCCTCTCTGCCAATAAGTAAAAACATGGTGGGAGTTTTGTGGAATTTTATCAACAAATCACTTTATTTGAGGAGAATTACCCTGTTTCCATTTATTTGGGGAGAATTACAATATTGAATCTTCATATCGGTGATAGATGATAAAATTATTCAAAATATTCACTTCTGTTTTCTGGGGAAGCATCCATGCCTATTTGAGGTAAGGTTTGGCCTTAAGACTTTATTTAATCAAGGAGATATGAGAAGTGACCTGTACTGCTTTTGAATGAAAATTGAAGTGCCATCACATGATTCTACTGTGTCTCTTTTCCCTCTGCTATGGGAGTGGCAATGTCCCAGATAGGGGCTACTCCTTCAGCTCACATGCCAGAATGAAGACAAAGTAGACCAGTGCCACAGATGACCTGTGATAGAAGTTTCTTAAAAAATTTTTTATTATATCTTCACGCATCATACAGTCCATCCAAAGTATACAATCAATGGCTCACACTGTCATCACATTACTTGCATATTGTGGGTCATGATCATTTTTAGGACATTTGTATCACTCCAAAAAGAGAAATTAAAAGATGAAAGAAAAAATCATATATCCCATAGCTCTTACTACTCCTGCTCATTACCACTAGTATTGAATCAATTCAATATTTTGATCCCTTATCCCCAATATTATTTATCTATTTTTCATCCATATTTTTTTACTCATCTGTCCATACCCTGGATAAAGAAAGCATCAGCCACAAGGTTTTCACAATCACATGGTCACATTGTAAAAGCTATATGGTTATACAATTGTCTTCAAGAATCAAGGCTACTGGAATACAGTTCAACAGTTTCAGTACTTTCCCCTAGCTACTCCAATACACCACAAACCAAAAAGGGATATTTATATAATGCATAAGAATAACCTCCAGGATACCTCTCAACTCTGTTTGAAGTTTCTTAGCCACTGGAACTTTATTTTGCCTCATATCTCTCGTCCCCCCTTTGGTTGAGAAGTCTTTCTCAATTCCATGGTGCTGGGTCTCTGTTCATCCCCAGGAGTCAGGTCCCACTTTGCAAGTGAAATGCATACCCCT
The DNA here is from genome assembly GCF_023851605.1 of Tamandua tetradactyla. Lineage (NCBI taxonomy): Eukaryota > Metazoa > Chordata > Mammalia > Pilosa > Myrmecophagidae > Tamandua > Tamandua tetradactyla. The sequence continues at coordinate 142,972,189 of NC_135353.1, read as the reverse complement.
GGGAGTCATGTCCCATGCAGTGTGTGTATGGGGGAGGGTAGTGAGTTCACCTGCTGAGCTGACTTAGAGAGAGAGACCACATCTGAACTACAAAAGAGGTTCTCTGGGGGGTGAATCTTGGGCATAATTATCAGTAGGCTTAGCTTCTTCTTTGCAGGAACAAATTTCATAGGGGCAAATCCCTAGATCGAGAGCTCAGCCTATTGAGTTGGTTGTCCCCATTGCTTGTGAGAATATCAGGAATTTACCAGATGGGAAAGTTTAATATTTCCTCCTTTATTCCCATTTCCCCAAGAGGACTTTGAAAATGCTTGTTTATTTTCTGCCGAAATTACTCAGGGATATATTAGGGCATCATACTAACCTGTGCACACCAACCCCATTCCCTATTCAAGATTCCATAGAATTATGTTGTTCAAATAAGCTGACCATACAAGTTAAATTAGATAATGTGCTACTAAAAATATAAATTTTTCCTGAAATAAACATCTCTTCCTTTGGTCTCACACAGAAGTTGAAGCTTTGAAATATAGACCATATCATGTGATAGAAATTTAACGTAAGCAAAAAATCAACTTTGCTATTGAAAAGCACTGAAATTGGGGTACTTATAACTACACCTAAATTATCTAGTACAGAAATTATTACCAGAACTGGGGTGCTATCATAAAATAAGATAAAAGTATGTGGCATTTGCTCTGGAGTTGAGTGATATTTAGAAAAGAAAAAGCCATTAAAGGCTGGAAAGAAAGCAATCATATTATGAAATGGCAGGAGTGAAAGGGAGTAGAGAGAGTCCCATAATTTGGGGACTTGTAGGAATGCAAGAAGTGACAGATTCTTAACTCCAAAGCCAGGACAATTTAGACTAAATTAACTATTATACCATCCATATATATCTTATTTTCATCAGATTTTTTTCTTTTTATTTTTAAATTCTTTCAAACTTATAAGAAAGTTTGAAAAATAATACAAACCCCATGAATAGAAATCCAGTATACCTCTATCCACCACCCCTGATGCACAGCTCCACCAATTTTTACATTTTGCCACATTTAGCATATCATGCTGTCTATCTACCTATCAGTCTGTCAATCCATCTATTTACCTATCTATCCATCTGTCTATCTATCTACCTATTTATCTGAACAGTTGAGCGTAGGTCATATACATCATGCTTGAACACCTAGTACTTACTGCCAAGTACATTTCCCAAGATTAAGGATATTCATTTATGTAGCCTCCTTAAGGGGAATTATCAAGTTCAAGAAATTTAACATTGATATAAAGCTTATGGTCTATACTCCGATTTTTTCATAAGTCCCAATCGTGTCCTTTTGAGCCTTTTCTCCTCCCTTGTTAATTCCCATCCAGGATCATGTATTGCATTTAATTGCTGTCATCTTTTTAATTGCTCTTTCTTCTTCTTTTTAATTGTGGGAAAATATATACAACATAAACTTTCTCATTTCAACCACTCCTAAGCATACAATTTGTGCTGGTTTGAAGGTGTTATGTATCCGAGAAAAGCCATGTTTAAATCCTGATTCAATATTGTAGGGCAGAAACTTTTTATTAGGTTACCTCTAGAAAGATGTGACACACTGAATTGTGGGTGTGGCCTTTTTATTAGATGGAGGTGTGACCCCCCCCCCATTCCAGGAGGGTCTTGATTAGTTTACTGAGGTCCTTTAAAAGAGGAAACATTTTGGAGAGAGACAGAGCTGACAGAGTGGAGCTGACACAGAGGCCAACACTTGGAGAATGGATACACAGACGTTTGGAGATGCTTGAAACGCAGCAGATTAATATATCATTCAATGAGATTCATCACATTCACAATGTTGCTGTGTTCTCACCACCTTCCATTACTAAAACTTTCCCATCTCCTCAAACAGAAACCCTACACCCATTTTGCATTAATTCCCCATTCTCACTACACCACCCCCCACCCTGTTCCTGGAAACCTATACTCTAATTTCTGTCTCCATGGGCATGCATATTCTTCGTTATTTCCTTGTAGTTGCCACAAGGCCTAAATTTTGCACCCTAAATCTATAACAACCTCATTTGCTTTGAAACCAATTTAACTTCAATAGCAGAAACAAACTGTTCCTTTGCACATCCATCCACCCACGTTTTTGTAGTTCGTGTCACAAATTACATGTTTATAAGTCAAACCCACTGATTTCTCATTACATTTTATGTATTTGCATTTTAGATCCTGTAGGAAGGGAAACGGAGGTGCAGTCCAAAAATACAATAGCACTGGCATTTATATTTACCCTGTCACTACCTTTATGGGAGATCTTTGTTTATCTGGGAATTTGTTAATGCCTCCCTCATATTTTAAAACATTTTATTATTGTGAAATATAACATATATATACAAAAAAGCAATAATTTTAAGGTGCATTGTAACAAGTAGTTATAGAACAGATTTCAGAGTTTGTTTGAGTTACAATTCCACAATTTTAGGTTTTTCCTTCTAGCTACTCCAAGACACTGGAGACTAAAAGAAATATCAATATGATGATTCAGTAGTCAGACTCATTTGTGAAATCCTATCTCCTTTGTTATAATTCCTCCTTCTCCTTTGATCCCTCTCCCAATCTTTAGGGGTATTTTGGCTATGCCCATTCTAACTTTTTCATGTTACAAGAGGCTGTCAATAATATGGGATAGGAAGATGGAACTAGTTGATGTTCTTGGAGAGTCTGACCCCTCCGGATTTCAGGACTTGTCTGGCCTATGGACCCATCTGGAGGTTGTAGTTTTCTGGAAAGTAATCATATCGCATGAAGCTTTTGTAGAATCTCAGATAGAGCTCTAGGTGTTCTTTAGAGTTTACAGGAATGGTTTTGGATGGGGCTTGGCAAACCATGGTAAATAGCAATATCTAGCTGAAGCTTGCATGAGAGTAGCTGCCAAATTTTGAACTCTGTCAGCCACTGATACCTTATTTTGTTACATTTCTTTATCCCCTTTGGTCAGAAAGGCATTGTCAATCCCACAGTGCTCATCCCTGAGATTCATGTCCCACATTGCCAGGGAGACTTTCACCTCTGGATGTCATGTTCCATGTAGGTGCGAGGGTAATGAATTTACTTGCAGAGTTGAGCTTAGAGAGAGGCCACCTCCGAGCAACCAAAGAGGTCCTCCAGATGTAACTCTTAGGCATACCTATAGGTAGGCTTTGTTTCTATACTACATAAATAAGCTTCACAAGAACAAGCCTCAAGATCAAGGGCTTGGCCTATTGACTTGGGAGTTCGTAAGGTTTAAGAAAGTATCAGAGGTTTCCCTGGTGGTAAAGTTTAATAGTTCCATAATTTTTCTCCCGTCCCTCAAGGGACTTTGCAAATACTTTATTTTTCATTTTTTGGCATGGGCAGGCTCTGGGGAACAAACCAGGGTCTCCAACATGGCAGGCAAGTGCCAATACTTTTTAATTATCTATCCAACCTATTTGGGGATGTATTCGGGCATTACATTAATCCATCATTCCCATTCTGGGCTCCATGTGTTTGGGTTGTTTAATTTAGCTATCCAGACTGGTTGAGTTAGATTATGTGCTACAGAAAATTTAGGTTTTGGACAAAAAAAGCCTCTTTCTTTAGTCTCATACAACCTGGAAAGTGCTAAAATACAATGTCATCCTAACCCCTGTTTTCTGATGTACCTTGGTCCCAACCCCATCTGCTCCATTCATATCTATAATTGAAGTCTGATCTCTTTCAATTTCTTTAACAGTTGTTATATGTGGCAGTGCTGCCTTTCAGACCTGCAGAACTCCTAATCTGAGTCTTAGGTGTCACACAGGTACTCAAAGTTCCAAGGAATTACCAGGTTTTACATGTATAGCACAGTTTCTCAAAATCTAGAAATAATTACAGCTCCAGAATAAATGTGACTGCTAAAGAACTTACAATCTAGGCCCCAATTTTCTTGTATGTATTTTCTAAAAGAGACCATACAATGTTTGCTCTTTTGCTTCTGGCTTATTTTGCCTCACATAAAGTCTCCCAGGTTCATTCACATCATTGCATGCCTCACAGCTTCGTTCCTTTCTGTAGCAGCACAATATTCAATCATACGTACACACCACAGTTTGCCATTCTAATTCTCAGTCAGTGTATCCTTCAGCCATCCCCATCCATTGGGCATCATGTATAATGTCCAAAGTAAATATTTGGTTGGTAGTTTTTGCTTTTAGCCCTTTAAATATATCCTCCCACTGCTTTCTTGCCTCACTGGTTTCTGATGAGAAATCAGAACTTCATCTTATTGAGCTTCCTTGTAGATGACATGTTGAGTCTTTCTTGCAGCTTTCAGAATTCTCTATTTCTTTCTTTCTTTTGCATTCAACAGTTTGATTATAAAATGCCACTGCATGGGTCTATTTGGTTTTATCCTGTTTGGAGTTCATTCAGAATCATGGATGTGTATATTCATATATTCAGCTAAATTGGGGAAGTTTGCAGCAAATACTTCTTTGAAAATTGTCTTTGACTCTTTTTCTCTTTGTTCTCCTCCTGGAAGAATCATATATTAGACACTTGATGATGTCCCACAGGTTCTTCAGGCTCTGTTCCTGAGGAGTTTCTGCTCCTCAGAATGGATGATTCCAATGCTCTTGTCTTCAAGTTCTCTGATTCTTTCTTCTGCCAGCCCCAATCTGCTGTTGAATCCCTCCAAGGAATTTTAAATTTGTATTATGATGGCCTTCAGCTTTTTTACCTAGTTCCTTTTCATAATTTCCATCTCTTTGTATTCTCTTTCTGTTCATCTACTGTTCTCCTGATTTCTTTTAGTCCTTTGACCATATTTTCCATTAGCTCTTTGAACATAATTAGGACCATTAAAAAAATATTGGTCTGGTATGTTCTGGGTCTTGGCCTCCTTATTGTTGGTTTCTAACGCTTTAACCTTCTCCTTTGTTTGGGTCATCACTTCTTGTTTCTTTGTATGTTTTGTAATTTTCATTGAAATCTGCACATTCTGATACTTTAACATGCTATATCTGTGATTTAGACTCTGAAACATTCATTCCTTAATCTTGTATCCAGTTAGGATTATCATAGAACTTTCCTTGAATGCCAGGAACTAATAACAAAAAGAAGGAGAAGTAGGAAGAGGAGCAAAAATGAAAAATACCTTTCCCAGTTTTTGAAGTTTAATTTATGCAAGTGTTCTTATTTAGGGCTTATACATAAAATAAGTTTAGAGAATAGCTCCAGCCAAAGCATAGGGGCCTCCTTGAACCTTATTGTGCATGAATCTTGTCTTGGGCATGTGCATGTGGTCCTAGGAATTCATCCGTTTACATGGATTCAAATGTCCACCCTTCCCTAGGAAACAGTTTCCTCATGGTCCCAGGCACTGCACTGTACGTCATATAGCCAGCCCCAGGCAGCATGACTTGATTACTGTTCCATAACATTCTGTAGGAGGGTTTTGTGAGCTCCTTCTATATTCAGGACAAGTTTTAGGATGGCAAGTCCCTCAGATCATCACCAGATAGATTGAGCCAAGAATGAAACCTCCCAATATCCACAAGGGTTATTCTATTCCCTCCAGAACCAAGAGCAGGGATTGGCACTGGAAGTTCCAGCTGGCACTATGCTGAGCTGGGGGAGGGAGTAGCGAGTAGCCAAGGTACCATGGGAAACTACCACTTTCTTTTCTAACTTTTTTAATTGGAGAGGTTGTAGGTTTATAGCAAAATCATGCAGAAAATACAGAGTTCCCATATATCTCACCCCTCACACACAGTTTTGTCTATTATTAACAATTTACATTAGTGTGATATCCTTGTTATAATTGATGAAACAACATTATTATAATTATACTATTATAATTATAGTTCATAGTTGATATTAGTGTTCAATGTTTGTCTTGTACAATGCTGTTTTTTAAGAAATTTATTCTAGTAATATATATTACTAGATTATCTAAAATTTCCCATCCAACAATATTCTAATATTTAATTCGGTGGAGTTGATTATATTCACAATGTTTTGCTACCATTATCCCCTCCAACTACCAAAATCTTTCCATCACCCCAAACTAAAATTCTGTGTCACTTAAGCATTAACTACCATTTCCTACTCCAACCCCAGCCCTCGCCTCTGGTAACCTGTATTCTAGTTTCTGATTCTGTCAGTTAATTTATTCTAATTATTTCATATCAGTGAGATCTTACATTATTTATCCTTTTGTTTCTGATTTATTTTCCTCAATATGATGTCCTCAAGAGACATCCATATTGTTGCATGTATCAGAGCTTCATTCTGTTTATGACTGAATAATATTCCACTTTATGTATAGGTCACATTTTATTTATCCATTCATCTATGGCTAGACACTTGGGTTGCTTCCATCTTTTGCCATTTTTAAATAATACAGCTAGGAACATTGCTGTGTGAATATCTGTTTTAATCTGTGATTTCAATTCATTTGGGTATATGCCTAGAAATGAGATTGCCAGGTCATTTGGTAATTCTATACTTAACTTTCTGAAGAACCACTCACCTATTTCACACAGTGGCTGTACGATTTTACATTCCCACCAATGATGAACAAGAGTACCTATTTCTCCACATCCTCTCCAACACTTGTTATTTTCCTATTTTTTTTTTCTTAATAGGAGCCATTCTGGTGAAATGATACCTCCTTGTTTTGATTTGCATTTCCCTAATGGCTAATGATGTTGAGCATCTTTTCACTTTTTTTTTTTTTTTGCCATTTGTATATTTTCTATGGGGAAATGTCTATTTAAGTCTTTTGCGAATTTTTAAATTGTCTTTTGTTGTTGAGTTGTAGGACTCCTTTATATATTTTTGGTATCAAAGTCTTCTCTTTCCTTATTGATCTTCTGTCTAGATGTTCTATCCTTTATTGAAAGTGATGTATTGGATGGAGGAGTCAGGATGGCAGCTTAGTGAGGTGTGGGATTTAGTTTGTCCTCCAGAGCAGCTAGTAAATAGCCAGGAACCATACAGAACAACTGCTGGGGACACATCAGTGACTGGACACACAGTGTACACCAGTCTGGACAAGCTGGACCAGTTGTGATCCCACCCAGAACCATGAGTCTCCCAAGCCACGGCAGCCTGTGTCCCTCCCCGACAGGCTGCTTCCCAGAGGGAGAAGAAAGAGACTTCATTAGCAGCAGGAGCTGAGCCCAACCAAGCTCCAATTGTGGAATTAATTAACAAATTCTGACTACTAAAAGTAGGCCCCCAGTTCAGCAGAACCCGGAGTAAAAGTTGAGGTTGCTGGTATTTGCCCTGGTGCTGAGGGGACAGGGCTGATGGAAAAGGACAAAAAACAAACAAACAAAAAAAAAAAAACAGAGGGTTTTTTGGATTGGATAGTACAAAATACTTGAAAGGGTCTGGGCCCTGAAGGAAAAGAGGGGGCACATAGGACCTGTAGATACACAGAGCAATGTACCAACTTAAGCTCTTGATTGACAAACCCAAGGAATAGGGTTCCTGCTCTGAAAAGGATTTTTCAAAAATTATTTTTTTTTGTGGCAGTGTTTCTATGGCTTCACTGATGTTTGGATACAACTGCAAGGCTTTTCAGGCTCCAACTGCCCCAGGCAGGGTTGGAATTAAACTTGTCTGAAAGCTTGTCTGGAGGCTGTGCCATCCCAAGGAGAGGGGTGGGGCCTAACTCAGGTGGAACCCCTCCCTCAAGGTATTCAGTTCCCAGGGTCTGGAAAACTGAAGCTATTAAAGCCAGCCTACAATCTCTCTTCTGTCTCAACCATACCTCCAGCAGGGAGAGTCTGCTGAAATAAAAATATCACATCACCTTATGCTGGTGGGACCCACAGGCAAACAAGTGGGCAGGATAGGACTGGGCAGGATAGGAAAAACAGAGTCTAGAGGCTTCACAGAAAACTCTTTCAACCTGCTGGGTCTCACCCCCAGGGAAAACTGACACAGGTGACTCTTTCCTCCTGAGAGGAGGCCAGTTTGGTCTGGGGAAATCTGATTGGGGTCTATAATACCTAAGTAGACCCTCCTAAGGGGGAAAAAGGCCCCATATAGGCATGGCAAGAAACAAGAAAACCAGAAGTGAAAAATTCTGATCTGTTAAACAAAACCTAAGCTAGAGGTTTAGAATAAGCTGTCCTGAATGTCAAAGAAGAGATAGACAACAAAGTCATCCAGCAAGAAAATTCTAGGTAAAAAAAGTGAAAACAATCTCCAGAATAAACTAATTAAGGAAATTAAATGCCTAGATGCCAGCAGAAAACAATGAATCATACTAGGAAAATTGTGGATATGATCCAGTCAAAGGAACAAACCAACAATTCAAATGAGATAGAGGAGTTGAAACAGCTAATCCAGAATGTTCAAACAGACATGGAAAACCTCATCAAAGATCAAATCAATGAATTGAAGGAGGATATAAGGAAGGCAAGGGATGAACAAAAAGAAGAAATCAAAAGTATGAAAAAACAATCTGTTCTAGTGTGCTAGCTGCCAGAATGCAATATACCAGAAACAGAATGACTTTTAAAGAAGGGAATTTTATAAGTTGCTAGTTTACAGTTCTAAGGCCATACAAATGTTCAAACTAAGACATCTAGGAAAGATACCTTGGTTCAAGAAGACCAATGAAGTTCAGGGTTTCTCTCTCAAGTGAGAAGGCACATGGTGAACATATGTCACAGTTTCTCTCTCATCTGGAGGGCACATAGCAAACATGGCATCATCTGCTAGCTTTCTCTCTTGTCTTCCTGTTTCATAAAGCTCGCCGGGAGGCATTTTCCTTCTTCATCTCCAAAGGTCACTGGCTCATGGACTCTCTGCTTCGTGGTGCTGCAGCATTCTCTGCTCTCTCAAAATCTCCTTCATTCTCCAAAATGAAGGACTCTTTTTCCTTCCTTTTTCCTCTTTTATAGGACTCTTGATAAGTTTCACAAGACCCACCCACATGGGTGGAGACATGTCTTCACCTAATCCAGTTTAACAACCACTCTTGATTAAATCACATCTCCATGGAGATGCTCTGATTACAGTTTCAAATATACAGTATTGAATAGGGATTATTCTGCCTTTACAAAATGGGATTTAGATTAAAACATGGCTTTTCTAGGGGGCATACATCCTTTCGAACCAGTACAAAATCACAGAATTTATGGGATTGAAAGGCACAGTAGAAGAGATGAAAAAAACAATGGAAACCTACAATGTTACAGTTCAAATGGAAGAAGATAGAATTAGTGAACTGGAGGATGGGACATCTGAAATCCAACAAGCAAAAGAAAATATAGGGAAAAGAATGAAAAAAATATGAGCAGGGACTCAGGGAATTGAATGACAACATGAAGCAGGCAAATATATGTATTCTGAGTGTCCCAGAAGAAGAAGAGAAGGGAAAAGGAGGAGAAAAACTGATGGAGGAAATGATTACTGAAAACTTCACAACTCTTATGAAAAACTTAAAATTACAGATCCAAGAAGTGCAGCATACCCCAAGCAGAATAGATCCAAATAGATGTAATCCAAGACACTTACTAACCAGAATGTCAGATGTCAAAGAGAAAGAGAGAATTTTGAGAGCAGCAAGAGAAAAGCAATCCATCACGTACAAGGGAAGTCCAATAAGACTATGCATATATATTTCAGCAGAAACCATGGAGGTGAAAAGAGAGTGCTATGACATATTTAAGATACTAAAAGAGAAAATTTGCCAACCAAGAATTCTATATCCAGCAAAATTGTCCTTCAAAAATGAGGGAGAAATTAAAACATTCTCAGACAAAAAATCACTGAGAATTTAGGACCAAGAGACAGGCTCTGCAAGAAATACCAAAGGGAGCACTAGAGACAGACAGGAAAAGACAGGAGAGGGCAGTGTGGAGAAGAGTGTAGAAATGAAGACTATCAATAAAGGTAAAAAGAAGAAAAATTAGATATGACATATAAAATCCAAAATCAAAATGGTAGAAGAAAGTACTGCCCTTACAGTAATAACACTAAATGTTAATGGTTTAAACTCCCCAATCAAAAGGCATAGACTTAAAAAAAAAGGCATAGACTGGCAGAATGGATTAAAAAACAGGACACATCTATATGCTGTCTACAGGAGACACATTTTAGACCCAAGGATAAACATAGGTTGAAAGTTAATGGTTGGGAAAAGACTTTTCATGCAAACAACAATCAGAAAAGATCAGGAGTAGCTATACTAATATCCAACAAATTAGACTGCAAGTATAAAACAATTAAAAGAGACAAAGAAAGACACTATGTATTAATAAAAGGAACAATTCAACAAGAAGACAAAACAATCATAAATATTTATGCACCAAACCAGAGTGCTCCAAAATATATGAGGCAAACACTGAAAAGAGAAATAGACACATCTACCATAATGGTTGGAGACTTCAATTCCCTGGTCTCATCAATGGACAGGACATCTAGACAGAGGATCAATAAAAAAACAGAGAATTTGAAAAATACAATAAACGAACTAGACTTAACAGACATTTACAGAACATTACACCCCACAACAACAGGTTACACCTTTATCTGAAGTGCTCATGGATCATTCTCTAGTATAGAGCATATTCTGGATCACAAAGCAAGTCTCAATGAATTTAAAAAGATTGAAATCGTACAAAACACTTTCTCAGATCAGAAAGGAATGAAGTTGGAAATCAATAATAGGCAGAAGGCCAGAGAATTCACAAATAATTGGAGGCTCAACAACACCCTCTTAAACAACCAGTGGGTCAAAGAAGAAGTTCCAAGGGAAATCAGTAAATATCTTGAGGCAAATGAAAATGAAAACACAACATACCAAAATTTGTGGGATGCAGCAAAGGCAGTGCTAAGAGGGAAATTTATTTCCCTAAATGTGTATATCAAAAAAGAAGAAAGTGGGAGGGCCACGGTGGCTCAGCAGGCAAGAATGCTTGCCTGCCATGCCAGAGGACCCGAGTTTGATTCCTGGTGCCTGCCCATGTAAAAAATTAAAAAATAAAAAATAAAAAAAGAAGAAAGAGCAAAAATGCAGGAATTAACTGTTCACTTGGAAGAACTAGAGAAAGAACAGCAAACTAACCCCAAAGCAAGCAAAAGAAAAGCAATAACAAAGATTAGAGCAGAATTAAATGAAATTGAGAATATGAAAACAATCGAGAAAATCCACAAAAACAGAAGTTGGTTCTATGAGAAAATCAATAAGATTGATGGACCCTTAGTGAGGTTGACAAAAAGAAGAGAGAGGATGCAAATAAATAAAATCAGAAATGGAAGAGGAGACATAACCATTAACCACACAAAAATAAAGGAGGTAATGGGAGAATACTATGAACAATTTTATGCTAATAAAGTAGACAGTGTAGATGAACTGGAGAATTTTGTAGAAATGCATCACCAACTATTGACTTGAGAAGAAATAGATGACCTCAACAAACCAATCACAAGTAAATAAATTAAATTAGTCATTAAGAAGCTCCAGAAAAAGAAAAGTCCAGGATCAGATGGCTTTACATGTGAATTCTACCACACATTCAAGAAAAAATTAGTACCAATCCTGCTCAAACTCTTCAAAAAATTTAAAGAGGAGAGAAGGCTACCTAACTCATTCTATGAAGTCAACATCACCCTCATACCAAAGCCAGACAAAGATACCACAAGAAAAGAAAATTACAGACCAATCTCTCTAATGAATATAGATGCAAAAATCCTCAACAAAATTCTTGCAAAATGAATCCAGCAGCACATTAAAAGAATTATGCACCATGACCAACTAGGATTCATCCCAGGTATGCAAGGATGGTTCAACATAAGAAAATCAATTAATGTAATACACCATATCAACAAATGAAAGCAGAAAAACCACATGATCATTTCGATAGATGCAGAAAAGGCATTTGACAAAATTCAATATCCTTTCTTATTGAAAACATTTCACAGGATAGGAATAGAAGGGAACTTCCTCAAAATGATAAAGGGAATTATGAAAAACCCACAGCTAACATCATCCTCAGTGGTGAAAAACTGAAAACTTTCCCTATAAGATCAGGAATAAGACAAGGATGTCCACTATCACCATTGTTATTCAACATTGTGTTGGAAGTTCTAGCCAGAGCAATTAGACAAGAAAAAGAAATGCAAGGCATCAAAATTGGAATGGAAGAAGTAAAACTCTCACTGTTTGCAGATGATATCATACTATATGTTGAAAACCCTGAAAAATCCACAGCAAAACTACTAGAGCTAATAAATGAGTACAGCAAAGTGGCAGGTTACAAGATCAACACTGAAAAATATGTAGTTGTTTCTATAGAGTTGTAATGAGCAATCTGAGGGGCAAATCAAGAAAAAAATTCCATTTACACTTGCAAGCAAAAGAATCAAATATTTAGGAATAAATTTAACTAAGGATCAAAAGACCTATACAAAGAAAACTACAAGAAATTGCTAAAAGAAATCACAGAAGACCTAAATAAATGGAAGGGCATACCAAGTTCATGAATTGGAAGACTAAATATAGTTAAGATGTCAATTCTACCTAAATTGATTTATAGATTCAATGTAATACCAATTAAAATCCCAAAAACTTACTTTTCAGAAATAGAAAAACCAATAACCAAATTTATCTGGAAGGGCATGGAACCTCGAACAGCTAAAAAATATCCTGAAAAAGAAAAATGAAGTCAGAGGTCTCACACTACCTGACTTTAAGGCATATTATGAAGCTACAGTGGTCAAAACAGCATGGTACTGGCATAAAGATAGATATACTGACCAATTAAATTGAATAGAGTGTTCAGATATAGACCCTCTCATCTATGGACAATTCATTTTTGATAAGGTAGTCAAACCAACTCACCTGGGACAGAGAAGTCTCTTCAATAAATGGTGCTTGGAGAACTGGATAGCCACATGCAAAAGAATGAAAGTGGATCCATATCTCACACCCTATACAAAAATTAACTCAAAATGGATCAAAATCCTAAACATTAGATCTAAGACCACAAAACTTTTAGAAGAAAATGTAGGGAAAATATCTTACAAATCTTATAATAGGAGGTGGTTTCTTAGATCTTACACTCAAAGCACAAACATTGAAGAAAGAAATAGATAAATGGGAAATCTTTAAAATTAAACACTTTTGTGCATCAAAGAACTTTGTCAAGAAAGTAAAAAGACAGCCTACACAATGGGAGACAATATTTGGAAACAACATATTAGATAAGGGTCTAGTATCCAGAATATATAGATTGTTCAACTTGACAACAAAAAAGACAAACAACGCAATTAAAAAGTGAGCCAAAGACATGAACAGATACTTCTCAGAAGAGGAAATGCAAATGGCTAAAAGGCACATGAAAAGATGCTCAACTTCCCTGGCTATTAGGGAAATGCAAATCAAAACCACAATAAGTTATCATCTCACACCCACCAGAATGGCTATTATCAATAAAACAGAAAACAACAAGTGCTGGAGAGGATGTGGAGAAAATGGCACACTTATCCACTGTTGGTGGGAATGTAAAATGGTACAAACACTGTGGAAGACAGTTTTGCGGTTCCTCAGGAAGCTAAGTATAGAATTGCCATGTGATCCAGCAATACCATTGCTAGGTATCTACTGAGAGGACATAAGGGGAAGGACACAAATGGATATTTGCACACCAATGTTTATAGCAGCATTATTTACAGTTGCCAAGAGATGGAAACATCCCCAATGTCCATCAACAGACGAGTGGCTAAACAAGATGTGGTATATACATACAATGGAATATTATGCAGCTGTAAGACAAGATAAATTGATGAAGCATGTAACAACATGGATGGACTTGAATGAGATTATGCTGAGTGAGATTAGCCAGAAAGAAAATGACAAATACTGTATGGTCTCACTGATATGAACTAACATTAATTAATGAACTTGGAGAATTTCAGTTAAGAACAGAGACCATCAGGAGATAGAAATAGGGTAGATATTGGGTAATTGGACCTGAAGGGTACAGATTGTGCAATGGGACTGATTGTAAAAATTCATAAATGGATAGCACAATTCTACCTAGCTGTAATACAAGTTGTAATACAACTAGCTACCTAGCTAGTGTCAGTACAATGAATGAAGCCGAATGTGAGAATGATAGAAGGAGGAGGGCTGGGGGCACAAATGAAATCATAAAGAAAAATATATGACAAAGACTGAGATAATATAATCTAGGAATGCCTAGAGTGTACAAGGATAGTGACTAAATGTACAAATGAAAATATTTTTGCATAAGGAAGAGCAAAGGAATATCAATATTGCAGGGTGTTGAAAATAGATGGTAATTCATGTTTTAAAACTTTAACTTATGTGTGACACTAAAGCAAAAAATATTTATTTGGTACAAAATGTATATTTTGACTAGTCCATCTCCTAATATAACTTATATGGACAGTTTAATTGAACACCATAAGTACATGGAAACTTGAGTAGGATGTGAGATTTTGTAGGCTTGTACAGAGTGATGCCCTGTTAAATCCCAGAGTGATTTGAACAGTGAATAAAAAAGTATTTGCTAAGTCTCCTTGGGGGAATGGTGTGAAAGGGGGAAAATTCAACTTCCCCAAGTTGAATTATTGATTTTCTCACAAGCAGTGTGGACAATTAAAGCTATAGGCTGAGCCCCCAGTCTTGGGGTTTGTTCATATGAAACTTAACCTCACAAAGGATAAATCAAGCCTACTTAAAATTAGGCCTAAGAGTCACCCCCCAGAGTGCTCAGATGTGGCCTTTTGTTGCTCAGATGTGGCCTCTCTCTCTCAGTCAACATGACAAACTCACTGCCCTGCCCCTGTCTACGTGGGACATGACTCCCAGGGGTGTGGAACTTCCTGGTAACGTGGGACAGAAATTCTAGAATGAGCTGGGACTCAGCATCAAAGGATTGAGAAAACATTCTCGACCAAATGGGGGAAGAGCAAAATGAGACAAAATGAAGTGTCAATGGCTGAGAGATTCCAAATAAGGTTGAGAGGTTATCCTGGAGGTTATTCTTACGCATTCAATAGGTATCACCTTTTTAGTTAAGGTGTAGTGGAGAGGCTGGAGGGAACTGCCTGAAAATGTAGAGCTGTGTTCCAGTAGCCATGTTTTTTAAAAAAAATTTACTTATTAATTAAAAAAATAAAGAAACAAAATAAAACAACATACATAATCAGTAATTCACAATATCATCACTTAGTTGCATATTCATCATTTCTTAGAACATTTGCATTAATTCAGAAAAAGAAATAAAAATACAATACAAAAAGAAATAAAACGAACACAGGAAAGAAAAAAAAAGATTATACCTACCATACCCCTTACCCCTTGCTTTCATTGATCACTAGCATTTAAACTAAATTTATTTTAGCATTTGTTCCCCCTATTATTTATTTTTATTCCATATGTTCTACTCCTTTTTTGACAAGGTAGATAAAAGGAGCATCAGACACAAGGTTTTCACAATCACACAGTTACATTGTGACAGCTGTATCCTTATTCAATCATCCTCAAGAAACATGGCTACTGGAACACAGCTCTACATTTTCAGGCAGTTTCCTCCAGCCTCTCCATTACATCTTGAATAACAAGATGATATCTACTTGATGCATAACAATAACCTTCAGGATAACCTCTCAACTCTGTTTGGAATCTCTCAGCCATTGACACTTTGTCTCATTTCCCTCTTCCCCCTTTTGGTCGATAAGGTTTTCTCAATCCCTTGATGCTAAGTCTCAGCTCATTCTAGAATTTTTCTTAATCCCTTGATGCTGAGTCTCTGCTCATTCCAAGAGCTCTGTCCCACATTGCCAGGAAAGTCCACACCCCTGGGAGTCATGTGCCACATAGAGAGGGGTAAGGTGGTGAGACTGCTCGTTGTGTTGGCTGGAGAGGAGCCACATCTGAGCAACAAAAGAGGCTCTCTTTTTTTTTTTTTTTGAATTTTTAAAATTTATTTATTAATTAAAAAATTAAGAAAACAAATAAAACATCAACATACATAATCAGTAATTCACAATATCATCACTTAGTTGCGTATTCATCATTTCTTAGAACATTTGCATTACTTCAGAAAAAGAAATAAAAAGACAATAGAAAAAGAAATAAAATGAACACAGGAAAGAAAAAGAAAAAGAAAAAAAGATTATACCTACCATACCCCTTACCCCTAGCTTTCATTGATCACTGGCATTTCAAACTAAATTTATTTTAGCATTTGTTCCCCCTATTATTTATTTATTTACTTTTTTATTAATTAAAAAAAATTAACTAACACAACATTTAGAAATCATTCCATTCTACATATGCAATCAGTAATTCTTAATATCATCACATAGGTATATGATCATCATTTCTTAGTACATTTGCATCAATTTAGGAAAAGAACTAGCAAAACAACAGAAAAAGATATAGAATGATAATATAGAGAAAAAATAATAATAAAAATAAAAAAGAAAAAATATATAAAAAAGAAAAAAAAGGAAAAAGGAAAAAACAAAAAACACAAACAAACAAACAAAACAAAAAAAATTTAGCTCAGATGCAGCTTCATTCAGTGTTTTAACATAATTACATTAAAATTAGGTAGTATTGTGCTGGCCATTTTTGAGTTTTTCTATCTAGTCCTGTTGCACAGTCTGTATCCCTTCAGCTCCAATTACCCATTATCTTACCCTGTTTCTAACTCCTGCTGGTCTCTGTTACCAATGACATATTCCAAGTTTATTCTCGAATGTTGGTTCACATCAGTGGGACCATACAGTATTTGTCTTTTAGTTTTTGGCTAGACTCACTCAGCATAATGTTCTCTAGGTCCATCCATGTTATTACATGCTTCATAAGTTTATCCTGTCTTAAAGCTGCATAATATTCCATCGTATGTATATACCACAGTTTGTTTAGCCACTCGTCTGTTGATGGACATTTTGGCTGTTTCCATCTCTTTGCAATTGTAAATAATGCTACTATAAACATTGGTGTGCAAATGTCCGTTTGTGTCTTTGCCCTTAAGTCCTTTGAGTAGATACCTAGCAATGGTATTGCTGGGTTGTATGGCAATTCTATATTCAGCTTTTTGAGGAACCGCCAAACTGCCTTCCACAGTGGTTGCACCATTTGACATTCCCACCAACAGTGGATAAGTGTGCCTCTTTCTCCGCATCCTCTCCAGCACTTGTCATTTTCTGTTTTGTTGATAATGGCCATTCTGGTGGGTGTGAGATGATATCTCATTGTGGTTTTGATTTGCATTTCTCTCATGGCCAGGGATATTGAGCAACTCTTCATGTGCCTTTTGGCCATTTGTATTTCCTCTTCTGAGAGGTGTCTGTTCAAGTCTTTTTCCCATTTTGTAATTGGGTTGGCTGTCTTTTTGTTGTTGAGTTGGACAATCTCTTTATAAATTCTGGATACTAGACCTTTATCTGATATGTCATTTCCAAATATTGTCTCCCATTGTGTAGGCTGTCTTTCTACTTTCTTGATGAAGTTCTTTGATGCACAAAAGTGTTTAATTTTGAGGAGCTCCCATTTCTTTCTTTCTTTCTTCAGTGCTCTTGCTTTAGGTTTAAGGTCCATAAAACCGCCTCCAATTGTAAGTTTCATGAGATATCTCCCTACATTTTCCTCTAACTGTTTTATGGTCTTAGACCTAATGTTTAAGGATCTTTGATCCATTTTGAGTTAACTTTTGTATAGGGTGTGAGATATGGGTCCTCTTTCATTCTTTTGCATATGGATATCCAGTTCTCTAGGCACCATTTATTGAAGAGACTGTTCTGTCCCAGGTGAGTTGGCTTGACTGCCTTATCAAAGATCAAATGTCCATAGATGAGAGGGTCTATATCTGAACACTCTATTCGATTCCATTGGTCGATATATCTATCTTTATGCCAATACCATGGTGTTTTGACCACTGTGGTTTCATAATATGCCTTGAAGTCCGGCAGCGTGAGACCTCCAGCTTCATTTTTTTTCCTCAAGATGTTTTTAGCAATTCGGGGCACCCTGCCCTTCCAGATAAATTTGCTTATTGGTTTTTCTATTTCTGAAAAATTAGTTGTTGGGATTTTGATTGGTATTACATTGAATCTGTAAATCAATTTAGGTAGGATTGACATCTTAACTATATTTAGTCTTCCAATCCATGAACACGGTATGCCCTTCCATCTATTTAGGTCTTCTGTGATTTCTTTTAACAGTTTTTTGTAGTTTTCTTTGTATAGGTTTTTTGTCTCTTTAGTTAAATTTATTCCTAGGTATTTTATTCTTTTAGTTGCAATTGTAAATGGAATTCGTTTCTTGATTTCCCCCTCAGCTTGTTCATTGCTAGTGCATAGAAATGCTACAGATTTTTGAATGTTGATCTTGTAACCTGCTATTTTGCTGTACTCATTTATTAGCTCTAGTAGTTTTTTTGTGCATTTTTCCGGGTTTTCGACGTATAGTATCATATCGTCTGCAAACAGTGATAGTTTTACTTCTTCCTTTCCAATTTTGATGCCTTGTATTTCTTTTTCTTTTCTAATTGCTCTGGCTAGAACCTCCAACACGATGTTGAATAATAGTGGTGATAGTGGACATCCTTGTCTTGTTCCTGATCTTAGGGGGAAAGTTTCCAATTTTTCCCCATTGAAGATGATATTAGCTGTGGGTTTTTCATATACTCCCTCTATCATTTTAAGGAAGTTCCCTTGTATTCCTATCCTTTGAAGTGTTTTCAACAGGAAAGGATGTTGAATTTTGTCAAATGCCTTCTCTGCATCAATTGAGATGATCATGTGATTTTTCTGCTTTGATTTGTTGATATGGTGTATTACATTAATTGATTTTCTTATGTTGAACCATCCTTGCATACCTGGGATGAATCCTACTTGGTCATGATGTATAATTCTTTTAATGTGTTGTTGGATTCGATTTGCTAGAATTCTGTTGAGGATTTTTGCATCTATATTCATTAGAGAGATTGGTCTTTAGTTTTCTTTTTTTGTAATATCTTTGCCTGGTTTTGGTATGAGGTTGATGTTGGCTTCATAGAATGAATTAGGTAGTTTTCCCTCCACTTCGATTTTTTTGAAGAGTTTGAGGAGAGTTGGTACTAATTCTTTCTGGAATGTTTGGTAGAATTCACATGTGAAGCCATCTGGTTCTGGACTTTTCTTTTTGGGAAGCTTTTGAATGACTGATTCAAGTTCTTTACTTGTGATTGGTTTGTTGAGGTCATCTATTTCTTCTTGAGTCAAAGCTGGTTGTTCATGCCTTTCTAGGAACTTGTCCATTTCATCTACACTGTTGTATTTATTAGCATAAAGTTGTTCATAGTATCCTGTTATTACCTCCTTTATTTCTGTGAGGTCAGTGGTTATTTCTCCTCTTCCATTTATGATCTTATTTATTTGCATCCTCTCTCTTCTTCTTTTTGTCAATCTTGCTAAGGGCCCATCAATCTTATTGATTTTCTCATAGAACCAACTTCCAGTCTTATTGATTTTCTCTATTGTTTTCATGTTTTCAATTTCATTTATTTCTGCTCTAATCTTTGTTATTTCTTTCCTTTTGCTTGCTTTGGAGTTAGTTTGCTGTTCTTTCTCCAGTTCTTCCAAGTGGACAGTTAATTCCTGAATTTTTGCCTTTTCTTCTTTTCTGATATAGGCATTTAGGGCAATAAATTTCCCTCTTAGCACTGCCTTTGCTTCGTCCCATAAGTTTTGATATGTTGTGTTTTCGTTTTCATTCACCTCGAGATATTTACTAATTTCTCTTGCAATTTCTTCCTTGACCCACTCGTTGTTTAAGAGTGTGTTGTTGAGCCTCCATGTATTTGTGAATTTTCTGGCACTCCGCCTATTATTGATTTCCAACTTCATTCCATTATGATCCGAGAAAGTGTTGCGTATGATTTCAATCTTTTTAAATTTGTTAAGACTTGCTTTGTGACCCAGCATATGGTCTATCTTTGAGAATGATCCATGAGCACTTGAGAAAAAGGTGTATCCTGCTGTTGTGGGATGTAATGTCCTATAAATGTCTGTTAAGTCTAGCTCATTTATAGTAATATTCAGATTCTCTATTTCTTTATTGATCCTCTGTCTAGATGTTCTGTCCATTGATGAGAGTGGTGAATTGAAGTCTCCAACTATTATGGTATATGAGTCTATTTCCCTTTTCAGTGTTTGCAGTTTATTCCTCACATATTTTGGGGCATTCTGGTTCGGTGCATAAATATTTATGATTGTTATGTCTTCTTGTTTAATTGTTCCTTTTATTAGTAGATAGTGTCCTTCTTTGTCTAAAAGAGGCTCTCTTGGGGGTGACTCTTAGGCTTAAATTTTAAGTAGACTTGACCTATCCTTTGTGGGGTTAAGTTTCATATGAACAAACCCCAAGACTGGGAGCTCTGCCAATAGCTTTTGTTGTCCACACTGCTTGTGAGAATATCAAGAATTCAACTTGGGGAAGTTGAATTACCCTGCTCTCACCATTCCCCGAAGGGGGCTTTGCAGATACTTTTCCACTCACTGATCGAATCACTCTGGGATTCATCGGGGCATCACTCTGGACAAACCAGCAAAATATCATGTCCTACCTGAGATTCCAAGTACTTATGGCGTTCATTCAAACTATCTACATAAGTTATATAAGGAAATGCACTAGTCAAAATATAAATTTTGTAACAAACATTTTTTGCTTTAGTCTCACACAGAAGGTGACATTTTAAAATATTAATTACCATCTATTTTCATTACCCTGTAACAATGACATTCCTTTGTTCTTCCTCAATCAAAAACATTTTTTAAATTGTACCTTGTACATTTCACTATTATTATACACTTTAGGCATTCCTAGATTATACCATCTCAATCTTTAACATCTTTCTTTCTGATTTCATTTATACCCCCAGCCCTCATCCCTCTATTATTCTCACATGTAGCTTCATTCAGTGTTTTAACATAATTATATTATAGTTAGGTAGTATTGTGCTGTCCATTTCTGAGTTTTTGTATCTAGTCCTGTTGTGCAGTCTGTATCCCTTCAGCTCCAATTACCCAACATCTTACCCTATTTCTATCTCCTGATGGTCTCTGTTATGAACAAAATATTCCAAGTTTATTCACTAATGTCAGTTCATATCAATGAAACCATACAGTATTTGTCCTTTAGTTTTTGGCTAGTCTCACTCAGCATAATGTTCTCAAGGTCCATCCATGTTGTTACATACTTCATAAGTTTATTCTGTCTTAAAGCTGCATAACATTCCATCGTATGTATATACCACAGTTTGTTTAGCCACTCGTCTGTTGATGGACATTTTGGCTGTTTCCATCTCTTTGCAATTGTGGGTTTTTCATATATTTCTTTTATCATTTTAAGGAAATTCCCTTGTATTCCTATCCTTTGAAGTGTTTTCAACAGGAAAGGATGTTTAATTTTCTCAAATGCCTTCTCTGCATCAATTGAGATGATCATGTGATTTTTCTGCTTTGATTTGTTGATACGGTGTATTACATTAATTGATTTTCTTATGTTGAACCATCCTTGCATACCTGGGATGAATCCTACTTGGTCATGATGTATAATTCTTTTAATGTGTTGCTGGATTTCGATTTGCTAGAATTTTGTCGAGGATTTCTGCATCTATATTCATTAGAGAGATTGGTCTGTAGTTTTCTTTTTTTTGTAATATCTTTGCCTGGTTTTGGTGTGAGGGTGATGTTGGCCTCATATAATGAATTAGGTAGCTTTCCCTCCACTTCAATTTTTTTGAAGAGTTTGAGCAGGATTGGTACTAATTCTTTCTGAAATGTTCAGTAGAATTCACATGTGAAGCCGTCTGGTCCTGGACTTTTCTTTTTGGGAAGCTTTTGAATGACTGATTCAATTTCTTTACTTGTGATTGGTTTGTTGAGGTCATCTATTTCTTCTTGAGTCAAAGTTGGTTGTTCATGCCTTTCTAGGAACTTGTCCATTTCATCTACACTGTTGTATTTATTAGCATAAAGTTGTTCATAGTATCCTGTTACTACCTCCTTTATTTCTGTGGGGTCAGTGGTTATGTCTCCTTGTAGCCATGTTTTTTGGAGATGATTGTATAATGATATAGCTTTCACAATGTGACTGTGTGATTGTGAAAAGATGCTCCTTTTATCTACCTTATTGACAGAAAAGTAAAACATATGGATTAAAAATGAATAAATAATAGGAGAAACAAATGTTAAAATAAATTTAGTAGATTGAAATGCTGGTGATCAATGAGAGGGAGGGGTAAGGGGTATGGTATGCATGAATTTTTTTCTGTTTTCTTTTTGTTTCTTTTTCTGGATTGATGCAAATGTTCTAAGAAATTATCATGATGATGAATATACAACTATATGATGATATTATGAAGTACTTATTATATATGTAGAATGGAATGATCATATGGGAAGAATGTTTGTGTTTGTATGTTGGTATGTTTAATAAATAAAATAAATTAAAAAAAAAGAGTCACCCCCAGAGAACCTCTTTTGTTGCTCATATGTGACCTATCTCTTGGCCAACATGGCAAGGAAACTGACTGCCCTACCCCTCTCTATGTGGGACATGACTCCCAGGGGTATAAACCTCCTTGGCAGTGTGGTACAGAAGTCCTAAGACGAGCAGGGACTCAGCATCAAGGGATTGAGAAAACCTTCTCGAATGAAAGGGGAAAGAGAGAATTGAGACAAAGTAAAACATCAGCGGCTGAGAGATTTCAAATAGAGTCGAGAGTTTATCCTGGAGGTTATTCTTACGCATTATATAGAGAACGCCTTTTTAGTTTAAGATGTATTAGAGAGGCTAGAGGGAAGTACCTGAAACTGTAAGGCTTTTTTTCAGTAACCATGCTTCTTTAAGATGATTGTATAATAATACAGCTTTCACAAAGTGACTGTGTGAATGTGAAAACCTTGTTCTGATGTTCCTTTTATCCATGGTATGGACAGATGAGTAAAAAATATGGATTAAAAATAAATAAATTGTAGGGGGAACAAATGTTAAAATAAATTGAGTAGCGGGAAATACTAGTGGTCAGTGAGAGGGAGGGGTAAGCGGTATGCAATGCATGAGTTTTTTCTTTTTTCTTTTTCTGGAGTGTTGTAAATGTTCTGAGAAATGATCATGGTGATGAATATACACCTATGTGATGATATTGTGAGCCATTGATTGCACACCAAATATGGAATATTCATATGTTAAGAGTGTTCATGTTGTATGTTGATTGGTTTTATTAATAAAAATTAAAAATAAAAAGAAAGTAATGTATTGAGATTTCCTACTAATGATGTAGAACTATTTATTTCTTTCTTCAAGTCTATCAATATTTTCTTCATATATTTTGGGGCTTTGCTTTTAGTTGTATATGTATTTATAATTGTTATATCTTCTTGTTTAATTGGACTCTTTATGAGCATATCATGACCTTCTTTGTCCCTTCTAACAGTTTGACTTAAAGTCTTTTCTATCTGATATTAGTATAGCTACCCTAGCTCTATTTTGGTTACTATTTGCATGGTATATTTTTCCATCCTTTTGTTTTGTTTTCAATCTGTCTTTGAATTTAAGGTGAGTCTCTTGTAGACAACATATAGTTGGGTCGTGCCTTTTTATCCACTCTGCCAGTCTCTGCGTTTTGACTGGAGAGTTCAATGCATTTATATTTGAACTCACTGCTGATAATGCAGAACTTTCTTCTGCCATGTTGCTATTTGGTGTTTTAAAATCTTATACCTTTTTTGTCGCTCAATTCTTCTGTTTATGCCTACTTTAATATTTATTTGATTTCTTTATATATAACATTTGAGTCCCTTCACACTTCTTTTTGTATATATATCTTTTGTATATATTTTTCATATGTTTTCTTTTTGGTTACCATGGGGCTTAAATATAGCATCATAAATCTTTTCAATCATGTTTGATCTTATATGCATTGTATGTACATACACATACACTATTCGTATTCCCCTTCATCCCCTTACCTTTTTGTCACAGTTGTTACAAATTTTATATTTATACATTGTATGTACAAAATACAGATTAATCATTACATTTTATGCATTTGTATTTTATACAAACTATTAAAAGCATAAAGTGGAGTTATATACCAAAATACAGAACTATGGCATTTATAATTATCTATATCTTTACCTTAACTAGAGGTCTTTATTTCTTTATGCTGCTTTGATTCACTGTTCAGTGTCTTTTTTTTTTTTTTTTTTTTTTTTTTTGCATGAACAGGCACCCTGTCTTTCCTTTTAAATGACGAATTCCCTTAAGCCTTGCTTGTAGGTCAGGTGATGAATGCCCTCAGCTTTTGTTTACCTGGGAATATCTCAATTTCACCCTCATTTTTGAAAGACAGTCTCATTGAATATAAAATTCTTCATTGGCATTGTTTTTCTTCAGCACTTTAAATATTTTGTCCCGTTGACTTTATGCCTTCATGGTTTATGATGAGCAATTGGCACTTAATCTTATTGGGACTGCCTTATACATAACACGTTGCCTTTCTTTTGCAACTTCAGGACTCTGTCCTTGTCTTTGGCATTGGACAGTTTGACTTCTATGTGTCTGGGCATGGTCTTCTTGGAGTTTATCCTGTTTGGGGTTTGTTGGGCTTTGTGAATGAGCATATTCATGTCTTTTGTATACTTTGGAAGGTTCCCATCATTATTTCTTTGACTATTCCTTCTGCCCCCTTCTTTCTTTTTTCTCCTTCTGGGATTCCCACAGTGCATATCTTGGCATGCTGGTTGGTGTCCTATAGGTCTCTTAGGCTCTGTTCACTTTTTAAAATCCTTCTTTTTTTTTTTGCTCTTCAGCCTGAATCATTTCAATTTCCATGTCTTTGAGTTCACTGATTCTTTCTTTGCCAACTCCACCTGCTATTGAAACCCTTCAGGGAATTTTTCATTTCAGTTACTGTTTTTTAACTCCAGTATTTCTTTTTGGTTCCTTTTTTTTTGTATGTTTTATTTATACAATATTTATTAAGTGCCTACAACGTGCCAGGCAATGGTCAAGGTATATTTTTATCTTGAATCTTACCACTGCATTGCACTCTAATTAATTTAAGTAATTTTTTCAGAAGGTTTTACAAAAATAATAAATTTATAAATTCACTTTCCAATTAATTATTTTGCCTTCAAGCATTGTTCTACTGGCAAGAATATCCTTAAGAAGGCAAAAATAATGATGATCTTGGCATTCTCCATTCATAACTAATTTTACTGAGATGTCTTTACTGTTTGTTAAAAGTCGGGATTTTTAGGGTGTCCTAGTTTGTTTTTTGGTTCCTTTTTTTGGGGGGGGGGATGCATGGTCTGGGAATCGAACCCAGGTCTCACGCATGGAAGGCAGGCATTCTAACCACTGAACTACCAGTGCACCCTTGGTCCCTTTATAAAATTTCTATCTCTTTATTGGGATTCTCATATTAGTCATTCATCATTTTCCTGATATCCTTTAGTCCTTTCTCTGTATTTTCTTTTATCTCCTTGATCATACTGAATATCATTTAAAAAAATGTCTTTGTCCAGTATTGCAAAGTCTAATATTCTTCATTGATGATTCCTCAGTTTTTATCATGTTTCTTTGAATGGGCCATAATCTTCTATTTCTTTGTCTGTCTTGCAATCTTTTGTTGCACTATATACATTTTAATATTTTTGAGTGTTAATTCTGGGATTTAGTCCCTGAATTCTCTGTACCAGCTGGTGCTATAACAGGGATTTCCTTAAGGGTTAGGAGCTAAGAATAAGAAATAAACAGGCAAATAAACAACTTTCACAGTTTATACAATTGGCTCTGTGTTGGCTGGTGCCCACCTTCACAGTTTAGCTCTCTGATCAAGAAATCAGCTTGAGGTGAAAGCAAAATGCAGGGTTCTCTCAGTGCTTCTGAACCTCTATCTTGTTCTGGGCTTGTGCTTGCTTGTTGCCTTAGGAATTCCTCTGTTTACAGGAATTGCAATGCCCCCTTTACTGCTTATGAAATAGACTTTCTTCTCCCCCTTCCGAACCCCAATACTATATTATATATATATTATATAAATATATATATATACACTGATTTAACTGACTGGAAACTGCCTGTGCCTGTAGGGCAAGTTCTGGGAGAGTGATCTAGAAATGAGTTTCCTGTTTCAGCTTTTAGGCTGCCACATAGAGGCATCCCAGTATGTGTATAGGGGTTACTCTGCTCCTTCTGGAACAGGTGCAGGGACCCACAATGGAAGTGCAGGTTGACTCCACACTGTGCTGGAAACATGGTGTGGGAGGGTCAGGAAGGCCACCAGTATATTCCCCTTCCTTTTTGAAAGCTGCATTTTCTTGATTTGGCACACACCCAATTATTGCAACCTTTTAACTGTTTTCTAGATTTGTGAGGAAAATGACTGCAAATTTTTGATAGTTGTTCAAAGTTTCTTTGAGGGAACAGCACCTAGAGCGGTCATCTTGGTCAAATGGAAGCCCAATCCTACCACTGTTTTTTTTTTTTTTTTTTTTAACATGGGCAGGCACTGGGAATCGAACTCAGGTCTCCGGCATGGCAGGCGAGAATTCTGCCATTGAGCCACCATTGCACCACCCAATCCTACCACTTTTAAGTAGGCTTTTTCTTCACTCAGTATTTGCCCTTTTATTGAAGCCCTTTCAATGTTTTCTGGAGCTTTGAGAAACATGTTTTTGCCAGTTCTTACTGGTTGTTCAAAGCTTCTGTCCGGACTTTCTTTTTTTATGTCCATTAATAATGGTTAAATATATTTGTAGGTACTCAAACATTTTTGCGGTTGTTGAAAATGGGATCTCTGTTTTAAATATATACTTATTAGTTCATCTTTATGTGTTTCTGTAAGTTTTTTTACTTAAAATTGTTATGAAGTTTATCAAAATATTAATATTCCTGTGATCATTGCTGGTTTTTGTTTTTTACTTTTCTCCATTTGTTTCATTTTCTTGTTGCTGAAGTGTATCCTTTAATATTTGCTTTAGGGAGCATCTGTGAATCTGTTAAACTGTCCCTCACTCTTTAATGAAAGTTTTGCAGTGCGCTGTCAGACACATTCTTAGCAGATAATCTGTTTTGTCACCCCCCAACCCCCACCCCCGCACCCCGGCCGCCTTTGGTTGCTGTGGCAGAGATTAGCTATATGATTAGTGACTCAGTTTTCTCTTCTTGGGTACAAAGATAAACTACATTTCTCAGCCCCTTTGCGTCTAGTTAGAACCATGTGGCTAGGATTTCTTGCCAATGAAATTTAAATTGGAGTGATGTGTCATTTCTGATCTGAGGCACTTAGGAGCTAGTGTGTGTCTTATCCCATACTCCTTCTTTCCTCATCTCCTGTCTGGATTCAGAAATTCCAGTGGGGACCATAAGGACCTAGAAAATAGAAAGAGACTGGGTCCTTGGGAAATCATATGAAAGCCTTTTCTTACGTACCCAGTAGGTCTATGACATAGGCAAGCAATAAAACTTTTATTTTGTTAAGCCACTGAGATTTGAGATTGTTTATGGCATATAGGCTTACTTAGCTCTGACTAGTAGAGTCCGTAACTAAGATTTTCTCTAATCTTTAATGTTTTGCAGTTTTTCCATATTTTATCTGATTGTGGATTTGTCTTTATTCTGCTTGGTGCTTAGTGTGCACTTTTTTTCAATGAAGATTTAATTCTTTAATACAAGAACATTCTCAAATATGATTTCTTCAAAGCGTACTACTTTTTTCTATGCACGCCTTTCTTCTATAACCCTATCAGACATATTCTGGAGCTTCTCAATACATTTTCCATGTCTTTTAGCTTCCTACTTGATACTTTTTATCTCTATGTTGCATTCTGTGTGAACTCTTCAGTAGTGTCCCACTTTTAGCTAATCCTTTCATTATTTTTTTCCTGTATTTTGAGTTTCTTTTCAGTAGCTGTAAGTTCTCAGTTTAGATATTATACTTTGTATCTCAAAGTTTCATTTGGTTATTTATTTTATCTTTCATTTTTTCTCCTTACTGTATTCATATTTTCCTTTAAATACTTAAACATAGTTTTAATGACTCTTTTAAAGTTGTTTCCCACTAAATCCATCATCTCTGTCACTTCTAGGTCTGTTTCTTTGATATTTTTCCTCCTGATTATGGCTAACAACTTCCTGCTTCTTTGCAAGTTTAATAATTTTTAAAATTAGAGAAGTTGTAGATTTACAGAAAGACCAGGCACAAAATACAGAGTTCTGACGATTTTTTAATTGGATGCAGAATACTGTGAATTTTACATTGTCTGGTGCTATGTCGTTGTTTTTCTTTAAAGAGTGATGGACATTGTACTGACAGGCATTTAAATTATTTGTAGATCAGCGTGCTCTTTTTGAGGCTTGTTTTTGAAGCTTTGTTAGGTTAGATAAAGAGTGGCCTTTATTCTAGGACTAGTTTAGCCTCTCTTCTAAAGTGTAATCCTCTGGATTTCTCACCGAAGGTCTAGATGTTCTCATTAAATCTCTCCTCCAGCTGGTCAGAACTCACGTCTCATAGTCGTATGATCTCTGGGAATTGTTCAGATTTTAGCTCCTATTTTTGCTCAACAGCTAGCATTTTCACCCTATGAATGTATAACTTAGTGTTCAGCAACAAATTCAAGGGGACATCATCTACATTTACTTTTGGAGCTCTTTCTTCGTGCATTTCCTCCTCTCTGGTACACTGCATCACAAATTTAAGACATCCAAGCCTTTCTCAACATAGATATCTGTCTCCTCAATTAGAACACCTCCATGGGATTCTGCAGAATGGTCTGGAAATTTCCTTCAGGCAGAAAACTGGGATGATTGTGCGACTCATCTCATTTGTTTGTCCTTATCTCAGGGGTCATGGTCCTGTACTGCCTATTGTTCAATGTCCAAAAATTGTTACCTTATATATCTTGACCAATTTTGTAATTGTTTATGGTGGGAGAGTATGTCCCGTCCTAGTTATTCCATCGTGACAGGAAGTACATGTCCCAGTCCATGAGTTTTTAAAGGCATATTTCCTTCCAAAGAGCTTGGCTGTAAAGAAAAGATACTGTTCCAGTAATTCAGGGGTGGTGTCTATCTGGAGAAAATCATGGAAATAAGAGTTAACTGTAGTTTTCCTGAGTTATTAAGGAAGATAAGTGTAGAGGAATTAAATTTTAAAAATACTTTTTATTAGAATGTAGCATAAAGACCTAAAAGTGCACAAATCATAAGTTTGAAAACCTGATAAATTTTCACAAAGTGAACACACATGAGTGATAAGTACTCAAATTAAGAAATAGAGCATTACCCATGCCCAGTAAGGGTAAACAGTATCCTGATTTCTAACTCCATAGATTAGCTTTGTCAGGTTTTAAACTTTACATAAATGGAATAATATATGAAATAATTTTTGCGTCTGGCTTCTTTGAGGAATAAAATTTTAAAAGCAATGAGAGCTTTGCTTGGGAACCCTAGGGGGGCACTTCCAGGAGCTATTAAGGGAAAATGGGTATCTAATATAATAGATACCATTGATATCCTGCCTTGTATCCTTTTGGCTTGCCTGAGTCACTTGTGCTATGGATATTTTCAGCAAGCTAGCAGCTTCCCATTACAAAGTAGCTGTGTCTCTTTACTGTTTTGTCAAGGGCTTTCTCTCTGGCACTGCAAAATTTGGCTCAACCTGTGTGGGGTAGTTGATAGCCCTGAGAATAACTCTCATCCAAGGGATGATGGGAGTTGCCGGATAAATTCTTTAGTGTTGCCATCCTCTAATAGGACAATTTGAAGAGGGGTTCCATACTGTTCTAGTTTTCAAGCTGCTGGAATGTGAGATACCAGAAACAGAGTGGCTTTTATAAGAGGGAATTTAATAAGTTGCAGGTTTACAGTTCCAAGGCCATGCAAATGTCCAGATTAAAGCAAGGTTATAGAAATGTCCAAATTAAGGAACCAACAAGAGGTTACTTTCACTCAAGAAAGGCCCATGAAGTTCAGGGTTTGTCTCTCAACTGGAAAGGCACATGGTGAGCATGGTAATGTCTGCTAGCTTTCTTTCCAGACTTCTTGTTTTATGAAGCTCCCCTGGGGGCATATTCCTTCTTCACCTACAAAGGTCTCTGGCTGGTGGGCTCTGTGGCTCTTTCCAAAATGTTTCCTACTTTAAAGGATTCCAGTAAACTAATCAAGGCCCACCTAGAATGGGTAGAGTCACATCTCCCTCTAATCAAAGGTTAATACCCACAATTCAGTGTGTCACATCTCTGTGGAGATAATCTAATCAAGTTTCCAACCTAAAGTGTTGAATAAGGATTAAAAGAAAGGCTGCTCCACAAAATGGATCAGGATTAAAACATGGCTTTTCTAGGGTACATAATCCTTTCAAACCAGCATACATACCATATCTCAGAAGATACACAGCAGGATTGAGCCCAAGTGCCTAAAATAATTATTCATACACCATTTGTAGGCTTTTCTCCCTCTCTATTCTCACCTTCCCCACTTCTTCACATGTGCTTCTGGAGACCACCTTCTAAATAAACTAACATCAAAATTATTGCCTTATGGTCTGCTTTTAGGGAAACCCAACTAAAACATCTAACTTGTCCTGTTCTTGTATAGGCTCTTATACTGACCTACAGCTCAAAAAACTAGGGTTCTTACCAGTAAATGCCAAAATTTAATTTATGAGTTCACATGCATGCTTTTTTCTAATCAATTCAAAAGATCTCACCTTCCAGCTAGGTTCTAAATGAGTCATCCAGCCCTAAGGTTGATGGAATTGGGCCTACACTTAGGCAACAGAGCAAAAAGGGTAGGGCAGAGTACTGGTTCCATTGCAAGTTTCAGAAACCTAGTCAAAGTAACTTAATCAAAAAAGAGCATTTATTCTCTCACAGAGTTATAGGACATACCTGGGACTTGGGAATATTTGGAATTGGGGGTTTGATTGCTAGTGTTTCTTTTTCCTCCCTGAATCTTGTCTTTGCTTCTACCTGAGCATTACTGCATTTTCTCTTGTTGTATGTCAGTTCTCTTCTCTTATTTTGCATCCTGATGGCTAAGATTCGTTAAGCTTCTACAATATTTTAGTTGCTTTACATGGAATATTTCATTTTATGCTAATGAAACCTTATGAGGAAGGTCATCTCGATATATTGGTCATCTCGATATATTGGTGTGCTTGATCATGGGTGTGTTAGCTTGCAAGCTGCCAGAATGTGATATACCGGAACTGGAACAGCATTTAAAAAGGAAAATTTAATATATTACAAGTTTAAAGTTCTAAGGAAGTGAAAGTGTCCAAATTAAGGCACCAACAAGAGGTTACCTTTGATCAAGAAAGGTCAATGGGTCAGGAACACCTCTGTCAGCTGGGTAGTCACATTGTTGGCATCTGCTGGTCCCTTGCTCCTGGGCTCTGTTACTTTCAGCCTCTGTTCCTGTGGGGGTTCCTTACTTTGATTCTCCAGGTCTGGCTTTCATCTCTTGGCTTCCCTTGGCTCTCTCCAGGTTCTGGCTCGCTTAACATCTCATGGCGACGTCTGCTGGGCTCCAAGCATCTGTGTTAGTTCTCTCTCTCTCTACTGGGTCTATCGTTTCTGTAGGCTTTCTCTCTGTCAACCCTGAGGTTTCTGTCATTTCTGACTCCCTACACAATGTTTCCTCTTTTGAAGGATTCCAATAAACTAATCAAGACCCACTTGGATTAATTGGAGTTACATCTTCATCTAATCAAAGGTCACACCCACATTTGGGCGTGCCACTTCTCTGTGGAGATAATGTAATCAAAAAGATCCCAGCCTACAGTATTGAATCAGTATTAAAAGAAATGGCTACCCCTCAAGATTGGATCAGGATTAAAACATGGTTTTCTGGGGGTACATAATGTTTTCAAACCAGTACAATGGGCAAGTTGCTTAAATTCTCTGGTTTCCTCATTTATGAAATGGAGATGATGAAGGGTATCTACCTTATGGAGTGATGATTAAGCCAGATAATATAAACAAAAGGTCTAGCATGGTTCCTTGCCCACAGTAAGTGCTTGATAAATATTAGCTCTTGTTATTACAGGGTGCCATCATCAAAGTTAAGCCAGTAGATGTAACTAGCTTTCTCCCTTCCATATACTCACTTCACAGTAACATTTTTCAAGGTAAAATTTTTCCCCTTTAAGGATTATATCAGAGTAAAATCGTTCACATTAGAAAGAAGGATGAAAATTTCAAGTATGATGGGTCCACTGCCCTAGGGATGTACTGATGAATAATCAAGAGTAAGAGAGGATTATGAAAGGGTGCCCCAACTTTTAGAATTTATCTGATACTTCCTGGGAACTTTAGTTCTGATCTCAAGTTGAATGTCCTGCATTTTCCTCTTCATTTTAATTCCAGACCCTTGTGTATTTGAGTTGACTATGACCTGAATATGTTAATAGTATGGTCAATGTTTGTTGAGGGAGCCCAGAAGCAAAATCAGCTACTATTATAGCTAAGGCAAAATTCTCCAAAAGGGAACCATGTCCTAGAGAAATAAGGTATTATGTTAAAGAATATCATGTCCAAACAACTTTATAAATTGAGATTTTCTGATGATCAATTGTGGACTGGCTTTGTTTTACCTTTCTTTTCCCCCAAAAGTTTTTCAAGAAATACTAAATTCAAACTAAGAAGGTATTATCCATTATGAAGGCATTAGTTGAAATGCCACCTTATATTATTAAATAACTTTATAATTTTCAAAGAGCATTTTTTCCACATGATTCCCTTTATCACCAGCTAAGTGAAGTAGAACATAAAATTTGTCCATAAACAACAAAGTAGGTAAGAAGCATGATGTTGTAAGAGAGCAATTCCTGCCCCAGACCAGGTGAGCATTCCATTAGGTTGAGGAAGAGAGGAATTTGGAGATGAAAGTGAGAAAATTAGAGATCAGGGAGTGTCACTAAAAGAGTTCTGAGGCTTGGCCCTCACTCTCTGGGATGGATCTGGGGTAGGAGGGGGGTGATACAAGCCTCAGTTGGATTTGGGGGAATCTGAGGGTGGAAGGAATCATTTCACATGTCAGGTGTAGCTGGGAGATTGCCAAGCTTCTGAGAGTAGCCTCTCATTTAGCAAGGCACCAGATCAGAGGTGCCAAGGCTAAGAGAGGTTTCTAGCAGATGTACCTGGTGCCAGCCTCATCGAGGTTTGTGTGCATTAGCCAGGTGTGTTGAAAGCAGGTAAGTATTCTTAAAGCTTTGAGAATCTGAGAGTGCCAGTGTGCCTGAAGTCAGGATGGAAAAGAATCAAAGTTGCATGGTCCTGGTGACCCCAGGTCATAATGAGATTATAGACTTTAGCATGAATGCCAGACATGATGATAAAGACTGGATGAGCAAGTTGAATTCCAATAAATTCTAGTATAAGACAGAGGACTTCTATATCTAGAAACCCTTCCCTACTTTCTACTGTATTAGTCAGGGTTCTCTAGAGAAACAGAACCAATAGAAGATATCTGTAAATAAAAGTGTCTCATGCAACTGTATGGATGTAAGAGTCAAAAATCCATAGGGCAGACTGCGAGGCTGGCAACTCAGATGAAGGGTCTTGATGAGTTCCACATGAGAGGATGGCTGGCTAAAGAAGAAGTGAAAATTCTCTCTTCTCCCTTAAAAGTCTTCAATGGCTTGGATCAAATCCAACAGATTGGATTATCTCATTGTGGAAGATACACCCTTAGCTGATCATAGATGTAATCAGTTGTGATGCAATCAACTGACTGATGATTTAATTAACCAGCCTTTTGGTTTATCAACTAGCCATGAAATATCTTTGCAGTAATGGTTAGGCCAGTGCTTGCCTGACCGGACAACTGGGTACCATCACGTGGCAAAGTTGACACCTGAACCCAAACATCACACCTACTGAAGCCTGATGTGTAGTAAGCCACCCAAAAGAACCTAGTTCATTTCTGGGGAGAAGGAGGTGCGGGGAATCCTGAGTTACTCAAAAAAGTTTCAGTTTCAAGCTGAAAATGGCAGAGTTACTTTGAATTGGCAAGATTAAGCTTTATACTGCTGATTGCTGCTCAATAACTAAATAAATTATAGTTAAATAAAAAGGAAGAAAGTTACATTTTTACACACTCATATTTTTGGATTGTGAATCTAATACCCAATAATTTTGTGCAGATACGTTGTTTCCCTATCTCATGGATGAAGGTCTTCTGAGGTTGGAGGGATTGCAGGCTGGAGAGATGAGAGAGAGGGAGAGAAGGAGATCTGGTTTGAGTTCCTGGAATCTCTAAATTAGCTCCACCCTGGTACTCTCAAATACATGAGCAAAAATAGATATTTTTTGTTTTAGTCTGTTTGTTCTTGTTTCTGTCACTTGCAACTGCAATTCTTGACTAACAAAAAAAAATCTAACAAAAACACACAAATCTTATGTGAAGAAAACTGCAAAACTTTATATAAAAGACCTGAATAAATGGAATAAATGGAGATATAACATGTACACAGAAACAATGGAAATCCAAGAAGACACCTTTTCTATTTGGAAGGGATCCCCCATTATGTGCAGTACTGGTGGAACCACTGTGGATAATAAAAAGAGAAATCCTCCCTCTCCCTCCTTTCTTGGTAGGTGGCAAGGAAGCACATGACAAGGGCACAGTCAGTCAACTCTACACTTCTTAAATCTTAATGTCAAGATATAGGGACGTTTAGAAATTATTCATAAGCACAGTGGCCATGAAAACCCAGCTGTATAGTAACAAAGGTTGGCACCAGTGGTTTGTATGTTGGTACCAGCATTTGCATCCTAACTCTGGCAGATACATCCTGAGGTGACTTTCTTTGCCAGCCAGCAAGAAAACAGGGGCCTTAGTGTCACAGCCACAATGATCTGAATTCTGCCAACAACTCTGTGAGCTTGGAAGAGGACCCTGAGACTCAGTTCAGATCACAGTCTTGGGCAACACCTTGGTTGAAGTTCTGTGAGATCCTGAGCAGAGGACCCAGGTATGCCATGCCCAGTCTCCTGACCCATTAAAATTATAATAAAGTTAGGTTGTTTTAAGCTGCTATGTTCGTGGTAATTTGTTTCAGAGTAATAGAAAATTAATACAGTAACCATACTCTTCCTATGCCAGATGATATCCATTGTCTCTCAGCTCAACACTCACCTTTCACTTCCCTCTTTTGTACTGCTGCAGTTGAAAGCTTGCAAACCACATTTCCCTGCTTTATTAGCTGGCTTTCTGTTAGAGCCTGCCAATGGTAAGTAGTTGTGGAAGATTTGAAGGCAGGGGAGAAGTCTTTTTAATACACTTTTGGAGGAGGTCTCTGGTAACAGCAGCATCATAGTCATTAGCCAAGGGTGACTGTAGGAAGCTCTGGACTCTAGCAACATTGGTGAGTGTTCTAGTTTGCTAGCTGCCGGAATGCAAAATACCAGAAACGGAATGGCTTTTAACAAGGGGAATTTAATAAGTTGCTAGTTTACAGTTCTAAGGCCGAGAAAATGTCCCAATTAAAACAAGTCTATAGAAATGTCCAATTTAAGGCATCCAGGGAACGATACCTTGGTTCAAGAAGGCCAACAATGTTCAACGTTTCTCTCTCAGCTGGAAGGGCACACGGCGAACATGGCGGTGTCTGCTGGCTTTCACGTGGCTCTACAAAAAGGGACTCTCCAAAATGTTTCCTCTTTTAAAGGATTCCAGTAAGCAACTCCACCTTCAGTGGGTGGAGACACAACTCCATGGAAATCTAATCAAAAGTTACCACCCACAATTGGGTGGGTCATATCTTCATGGAAACAATCAAAATGCTCCCACCCAACAATATTTAATGAGGATCAAAGGGCATGGCTTTTCTGGGGTCCACCACAGGTTCAGACCAGCACAGTGAGGATGTGGGATCCTGACTTCATTCAACAGTAGTGGTGCACTTTCAGTAGCTGTGTCTCCAGAAGCTCCATGGTGAATGCACACTCATGGGCTTCAGCCAGGGGCAGTAATATCTTTCTGATCTTTAACTAACACTCTTCATCTATTTTATTCTTCTAGTAACTCCCTTCTCCCTTTGTGTCTGCACCCCCCCTTCATTACTTTGCTCTTTCACCACTTCCAGCACCTATGTAACCAGTTCCCTCTGTTTGAATACCTAGAGCAGTTTCTGACTTTTTTTGCTATTAAACACCAGCTGATGCAAAAACTTTAGCTATGTGTCTTGCTGCCTGGTCTCCCTTGATTTTCTCTCTCTCTTTGTATTTTTTCAAAGAAAATATTTTTATTTGTATATCAAAGACTAAGAAAAGGTGACATAAGATTTTTCCCTTGGTTCTTGCTTGACTTCCAGACCTGGGCTTTGCAAAATATTGTGGGTTCTATAAAATCTCTAATTTCATGCAATAAATTCCTTTTGTATTTAAGTTAGCCAGAATCCATTCCTTTTATTTGCAACCAAAATCGCAACTGTTACAGCAACTTCAATACTGTAGAGTGCATTAGTTTTCTCCCACTGCTGTTACAAATTACCATAAATTAGTGGCTTACAACAACACAAATATGTTATCTTACGATTCGGTAGGTTAGAAGTTTGGTATGGGTCTCACTGGGCTAAAATTAAGGAGTTGGAAGAGTTACGTTCCTTCTGGGGGAGCAAGGGGAGAATGGATCTAGGAAAAAATCAATTCCTTGATTTTCCAGTTTCTAGAGGCTGGACTTCATTCCTTGGCTCATGGCCCCTTCCTTCTTCTTCAAAGTCAGCAACATTGCGTCTTTCTAACCCTTCTTACATAGTCTCTGTTTCTATTGTTTTACTTCCTTCTTCCACTTTAGTGAACCCTTGTGATTACATTGGACCCACCCTGGTAATATAAGATAATCTCCCTATTTTAAGATCAGCTGATAAGCAACTTTAATTTCATTTGCAAGCTTAATTCCCCTTTGCCATGCAACATAACATATTTACAAGTTCTGGGGATTAAATGTGGACATCTTTGGGGTGGAGGGTTCATCATTCTACTTACCTCATACAGCTATCATTTTTCCCCCAGAATTAATGTATAAACTTAATGTAATCTCAATCAGAATCTTGACAAGGCTCACACCTATATTTGGGGCCTTCACTGGGATGACTGGGAGAGCTGAGGCATCTTTCCACATGGCCTCTTAACCTCCAGCATGCTAGCCCATATCCATTTCCATAGTAGTGTCAGATTCCAAGAACAGCAAGAGTGGAAGTTGCAAGGCTTCTTGAGATCTAGACTTGGAACTCACAACATCTTTCACTGAATTCCTCTAGTCAAAGCAAATCACAAGAACAGCTAAGTTTCCAAGGATGAGGAAATAGGCTCCACCTATTGCTGGGAGAAGCTGTAACAGGGAAAGGTGAAAGACTGGGGGGATTTTTGCAATCTATCCTACATACAGTTGATTAGTGGGTGTGCAGTGATGAGAAGTCAGATCTGATGAATTATGAATGCAGACCAACTGCAATATATTTTTGTAATAAAACAAAATACACAGAAACCTGAATACATTCTTAATTTGCTCTCATTTTCTTAATGACCTTAGGAATGCTTGGCATTCAGTCAAAAGATGAGACTTGAGTTATTATTTTTTTCATAATATTGACCAACCATGGAGTTAGCTGTCTCAAAAATAGTAGAATGACTTCTTAGTGACATTCTTAAAGAGTAATAGTAAAATCTGTCTTCTATAGGCTGAATCTAGGACGAAACTGTTGAAAAAGATGAGGGGGTTATAACAGTATACATAAAGACTTTAATGTCCCCAACTCAGTCACGAATGCAAAGTTAAAAAAAAAAACCCATAACAGTTTAAAAAGTCTGCCTCAGGCAATCTCAAAATGCTTGACATTTCATTTATTGGAAAAATGTATCTTTTTGTAATTAAAAAATTTTGACAACTGAAAGTGACTTTAAGACTTGTTAAAATCAGGTCAGTAAAGCTGCCGATGATCTGGAAGTTTTTATCTTAACATTGAGAGATTGAAGGCTGTGAATTTTTAGCTGTGCATGTAATAGATACTACAGTGGGAAAATGTATCCCAATGAAACATTTTTAGATTGCAGTGATGCATAGGCTTGTAAGAAGCGTGGGGAGTTCTAAATAGGTTTTATCCATGTCCTACTTTTATATGGTAACTATAAAAGAAATGAGCCCTATTAAGGTAGCATTCTGTTGGAGCTAATCCTTATGTGATTTGTCAACTCTGTCAACAAAACCATGCCTGCCATAGGGTCCACTGGGTTGACATAGCTCCTTACAATAGTACATGAAGACAATAAAAGGATTAACTATGCCAGTGAGGTCCTTAGTTCCCCTTTTGCTTTGTCTAAGTTCAGTACATCCCTTATTGTTTATGTCCACACCAGCAGATGCTAAGATGGTTGAATCATTATTCAAAGTTCATTCTGAACAGACTCTATCCAACAGCAATTGCTAAGTAAAAATTGCCTTCTTCCCAAACTGCTCCTGATTTATTATCAGACTGTAGCTTCATTTTATTTGCATGGTTCTGCAATCTTCAGCCTCCATCAATATGAGCTCAGCCTGTTCTTTGATCAGCATCCAGTGTTCTGCCAGTTCTCAGGCTATGAGAGGAGTGTCTTCTTTGGTTGGAAAAGCAATTTCTAGTTTGGGTTCTCAGCAAAGAAGTCTCTCCAATGCTCGGTATCCATTAAGATTTTTTGTTTGTAAGGAAAGTAACTAACTCCTGTAAACTCAAATGTTAAAGGGTTTTATTGGAAGGATATGGAGTTGGCCACCCAACAAAGTCAGACAAAGCAGGCCTTAGAAAGGACAGGAATCAGGGACATTTCAGGGATTGATAAAGAGCAAGAATTAAGGAGGATCTTTCTGAGTGATTCAAATTCCAGAGGTGCTGGAGGGTATCGGAGGAAGGAGAGGAGGGGTCCTATTGGTCTAGCTTGTATTGTATTGGCCAGTCGATGGGCAGGGCGCTTTGATTGACAAGTCTACTAAGACTTACACAATGTAGGAGGGGTCATTGCCCAAGGTAAACTTGAGATACTACTAGCAAAATGAGGTGGCAGGAATGCTGCATGGGCAAAAGTAACAGATGTCCCTACACTTGAAAACATAAAAATGCCACAGTACTAAAGGTCAGGCTTCCTCTTTGCTTGTAGAAGTCCAGGGTTCTGCTTTTTGAATATTCCATACTTGAATGTCATGGAGCAGCTCTGGGTGGCTTTTACTTGGATTCTGGAGCCAGACTGCCTAGGTTGGAAGCCTAGTGCTGCCATTTCCTGGCAGTGTGGGCTTGGAATTTTGACTCAATTTCTCTGGGCCTCAGTTTACTCATCAGTAAAATGGGGATAATAAAAATATTTTCATCATAGTGTTGTTATGATGATTACATGAACTAAAACATGTAAAAACCCTTAGAGCAATGCCTGACACCCAGGAACTATACACTTCTGAGCTATTATTAGGGAGATAGTGCAGCATTGCTATATTGTCTGAGTCCTTTCATTATAGATATTAATTATGCTTATTACACTAAGAAATGGCATCCCTTTCCTGGCTTCAGAAGCCCCAGTATTCCTGTTGGATTTTCATCATGATGGGACTTCGCTCATAGACTGCCTTTGTATTAGTTTCCAATTACTACTGTAACAAATTCCCACATAGTTAGTAGCTTCAACAATACAAATGTAGTACATTACATTTCTGGAGGTCAGAATTCTTACTGGGATAAAATCAAGGTGTTGACAGGGCTGCATTCCTTCTGGAGGATCTAGGGGAGAATCTGTCCCTTGCCTTTTCTACCTTTGAAAAGCTGCCCCATTCCTTGGCTTGTGGCCCCTTCCTCCATCTTCAAAGCCAACAACCACATTGCTCTGACCTCGGTTTCTGCTGTCACATTTTCTTTTCTGACTCTGTCCCTCCCGCCTCCCTTTTCCCCTTATAAGGATGGTTGTGATGACATTGGACCCACTTGAATAATCCAGGATGATCTTCCCATCTCAAGGTCCTTAACTTCATCACATCTCTAAAGTCCTTTTTGCCCCACAGGTTCTGGGGATTAGGACATGGACATTTTTGGGGGCTGGGACATTATTCTACCTGCCACAGCCACTCAACGATTAGTAACTGTAGTTAAAATTTCTAATAATTTCCTATAAGAATGGTTAAACTTTTCTACTGACATCAACATCGCCATTTTATTGCTCTTGAGTTGTATTTTGTTAGACACTAAATTGAAGGGTCAGTTTTTCAAGTCACACACCTCTTGGCTGGAGTTTGAGATACTATTAAGAAAAGGATTTGCTCCCAAATATAGAATTGGCAAGGTTTTGTTTTTTTTTTTAAATAAACAAACTTTTTTCCCAAAGGTGTGCCTGTTTAAAAATTTATCATGGTAGAATACATACAGCATAAAGTTTCTCATTTTAACCATTTTTAAGTGTAAAATTCAGTGGCATTAATTATATTCATAATGTTGTGCAACCAACAGAAATATCTATTTTCAAAATTTTTCATCACTACAAACAGAAACTCTGTACCCATTAAGCAACAACTCTCCATTCCCCTCTTCCCCCAGCCCCTGGCAAGCTCTAATCTACTTTCTGTCATTCGGAACTTGCTTATTCAAGATATTTCACATAAGTGGAACCATACAATATTTGTCTTTTTGTGTCTGGCTTATTTCATTCAACACTATGTTTTCAAAATTCATCCATATTGTAGCATGGTATCATAATACTTCATTCCTTTTTTACGACTGAACAATCTCATGCACTGTATGTATATACCATAGTTTGTTTATCCATTCATCATCTGATGGACATTTGGTTTGTTTCCACCTTTTGATTATTTTGAATAATGCTGCTATGAACATTGATGTACAAGTATCTGTTTGGGTGCCTGCTTTCACTTGTTTTTGGGTATATACCTAGAAGTGGGATTGCCTGATCATATGGTAATTCTATGTTTAAAATTCTGAGGAACCACCAAACTGTTTCCAACCAAGATAGCACCATTTTACATTTATTGGCAAGTTTTGACACCTATGAATTAAGAAAGTTAAATCATCAGGTTTTAGTTTAGGGGAAAGGCCTGTTAATTCTGTCTCATTCTCATTTCAGACTCTCTTATTTGTGAATGGTTTTCTTTCTCTCTCTAGATCAGTGGTTCTCAACTGGGAGCGATTTTGCCCCGCCCTCCACTCAGGGGACATTTTGCAATGCCTGGAGACATTTTTGGTTGTCACGACAGGGAGGGGATGCTAGTGGCATCTAGTGGATAGAGGGCAGGACTGCTGTTATTTATCCTACAAAGCACAGAACAGCTTCCCCTGAACCTCCAACAAAGAATTATCCTGCCCAAAATATCAGTAGTGCTTAGCCTGAAAAATCCTGCTCTAGTGTGAGTCTCAACCTCCCACCCTCCACTGATTATGTGACTCATTTAAATATAATACCTTATACAGATATAGGGTAAGTTTTCCTAGGGAATTGATTTTCAGATTTTATTAAACCATTTAGTATAAAAAACAAACAAACAAACATCAATTTGATGATGGTTCTTTTAGAAATGTAATGATATAAGACTCAAGAACATCCAGGAAATAAGA
Source organism: Tamandua tetradactyla (assembly GCF_023851605.1). Lineage (NCBI taxonomy): Eukaryota > Metazoa > Chordata > Mammalia > Pilosa > Myrmecophagidae > Tamandua > Tamandua tetradactyla. The sequence goes on along the minus strand of NC_135353.1, from coordinate 142,930,549 downwards.
CCAGTTCATTTTAGACTGGGTGTTTCAGCTTTCTCTTTTCTCTCACATAATCACTGATTTAAATAAAACATATATCTTCCTTTCCACGGGAGGGGAGTATGACTATAACTGCAAATGTTTTCTCAATGAAGGGTTTGCACGTCTTTTAAGACATGAATTTGACAGTTTTCTACGTAATCCATTTTGCAATTCCTTGGTTTTGTAAGGGCAGTCTATATTTTAGGAGTTTTCTTGTGGGGCTACAGATTCAGAAATCATTTCATGTAGATGAGGAAACATTGTAAAATGGTCTCTGCTCTCTGCCTTATTGGAAGACATGGGGTATGCAACCACCTCTGAGACCTGGAGGAGAACAAGGAAGAAGGAACTACCTTTCAGTTCATTGATGAAGTTGTGTCTCCATTTCTGCTAGGACCTGCAGCTGGGTGAAAATCAACCATTCCCCTGGAGATGGCAGTAGCAGGCCGGGATGGAGATCAATTGCCAAGCAACCACAGCCTGAACTGCAGGCAGGCAGGGCTCCTGATTGTGGCCAGTCCAGAGGACAGCCATGCTGTCTCCTTGTGAATGCAGAGGGTTGATTTTGCTGCTGATTGTTACAGTGAAATCCCACATTCTCCCTCTCTGAAGTTTAGTGCTCCAGTGCTGCCTTACGTCCTTTTTGAACAAGGGCTTGTATAAGTGAACGAATACAGAAATGAGTAACATCCATAGTGCAAGTTAAGCCCTGCCATACCTGCTTTAGTTTCGTTCACTTACTGAGAACCTATGGAATTGCAGGTGCAATAGTGGCAGGCACTCAGGTACAAAAGATGATCTAAGTCCTCATGCTTTTAATTTAAAAATTAAAAGCAATTTAAAAACCCACAAGTCAATGAGCTGGTACTTTCCTGGAACTTTGGGTACCTGTGTGACACCCAAGTCTCAGAGTAGGAGTTCTGCGGCTCTGAAAGTCAGCATTCCTACATAAAGCTAATGTTAAAGTAGGCAAGAAAAGAGAGATCAGGCCTCAATTAAATATAAGAATGAAACCAATCTGGTTGTGACTAAGGTAAATCTGAATACAGGGTAAAGGAGGGTATTGTCTGCATTTTAGAACTTCACCTATGAGATTTCACTGTATGAGACCAAAGAAGGAGAGGTTTATATTGTCCAAAACCTAAATTTTCTGTAGCACAGTGTACTTGTTTGAATTGCTGTATACTCTAGAAAAGCCATGTTTTAAAATCGTAATACAATCTTATGGGGGCAGATCTAGTATTTAGGGTGAAACCTTTTGATTTGGTTGTTTCCTTGGTGATGTGACTCAGCCCATTGTGGGTGTGTCCTTTTGATTAGATTGAGATGTGACCCTGCCCATTCAAGGTAGGTCTAAATTAGTTTACTGGAGTCCTTAAAAGTGCCAACACAGGGAACAGAAAGCTCAGACGTCAGGAGTTGCAGAAGGAGCTGAGAGAGACATTCAAACCCAGAAGCTGGGAGAGAAGATATCTCTGGTCCTGAGAAATGCTAAGCTAAGAGATGAAACCCAGAGTTTTGCCCTGGAGCAGCTAAGTGAAGGCCCACGGATGCTTAGAGAGGAAACCACTGGCCTCAGAAGTTGAAAGCAATGAAACTGGGAACAAGGACCAGCCACATGCCTGCCCGTGTGACAGACTTCAGCCTTTCTTCATGTTAGGCAGAACCCCTTCCTCCGTGATGTGACTGACCCCTACCAAATATTCCAAGAGGCTTCCCCCACCCATGATTTCCAGGAAGCCCACCAAGCCTACCCCAGCCCACGCCATCTTGCCCTCCGGCAGCTGTAATCATGCAATAAGCCCCCTTACCCAACATGCACCCTCTGGCAGTTGAACCCTGCGTGATTACAGTGGCGTTTAAATTTTAAACCTCGCCAATGAAAAGCTGCCAACTCCCAGCATAGCCCCTGCTTCCAAAACCAACCGATGGAAACCTGCCAACTTCTCGCTCGAAAACTAGACAAAGAAAACCCACCACCTCCCTTTCCCTCTTTCCCGTCAACCATCCCATATCAGCCGTACCCCTTTCCCTGCTCGGTGCTGTTATGGTCATAGGCTTCAGCCCGCTTGTTCATAGCCTCCTGATAAAGCTACTTTGATCAAGTTTGGGTTTATTCTCCTCCCTCCTAGTTGAAAAACCTACCACTTCAGAGTCAAGGTGTCTTTCTCTGGATGTCTTAGTTTGGACATTTTTTAGGCCTTAGAACTGTAAACTTCTAACTTAATAAATCCCCTTTATAAAAGCCAATCCATTTTTGGCATATTGCTTTCTGGCAGCATTAACAAACTGAAACACTCTATATAATTTAACCTGTCTGGCCAGTTCAGTTAAGCAACCTAAACACATGGAAACTAGAATTGAGAACAAGGTCTTACAATTCTGTATAGTTTAATGTAATATCTGGATATATTCCAGAATATGTTGGGCAGATAATTAGAAAGTATTGGCAAAGTTCCTTGAGAGACTGGAGAAAAAATATCGAACTGTTAAACTTCCCCACCTGGGAAATCCCTAATACTCTTTTTTTCCAGCACGTACAAAGCTGTCTAGTTTATTCAGCTGTGAAGCTGGGGACAGGATTACTTTTGGGGTGAATAGAAAAATGAGTTTTATAAGCAAGCACTTTTATACACACACATACAGAAAACCAAATTATGATTCCATAAACATCAACATATTTTAATTCTCAAGACCTACCCCTACAACCTCAATTCCCCCTTAAAAAACACAAAGCAGGTTCTTGTAATATTTATAAAACCAATTTCACAGAACAGTTACAAAAGAGCAGTTTCTGATACGTTCAGTTACACTAATAGTATGATATATTTCAGAGGTCAGTAATTTTCCACTAACAAATATTTTTTCTAGCTACTGCAATTCCTTCCTTTTTCCTTAAGACCGGACAACCAAGACTCAGCAGAAATAATCATTAGGTTATAAACATTATTGTCTCTCTTTAAAGTTCTATACATTTATAGAAAATTCTATATATTTATAGAATTTGTGATTCTATTACTCTTCAATCTTTCTGATGTCACACTGCATTCAACACTTAATTATGGAGAATAGGAAAAAGCAAAACTAAAATAAGGAAGAGGACACATGACATACCTTTAACAATCTGTTTTCTGATTCCTTTTCAATGTCCAGCCAAGCAGGATCACACACAGGTTTCACTCTTTGTTGTAGAATATGTGAAAATATTTAATGGTCTCATGCTTATGATGACGATTTCTATGGTTTTGATTTATCTACATAAACACGCCAAGATTCATTTACAAGGGCACGTACTCTTCCCTCTTCAGAGAGGAGAAAATCTAAAACTAATCTACTTAGAAAAACAATGCGGCTGAGTGACAGGATCGTGGACAGCAATATTTGCCGCCGAACACAAAGTTTGTCGGCCGTTGCCTCGGCTGAGCTGAGTAAGAAAAGGCAACCAAGAGTATTATTTTTGGTATCTGGAATTGAACTTGCCAGAAATACGAGCAGTTTCCTTGGTAAAAACCTTGCCTTTGGAAACATCTCACCTCTTGGCAGCCCTGCAGAGTTCAGACTTGGCAGCATCAAGGAGACAACACAAGAACAGCTGCTGGGGGAGTGGAGACGATACAGAGAAGCTCCCGGAGCCATGACGGAGATCAAGAAGACAGCATACCCCATCCTGGAACAGCTGACTGGCTGGGAGAACCTGCTCCGGTGAGATCGCCGAGGGGCGCAGGCTTCCCCGGGCCGGGGCAGCAAGCGGCCGGAGTGACTCCCTTCCTCCTTCCCGGGCCAGCTGGGGGAATTGGACAGGTGGCCCCCTCGGGCTGCGGCGGCTGGCGACCCCCCACGCGCGGCACCCAGGTCCAACTGGGAGAATTGGATCGGAGTTCCCCAGGCCGCAGAGAACGGTGACCAGGGTCCCTTCCAAGCACGTGACTTCCCGGTCCAGCTGGGAACGGTGCACTCTCCTGGGCCGCAGCGGCTGGCGCCCTCCCACCACGCTTGGCGCCCCGGGCCAACTAGGAGATTTGGACGGGCACTCTCCCGGGCTGTGGCGGCCAGCGACCCTCCCCATGTTCGGATCCCCGGGCTGGCTGGCACTCTTCCAGGCCGCTTCGGCTGGCGAGCCTCCCCCACGGCGACAGTTTTCCAGGGTTGGAAGACCACCAGCACCTTTTACTGGTGGGACCCGCAAACAAACGTGTGCCACGAGCGCCACCTACTGGGCAGGATAAGAAAAACAGAACCCAGAGATTTCACAGAAAAATCTTTTAACCTGTTGGGTCCAACACCCAGGGAAATCTGACTAAATGCCCAGATGCCAGCAGAAGATAACGGATCACACTCAGAAAATTGAAAATATGGCCCAGTCAAAGGAACAAACCAATAGTTCAAATGAGATACAGGAGCTGAGACAACTAATGCTGAATATACGAACAGAAATGGAAAACCTCTTCAAAAATGAAATCGATAAATTGAGGGAGGACATGAAGAAGACATGGGCTGAACAAAAGGAAGAAATAGAAAAACTGAAAAAACAAATCACAGAACTTATGGAAGTGAAGGATAAAGTAGAAAAGATGGAAAAACAATGGATACCTACAATGATAGATTTAAAGAGACAGAAAATAGAATTAGTGATTTGGAGGATGGAACATCTGAATTCCAAAAAGAAACAGAAACTATAGGGAAAAGAATGGAAAAATTTGAACGGGGATCAGGGAACTGAAGGACAATATGAACTGCACAAATATATGTGTTGTGGGTGTCCCAGAAGGAGAAGAGAAGGGAAAAGGAGGAGAAAAACTAATGGAAGAAATGATCACTGAAAATTTCCCAACTCTTATGAAAGACCTAAAATTACAGATCCAAGAAGTGCAGCGCACCCCAAAGAGAATAGACCCAAATAGGCGTTCTCCAAGACATTTACTAGTTAGAATGTCAGAGGTCAAAGAGAAAGAGAGGATCTTGAAAGCAGCAAGAGAAAAACAATCCATCACATACAAGGGAAACCCAATAAGACTATGTGTAGATTTCTCAGCAGAAACCATGGAAGCTAGAAAACAGTGGGATGATATATTTAAATTACTAAAAGAGAAAAACTGCCAACCAAGACTCCTATATCCAGCAAAATTGTCCTTCAAAAATGAGGGAGAAATTAAAACATTCTCAGACAAAAAGTCACTGAAAGAATTTGTGACCAAGAGACCAGCTCTGCAAGAAATACTAAAGGGAGCACTAGAGTCAGATATGAAAAGACAGAAGAGAGAGGTATGGAGAAGAGTGTAGAAAGAAGGAAAATCAGATATGATATATATAATACAAAAGGCAAAATGGTAGAGGAAAATATTATCCAAACAGTAATAACACTAAATGTTAATGGACTGAATTCCCCAATCAAAAGACATAGACTGGCAGAATGGATTAAAAAACAGGATCCTTCTATATGCTGTCTACAGGAAACACATCTTAGACCCAAAGATAAACATAGCTTGAAAGTGAAAGGTTGGGAAAAGATATTTCATGCAAATAACACCCAGAAAAGAGCAGGAGTGGCTATACTAATATCCAACAAATTAGACTTCAAATGTAAAACAGTTAAAAGAGACAAATAAGGACACTATCTACTAATAAAAGGAACAATTAAACAAGAAGACATAACAATCATAAATATTTACGCACCGAACCAGAATGCCCCAAAATACGTGAGGAATACACTGCAAACACTGAAAAGGGAAATAGATGCATATACCATAATAGTTGGAGACTTCAATTCACCACTCTCATCAATGGACAGAATATCTAGACAGAGGATCAATAAAGAAATAGAGAATCTGAATATTACTATAAATGAGCTAGACTTAACAGACATTTATAGGACATTACATTCCACAACAGCAGGATACACCTTTTTCTCAAGTGCTCATGGATCATTCTCAAAGATAGACCATATGCTGGGTCACAAAGCAAGTCTTAACAAATTTAAAAAGATTGAAATCACACACAACACTTTCTCAGATCATAAAGGAATGAAGTTGGAAATCAATAATAGGCGGAGTGTCAGAACATTAACAAATACGTGGAGGCTCAACAACACACTCTTAAACAACGAGTGGGTCAAAGAAGAAATTGCAAGAGAAATTAGTAAATACCTCAAGGCGAAAGAAAACGAAAACACAACATATCAAAACTTATGGGACACAGCAAAGGCAGTGTTAAGAGGGAAATTTATTGCCCTAAATGCCTATATCAGAAAAGAAGAAAAGGCAAAAATGCAGGAGTTAACTGTCCACTTGGAAGAACTGGAGAAAGAACAGCAAACTAATCCCAAAGCAAGCAAAAGGAAAGAAATAACAAAGATTAGAGCAGAAATAAATGAAATTGAAAACATGAAAACAGTAGAGAAAATCAATAAGACCAGACTTGGTTCTATGAGAAAATCAATAAGATTGATGGGCCCTTAGCAAGATTGACAAAAAGAAGAAGAGAGAGGATGCAAATAAATAAGATCAGAAATGGAAGAGGAGACATAACTACTGACCTCACAGAAATAAAGGAGGTAATAACAGGATACTATGAACAACTTTACGCTAATAAATACAACAATTTAGAGGAAATGGACGGGTTCCTGGAAAGACATGAACAACCAACTTTGACTCAAGAAGACATAGATGACCTCAACAAACCAATCACAAGTAAAGAAATTGAATTAGTCATTCAAAAACTTCATAAAAAGAAAAGTCCAGGACAAGACGGCTTCACATGTGAATTCTATCAAACATTCCAGAAAGAATTAGTACCAACTCTCCTCAAACTCTTCAAAAAAATCGAATTGGAGGGAAAACTACCTAATTCATTCTATGAAGCCAACATCACCCTCATACCAAAACCAGGCAAAGATATTACAAAAAAAGAAAACTACAGACCAATCTCTCTAATGAACATAGATGCAAAAATCCCAAATAAAATTCTAGCAAATTGTATCCAACAACACATTAAAAGAATTATACATCATGACCAAGTAGGATTCATCCCAAGTATGCAAGGATGGTTCAACATAAGAAAACCAATTAATGTAATACACCATATCAACAAATCAAAGCAGAAAAATCACATGATCATCTCAATTGATGCAGAGAAGGCATTTGACACGATTCAACATCCTTTCCTGTTGAAAACACTTCAAAAGATAGGAATACAAGGGAACTTCCTTAAAATGATAGAGGGAATGTATGAAAAACCCACAGCTAATATCATCCTCAATGGGGAAAAATTGAAAACTTTCCCCCTAAGATCAGGAACAAGACAAGGATGTCCACTATCACCACTATTATTCAACGTTGTGTTGGAGGTTCTAGCCAGGGCAATTAGACAAGAAAAAGAAATACAAGGCATCAAAATTGGAAAGGAAGAAGTAAAACTATCACTGTTTGCAGACGATATGATACTATACATCGAAAATGTGGAAAAATCCACAACAAAACTACTAGAGCTAATAAATGAGTACAGCAAAGTAGCAGGTTACAAGATCAACATTCAAAAATCTGTAGCATTTCTATACACTAGTAATGAACAAGCTGAGGGGGAAATCAAGAAATGAATCCCATTTACAATTGCAACTAAAAAAATAAAATACCTAGGAATAAATTTAACTAAAGAGACAAAAAACCTATATAAAGAAAACTACAAAAAACTGCTAAAAGAAATCACAGAAGACCTAAATAGATGGAAGGGCATACCGTGTTCATGGATTGGAAAACTAAATATAGTTAAGATGTCAATCCTACCTAAATTGATCTACAGATTCAATGCAATACCAATCAAAATTCAAACAACTTATTTTTCAGAAATAGAAAAACCAATAAGCAAATTTATCTGGAAGGGCAGGGTGCCCCGAATTGCTAAAAACATCTTGAGGAAAAAAAAACGAAACTGGAGGTCTCGCACTGCCTGATTAAGGCATATTATGAAGCCACAGTGGTCAAAACAGCATGGTATTGGCATAAAGACAGATATATCAACCAATGGAATCGAATAGAGTGCTCAGATATAGACCCTCTCATCTCTGGACATTTGATCTTTGATAAGGCAGTCAAGCCAACTCACCTGGGACAGAACAGTCTCTTCAATAAATGGTGCCTAGAGAACTGGATATCCATATGCAAAAGAATGAAAGAAGACCCATATCTCACACCCTATACAAAAGTTAACTCAAAATGGATCAAAGATCTAAACATTAGGTCTAAGACCATAAAACAGTTAGAGGAAAATGTAGGGAGATATCTTATGAAACTTACAATTGGAGGCGGTTTTATGGACCTTAAACCTAAAGCAAGAGCACTGAAAAAGGAAATAAATAAATGGGAGCTCCTCAAAATTAAAGACTTTTGTGCATCAAAGAACTTCATCAAGAAAGTAGAAAGACAGCCTACACAATGGGAGACAATATTTGGAAACGACATATCAGATAAAGGTTTAGTATCCAGAATTTATAAAGAGATTGTCCAACTCAACAACAAAAAGACAGCCAACCCAATTACAAAATGGGAAAAAGACTTGAACAGACACCTACCAGAAGAGGAAATACAAATGGCCAAAAGGCACATGAAGAGTTGCTCAATGTCCCTGGCCATTAGAGAAATGCAAATCAAAACCACAATGAGATATCATCTCACACCCACCAGAATGGCCATTATCAACAAAACAGAAAATGACAAGTGCTGGAGAGGATGTGGAGAAAGAGGCACACTTATCCACTGTTGGTGGGAATGTCAAATGGTGCAACCACTGTGGAAGGCAGTTTGGCGGTTCCTCAGAAAGCTGAATATAGAATTGCCATACGACCCAGCAATACCATTGCTAGGTATCTACTCAAAGGACTTAAGGGCAAAGACACAAGTGGACATTTGCACACCAATATTTATAGCAGCATTATTTACAATTGCAAAGAGATGGAAGCAGCCAAAATGTCCATCAACAGACGAGTGGCTAAACAAACTGTGGTATATACATACGATAGAATATTATGCAGCTTTAAGACAGAATAAACTTATGACGCATGTAATAACATGGATGGACCTAGAGAACATTATGCTGAGTGAGTCTAGCCAAAAACTAAAGGACAAATACTGTATGGTCCCACTGATGTGAACCGACATTCGATAATAAACTTGGAATATGTCATTGGTAACGGAGTCCAGCAGGAGTTAGAAACAGGGTAAGATAATGGGTAATTGGAGCTGAAGGGATACAGACTGTGCAACAAGACTAGATACAAACACTCAAAAATGGACAGCACAATAATACCTAATTGTAAAGTAATCATGTTAAAACACTGAATGAAGCTGCATCTGAGATATAGGTTTTTTTTTTTCTGTCTGTCTGTTTGTTTGTTTGTTTGTTTTGTACTATTATTATTATTTTTATTTTTTCTCTACATTAACATTCTATATCTTTTTCTGTTGTTTTGCTAGTTCTTCTTCTAAACCGATGGAAATGTACTAAGAAACGATGATCATGCATCTATGTGATGATGTTAAGAATTACTGATTGCATATGTAGAATGGAATGATTTCTAAATGTTGGGTTAATTTCTTTTTTTTTCTTTAATTAAAAAAAAAAAAAACAAGATGGTTCCCCAAAACAAAAAACTATGCTGCTAAAACTCAACTTCAGATTTTATTAGGCTATTTTTTTTTATGGTGAGGTTCTTTATATTTGCAAAGGTTCCTGAAAAGTTTGCAATGGATGTGAAAAGTGCATAAACTTTGCTACAGGAAAGAGTATACAGATGAAGTATTTTAATCCATTAGAGGTTAATACTGGAAGCATAAATGTCTTAATCCTATCCTATTGTTTTTTTGAAATGTGTTTAAGTTGTTCTCGACAAAAGTCTGGGTGCCAAGTTGCAGAAAGCATTCCCTATAGAATACTTGTCTGTTTCATCCCAAGGGACAATCTTAAAGATCAGTTCAGCTGGAAACACCCTAGTTGGAACCTATGATATAGAATGTTCATGCTGTAAGTGCAGGTACCATAATAAGTCTGGCATAATATAGGCTAGGTTTGAAATTGCACCCTCCCTATCCTCCCAAATAGGAGCCCCTAAAAGGTGACATACATAGGCATAGCTATTTATGAGTTGGTAGAGAATCCATATTCCTACCACTTTTCTCACCATTTTCCTTTGTCCAGTTGATCCACCTAATCCAGCCATGTTGGAGCAGAGTGTGTTCTGAAAGGTTTTATTGTGGGTGGCCAACTTTCCACAATGGCCGTTCTGAAGGTTGGGTGACAAAAGAAGTGATGGCTTGCCTTTTTCTTCCCATTAATAACTGGTTATCTAGTTAAGAGTCCATTCAGATAGATAGAGTAAACTGGGGGAAAGAACTGGGGTAGAGAATAGTCAACTTATCTTCTGTAATAACATGGTCCTTTATAAGTAATTCTCCACTGGAGCTCATTTTTCCCACTGCATCTGTCAAAGGGGATGCACAAAATATACATTTTCTATAGATGAATTGTCAGGCCCTTAGGTATATATTTTTAGTACTTGGTAAATCTGGCTTATCAGAGGTTGATAGTTTGCTTGCAAAGACATTAGTTTCTCAACTGGGCTATGTGATGATGAACTTTGTACTCTTTTCTCAATTAGCTCTGAAAGTTATCAGAGCAAATGTTGGACCTTTACAGTGATGCAGTTAAGTGTTTGTTGACTGCCTTTTGGAAGTTGGTGTAGGAGTAAATAGTGTTGATAGGTTCAGTGAGAATTGTCTCCTTAATTGTTTTAGTGAGCCAGCCTCAGCAACCACCAAAATTAGGGATCTGCTTTCGGTATTCAGGTATGGGGGTGGCTCTATTAAAATTCTACCTAACTGTCTGGTGGCAAATTGCAGTGCTCCATTTAGTGTGGCATGATCTCTGGAGAGCTGGCTAGGGCTTCTAAGTGGCTTTTCAAAAGGTGGGACTCCACAAGTGTCCGGGGGTGGGGGTGCATTCAGGAATTGGCTCTAGTTTGGGTACACAGTGGGAACAATGGGAGAGTCTTAGATGTATTTCTCAAAATTTATGGACCTGTGTGCATGAATGCAAGAGTTAAGCATGTATAACCAGGAATTAGGATTTAAAGGTTTCCAAGTTGTAGAATATTTTAAAAGGCACTTAACCTGACAGGCAAGACTCTTGAGAGGTGTGTATTAGTTAGGGCTCTCTAGAGAAGCAGAATCAACAGGGAACATTCGCAAATATAAAATTTATAAAAGTGTCTCACGTGACCGTGGGAATGCAGAATCCAAAATCTGCAGGGCAGGCTGTGAAGCCAACGTTTCCGATGGAGGGTCTGGACGAACTCCACAGGAGAGGCTCACCACCCAAAACAGGAAGAGCCTGTCTCTTCTGAATCCTCCTTAAAAGGCTTCCAGTGATCAGATTGAGCAATACTCATTGCAGAAGACACTCCCCTTTGGCTGATTACAAATGGAATCAGCTGTGGATGCAGCTGACATGATCATGATTTAATTCTATGAAATGTCCTCATTGCAACAGACAGGCCAGCACTTGCCCAACCAGACAAACAGGTACCACCACTTGGCCAAGTTGACACATGAACCTGACCATAACAAAGTGTTAAGTTGGGCACCACAGGATCCTCTTCTTCAGAGGAATCCAGCTTTTCCCTAGAACTCTCACTTAGGTACTTAGCATTTTCCTCTTCCTCACTTTCTGATTCTGAAAGGGGATTAAGAGATGGATTTCTGGGACTCATTAGAATAGAATAGAATAAGGAACCAGAAAAATCATTCTAAGGAAGCAAAACACTAACCAGTGCTGGTAAAGAGAAATGGGATTAAAAATCTTTTCAATGAGATTAATTTATCTGTCTCTTAGTCCATTACATGCACACAGTATGCCTCTGGTCTACAACACTGTACAGTTCTTTAAGGTTATGTTGAATATTCTTCATTTACAAAAGGACATCTCAGTTCTCAAGACCAGTTCAGTGTGTAAAAGTGTTAAGTCACTTACTGGTAGCACAACTCTTTCAAATCCTGGCTACCCAAGAAGGGTCCCCCATCTAGGCAAGGCTGATTTTCTTAGAGTGATATCAACTGGCAATGATACTGTGAAGAGGCACTAGGTACACTCCATTTTGTTGACAGTGATATTATATCTACTTGGTAACCAAAAGAAGCTTGGTGGTCTACTTCGTGGTCCACTGGTAGAGCAACTTTTGTACAGGGGCTTGGTAGGATGAGTTGTCAAGAACATCTTGTATGCAAAGATCCAATGTTTTCCAACAGGTGGTTCAAATGCTCTTGGAAGTCAGTGACTTAGTTGTTGGACTATCTGGAAAGGTAGCCTTCACCTCAAGCCCACCCGCATGACCCAAGCAAAACTAATGCTGCCAACCTTATGTCCTGCCTGCCACAGGACACCTGATACTCTCTTAAACATTAGGGACTCCCAAGTTAATAGGCCAAACCCTTGACCTTGAGGCTTGCTCTTGTGAAACTTATTTCTGTAATGGGGAAGATAAGTTTACCTATAATTATGCCTAGGACTTACTTCCAGAGAACCTCTTTTATTGCTCAGATATGCCTCTCTCTCTAAGCCCAATTCTACAAGCAAAATCGTTTTCCTTCCCCCTATGTGGGACATGATGTCCAGGGGTGTACATTTCCCTGGCAATGTGGGACGTGATTTCCAGGGATGAGTCTGGCCCTGGAATCATGGTATTGACAATACCTACCTGACCAAAAAGTGGAAAAGAGATGTAACAAAATAAGGTATCAGTGGCTAAGAGATTTCAAATGAGTTGAGAGGCTATTCTGGAGGTGACTCATGGAAGCTTCAGCTAGATATTGGTAATTGCTATGGTATGTGGAGCCCCAACCAACAGTTTTCCTGTAAACCCTAAAGAATACCCAAGGCTTTATCTGGGATTTTATAAAAATTTCACTCACTAAGTTTATTTTTCAGAAACCTATAACCTCCAAATGGTTCCTAGGCCAGATAAACCCTGAAATGAAGAGGTACCAGTCTCTCCAAGAGCTTCAACCAGTTGCATCCCTCAACCTCATAACACTGACACCCCTTTTCAACTTGAAGAAGTTAGAACATTCTTTGCCCAAATATTCTTAAAGATTGAGAGAAGGATGAAAGGATAAGGAGGAGTTGTAACAGAAAAGATAGGATTTAAATTTATGAGTTCTGAACAATTGTATTGACATTTCCTTTTAGTCTCCAGTGTCTTGGAGCAGCTAGAAGGAAATATGTGAAATTGTGGTACTGTAAATCATATCATACTTTGAAATTTGTTCCAAAACTACATTTTAAAAAATGTACTTTGAAATTTATTGCTTTTTTGTTATATTGTGAATATGTTATATTTCACAATAAAAAAACACAAGGCAACAAAAAAATGTATATACAAGGTGAGAATTTGATTAGCTATTTTATACCAGCAGTCAGACTACTTTGTATACTCTATATTAAGAAAAGAAACAATAGCAATACTTTGCCAATAAAGAAAGTATCCACTTGTAAAAAAAAGCAACTCACAAATCAATTATTTCAGTACAGTATACTTGAGTATGGCCAAATAACTCCGTGCCATGAAAGCCAATGGTTAAATTTAACCCTGCAGCCAGAGGGATCAGAAACACTTTCCCTGATGAGGTGACCATTGGTCTGAGTTGGAAAAGAATAAAGGAGTTACCCGGTGAAAAAAGATGAAAGAAATGTTCCAGGCAGGAGACACAGTAGGAATCAAGAGGTAGAGGTTGGAAACATCATGACATTGGCTGCGTTGCTGGGTTGCAGAGTACAAGGCAGGGTGACTGGGAGACAGGGGGACAGCAGCTGGGAAGAGCCTGGAAAAAGAAAAGTGACCAAATCATTGAAGTGATAAGGAGGAGAAATGCTTTGGGATTAAAATGTCAGTGGTGGGCAGAAGAATCACCTGGAGCTCTTGTTTTACATGGATTTCCCGACTCCATTAGCCAATACTTCTAGGTGCCCTACTTCATGCTAGAGTTGAGTTCATCATATTCCCCAGTTCATAGCAGATTATCATTTCCATCTGCACAAAGCTCTTCTTTTATATGTTTATCTCATTATTTACCCATTTGCTTTCTCCCTTCATCCTTGGTCTTTATTTTCATTCCATTTCCTCACTGACACCCTCCCTATTATGGATGCATCTTTACTTAAAATAAATTGTTTTTTAAAAAGATATGTATTTTAAATGTTCATAAATAGTGTGCTATAAATCACATTTCTTACGATTTTCATCTTGTCACATTGCTCTATGGTTCATTGTGTTTGTTGCTTCTAACCGCTATACAGTATTTCACAGTATGCCTCCGCACATTCTGCCTATCCATTCCTCTCATGGTGGCCACATTGTTTTTTCCTTCCAAATCCTTGCTGCCACAAAAGGCTCTTTGATGAGCATTCTTGTGCACATCCCCACGTAGACCAGACACAATTTTTTTCTAACTCCAGAGATTCTGATTTGATAGGTCTGAATTGGGGCTGAGATGATTTAGTTACATTAGGCTGTTTTTGTAGTGAGGTGGTTTACTGAGAAGCAAGGTGACAACGGCTCTCAAACTTTAGGGGGCTTCAGAATCTCCTGGAGGGCTTAAGACACAGACTGCCTGACTCAGGAACAGCATACTCTCAGCACATGTATGCCCCTGAGAGTGGGTGCCTGCTTACATTTTTGCACCCCAGGCACTTCCCTCGCTTCACCCTAGTCCCGGCCCTGGCTGGACTGAGTCCCACACCCAGAGTTTGTGATTCAGTAAGTAGGTCTGGAATGGGGCCTGAGGATTTGCATTTAGAACAAGTTCCCTGATGATGCTGATGCTGCTTGTCTGGAAACCATACTTTAGAATCATGGCTTTAGGCTCCTTGCTACTCAACGTTTGGCCTGCAGACAGCAGCATCAATATCCCCTAGGAGCCTGTTAGAGATGTAGGCTGTGGGTGCTACCTCAGACCTACTGAACCAGAATCTGCTTTTGAGCATGGTCTCTAGGTGATTGGTAAGCACACTAAAGTTTGAGAAGCATCACTTTAGGAACTACAAGGAGGATACATCTTTATACCAAGAGAACTAATAACAAATAGGCCCCTATATTTCCTAAAAGCAACCAGGAGATATGTTTTAGGGAACCTGAAGTTGAACTTGTCTCTTTAAAGCAATGAAGTGCTGTCATATTCTACTCTGGGTGTCTTATCTGGAGACATACGATGTCTGCTTGCCCTTTACCTGTGCTGTTAATTTTGATCACTTGTTTCAAGTGCGGTCCAATTTTTCTACTATGAGAATAGGCAATGATTTGCAAAACCCCACTGTTTAGAAATTAATTATTTCACTTCCTGTTTGAGGCAGTGACTACAGAAAGACTGCTCTTGGACGAGACATCAATTCCACTTGGGGCCTTCATTCCTGTTCCAGGACATGTACTAAAATGTTCAGAGCATCTTTCCCCTTTGAAAGAGTGTGCTGGGTGGGCCCATAGGGTTTGGTTGTGGGGTATGGTCCGTCCACTCCTGTTGCCTAAGGAACTAAAGTAGCCCTTGATCCAGGCCATTACAGAGGTGGGAAGATAAAGCCTATCTTCAGCAGAAGGCTGAGAACATCCACTACGACACTCCTTGATGTTGCTTAGAATTGTCTTGGAAGAGGAGTGAAAAATTAAAATCACACAAATGTCAGACTCTTGGCATTCAGAACCTTCTGTCTTGTTGATTTTTAAAGGAGCAAAAATGATGCCTAATCCAGAGAACGGAGTCATGTCTGACTTTTGTAAGGATCTAAAACACTACCCTGTCTCATCCCTCCCTTGAGGCAGCTGTGCACCAACTCACCTACCTCCTTCAAAAGGGAGAAACAAAGGAAGAATTGTGGGGGAGAAAACAATATTAGTTAACATTTCAGAAATATTATCCATCCATGCATCTGACAACATATAAACAGATTCTGTGGGTGAAATTCCTCAGAACATGAGGACTTTCCCTGAAAAAAGTAATGTGTGTATTGCAAAGTTATGTAAATTTCCCTAGTATGACAAAAGTGGAAACATTCATGTGGAGTGAGTGAGGGTTTGGCCTCCTGATGTTAAGCTAGGTGGGAGTTTTCTGAGGCCCAGATGGGAACACATGGCTCAGGAACTGGGAAGCATTGAGCAACCAGCTCTCACCCAACAAAGTTCCAAAGGGAGAGCATCAACACCCCCAACAGGGCAAAGCAGGAGATTCAATGAATAAACTCAACTAATCACCATTTAGATATGCCACATACTACCCTCGCTTACATTTTCCCTCAGCCTAGAATATATCCCCCCTCTTTCTTCTTCCTCTCAGTCTCCAGCTTGAAATTCTCCAAAGTCCAGTGAAGTACCTCCCTGTTCCTTGAAGCCTTACTTGATTCCTCTTATCCCCATCTACCAAATGGAATCTTTATCTGGCTCTTAACAGATTATTTGTTTCTCTATTAGAAAGCCTGTGTCTCTCATTTTCGGTCTATATTGAACAAAGGAAGAAAAGATCCCAACTAATAATCAATGAGATAGCTGATTAGAGCTCCCAGCTAAATCCTGCAACTATATCTACTAACTCAATTCAACCCAGTTGACCTAATACAACTTCCTGCTCCTCTGAGCAATGAACCAATTCCAGGCTTGGGGTCCTCAAAGAATCGGAGCCATTTTATTAGGCCTTTGGCAGAGTTATCCCAATCCCAGACCTCTGCTATTTTTCTCCCCTGGCTCCTGGATAATCCGGCATTTGTGCCATAGGCCTGCCCTTCTGTTCTCAACTGTTGAAAATTTTGCCCGTTTGTTACCACTGAAGAGTATAGCACTTTCTACTCGAAGAGGAGAAGGCTCACCCCACCCCTTTATGGTACGTTTTCTCAGCTACCTTCGAGTAACTGTGCACTGAGCATTTATGGTTCTAGAACTGCTCAATAGGTAGCTTTGTTGTGATCAAGACTGTTCATGTTCTCCAATCAGGATCTTCTCTTTGCTGGGCACACAGCTAAATTAAATTTCTCAACCACCTTTGTATGTAAGTGGGATCATATGACTGAATTCTGGCCTAGGGAATATGAGCAGAATAGTGTTCACCACTTCCAGGACTAACCCATAAAAACTTTCCACATAATCATCTATGTTCTTATCTCTCCATCAATTATCTAGATGACACAAGAGCTGCCTTGAAGTCATAAAATAGAAGCACCTCGGTCCCCGTGTCACCCCTTGGAAAACAGTGGTCCAGGAAGGTTGTCCAAATAGGAATGTCTGCATAGCACTTGAAGAAAGAAGAAATAAACTTTTCTTGTGTGAAGCTGCTGAGATGACCTACTCTGACTCATACATTTGCCCTTTCAGTTTTACAACTCCCTTTAATAAAGATCTAGACAAAGACCACCTAAAACTATTCTGTCTATCCTGGTTTTTGACCATTCCAATAATCTTCCATCATTCCCACCCCTCTGCCCCAAAGTAGATGTTCATCCTTTGACTCACTTCCATCTTACGCTTGTTCCCTACATTCTTGAATATCTTTCCCAGGGAAAGGAAGGCAACCATGTCCCAACTTCTCTGTGGGACAGTATTTGATAATCCATTCTTCAGCTGCGAAGGTCCTCTCAAATTTCTTCTCAGAGGGCTTAGGAGCCATATATAAATAAGACATCCAATAGCTTGCTGTGATATTCCTGGGTACTGAGTAAGTAAACAGAAAGTCTGACCCTAGGCTACCCACTTACTATTTTTTTATTTTTGCGGTAATTAGTTGAGTGCATGAGTGTTGTTGTTATTACTACTGGGCACAAAAATAAAATTGGCAGCAACTTGAGACTGAGATTCCTGAATTATTAATCTTTATATCTCTAATAATGCCTAACATATTGTCTTGTAGATTGAAACATTCAGTGATGTCTGTTGAATTAAATGGGGGGCAGTTAGCAGTTCTTTAGGCAGACCTGTGACTTCACTTAGTTTACCAATATGTGAATTTACAAAGAGAGGCTGATACAAGAACCACCTTTGTAACCAAGAAAAAAATTTTCTAAACCTTTATCTAGACCCTACTATGAATTTTTCATCACTTTTATTAATATGTAATTGAAAAACCCTAGAATGAGCTGAGACTTAGCATCAAGGGATTGAGAAAACCTTCTCGACCAAGGGGAAGAATGAAATGAGACTAAGTGTCAATGGCTGAGAGATTTCAAACAGAGTCGAGAGGTTATCCTGGAGGTTATTCTTACGCGATAAGTAGATATCACCTTGTTGTTCAAGATGTAGTGGAGAGGGTGGAGGGAACTGCCTGAAAATGTAGAGCTGTGTTCCAGTAGCCATGTTTCTTGATGATGATTGAACAATGATATAGCTTTCACAATGTGACTCTGTGATTGTGAAAACCTTGTGTCTGATGCTCCTGTAATCTACCATATCAACAGACAAGTAGAACATATGGAATAAAAATAAATAATAGGGGGAACAAATGTTAAAATAAATTTAGTTTGAAATGCTAGTGATCAATGAAAGGGAGGGGTAAGGGGTATGGTATGTATAATCTTTTTTTTCTGTTATCATTTTATTTCTTTTTCTGTTGTCTTTTTATTTCTACTTCTAAATTGGTGCAAATGTTCTAAGAAATGATCACATGCAACTATGTGATGACATTAAGAATTACTGATTATATATGTAGAATGGAATGATACATTAATGTTTTTGTTTGTTTGTTGTTAATTTTTTAATAAAAAAAATCCTAAAAAAATATGTAATCGATATACAATAAAATGCATAGATTTTAAGTGTATAGTTTGATGAATTTTGACAAATGTATGATAGCCTTGAAATTACCACACTGGTCAAGGTCTAAAGCATTTCTACCACCCCAGAAAGTTCCCTCAGTTCCTTTTGGTCAATCCCCCTTTACCATTGCCATCTCTATTCCCCCAGGTAACCCCTGATCATACTTCTATCACTGTAAATTAGTTTGATCTGTTTTAAAACTTTATATAAGCGAAAATCAAATAGTATGTGGTGTTTTGCGTCCACCTTCTTTCATTCAACATAATGTTGATGAAATCATCCAGGTTACTGCCTGTATCAGCATTTCATTCCTTTTTTTGCTGAGTAGTAATCCATTGTGTTAACATCCTACAATTTGGGTATCCATTCACTTGCTGATGGGAAATTGGGTTGTTTTTGGTTTGGGGATATTATGAATAAAGCTGCTATGAATATCTTGCATATGTCTTTTTGTGGATATATATATATTTTTTTTTTTTTGCATGGATACAGGCAAACAAACCTCTCTTGGAGAAATACCTAGTAGTAGAACAGCTGGTTCAAAGGGCAATGTTTTATTTAGCTTTATAAGAAATTGTCAAACCTTTCCACAAAGTGGTTGTGTCATTTTACACTTTCACCAGCGATGTATGAGAGGTCCAGTTGCTCCATATCCTTGTCAACACTTGGTATTGTCTGTCCTAGTAAGAACTTATAACTGATATTTCATTCATATTTCTGTTTAGAAAGTGAAAGAAGAGAGAGCAAGAGAGAGAAAGAAAAAGGAAAGGAAGAGGAGAGAGAAGAGAGAGAGGAGAGAAAGAGGAAACAAAGAGAGGAGAGGAGACGAGGGAGAGGAGAGAAGAGAGAGACATAAAAAGTGAAGTATCCAAGAAGTAGAGTCATAAATACAGCCAGGTTTTCCAGTGTCTGCTCTGATCTCTTATCAGCTAGACTGCATTGCCTTACAAGGAAGAAATATGGAACAGTCTTCTCTGTCTTATTGTTGGGGGGGGATACGAGCTAGACATTGCATAGCGTTTATTCCAGGGAGCTGGTAGTATTTCAAATATAATTTGGACTGGAAAAACTGCAATTCTGGAAGAATTATCTGCATGACAGGAACTGAAAATAATTTTGAGGTTTCTGTTCATGTTGTGAAACCTGGTTGTTTTGTACTTGTGAGAAGAGACATCTTTTTTCTTTTGTTAAAGCATCAAAATGAAGGTTTTATTCATTGTAGGCATATTCAAACTAATGATCAGCAAAGAGGCAAGAGCCAGTGGCTATGACAGATAACACAGGGAGAGGGAAAGAAGGGCAAGACATACATTCTTAAACGTCACTTCTGCCTAAATAAGCTCAAAGATGATCTTGCTCAGCAGGAAAAAATGACCATTATTATGGGATGTGATTCAAAGAGCTAATCTTTCTAGAGTAAAAGTCCAGTCCTTCTGGGAATGATACATTTGGATATAGAGAGCAAAAGAAGGATTCTAAATAGTGAGAACAAAAAATGTGAATTACAAAAATTTGTTGAGAAGGTCCACCATTATGCATACCTGCTCAATTTTGCAATTATTCTTATTGAGATTTAATTTAATGCCAGTGTCTTGTCACATTACCATACCCCTTATCCCTCGCTTTCATTAACATTTCAAACTAAATTTATTTAACATTTGTTCTCCCTATTATTTATTTTTATTCCATATGTTCTACTCATCTGTTGACAAGGTAGATAAAAGGAGCATCCAACACAAGGTTTTCACAATCACACAGTCACATTGCGAAAGCTATATCATTATACAATCATCATCAAGAAACATGGCTACTGGAACACAGCTCTACATTTTCAGGCAGTTACCTCCAGCCTCTCCACTACATCTTGAATAACAAGATGATATCTACTTCTCCACTAGTTTCCAACCTAAAGTAGAGTGAATGAGAAGGTCTTCCTAGCCCTCTCACTTTGGGGGCCTCACTCAGGGGACATTTGGTGAGGAGAAGGAGGCAGCTCTCTAAGTTTGTGTTAAAAGAGACTTTTGGCTCACTTACCACAAATCAGCTGCTACCCAAACCCTCACAACTACTAGCAAGGCAAAGAGGGTGGGCCACACACTTCCCCCTTTCACATACACCCCTCGTGTGGCCTATTTGCAATTTCTTTTTCTCCCAAGATTGTCCTTATTATCTAAATGAATTATGATGTCCAGTATATGGCTTATGCACAGTAAATATGAGTTTTCATTCATTCAATTAATATTTATTGAGGTTCTTCTGTGTACCAGCTACTGTTCTAGATGCTGGGGATACCGTGGTGAATAAAATAGAACAAAATTGTTGCTTTCATACTAGTGGGGGAAGACAGACAATACAAATAATAAATATGCAAAATATAGAAAGTATAACAAGTAATAAGTGGGGGTTCAAGGGTAGCTCAGTGGTAGAATTCTCGCCTGCCAAACAGGAGACCTGGGTTCGATTCCCAGTCCATGCACTTCCCAAAAAGCAAACACACAGACAAAAAACAAACAAAAATTCAACAAATGGGGCTGCAATAATGGGATACTCACGTGGAAAAATAACGAAATGTGAACCCCACCATATAGCATACAAAAAAAAAGTGATAAGTGATGGAGAAAAAAACATATAGGATAAGGGGGATGGGAAGTTCTGGGGTTGGGGAGGGAGGGTCCCACTGAGATAATAATAAGCTATTATTAGTATCAATGTTTATTGAAGCCGTATTTCACCTGACCCACAAAGTGGAGTTTATCTCACATCTTCGTACACCACCAATTCCCATGACAACCTAGAACTATGTCAAAATGACTCTAGGAGATCTGATCCCCACTCTGGAGACTAAATTGGATATAATTATTTTCCCTATCATGTATCTCAGTACTGCTTATCAGGTACTAGGCCAAGACCAGGAAATAAGGCACCAGAACCATTGTATACAGTTTAAACCATTGCGTGACTGTCTCCTCCCCTCAAGGTTGTGCAGTGCACATATTAATTGATAGCTTCCTTTATTCCTTTACATGTAGTAGCATACCTTTCTCCATGCCCAAAATATTTTTTATAACATAGCTTTTCTTGCTGGCATAATATTTTCTTTGTATGTAACATAATTTCTGAACAATTGCATTATTTTGTTGCATTCAGTCAGTTTCCAATTTTTCACAGTGATAAAACACTTGTATAGTACCTTTGGGCTAATTTATGGTTTTATCCTTAGTATAACTTGCAAGAGGAAAAATTGTGAGTTCCGAATATATGCATAGTTTCTAGAATTTTTTTGACACATATTACCAATTGCCCACTAGAAGGCAAGAATTGCTAGAATGTTTATTTCTTTATATTCTCACCAGTGGTTGTATTGCCATTCTTCTTACTTTATTAATTTGAAAGGTGACACTCAGTATCTCATTATTGTTTTTAATTTCCTTGATTCTGGGGTTTATGGGACTAGTATATCTCCTTTTGGAAATTGCCCAGTTTTAATTTTAATCACCAATTAAAGTATTAAAAGTATTTCTTTCCTATTGATTGCTAAGAGTTCTTAAGTTATTAAGGGTCCTAGCTTTTTTGCTACCATATATATTGCAAATATTTTCCCAAGTTTTAAAATTGTGTTTTTTTTGTTTTTGTTTTGTTTTGCTTTTATTATTATTATTATTTTATTAATAAAAAAATAACTAACACAACATTAGAAATCAATCCATTCTACATATGCAATCAGTAATTCTTAATATCATCACATAGGTGTATGGTCATCATTTCTCAGTACATATGCATCGATTTAGAGAAAGAAATAGCACGACAACAGAAAAAGAAATAAAGTGATAACACAGAGAGAAAACACAAATAAAAATAAAAAGTACAAAAATATATAAGGGAAAAAAAAAAAAAACTATAGCTCAGATGCAGCTTCATTCAGCGTTCCAACACAATTACATTACAATTAGGCAGTACTGTGCTGACCATTTTTTTTTTTTTTTTTTTTTTTTAGAAATCATACCATTCTACATATGCAATCAGTAATTCTTAACATCATCACATAGATGCATGATCATCGTTTCTTAGTACATTTGCATCGGTTTAGAAGAACTAGCAGTATAACAGAAAAAGATATAGAATGTTAATATAGAGAAAAAAAATAAAAGTAATAATAATGAGAACAAAACAAACAAAACAAAACAAAACAAAAACCTATAGCTCGGATGCAGCTTCATTCAGTATTTTAACATGATTACTTTACAATTAGGTATTATTGTGCTGTCCATTTTTGAGTTTTTGTATCTAGTCCTATTGCACAGTCTGTATTCCATCAGCTCCAATTACCCATTATCTTACCCTGTTTCTAGCTCCTGCTGAACTCTGTTACCAATGACATATTCCAAGTTTATTCTCGAGTGTCGATTCACATCATTGGGACCATACAGTATTTGTCTTTTAGTTTTTGGCTAGACTCACTCAGCATAATGTTCTCTAGGTCCATCCATGTTATTACATGCTTCATAAGTTTATCCTGCCTTAAAGCTGCATAATATTCCATCGTATGTATATACCACAGTTTGTTTAGCCACTCGTCTGTTGATGGACATTTTGGCTGTTTCCATCTCTTTGCAATTGTAAATAACGCTGCTATAAACATTGGTGTGCAAATGCCTGTTTGAGTTTTTGCCCTTAATTCCTTTGAGTAGATTCCCAGCAATGGTATTGCTGGGTTGTATGGCAGTTCTATATTCAGCTTTTTGAGGAACCGCCAAACTGCCTTCCACAGTGGTTGCACCATTTGACATTCCCACCAACAGTGGATAAGTGTGCCTCTTTCACCGCATCCTCTCCAGCACTTCTCATTTTCTGTTTTGTTGATAATGGCCATTCTGGTGGGTGTGAGATGATATCTCATTGTGGTTTTGATTTGCATTTCTCTAATGGCCAGGGACATTGAGCATCTCTTCATGTGTCTTTTGGCCATTTGTATTTCCTCCTCTGAGAAGTGTCTATTCAAGTCTTTTTCCCATTTTGTAATTGGGTTGGCTATCTTTCTGTTGTTGAGTTGAACAATCTCATTATAAATTCTGGATACTAGACCTTTATCTGATATATCGTTTCCAAATATTGATTCCCATTGTGTAGGCTGTCTTTCTACTTTCTTGATGAAGTTCTTTGATGCACAAAAGTGTTTAATTTTGAGGAGCTCCCATTTATTTATTTCCTTCTTCAGTGCTCTTGCTTTAGGTGTAAGGTCCATAAAACCGCCTCCAATTGTAAGATTCATAAGATATCTCCCTACATTTTCCTCTAACTGTTCTATGGTCTTAGACCTAATGTTTAGATCTTTGATCCATTTTGAGTTAACTTTTGTGTAGGGTGTGAGATATGGGTCTTCTTTCATTCTTTTGCATATGGATATCCAGTTCTCTAGGCACCATTTATTGAAGAGACTGTTCTGTCCCAGGTGAGTTGGCTTGACTGCCTTATCAAAGATCAAATGTCCATAGATGAGAGGGTCTATATCTGAGCACTCTATTCGATTCCATTGGTCTATATATCTATATTTATGCCAATACCATGCTGTTTTGACCACTGTGGCTTCATAATATGCCTTAAAGTCAGGCAGTGCAAGACCTCCAGCTTCGTTTTTTTCCCTCAAGATGTTTTTAGCAATTCGGGGCACCCTGCCCTTCCAGATAAATTTGCTTATTGGTTTTTCTATTTCTGAAAAATAAGTTGTTGGGATTTTGATTGGTATTGCATTGAATCTGTAAATCAATTTAGGTAGGATTGACATCTTAAGTATATTTAGTCTTCCAATCCATGAACACGGTATGCCCTTCCATCTGTTTAGGTCTTCTGTGATTTCTTTTAGCAGTTTTTTGTAGTTTTCTTTATATAGGTTTTTTGTCTCGTTAGTTAAATTTATTCCTAGGTATTTTATTCTTTTAGTTGCAATTGTAAATGGGATTCGTTTCTTGATTTCCCCCTCCGCTTGTTCATTGCTAGTGTATAGAAATGCTACAGATTTTTGAATGTTGATCTTGTAACCTGCTACTTTGCTGTACTCATTTATTAGCTCTAGTAGTTTTGTTGTGGATTTTTCCGGGTTTTTGACGTATAGTATCATATCGTCTGCAAACAGTGATAGTTTTACTTCTTCCTTTCCAATTTTGATGCCTTGTATTTCTTTTTCTTGTCTAATTGCTCTGGCTATAACCTCCAACACAATGTTGAATAATAGTGGTGATAGTGGACATCCTTGTCTTGTTCCTGATCTTAGGGGGAACGTAAAATTGTGTTTTGATTTTATTTACATAGTTTAAAAAAAGATGTATAGATGTTTTGGTACTTAAAAATCATATTACATTTATAATGGTTTTCTTCCTATTATTTTTTTGGGAAGAATATTTTCTGCAACTGCTTCCAATTATGTAATCCAATTTCTCTTAATTTTCTTTTTTTTCATTTAACTAAAAAAGCAATAAATAAACAAATAGTAATATCTTGAATGTATTTGTGTGTATAGCATGATATAGAGCTCTGACGTTACTTTTTCCCAAATACATGTCTAATAGTCGAAGGACCATCTTATTAAATAAAATTCTCACAAATATAAAACACCAAATATGTCATACACTAATCAATTATAGGTGCTGTATAAGGCTAAACAATGTGAAGTTGCTGTTTTGGGGTAAAAATTGTGGAATATTGGTAATTCCATATGATTCAACCTAATGTTAGCTTCTGGCAAAAGTGAAATTTCCTTTAATTAAAGAATAATGTAGAATATTTTCATAATAAAGAAATTCAGATGTGTGTAAACTGGGAAATTCTTGTTAGCAAGAATAAATGAGTTGTAGATGTGAGATCAAGCCAGGGGGTGGGGTTAGCTCAAGCATTTTTTTCCCTTAAAATAAAAGTAACTGCTGCCCACTGCACTTCTTAAAATATAATATTCTTTTCTCCCCTGTGGACTTTGGGTCCACTTCACAACAGCTGAGCTGGCTCGCTGAGCAGAACTCTCTCCATCAAGGTCTTTCCTGCTTTTCTGTCTTTTCCCTGCTGGCCTCATTATTAAAAATGTGCTACTGTCAGATATAAATGATGTTTCTCACTAAGTACACTCAATAGCATTTTCCTATCACTCTGTTTTTCCTTCAAATCTAACAATAAGCCATTTTGCCTCGGTGAAAAAAGATCCCAAGCTTCTCTGATTATTCCCAGGCTTGCAACTTGGCATGACTGGTAGTCTAAGTGATTGATCCATAACCTTTGGGCACTCAGGCAATTATAAATTGCCCATAAGCTTTGCTGTGCCAACAGAGCAAATAAAAATACTTGGGGATCTAATTCTGGGTCAGGAAATCTCTCTTTTCATGAGTTTATATGAAATAGGAACTTTATCTGTAAGAAAGAATCTTTAGAGAACAAAGAAAATTATTTATATTTTTCCTTCTAATCATCATGAAACATCATAATAATTACTCCTCAATTTTCCTTTGTCCACGTCTAAATTTTTTTCTCCTTCTAACCTTCAACATTTCCTTTTACAGCTTTTCCACTAATCTAGGAGTAGGGGTTATGAAATCCATGTTTCTGGTGTTTAAAGAAAAGCGAAAGTCAGAAATAGCCCTTGTAAAAGAAAGTCTCAATATTTCCATTCCTATAATTCTCAGAGTTGTCAATGATTTTTATTTTCACTAATGAGGTGACAACTTAAGAGCTGATCCTCTCCAGGAGACAAATATTATGAAACAGGACTGTCATTTGTCTCAGAGCTCTGCTATATGCAGAGGCATATGTGTATGTGCTTGTAAGAAAAAAGGGCATTTTCTCAGCCAAGATAAAATGAGCTGTAATAAACTGATTACTAAATGGTTTATCATAAAATCTCAGTACTCGCCAAAAACAAAACAAAATAAAACATTGAAGGTCATATGGTTCAATCTCCTGTCTGCAAATATGTTCATTCAAAGTATAAGAAGTTAACAGGTTTTAGAAGCTGCTAAACAGTATCATCATCTAATTCTATGACCCCTCTCTTCCTAAAATCTTCTCTGACCATGTATTTTTTCAAATTGATTGTCTTTAGAAGTTTGTGACAATGAGAAAAATTGCAGACATCCTTGAGTAGCTTATAATACTCTTAGGAAAATGATGCTTTTCCAGGAGAATAACTGGTTCAATTTTCTATTTAGTTGTTATTTATTGACTGTAGGAAGGGAGTACAGCTTCTAATCTCCTGGTGGTTAGTGGTTAAATTAGTGCCCCTCCCTCCACACACCACACCTCCCAGTCCATCCCCTTGTATAGGTTTCCCTAAGCTCCGCACAGACTCTAGGCTTGGCCATATCACTTCTCTGGCCAATGGGACATTAGCAGATTGCTTGTACATTAGAGGCTTGGCTTCTCTATTATTGCTTTTGCTTTCAGAATACAATTTCCATGTGAACAAGCCCAGGCTAGTCAGTAAGAGACGTGACCCAGCCAACACCAACTGCCATACTTGTGAGTGAGGCCATCTATGATGGTTAAGTGCCTGTGTCATCTTGGCCAAGAAATGATGCCCAGTTGTTTGGGTAAGCAAGCACTGGCCTGATTGCTACTATGAGGACATTTCATGGACTTACATCAGCAGTAAGTCGACTTAATCAGCTTCTATGGCTTATTACATCTACAATCAACTGCGGAGATTGTCTTCAATGATGAGAGAAATCTCATCCAATTAGATGAAGACTTTAAAATGAGAAGTGATGATTTCAGCAGTCAGAAGAGAGAATTTCCATATCTACTTCAGCCAGCCAACTTCTCCCGGGAAATTCATCCAAACCTTCATCAGAGTTCCCAGCTTATGGCCTGCCCTGTGGAATTTGCACTTGCCTATTCCCACGGTCACGTGGGAAAATTCTTACAAAAATCTCATAATATTTACAGATATCCCTGTCAGCTCTGTTTCCCTAGAGAAACCTGACTAATACACCATCTTAGATCATCCAGTCCTAGTTGAGCCACTGGACAACTGAAACGAAATAAAGCAAGACCAGCAGAAGAACTACCTAGCTGAGCCCAGCTTAAGCTGATGACCTACCAAATCATGAGCAAATAAAATGGCTGTTGTTTTAAGTCACTAAATTTAGTGACTTAGTCTTGCTTTATTTGTTTTGAAGTAACAGATAAATGATTTACTCCTGGTGTATACTAGTGTCATATTTCACTGAGGTTAGTCTTTCCAGCTAATGTATAAGAAAAGAAGACAAAATTACCATTTAAAATCTCTTAGGAAGTTACCATATACTCTCAAAGCAAACATTTTCCTTTTCATTATTGGAAGATATCAATGTGTTTTTTTGTTTGTTTGTTTTGACCACCAGATAAAATAATTGGATTGTATCTGGGGGATATGTTATATGAAACATATACTCTGTATCTTTAAACATCTAGCTTATAATCCATGAGATCATCACTAAAATCACCCCTCTAATGCCAACACTCCTAACCCCCTTGTCTCTCTCCCTTCATCGTACTTCCTTAGCAAAATTCTAACTTTGATTTTACCTAACTATCCTTCTACTCTGCACCTGTACTGGAGAACCTGCACCTTGCTGGGGAAAATTACGCAACCCAGATAAGCACTCTCAAATGGGCCTTAAGAGCCACCTACTAATTTATTATATTTCTTTTGTAAATTACATTCCAAATCTGAATGTGATTTACAAATCTCATTTCATACTTTCTTCTCTCTTATGTCTCCTGTTTCCTCTCTCTCCTTCAACACTGATTTTAAGTGTAAAGTTCAATGAGTTTTGACAAATGTATACACATGTGTAGCCACCATGTTCAAGATATAGAACATTTCCATTACCCCAGAAAGTTCCTTTGTGCTTTTTGTAGATATAGGTTTGCATTTCTTTAGAGTAAATACCTGAGGTGGAATTGCTGGCTCAAAGGGCAGGTATATTTTCCTAGACTTTACCACCAATCTAATAAGTGGTGAGTTTCACCAGCATCACAACAGACCGCTTCTAGGGAAAATCTGGGGAAAGTAAGGTTTATGTAAGGAAGAACAGGACCTGAATATTTTCTTATCTGGGGCAAATGCTGTTGGACTCCGTATAAGTTGGTAAAAGGATTTTGCTAAATGTTTTCAATAAATTTCTAAAGGTCAAGTGTAGGCTAATTTAAAGACTTCATTCTTTTGCAAGATTTTTCCCCACAAACCTCACCAGGCATTCATAGGGAAAATCATGGAAAATCTATATAAATCTTCCCATCATGTGCTGGCTGGGGTGGGGAACAGTAGCCATTCCTGAAACTCTGCTGCAACCCAACCACCCTCTCATTCCTATGGTAAAAAAAAAGCCTAAATCTTTAAAGAGAAGAGCAATAAAAACAGCCATCTAAGGGCATTGCAGCTGGGGAAAAAGAATAGATAAAAAGCTCTACTTCTGAAGGAAAGGCAAGAATATGTGCCAGGCCAGAATTACAACTGGAGGAGGGTCAGGCGTATTTGGGACAGCCACACCTATGAGATATGCCACTTGTCGAAGACCAAAATACCATGAGATGATGCCTTGTCTCCCACCCCTCACCACTAGGATAAGAAACACCAAGTAAAAACAACAGTAGTGTAGAGCTGGGAGAGTTGCAAGAGACGTACTCTCTCTGGGTTGCAACACAAATGGAAAACCCAAGGCCACAAGAATAGGGGACACTGAGAAAATAACCTCTAGCCAACCAGCCCACATTGGAAACACCAAGTGTCATAAGAGCAATTTGAAGTCTATGATGTATTGAGGGTAACCATAGTAACAACAAATCTCATGCCCCAAGTGGGTTAATACAAACCACCACACTAAAGGCCTAGAAGAAAGAAAGGCATGCTCATCTCCAAGCATACAACTATTCCCCTAAGCATTTGTCCTACACAAGGTATTTGGCTTTTAGCAAAAGTGTGAGGCATACAAAAAAGTATGAGAGAACATACTTCCAAGAGACAAAGCAATCATCAAACTTAGACTCAGACACAGATGTTGAAAAAATCATACAGGGGATTTAAAATAATTATGATTAATATGTCAATGGCTCTAATGAAAAAGGCAGACAACATTTTATCAGAGAGATGGAAACTATAAGAAAGAATCAATGGAAATGCTAAAAATGGAAACACGATAACAGAGATGAAGAATGTGTTTGATGTGCTTATCAGTAGACTCCACACAGCCAAGGAAAGAATCAGTGAACTTGACTATATGTCAGTAGAAATGACCTGAACTAAAAGCAAAGAAAAAGGAAGGAAAAAACCAGAAAAGAGCACCCAAGAGCAACGGGACAATGTTAAACAGTTTAACATATGTGTAACTGGAATTCCAAGAGGAGAAGAAAGAACAGGGCACATGAAATATTTGAAGAAATGATAGTCTTGAATTTCCAAAATTAATGAAAGACACCAAACCACAGATTCAAGATGCTCAAAGAATACCAAACAGTATAAATAAACACACACGCACACACTCTTCTATACATATTTTGGGGAGTTGGGGGTGGGGGCTATGGGCAGGCACCAGGAATTGAACCCAGATCTCTGGCATGGCAAGCAAGAATTTTGCCACTGAGCCACCATTGCGCTGCCCTATACATTTTTAAATAATTCTTCTTTCAGATAATATTATGCCACCTCACCAAACAGGATATTTACATATGCTCAAAACATCTACCCCCAAATATTAATTACTGTGTTACCTTTAACATAAGGCCACAACGACTTTGACCTTTCAGAAGGTGCAGTTTAATTCTTCTCCCTTTGTGTGTGGGCTGATCTTAATGACTTGCTTCTAATGGGTAGAGTATGGAAAGGGGAGGGAAAGTAACTTTACAGTGGAGAAACCTGGAAGACACCACCTTAACCAAGTGATCAAGGTTATCATCGCCAGTAATGAGACATATTGATATTATGTACCCCCTGATATCATGCAGTGGGAAAGGCACTTCACCTTTGTGTTAGACTTCTCCACATTTTGTAACCCCAGGATAATCATGAGAAAACTTCAGACTCAAATTCAGGAGACATTTTACAAAATACTTTGCTGGTACTCTTCAAAGGTGTCAAAGTCATATAATACAAAGACTGAGGAGCTTTCACAGATAAGGAGACGTGATAGCAGCTAAGCACAAGGTAGCATCCTAGATTGGATCCTGGAATAGGAAAGGACATTAGTTTAAAAGTAGGTGAAATCTAAGCATTATCTGTAGTTTAGGTAATGTTAACTCAGTTTTGACCATTGTTCTATGGTTATTTAAGATGGGGACATTAGGAGAGCATGGGTAAAGGTTAAACAGAAAATCTCTGTACTATCTTTGAAACTCTTTTGTAAGTGGAAAATCATTTCTAAATAAAAGTTTAAAATAAAATGAACCTCTAATGTCTTTCTGTTGCACTTAGAATAAAATTCAAACTCCTACCACAGCCTCTCTAATCAGGCCTCAGCTAACCTCTTCATCGCCATCTTGTCCAAATCTTCCCTTTGGTCATTATACTCCAACCACATACGTCCCCTCTTAAGGCATTTATTCCATGGATTCCTTCTGCCAGAATTTGCTCACCCCACACATTTGTCACATGGCTCTATACTCATCATTCATAGCTCAGCTTGGAGAGCTTTCTCACCATGCTTCTAAAGAAATACCATTCCCCACCATTCCTGTCAATTGCTCTCTGTCCCATTACCTTGTTTTATTTTCTTCATATCACTATGAGAAATTATTTATTCATTGTGGTTTCTCTACAATATAATGTAAGCTTCATGACGGCATGAAGCTCTCTAGCATTTTCCAAATGACCTTATCTATTTAACTGACTGCTATATCCCCAAAACTTTGAACAGCCCTGGCACCTGTAATTCTTAAGTAAATATTTGTTGAAAGAATGAATGAATCACCCTCAATTAGATGCTACACCAAGACACCAACTGAGAGAACACCAGTTTCATATCTCACATCTCATGCTCTCTCTCGCTAGAGAGTATTCCTGTTGAGTAAAACGGTGTTCACAGTCATCTGAGTTATTTAAATTATTTCTCTTTTATCATTATTTTTTACTTAATGCATA
This sequence comes from Tamandua tetradactyla, assembly GCF_023851605.1. Lineage (NCBI taxonomy): Eukaryota > Metazoa > Chordata > Mammalia > Pilosa > Myrmecophagidae > Tamandua > Tamandua tetradactyla. The sequence goes on along the minus strand of NC_135353.1, from coordinate 142,898,612 downwards.
TGGTTTAATTCAAACAGGTTAAACAAATATATGACAAGGCCCCACTGTAATACTTTTTCTCTTTTAACAGCTATCTGTGCCTTAGAAGCCCCTTCAACAGTTATAATCATGCAAGCTATGTGCCGAGGGTAGTTATAACTTAACCTACAATGAGATGGTTTAGAAAATTATTCAAATGGGGATTTGATAAGAGAGATGGACTTATTCACAAGCAACTGGCCAAATATTAATGGCTAATTAAAGCAAAGGTAGAAGAGAGCAAGTCCAACGTTTTAAAAAACCATAATAGATAGGATCCCAGAATGTCCTTTCTTCATTCAGATGTGAAATGTGTGGTCACCTGGTGTGAGGAGGGGGAGCCCAAACAATAATGAAATAATGCCCCTTTGTTCTTATATATTTTCCTATGGGCTATACTACAGCTTGCTGGGCATCTGTTTTCTTATCTGTGCATTGATAGGATTGAACCAGATGACCTCTATAGTCCATTCTAGTTTCTTAAGATTACTAAGGAAAATTAAAGAAAAATCTAGAATAGATGGCATTTCTGAATTGTCTCTGAACATACACACATCCCCTTTTATCTTCCAGTGCATTTTTCATATACCTTAATTTCCTCCCCTGCGTATTTTGTGGTATGTAGTGTGTGTATGTGCATGTGTGTGTGCTTGCTTGTGTGTGTTTTAAACCCAGCTCAGTGCTTATTATGTGGTGAAAAATCATTCTGATAGTCCGAAACTAGATTTATTCCTTAAACCTCTAGTTCTTACCATAATGCGCTTCTGGCATTACAGTCACACTGCTTTTGGTATTTGGTAGAGTCAGAAATTATAAGAATAGAGAAAAGTGAAGTGATTAAACTATTTTGTGACAAGATAGGTTGGGCAAAATTCTTTTTAATTAGCAATGCTTTAGGTGATTTATTTAAATTTATCTGCCTCTGAGGAAAATTATATTTTAGATTCATTCTTATTTCAATGAGGGTATATATACTTTTAAATTAGAAAACAACTCATATCGTTTCTTAATTGATAAATAAACACATTTTTTGCTAGAAAGCAAACATTTATGAAACACCTACGAGGTGCCAATCATAATGAATAATATATGGTTTCTGATCTCAAGAAACTCTTGGGGTGGAGTATGAGTGGGAGTGGGAGAAAACTGTAACAAACTAGCATAATAATGTGTGATAGAAAATGTGATATATTGATAGTATACTGCATAGTCAGAAAAACAAATTCTTTTTGGAAAAAATAGAAAAGAATCCAAGTTATCCATTCATTTATTATTACCCAAAAACTTAGCTTAGATAACTCACTGATTTTTTTTTTTTTTTTTTGCATGGGCAGGCACTGGAATCAAACTCGCACCTCCTGCATGGCAGGTGAGAACTCTGCCTGCTGAGCCACCGTGGCCCACCCTCATTGATAATTTTAAATTCATTTAATGTATTGCAGTCACTCTTTTGATCCATGTTTATCATTTATTCTTGTCCTGATTTCATTTTCCTTTTTTATTTATTTATTTATTTTTTTACACTAAATTTTACCAACAAAAGCAGCCATTCTCTAAGTGTGTTTTGCAGGCCCTTGGGAGTCCCCAGGACCTTTCTGGAGGTTCATGAAATCATAATAACAATACTAAAAATTATTTGCATTTTTCCCTGTGTTGACATTGTGGTGATGATGTGAACACAAAGATGGGTAAGATGTTGACTCCTTAGCACAAATTAAGGCAGTGACACCAAATTGTACTAATAGTCCTTATATTCCTCATCTCCTCACACTCGCCAAAACCAAAATACCCAATTTCACTGTAAAATGTCCTAGACCTCACTCTAAAAATTATTAATTTTATTAAATATCAATATTTGAATGCACATCTTTTTAATATTCTGTCATGAAATGGCAATTATGTACAAAGTACTTCTGCCACTTACCAAAGTATGATGGTTGTTTTGAAAGGACTTGTGAGACTGAGTTGTAATAGCTGTTTGAGTTGTGATTGCTTTGTTCAGGGAGCACCGTTTTTACCTGAAAGACAAACTATAGTTAATCTAGAAGATGAACCACGTGAACCTGTCAGTTCAAGGAAAATCAACTAATGGTATTTATTGACAATGATAAAGTTTGCATTTTCAAGCAAAAATGAGCATTTTAGAAACTTGTATCTGCTACTGTGAGTTTGATAGCTCCCTAATACTTAAAATTTTCTGATGAGACTGGTGGTGATACCAAAAGTGATTTAAAAATACTGTATAAAGAGATGTGTCAATTTTTTAAAAATCTGCAAAACTAAGTAAATTAATATTTTTCTAAATGACCAAAGCATGATATTACAAAAGCATGCATGAGTAAATGGACCATTGAATTTTAATGTAACAGTATTAAAACTTCATTTATATGGTTTCAGGTTCCATATTATACTTTATCTTTTATGAACTACGACTTGTTGAATTTTAGTGTAGTATGAAAGGAGAATATCCACAATTATCTGAAAAGGCTATTAAATACTCCACCATTTTCCATTTATATATCTGTGTGATATCAGATTTTCTTCATATGCATCAATCAAAATAATATATCACAGCAAACTATAATGCAGAAACAAAAATGAGAATTAAACTGTTGTCTATTAGGCCAGGCATTAAAGAGAATTGCAAGGGTATAAAATGAAATCACTTTACTCACTAGATTTTTATTTTGTTTTATTTGCTTCATGTTTTCATATATACATATATATATATACATACATATGAACATGCAGTAGATTTATTATGGTGATTTTAAATGAATTAATAAATAATTATGTATTTTTACATTGCTCAGTTTTAATTTTTAATATGGAGAGAAGATCTATGAAAACTTTAGATGCAGTTTCTTTTGACCCACAATTCCACCTTTAAGAATCTGTCCTCCAAAACCACTTATACAAGTGCTTGCAAGTGATTTGAAAAATATTCATATTTTTGTAAGAGAAGAAAGTTGGATACATATTGATGGATATAACATATACAAACAAAAGCTCTTTGCAATCTTGAACAAATTTTGAGGTTAGGGCTCTGATTTGAAGTATTTCTTCTTTTTCAATGTAAGCATTTAGAGCAGACAAACCGAAAAAACATGATGTGTATTACGTTTGCAAAGTTGATTTAAGAAAAGTATTCTAGTTTAGAAGATTTATGATACTTTAAAAATGATATATTTTCTAAATAGCATATATTCATTGTAGAAGATTTGGAAAGGAAAGAAAATTAAAATCCCTTATAATCTCACACAAAATTAACAAAAATTGATGATTTGGTTTATTTTCTGTAGCCTTTTCCTAATCAGAGCCAGGCAGTGCTGGAAGAAACCTCAGAGATCATCTAATCTATCCACTCATTTTATAGATGAAGAGAATTCATTAAAAGGCTGACTCTATTTCTTGTTTGCTTTCAAGTGAGTTAAAGCAAAAATGTGTAGTTTCATTATAAGACAGCTCATTATACGGTGTAGATGTGTTTGCCTAAACCCTGGGTTGCATCATGGGCTCCCAAAGAGAGACATGGGCCCCAAGACAGAAAGCTTGATCTAACCCAGTTGACTTCTAAGGCCTTCCTGTTTGATCATTTTCATGCCATGATATGATACTTGGTGCTGCAGCAGCTATATTGTGGCAATGAGGCAACGAGCCTGAGGACAAAAAGTTCACACACTGAAAATGACAGAATGGAATAATGGAAGGAACGTGGGTCCCTGATAACATAATCAAGCTGCCAGACCAAGCCTTGAATCATGTCCCTTCAGACTTCTTGGTGAAAAAATTAAATGCTTGCATTGTTTACTTGTAGTCCCCTGTGATAGTTTGAAGGTGTTGTGTCCCTGAAAAGACCATGTTCTTTTAGTCCATTACTGTGGGTGCAGACCTTTTGTAGGTGGGATCTTTTGATTAGGTTATTTCAATTGAGATGTGACCCACGTCATTCAAGGTGGGTCTTAATCCTCTTACTGGAGTCCTTTAATATGAGGATAAAACACATATGGAAGCTAAGACATTAAATTAAGAGAAGGTCACAGAAAAAGCCCCAGAGAAGTTTAGGGAAAAAAAATACACATGGAGAAGCCGGAAGCTGAAGCAATGAAACCTAGGAGAAAAGAGCCAGCAGACACCGGCCATGTACCTTCCCATGTGACAGAGGTGTCCCGAATGCTAACAGGTATTGTCCTGTTGATGCCTTAAGTTGGACATTTTCAAGGCATACGAACTGTAAATTGTAAGTTAATAAATCCCCATTGTAAAAATCAACCCATTTCTGGTATATTGCATTCTGACAGCTTAAGCAAACCTAAGCAGGCCTCAAATCCACATTCATTACCTATGTGCCCTTGAACACATATATGTATTAATTATTCTCTGCCTCAGTGTCTTTATTGGTAAAATAGATACTATATACACATACATTTTACAAAATTGTGACACTTTTGCATTCTACTTTTGTCATCTAACATTATATGATGAGATTCTCCTATGCTCTTCAACATTTTTCTAAAAGGCTTGATCTTTAATAGTTACAAAAATGTCCATTACATATTTCCCCCCAAATGCCCTTATTTTGAACATTTACTTTGTTGTTGCATTTTCTCTTTGTACAAAAAGAGAAATTTTGTACAATGAATCCTTGCACATGAATCTTTGTATCTTCAATTATCTCCTTAGAATAAATTCCTAGGAGTGGAAACAACTGTGTCACATTTTTAAGGCTTATAATATCAATTGCTTCATTGTCCCTTCTTCCCCTAGTCATAACATTCCCATCAAAAGGATACAAAGTTGTGCATATTCTTTTTAATAAGTTATGTATTTACATCGTTCAAAATTCAAAAGTAGACACTGAAATGTTTCTTGTGTCCCTGTCTCCTAGCCACCCAGTACCCTACCCAAGGTTTCTGGAACAATTTTCTAAATACATTCTAAGCATATATATATATATATATATGACCCCGGCAGGAAACAGTTGGTACAGACAACTGAGGGCTCAGTGAATACCCCTGGGACTAAAGATATGAGGAGAGGGAACTTCATCTAAAATTGGAGACAAAACCTGGTTGGAGAGGACAGTCTTAAAGGAATTTGTCCTTCAGTAGAGGGAGGTAGACAGGCAAACAGCAGCAACCCCATGGGGAGGGGATGGAGGAATAAATCTCCTCAGTTCACTGCTGTCCTGCTGCCTTTCCACTTTGACTGCCTCCAGTGAAAGCCAGAGGGCAAAGGAGCCTACTCACATCCTCCCAGTTGATACCAGCCCCAATTTTATGGTAGCATCTCCTATTTTCAATCTTGGCATACAAAGGAGAGCCATCACTGAGTTTTTCAAAGACAATGTTGCTTTTCTCACTGGTGCATTCCTTATTGCTTTGATGAAGAAAGTGTCCTGAGTCCTCCCAGAAAAGTCAGATGCTGTGGTTTTTTTAGCCACACATCTCAATCCATCCCAACATCCCCTCCCTGCCCCCAACCTTCTGTTCTCTTCTCAATTGCCTGTCAAAGCAGAGCCAGTGTCCCTACCAACGTCATGTCTGCCCAAGCTTTACAGAGCCATCCTAGCACTGTTTTAAGACCAATCCTAGGTGTCCTTGCCAGGATGTGAAACTCTGAGTCAAGGGAGAGTGCTTCCATGACAATAAATTCTTGACCATCCAGCCTGATAATCCACTCTGGTGGTCTACACCATCTAGTATTGCCACAGTTCTTGTTGGTACATATAGACCAGATCTTACAATTGTTTAGATGGGAATGCTATTTCCTCTTAGAGCAGGGATTATATTTCAATTAATTGTATGTAATGTTACAAGACTCATTATTGGTCTGGCAACAATGAGGGAAAATGGAGGCAAATCTTGAGGAGAACAAGCTTCACTAGAGAAGTGGGGTCACTTCAAGGTCTCCAGCTGTGGGGAAGACTGCTGTCTTCTAGCATGGGAGAAGGAGCTACATCTGCAAGCCCAGTGAGTTTGCCAGGGTCAAGGGGAAGATCTGTGGATTCAAGATTCTCAGGCTTGCCCATCCAAATGCCCCCATCCTAACTCTAATTTTTTTCTTATCAGGTCCCTGACTTTGGCATAGGAGCTCTATTAAGGCTATATATTCATCACCTTTGCTGCACACACACACACACACACACACACACACACACACACACACACACACAAAGGATGGCACTAAATCATTGAGAAAAGTTTTAAAAGTTGTGGGTTGGATAAACAACAGATTATCTTATATATTTTTGGTTAGATTGGGGTTTATGGAAAGCAGCCAAGGATGGTGCAGAACCCTAGGGATAGCAACAGTTAAAAGCTGTAACAACTAGTTCTTAGGAAGAAGATGGCTAGAGAAAGAGGCTAACAAATATCCACAGGACAGTTTACCTCCTGCACGTCAATACTTCTGAAGTGGATGACCTCTGATGGGCATTTATGAGGATGTAAATATATTCAAACTTTCATACCATTCTGAGAAATCTATCCATATACCTCTTCTTTGTTTTTTCTTTTAATTAATTTTTTATTTATGATACATAACCATATACAAACACAAACATTCTTATCATATGATCATTCCGTTCTTGTTATATAATCAATAACTCACTATCATCACATAGTTGTATATTCATCATCATGATCATTTCTCAGAATATCTGCATCAATTCAGAAAAAGCAATAAAATGAAAACAAAAAACTTCATACATACCTTACCCCTTACCCCTCCCCCTCACCTCCCTTGTCCTTCTTGTTGTCAATCTTGCCCCTTGTTCTTTCTAAGTCTTTGAACAGCCAGCCAACATATTATTCAATCCCCTTGAATTAGTATAGATCCTTACCTTAGATCATGTCTCCTTCAAAAAAGAAGTGGAGGGCGGGCCATGGTGGCTCAGTAGCAGAGTTTTCGTCTACCATGCTGGAGACCTGGGTTCAATTCCCAGTGCCTGCCCATGCAAAAAAAAAAGGAAAGCCAGATTTATATAGCTGAAGTTGTATTCTCTGGGGAGATTCCTCTTTACCAGTGTCTTTCAAGGTCACCCGTATGTAGGGCTGTACTGTAGTAGCTATCCACTTCTAGCTGGTGCTACCATGTTGTGCAGATCCAGGCCTGAGCATTTATCTCCTCCAATATTGGGTCAGAGTGAATTCCCTGTGAGGCTATAAGTGTAAGTTAAAAGCAATATGGCAAAGTAGTAGGCACAGGTACCCTGGGAGTGTGAGCAGCCAGCCTGAGCAGCGTATTTGTGACTTTTTTGGACTTGCTTGGGTTCAGTCTTGAATATACGACTTCTAGTTTACAACAGAATGCTGCTGTGCAATCCAGTTTTATGATAATGTATGTAAGATAACATCCAGTTCAAGGTGGGAAGTTATCTTGGTCAGGCATTCAGTTTCTACCAGGGTCTAGTAGCAAGCCAGACATTGCTTTAAAATGGAGAATTGTTGGCAGGAGATTCTCCCATTGAGTCTTGCCAGGGGCTCCATTCAGTACCACTATCTGCCCCTGGCACTTCAAATACTGGTCTGTGAGATAAGGCCAGGGGACAGGACAACGTGCGCTATGGCCTGGATCTGTCACATAGTCTTATCTTGCTCCAGGCCTTACTCAAAACAGGCAGTTTCATGGGTTACCCAGTATATGGGCTCAAGAAATATGCCCAAATGTAGTCAGTGTTGACTCCAAAATCACTGTGACTTTTTCACGTGATAGGCTATATAAGGAGAAGCAACTTATCTCTCATTTTACCAGGGATATCCCAACTTTCAGACCACTGGACCCTTAACTTGTAGCAGGCCTCTGAATCTTCTTGGTGCTATCTCCCACTGTCTGGCATGTATTTAATCTTACTTAGGCATCCATGTATACTTCCTGTTCATTCAATGGGTTCAATCGCCATAATGTTATCATTATATTGGGCCAGCATGATATTCTGTGGGAAATAAAGGTGATCAAGGATTCTCTAGACTCTATTATGACAGAGAACAAGATTGCTAACTGAACCCTGTGTATATTCAGGTATATTGCTGTCCCTACCTGTGAAGGCAAATGGGTTTTGATTATCTTTGATGATAGGGATAGGTTAAAAAATTTGTTAGGTCAGTAACTGCAAACCAGGAGTCAAAAGTTCTATTTATTTGCTCCTATAAAATTATCATTTAAGAACCACAGCTGTGACTGGTTGGTTGATCACTTGATTAAGTTTGTAACTATCTATAGAAATTTCCCAAGATCTATCTGGCTCTTGCACTGACCAAACTATGTTAAAAGGGGTGTAGTGGGAATCACCACCCTTATGTATTTAAAGTCTTTGGTGGTGGCATTGGTTTCTGTAATCCCAAGGGATGCAGCATTGCTTTTGGCTAACTGTCTTGGTGGTACATGGGACATTCCCAGGTCTTCCTTTTGGTCTTCCCTACTATAATAGCCCTAACTTAATGAATCGGGAAACTGACATTGGAATTCTTCCAGTTACCAAGTTTACCCATTCCCACAGTCCTGATTTGGGCATGTTAAGTTTGTGTGACCTATTATGTATCCATAAGGACATGTCTAGTAGGTAGTTGACTATAGGAACATGGCACTCAGAAGAGAAGGCAGGGCTGGAGATAGAAATATAGGAGTCATGAGTGTACAGATGGTATTTAAAGCTATGGGACAGTATGAGTTACCAGGGGAAAAGAATAAAACAATGATGACCCAGAAGCTCAACCTTTAGAAACTGGGGAGAAGAGGAAGAACCAGAAAGGAGACTAAGAGGGGCAACTGAGGTAGGCTATGGGAGTTTGGTGTCCTGGAAGAAGATTCAAGAGAGTGAGGCAGAAAGAAATCCAACTGCAAAGGATTGAGGATACAAGGGAGTGGAGACTATTAGTAGACAACTCTTTTAATAAGCTTTAATGTGAATGGAAGGGAGGAATGGAGCTATAGATCATTTCATCTTCCCTTTTTACCTCTCTATTAAATGCAGTGTTTAAGGATGATACTTTTTATAATAATTGTTACTATATAACAAGCCACACCAAAACTTAGTAGCGTGAGAGAGACACATTATAAACATTTATAATTTCTCATGCTCTTCTCTCTGGCTGTTCTGGTCTGGGTCAGTCTGACTGGCCCCAGGTGGACTCCCTCACATGTCTGGCTCTTGGCTCTATGTCAGGTGGGACAGGGGATGACTTGGCCATGTGTCTCTCATCATCCAACAGGTTAGCCTGGGCTTGTCCAATGTGGTGATTGTAGGGTTCCCAAGAGCGCCTAGATAGGACAAACTGCAACGTACAAGCCATTTTTGAGAACCTATTTATGTCACATTTGCTATCATACCATTAACCAAAAAGCAGGTCACATGGACAAACGCTGAGTCAGTGTTGAAGGAGACTATTGGGGGACACGGAGAGAGGGAAGAAATTATTGCAGCCCTTTTTGCAAATGTCTTACAACCATTATGCTATTTCTTGCTATGCAAACACATCCTCTGAGTTGCTCATATTAAAAACCTCAAAGTTTTCTATCTCTTTTTCTCTCCTAGTGTAACGTGAAAAATTATTTAATTAGCTAAATAAAAATGCATTTTGTGGGAAATCCTTTCCTCTCAGGACTTCAATAATCTAACTCCTAATATAAACTTTGATTAAAGACCTGTTATTGTTTTAATTAATTTTATTCAGAAACTGTAGCAAAATAGCATAATTGGCAGACGAAAATATGAAACGTATTTTAATCCCTTGTAACAAAATGTCACTTAATATCCCAGCAATAAATTTCATTTTATTTGTTTTCCTACAAGTAGCTAAAGAGGTAATCGCCAATAAATGGACATATTTTTACAGAAAAAATATTAAGCAGTTCTTCTGTCTCTGGTGATTGTGCATATGCTTCTTATCTGAAAGTTGGCAGCAAGTGAAATTAAATGGTTTTCCAAATGACTGCATTGTCAATCCACCTTCTTTCTGCTAATTGACTGATTTCTGTCATTGCTTCCTCCCAAGAGTTCACTTGCACTGATGTACTGGCAATAATAAAATGGCACTAAAGTTTCCTACAACCAACAGTCAGTGCAACCATATAAGGTACTTTTTCAAAAGCACCGTGCAGAGATTCTTTCCTGCTGAGAGGTGGAATGGGATATAAGCATTGTGTTGCAGAGAGGGAACATTGCTGTTTCCCTCCTCAAATGAGCTTTGCAACAATTCTGTCCCTCATCAAGAAAACAAGAGATTGCCTTTAAGTCTTTTCATGATCTGTGGTCCTCTGAGTGAGTCCATATGAGCCCTGCTCATGCAATATAATCAGCACTCTATTAACCAGAGAAATGGAGGAAGGGGCCCTGAACCACCCAATCCCGTTTAAAAACAGGAAGTAGGTACAATTATAACCAACATCTAGCAACACATTTACCATTCTGCAGACAGAATCAGAAATCCGAATAATACAAGTATAATAGCGAGTAGGAAGCTATATTAGTCAGGGTTCTCCAGAGAAACAGAACCACCAGGAGAAACTTATTGTAGGAAATTGACTCCTGTGATTGTAGAGGCTGGCAAATATAAATTCAGTCAGGCTCAGTGGAGCAGGCTAGAGGCTAGAAATTCCAGTGAGAATGATGTTGAATTCCTGAGTCCCAATTCTTTAAGCTGAAAACTCAGGAGGGAATGGAGGGTATAATGTTGAGGTAGAATTCCTTTGAATTCCTGGAACCCTCATTCTTGCTGTTAAGATCTCCAAGTGATTTGGATGTGGCCCACCTACATTATGGGGGGTAATCTCCTTTATTTAATTAAGGTCAACTGATTGCAGATGTTAAGTCCATCTACGAAATCCCTCCAAAGAAACAACAAGGCCAGTTTTTTTTTTTTTTTTAACATGGGCAGGCACCGGGAATCGAATCTGGGTCCTCTGGCATTGCAGGCAAGCATTCCTGCCTGCTGAGCCACCGTGGCCCTCCCACAAGGCCAGTTTTTGACCAAACAACTGAACACTACAATTTAGCCAAGCTGACACATAAAATTAACCATTACAGTATCCAAAACTTCATGTACACCAGAAGGCTACAGTTGTCTGTTACTGATAGTAGTTTCTATCTGAGCCCTGATTGTTTATTTTTTCCCTAGACCCAATGTTTCTTTTGTTTTTGCTGTTGGGTAGCACAGGGAGAATACTTTTTTTAACATATAACTGCCCTCCTACAATACCACCTGTTGATACTGCTTTTGGAACCAAGGTGGAAAGCTCTCGAATAACAAGGGAAGAACAAAGTGATAGACAAAAATTTCCCAGACTGATTCAGATGGAGGTGGAAGAGCAAGGACTAACTAGCACTGTATTTTGTGAGAAGCCTACTCAAGAGGAGTTTGCAACATGCCTGGGGAAGACCCCAAAGGGCTGAGGCTCAGGGGTTCACCCATCAGATGAGTCACTGATTGGTGGGAGGTCACCAGTATAAACCATCTCCCGGCTGAGCTTCTGGAGTCAGACTGCCTGGGCTTCAATCCTGACTCCACTGTTTAAGAGCTCTCTGACCTTGGACAAGATCCTCAATCTCTGTCAGCCTCCATTGCTTCATTTGTTAAATAGGGGGTATTAGGAGAACTACAACTATAAAGCTGTGAGGACTCCTTATTTTCGCATGGACTGATATATGTGAAGAGCACCCATGTCAGGGTTGGGGGCTGCAGGAAAATTCAAGGTGGCCAGGGAGGTGAAAAATGTGACATAAGTAAGACATCTGGGACAGAGCAGGGCAGATTGTGAGGGAGGGACAAAGAAATAAAAATCAGTGGTGGGCAAAGGGAGAACAAGCAGAGAGGTGAGGGCAGGGCAAGTGGGGCACACATACTGGTTGGATATAATAAATTAGCACTTTCCTAGGACTTGATACTAATGGAAAAGTCTACTCAACACCATATTCTTTAAAATCAGGAGTGTGTAACTTTCACATACACTGTTATGAGTTGAACTGTGTCACCCAAAAGGGTGTGTTGAAGTTCTAACACCTGGTACCTGAGACCGCTGGTCTCATTTGGAAATAGGGTCTTTGTAGGTATATTCAAGTTAAGATGAGGTCATACTGGATTAGGTGAGGCCCTAACCCAATGTGACTGGCATTCTTATAAGAGGAGGGCAGATCAGGGAAGGCCATGTGAAGACAGAGGCAGAGACTGGAGAGCGCATCTCCAAGAAGAAAGGCGAGAAGCAGTAAATACATCATGAGGACTCATTCATTAGATTTGTTTCAAGGTTTCTCTCCTTTGAAGAGATCACTTATCAGTTCTTTATCCCTCCCTTTAGGCTGAGCAGATGAGGAGGCAGTCATGAAAATGCCCAAATGACCGTTATGGACAGCTGTCTGGAAAAGGTGTTGAGTTGAAAAATAAATCCTGCCACAAGGATTACTGCTCCCCCTGAGCCACCAGAGCCACCAGGGCTGCCCACGTCTCTTCTGCCTGGGCTTAAGGCAGCAGACAGGCCTAAATGAGGGCCAGAGCTGCTAAAGGTTCACAGGCAGGTGTCTGGCCAGTTCACAGAGGGCGACATTGAAAACCTCACCTTCCTTTATCCCAAAGCTCAAATTCCGGGCCCAGAAGATGACATGGACCTCTAGGAGGGCTGAGAAAGGAGATGTCTTTCCAGGTGCCCCCCCCCTGCCCCTGGGTCACAAACAAGTTATGTGCAATCTCGCGGTCTGTCAGATAGTCAGTGACCCGACACACCCTTGTTATCAAGGATTCCAAGTCAGGCCTTGGCCCACTGGCATAAAAGAGGAAACTAGATGCTGAGAGGCCTGGAGCAGATGCAGCTGGCCCCCAGGACCCAGGGGCTCACTTGGAGCCCCCTCCATGGGCAATCTGTTGGCCAGGTAGTAGCCATGCAGGTGGAGGTGGTTCACTGAGGCCAAGCCACCCAGGCTGTTGAAAGGCAACACGGAAAGCTGGGTGAGAGCTCACAGCACAGCCTCAACTCCTGCCCCCAACATACCTGGCAGCAGGCGCCGGGGGAGACCATAGGTGGGCTCAGGCACCAGCAGCACATGGCCCCACTCCAGGGGGCTGACGTTGATCATCACAAGGGCGTCTTCTTGCTGCAGAGCAACAGAGAAATCAGGCTCCCCATGCAAATGGAAGAGGACTTCTCCTGGCTGGATCTTGTTGAAGTTAAACTGCTCGGGGTCAGATGCCTGCTGCACATTCCTGATGTTCCTGGGGCGCCTCTTCTGCACACTTGCTCCACACTGAGCTGAACTACAAAGCCCATAGCACCAGGGAGGGTCCAGGTCTGCAGTTCCCCGAGGCAGTAACAGAGCAGTCCCAGCTCCATCCACTGCCTCCAGGCAGAGCAGAGGGCAGCCTGGAAGTGAAAGAGGGGCAAAGGTGCCCGGGCTGCCTAAAACACTCCGTGGCCATTGAATCTCTCCTGCCATGAGTTCTGCCTGCCCATAGATGAAGTCAGGAATGTCTCATCCTTCCCAGTCCTCACTGTTTGGAGGTAGCAAATAGGGAGTTTCATTTGTACTGTAACTGAGAAATCAGGATTTAAGGGATGATTTTGATTACTGAATCATTATATAGATATTCCTTTTTGCTTTCTGGGATATTGGAGTTAACAGAGAGGAACACCTGAAAGCCCTAAAGTATAATTAAGCTGCCCTAATATCTGAAATGATTGTAAAAGCCCTTACCTTGTGCCTTTGCGACTGTAAGAACTGTTAACACCTTTTATCTGGTTATTCACTTGGAGAGCATAGCCTCTAATGCTGATGAAATCAGTCATTAACTAGCCTCAGCCCCTCACATATGTAAATCGTATCCACTAGGTTCTGCTATTGAAATATAGCTTGTCTCCCTTCCTTTTTTTTTTTAACTTTTTTATTGTACAGTATAATATATATATACAAAGCAAAGAAATAAAAAAGCAATAGTTTGCAAAGCACTCTTCAACAAGTGGTTATAGTACAGATCCCAGAGTTCGTCACAGACTACCATAACATCATCTCAGATTTTTCCTTCTAGCTGCTCCAGAATATAGGAGATTAGAAGGTTTAAATCTTTTTTTATCCCCACAATCGACTTTTTTCTTTTCTTGTAAGAAATATATACAAAAAAAGCAACAAATTTCAAAGCACAGCACAACAATTAGTTGTAGAATAGATTTCAGAGTTTGAAATAGATTATAATTCCACAATTTTAGGTTTTAGCTGCTCTAAGATACTGGAGACTAAAAGAAATATCAATTTAATGATTCAGCATTCATATTCATTTGTTAAACCCTCTCTTCTCTGTATAACTCCACCATCACCTTTGATCTTTCCATCCCTCTCTTTAGGGGTGTTTGGGCTATGGCCATTCTAACTTTTTCATAGTGGAAGGGTTCTGTCACTAATATGGGGTAGGAAGTTGAAACTATCTGATATTCTGGAGAGGCTGGGCCCTCTACATTTCAGGACTTATCTGGTCTAGGGACCCTTCTGGAAGTTGTAGGTTTCTGGAAAGTTACTCTAGTGCATGGAACCTTTGTAGAATCTTATATATTGCCCTAGGTGTTCTTTAGGATTTGTTGGAATGGTCCAGGTTGGGGTTGGCAGGTTATGATAGGTAGCAAGGGCTAACTGAAGCTTCCTTAACAGCAACTTCCAGAGTAGCCTCTCCACTCTATTTGAACTCTCTGTTCCACTGATCCAGGGAGACTTTCACCTCTGGATGTCACGTCTCCTGTAGGGGGAGGGCAATGATTTCACTTGCAGAGTTGGGCTTAGAGAGACTGAGGCCACATCTGAGCAACAAAAGAGGTCCTCCAGAAGTAACTCTTAGGTATGCCTATAGGTAGTCTAAGCTTCTCTGTTACCCACACAAGCCTCACAAGAGTCTTGATTGCGGGCATGGCCTATTGATTTGGGTGTCCCTAAAGTTTGACACAATATCAGGGGATTCCCTGATGGTAAAGTTTGATAGTTTCATATTTTTTCTCCTATCCCTCAAGGGACTTTGCCAATACTTTTTGATTATCTGCTTAATATATTTTAGGATGTATCCAGACATTACATTAAGCTATACAGGATTAAAGGACCTCTTTCTTATTCTGGGCTCCCTGTGTTTGAATTGTTCAATATCTCTCAATATATATAACAAACAGCCTCTCAAAATTCAGAAATAATAATTATCACTCTAGACTTAATGTGTCTGCTATAAAAGCTTACAATCTAGGCCCTGGTTTTCTTATAAGCATTTCTAACGAAGACCATACAATAACTGTTCTTTCATATCTGGCTTACTTTGCCTCACCAAATGTCCCACAGGTTCATTCACATTGCTGCATGCCTCACCACCTCGTTCCTTTTTGTAGCAGCACAACCTTCGCTCATTAAGTATACACCATGATTCGTCTCCCTTCCTTTTGGCTCACAGCTGTAGTACTGAAATGATCACTCTGCTTCCCTCCCTTTCAACTTATGTTAACATGGTCTCCTTTTCTGCTTTGAACTTCCTATCCGAAATGACCTCATCTCCCCTTGCTAAAATTCTTAAAAACCTTGAATCCCTTGAACTCGGGGAGACAGATTTTGGGCTGTTAGGCTGTCTGCTCTCCTAGTACACGTGTGGTAATGAACTCTTTCTCTCTTTGAAACCCTGGTGTCTCAGGAATTGGTTATTGAGTTCATCGGGCAAAAGAATCCACGGCTTTCATAACGGTATCATGTGGAATGGCCTTGGAGCTGACCTGACTGGAATCGTTTCAGTCTAAGTTTGGGTTTGCTGTGCTTTGCTGGTCCAGAAACTTGAAGAGCTGTTGTATGCACGGTCCTTGGCTTTCATTGGCCTTCAGTAAACGGCAGCAAGGTTATGGTTGCTCCATGAAGACTGGCATGGGGGGGCTGCAAAATGTATGACGAGCACCTGGTGAAAATATCTGGAAAGCCCTTGCTGGGCAGTGCAGCCCTAGCCAATCTGTGAGTCTCTAGGGATGCTCCAGATGCCCTTGGCTTAAGCCCGCTGAGGCGAGGTGGCCCTGCCGTGCACCTGCCTCAGCAGCAGCTCCTGGCTACCATTTTTTTTTCTTTTTAATGTTAGAAAATGCCTGTGCAGCATCACCTCGTGGCAGAAGTGACTGGTTACCTGTTTTCTGAAACCCACCAATTGACCAGATCAGAAGAGAGTCTCTACCTTTTGGGTGCCCAGGCCCCATGAGAATCTGTGGCAATTCCAGGTACAGTCAGTCCCCGGTGTGATGTGCATGTGCGGGAAGGTACAGCTCACCAAGCAAATGATCAAGAAGCCTCCGTGGGTCGGAGGCATCATGGGAAAGCTGCTGGTTCGGGCTAACCGCCCCCTTCCCTGTTGCTGACTCCCGCCATGACATCATTCCTCATTGTGTCTCAACCCTATAGGCACCCACAACAGTCAAGCCATGCAGCTTTAAAGTCAAATCCTTTATCTCCAGGTAAACTTCTAATCCCCTTCTATTATCCTCCCTCAAGATTCTTTGTCTCCACAATCCTCGGGGTATTTTTTGCACTGAGGGAGCGCCCTGTTGATCTAGTGCCACAATGGACAACTTTGGTATAGACCTGGGAGTTCAAATCACACAGTCTTTAGAGGGGAGTCCTGGACTTTGGTCTAAAATGTCCCTGTCTGCTCCTTCCTCCCTGCCTTTCAATCTTAGAAGCACATAGAACAAAGAGCTCTCCAGCTCCCCAAAAGCCATGGGATGGCACAGGATGCCAATGGCCCAGCTTTTCAAAACCACTGGCCCTGACTCCTTCCTTCTCCCCCAAGTTTGTGGCCTTCATGGGGAAAGGGTCTCGGTCAGGAGTACTTTAAGCTGCAAGTAACATCAAATCTGTCTGACAGCAGCTTTAAAAAGATGGCCTTGATTTTTCTCTCAGAACAGAAAGTCTGGATGTAGGTGGCTACTGGCCTTGATTCAGCAACTTGACGAGTTCAGGGCGAGCATCCTGTGATTGTCTCACTCCTATGGTTGTGAGATGGCTGCCCTGTCCCCATATTTTCAGCAGATGCCATATGGTATAAACAATGGATCCAAAGCAAGGGTTCCCCATGCTGGGTGACCTTGGGCAAGCTCCTTAACTCTCTGAGCCTCACTTGTTCATTCAACAAATATGTATAGCTAAGTGCTGAGCATTTTGCTAAGGAAAAGTTAGCAAAACAGGGATAGTTGCTGTACTCAAGAAGTATACATTGCAATGTAATGTTTGACATCAATCGAATCCCTGCAAATAAATGTATAAATACAAATTGTGGTAAATTATGTGACGGGAAAGAAAGAAATTCTATGCAGAACCCCATTGTCCTCATCTGTAAAATGGGGTAATATGCTATCCATCTCCGGGATTAAATAGGATGATGCATGAAAAGCACCTTGCACAGCGTCTGGTGTTCAGTAAGTGCGCAACAAGCCTGAACACTTTGATGTTATACTTTTGCCATGTAATTACAAGCTGTAAATGTATTCTATATCCAAATTTTTGCTGATTTATTGTGACGGATTCTTTACAGAAATTTATAGTGCTATTATTATTCCAGCTAATTCACCAATTTGTTATTCTACCCTTCCATAAAGAAGAATTAATTGTATCGGAGTTCTGTGTCCCAATATAAACACATATGTTTCATTTTCCTGCACACTAATCACAGGGAGCTGCTAACATTGTTGCTGTCAGATAGACTTGACAAACAAATTATGTGATAGTATTTGTATTATTTTCTGCCAAGATACTAAGAATTTATATTATTTATATCATACAGAATGTCCAATTGGTATCTAAATCATCCACGCCAGTTTTTACTGTCAATTATTTACTTATGTTCATTTTACTTTTTCTAGCAGTCCTGCAAAGTCTGAACTATTTTGATTTGCTTCTGCCTTCTGCCACTCTTTTCTACCTTTGGAGAGCATTATAGCATACACACCTCCTTCTCAAAGATCACCGTGGGAGTGAGGATGGCACAGGGGTGAGGCTTCCGCCTTGAAAGAGGAATGAATGGTGTACCCCTGCGGGTGAGGCGTGGGGTTAACCGTGGCTTTGTGCTGGGATGAGTCTCTGGTCTCTTCTGCTATTTACATCTGCCCATGAACTTTCAGGCAATAAAGCAGGTTGTAGAGTCATATGACACAGGATTTTAGGTCTGGAAGGACTTTCTAGTCCAGCTCTTCAACCCCCCGAACACCAGTTCATCCCCTTCTCTGGTATCCTCATGTCAAGTAGCCATTCAAATACATCTTTCCCCTATCTCACCTATTTGAGGATTTTATGAGGAATTTCAGGAGTTCCCTTGATTTGAATGGGATCAACTTGTACTTGAAAGACCCTTACGAACTGTGGAGTAGAATCTCAATTTAGGGAAAAATTTCCCTGATTTGTCATAAAACTGAAGATGGGACTGTATCTTCTAGGGAATAATAATAATAGCTATATTTATAAATGTCATTCCTGTCCTAAGCACTTTGCTTATATCATGTAATCTCGGTAATAAATGCATGTGGAAATATTTCTAGAAGGGAACTGAAGCTTAGAGAAGTTGCAAATTTTGTGTAAGAGCCTATTATAGAGATCACATGATCATTGATTTTTTTTCTAAAATTAACGCTGTGAATAGATGTACTTACTTAGAGTTTACAAATGTCTTTGCCATATGTTATTTCAATTTGATTTTTACTCTCACACTGCTCCTGAGAGTCTGACTCCAGACAGATCTTGTTTGCCATCTATTTTTTGCATCTTTTATCAGAGACTAGAAAGCATTGTCTTTGAACATCATCCACTTCTTAGAAACAAGAGATTTGAATGTGGAGCCAAATACTGAGTCTATAATTTGCCCTGGAATAAATAAAGTTTTTTTCCAGGTAAATCTTGGTTTTGGTAAAAACCAAACTTCTGTCCAGTATTCTCAAGTTGCCGTTAAAATTGTTGGTAATGAAGACACTTAACATGAACTGCTCTGCCCCTTTCCCCTCTCTTCTCACTGAAATCACCGTATAGTCAGGCACAGCCAGGAGCTGGGAGGTGCCTTCCTGGCCACTAGAGGCCAGCAAGCTGCAGCCAGGAAGCTCAGAGCTGGAGTGTGCTTTTTCTTGCATCTTGTGTCTGGTTGATTCAATGCTAAGAAAATGACCCTAGAATGATTTTAGGAGAGCAGGGCTATGGTTTCAACGTGTACCACTGAGATGCCTCTGGTTTTAAAGGCTTCTTGAACGCGATGATCTGGAGGCTTTATGGATCCCAGAAAAGTATGTTCTTAAAGTTAATCCATCCCTGTGGGTGTGGATCTTTTCGTGAGTAGGATCTTAATTGAAGTTAAGATGTGACACACCTCATTCAGGGTGGGTCTTAACCCCCTTGCTAGAGACCCTTATAGGAGAATGAAATTCAGACAAACAGAAAGCCACAGAAGCTGAGAGAAAAAGTCATGGAATCAAGAAGCTGGAAAGCAACAAAACCCAGAAGAGAAGAGAGACACCAGCAGACAGTGCCATATGCCTTGTGTGACAGAAGAACTGAGGCTCACAGGGCTTCAGGGAGAAGGTATCTTCCTATTGATCCCTTGGTTTGGACATTTTCACAGCCTCAGAACTGCAACCTTGTAAGCTAATAAATTCCACTGTTAAAAGCCAGTCATTTCTGCTATATTGCGTTTGGGCAGCCTAGCAGACAAAAACATCAAGCCTTCCTTGAAAGTTTTAAGCAAAGTAGAAAATGTGTGCCTTTGAGGTGTCCCTCCACATCTTCCAAAAGCCTCATGTTTTTCTTTTCATCAGAATGCTTTCCTTCCTCCTTTTCCCTGTTTGAAAAAAGAAAACAACTTTGAGTGTTCTTTTTTTTTTCCTTCAGGAGTGTGATTTCCTGGAAGCAATAATGTCTCGCTCGCTCATCTCTTCTTTTGAGGCTGTAGGTCTGTTCTCTCCCTTTCTTCCTACTGTTCACTCCTCTCTTCACCTCTCTATTGCACTTCTAAAAGGGAATAGAGGGCGGCTGTTAAGGTCTCAGGGAAGAATGGAGAGCAGATGGGAGGGGCTTAACCTAGCTAAGCACTGGAGTGTACCTAACATCTGGAGCGATGGGTGTTTTGACCGGGAGGGAGGAGAAAAGACCAAAACTCTATCAAAGGTGCTTTACTGGGAAGCTATGACAGACAGGCTGAAGCCTGAGATGGTGACAGCACCAAACAAGGGAAGGGGTGCAGGTTATATAGGATAGTTGGTGGGAAATAGGGAAAGGGAGGCAGTAGGTTTTCTTTGTCTAGCTTGGGAGAGGGAAGTTGGCAGGTTCCCATTGGTTGGTTTTGGAAGCAGGGGGCTAAGTTGGGAGTTAGCAGCTTTTCATTGGCGAGGTTTAAGATTGAAACGCTGCTGTAGTCAAGCAGGGTTGCAACTGCCAGAGGGCGCATGTTGGGTAAGGGTTGTTTATCTCAAGATTACAGCGGCTGGAGGGCAAGAGGGCATGGGCTGGGGTAGGCTCAGTGGGTTTCCTGGAAATCTTGGGTGGGAGAAGCTCCTTGGAATATTTGCTAAGGGGTGGTCACATCATGGGGAAAGGGTTTTGCCTAACTTGGAGTTCTATGAATGTTAAAGGAACTCTCCTTAAGAATGTCCTTTTACTTAGAAATTATATACTGAAACATTTAGAGTACAGAGTCACAATGTATGTAAATTACTTTCAAATGGTTCAGTAGATATATAGATAGAAAGATAGAGTACAAATATAGAGAAAATGGAACAAAATGTTAACAGGTGACTGAGTAAAGAGAATACTGCTATTCTACATACTATTCATAGTCTCGTGATTTTTTTTTAGTGTTTGAAACTACCTCAAAGTAAAACGTTAAACTGACATTTTAAATGGTAAGGTTCTTGTATGCAGTCATCTAGCTTTTGAAAGATGCTGCCCACTTCTCCAGGAGGTATGACATTCAAGTGACCCTGGCACACTTGAGGCAGTGCCTAGCTAGAGAAGAGTCTTTCTAGGCCTCCCCACTCCAGCATGTCCTTTCCTCTTTCCTTCTCACCCACCCAGCAGTCCATTCCTCAGGAAATGGACCCCCCCCCAATTTTGTCATCAGACAAATAAGAAGCAGGGGCTTACCCACTCCCACATCGTCATCTCGTTTTCTCCAAGATGGCCCAGCAAGTTCCAGGAGGGGCCATAGTGAAAGGGTTCCATGAGACACAGTCAGCACTGCCTTCTTCTTTTTTTTCTCAGCAGTTTTATTGAGATTATATTCATCTACCATACCATCCTTCCAAAGTGTGCAACCAGGGGTTCACAGTATCGTCACATAGTTATGTATTCCTCTCCACAATCAATTTTAGAATATTTTCATTACTCCAAAAAAGAAACAAAAAACAAAAAATCCCAACACAACCCATACCTCTTCCTTCCCCTTCCCCATTTTTGACCCTTAACATTGGTATGATACATGTGTTATTGTTGATGAAAGAATATTAAACATTGTTGACTGTAGTCCATAGTTTGCAGTAGGTGCATCTTCCCCCATATGCCACTCTATTACTAATTCCTTGTAATGGTGTCTTACACTTGTTCTAGTTCATGAAAGAACATTTTTATATTTGTACTATTAATCCCAGTCATCAACCACACAGAATTTACTGTGTTACACAGTCTCCTGTTTTATCCTCTAGCTTTCCTACCCTCAACCTCCCCTTTCAACCATAATCCCACCCATAATTCAGCACTATTAATGACACTCACCATATGGGGCTACCATCACCTCTATCTGTTTCCAAACATTTAAATTCAACCTGCTGCACACATTATCTGCTCCCCATCCTCTGCCCACATTCTATTTCCTGTTAACCTATGTTCCAGATTTTAACACCATGAGTTTCTTATTATAATTAGCTCATATTAGCAGCACCACCTTCTTTTGTCAGCCACTCATTGGTCAGCAGTTACCTTCTGGGAGAGTGGCTGTGGATAGATAATTCAGGCTGGAAAATGTGGTGGAGGGTAGGACCTATAGTACCTTGCAAAAACACCCACAGATTCTTCCCGTCCCTGTTGTATGCCCCTGTTCAGTGCGGCATAGCAGGTCTTCCCACTCAGAGATGGCCTTTATTTCCCCATCCCCTGGCTTTGCGACCTAGTGTGACCCAAGCAGAGGCCTGAAAGGTCATGCACACTGGAATTCGTCCTGCTCTACTTGGAGCTCTGAGACTGCCATAAGAATGTGCCTGAGCTAGGCTGTTGGGTGATGAGAGATGCTCATATGGCAAAATCACCCAATTGCCCCAGCTGACAGCAGGTCAATTGCAAGACCTGTGAGTGAGGCCATCCCAGACCATTCATGCCTTACTGAGCTGCTAGCTGACTGCAGACATAGAGCAAGCTCAGCCGAGATCAGGGGAGCTGGGCCAGACAAGAACTGCCCAGCCCACCTGCAAAAGAGTGAGAAATAATAGACCTTCGCTGTTTTAAGTCACTACATTTTAAGAAGGTTTGACCTATAGCAAAAGCTGATTGAAAGTAGGCCATGTGTCACGCCAGTAGGAGTGCTATATTGTGGAACCCAAGGACCTTCCTGCAGCATCGGTGGGTCACTGCACAGAGGACCACCTTGCTCACTTGGATGCATGGCTTTCTCTGGCTTCCCTCTTGGTCACCTGAGCCCAGGCAGTTGTCGCTTGCTGAAATAAAGAATAGGGAAGTGCTTTGGCATGGAACATTATGGCTAATTTATTTCTGAAATTTTTACTTGGTCTGATCTAGTATGCTTCCTCTCTCAGGCTGTAAAATCATTGCCCTGAAAAAGACAGGCAATTTTTCATTATAAGCTGCTATTCTCTTTAAGAAACAAAACAGTTAAATGGCTATATGGCCTGCTTGTCTTGATGACAGGTTCTATCTAGAGAGTGATATCTTTATCAAGAAGTAGTCAAGATGTAGATGAGTACCAGAGGGATTACTGGAAAACACACCTCTTCTGTATATTTCATAATAGCAATGGCCCCCATCTATCTCCAGAGAGGGAAGGAGGTGGCAGCCAGAAAGGGTTTTGTAGTTCTGTGAATAAAGGTTTATTACTTTCCTCTACCTTCCATCAATCAGCTCAATGTTAGGAGAACTAAAAAGGAAAAAGTAAAACCTAATCTTTGTGTCTGCTCATAAAATAAAATGGGCAAAAAAAAAAAAAAATTCCCTCATTCCTGACCTTGAAAGTAACTTTTTCAAAGTTGGATAAAACCAGGGAACATTATTTGATTAGAACTGGAAACTGGGAGAGAAGAGCTGTAGCTTTTAACCTCAGCTTCAACATGTATCTAGCAATCAAAGTTCAAGTCAGCAAACATTTATGGACACCTCCTCTGTGCAGGGAGCAAAGTGGGTGATGCAGAGAACACAGAGATGAGCAAGGTAAAATCTCTGCCCTCCCTAGGCTCACAGGAAATGAGCAACACACAACTGTAATATGCAACAGAGGGTAATTAATGTTAGACTCAAAGGACAGACAGATGAAGAAACAGGGGAGGGACTGATTAACTCTGACTGTGGGGCCAGAGCAACTTAATAGGGAGGCAGGCTATGAGATGGAACTTTATTTTCCCAGGCAGAAATGGTAGGGAAGATGGCTGCCTAAGAGACTGGGGGAAGTGGAGCAACTGCTGTGGATCTACAGAGGGAAGCCTGAGGAAGTTCTGGACTTCCTACTTGTGATGGTTTGAATCTGCTGTGTACCCTAGAAAAGCCATGTTCTTTAATCCTCATTCAATGTTGCTGGGTGGTATCTTTATTTTTTTCATGGAGATGTGACCCACCCGCCCATACTGCCAGAGATCTTTGGAGAAGCAGAAGGAAAACACCACTGGGGAATCCTTATGAAACAAGAAGCTAGGAGAGAAAGCTAGCAGACATCACCATGTGCCTTTCCAGCTGACAGAGGTGTCCAGAAGCTAAGGACCCCAGCATACACCAGCCAGGTACCTTCCCAGCTGACAGAGGCGTCCTGGACAGCAGCAGCCTTTCTTGAGTAACGGTAACCTCTTAGTGCCTTAGTTTGGATGTTTTCACAGCCTTAGAACTATAAACTTGCAACTTAATAATTCCATTTTTCAAGGCTGTTCCATTTCTGGCATGCTGCATTCTGGTGGCTTTAACAAACTAAAACACTACCCTTGCACTATTACATGACAGAAAAATAAATCTACATCTTGTTTAAGTTGCTGTTAAAAAAAAATGGTGAGAAATGCTTTCTAGTCAAAGAGAAGGGCATGAGAAAAGGCGGGTGTAGGTTATCAAAATATTCTACAACTTCCACAACAGCTTCTGACACCAAATATGTAGGCATCAGAAACTTCAGTCACTTCATACCTGATTCTAACTCCTCAGAGTTAGGCCAGATTCCACAGGTTCAGGGCAATCCTCTATAAGATTGTCCTTCAGGAACTACTTGTAAGTTTGGGGACCCCAGACTACCTGCCGTTCTGACCAACAGGCTACAAATTTGGGGGTTCCCACAACCCCCTTGAGTTCAATAAATCACTAATACAACTCACTGTAAGCACTATACTTATTAGCATAGCTTTATTATAGTAAAAGGAGACAAAAAGAAGCCAAAAGAAGAGATGCATAGGGCAAGGTCTGGCAGGATCTCAAACACAAGCTTCCATGTCCTGACCACCTGGAATCACAATATGTCACGCTCCTGGCACAGCACCAACGTACTTTCCCAATCATGGAAACCCTTTGGAGCTTCCAGTGCCCCGAATGGGGTCTTTATATGGGGTTTCATTACATAGGCATGACTGATAGAATCAATGCCCACGTGGTTGAACTCAATTAGCAGCCCTCCCTCCTCAGGGAGGTGGGCCAACATGTTGTGGCTCAAAGCCCCACACGGTAAGTCTTTCTGGTGGGGCGAGCCCCACCCTAAAACTGCAGGTGTGGCTGGCCCTTCCTGCTGGTCTTATTAGCATATAAACTACCAGGTATGGTCCTGAGCCCACCATGAACAACAGAAGATACTCCTACAACAGGAAATTCTAAAGATTCGGAGGTTGCTTTAGGAACTGAAGACAAAGAGCAGCCAAGATTTTTCATTATACTGCAGGCAGAAAACTGGAAAATCTGTTGAGCAGAGCAGAAACTACAAGCAATCCACTGAAATCTGGACGGGTAGTGGAGAAGGGGGAAGGCCCAAAAGAGACTGTTGGAGAGTTTGGGATAAGTTAATGAAGGGCCTGATTGTGTACTGCATATTGTGTTTGAAAACATAATTTCCCCCATAGAGAAGTGTCTTTGCTTTTACCAGGGGCCTGGGGGCTGCTATCAGGATCACTTCATCAAAGTGTACAGCCTCCTGGATGACTCGAAAATGGATTGTAAGTTCATGATCGGGCCAGTGGGCTTCTAGTTCTCCCTGACTTGTAGGGTGGTTTATCAGGATCCCCACTCTTGACAGGCTCTGGACTCTAACTTTTGTCCTCCTAGTCCTGACACAGACAGCTCTGCCTCTTAACTACCCAATCCGGATTGTAACAATGGCCCCAGGACAAACGTAGCTTCGGAACTGTTTTCACCTCTGAATTTCCTCTTGGGTTATCATTATTCACTATTTTGTTACCTACTTGATGTTTTTAAGAAGATTAAAGAAATACTTTGTCCAGCTTTTTTGCTGGAGCATTGGTCTGAATTACCTAGTTCTTCTCACTGGGTGAGAAAAATCTGCTGAGTTGGTACTTTAAATTTATGATAAAAAAATCTAAAGTCTATTCTAGCAATGCAGAGCAATCAAATACATTTGATAGTTAATTCACTTCTCCCTTTTCTGGGAAAACTAATATATACCTTCTTCTTTCTCTTCAAATTTTCAGCACCCTTTCCTGCCTCCTCCCTCTCAGCTAGTGCTCTCAGTTCTTGTTATATGAGGGTCGGTAGCAAAATGATGAGAATGGCTTATCTTTCCACCATTTATCCTCATAATTGCCTCTTTACCCATGTGTTCTCTCTATACAATGAATAAGGAGTCTGAGCTCCTACTAAGGTCCATGATCTATTTATATACTGGATCCCATCCCCTCGTGCCTACTCTGACTTTTCTCCTGTAATTTGTTGTCCCTTTCTCACGTATTTTCCCATTTTCTTTTCCTACCACGTCATTATAAAAACACTCCCATTGCATAGTTAAGAGGACTCATGTTGAAACAAACAAGCAAACAGAAACCCAACTCTCTCTTAACCACCTGTTTCCCCTTTAGCTAAGCAAAACTCCTCTAAGAAGTTCTTTTGCTGGATACTGTTTTCTTAATCTCCCATTCTGTCAGCCCCACGTTGCAGTTGTGCTTTCATCCCCAGCACTCTCTGACATGACTGCTGATGACTACCCTCCTGTTAAATCCAAAGGTCCATTCTCGAGCGGCTTTTAACACAATCGGTCTCTCTTTTCTTTTTACCTTTTTACTTTGAAATAATTTCAAATGTACAGACCAACTGTTAACAGTTTGCCACATTGGCTTCATCATTCACATTCTCTCTCTTTTTTTTTTTTTTTTTTTTTTAAACATGGGCAGGCACCGGGAATCGAACCCGGTTCCTCTGGCATCGCAGGCAAGCATTCCTGCCTGCTGAGCCACCATGGCCCACCCCCCACTGAAACTTTTGATTCTGATAACATGGGGTGCTCAGATCCATTTTGGCCCATGAAGATAACCTTCATATCCATCGACATCTACCTAGTCTTACTTGCTATCTGTAGATTCATTTGCATGTGTTCATATTTTTGCAAACAAATATATCCAAAGTTTAGTAATTATTATTAGTAATAGTAACGGCTTATTCTTTTGTTCCTTGAGTATCTTGTAAGGATTTCTCCATTGTCTCTTTTTTTTTTTTTACATGGGCAGGCACCGGGAATCGAACCCGGGTCCTTGGGTATGGCAGGCAAGCATTCTTACCTGCTGAGCCACCATGGCCCGCCCACACATTCTCTCGATATATACCTTGAGTCAATACAGAGAAAGTTGCAGACGTTATGCCCTTTTACTCCTAAATACTTCAGCAGTGGGTATTTCCTAAGACCAAGGACATTCGTTTACATCACCATGTTGTGATGATTAGAAGTCATTTTAAAACTATACTGATATCTAATCAATAAAACTTATATAGATATTACCAATTATCCCAATAATGACTCTCAAAGCGGTCCCTGGTCCCCTACACTACCCCCAAGTTCAAGATCCAATCCAGGATCATGCCTTGCAATTTTTTTACAGCAAAGGTATTCTGTTTAATTCAATTGATCATATGAAATTTACAATAGAGTATTGTATAGTAAACAAAACAAAACAAAACAGAAATTCAGAGAGCGAATGGAGCCCTCTAGTGGAGGTTTAAAGGAAGCAGGATTGGAACATCAGAGATTAGGATGGGCCGTTGGGAGGGGCAGAAGGCAGGCAGCTCTTCAGGTCTCGTGTTCATGTCCAATGAGAATAGCCATGCCTCTGAAACCAGGGGGACAGGATGGCTCATCCAGTGGCTGTCAACCAACCTTTACTCTTCCTCACCCAGTACTTATGCAAAGGTTTACCCATGGAATAGGCAAGATGGCAGGGGTGGGTGGAGGTTATACACAGCCTCCATAACAAGGCCAATCTAGCACCTGCCTCTACTGAATGCCTGCTGTGTCCTCCCTAGGTGAGCAGTTGTTGGGGACAACAGTGGCCACTTGATAGTAAGCTGATTATATTAGATAAACCTAGACCCGCTGAAATCCTGATGGAGCATGAGGGAAATCCAGAGTAAGTGGTGGAGGAGGTGTGATGGTTAGGTTCTGGTAGCAACTTGGCCAAGAGATTATGCCCAGTTGTCTGGTCAGGCAAGCTCTGGCCTGACCGTTGAGGCACGGAAAGTTCATGGCTGGTTGATAAGCCAGAAGGCTGGTGTATTAAATCATTAATCAGTTAGTTGCATCTGTGGCTAATTACATCTGTGATCAGCTAAGGCGTGTCTCCCACAATGAGATAATTCAATCAGTTGGAAGTTTTTAAGGAAGAAGAGAGACTTTTTCAGTGTTTCTTCAGCCAGCAAGCTCCTGTGGGTTTCGTCCAGAACTTCATCGGAGCTGCCAACTTCACAGCCTACCCTATGGATTTTGGACTCTTCCATTCCCACGGTTGCGTGAGACACCTTTATAAATCTCGTATTTATAGATCTCATCTGTGGTTCTGTTTCTTTAGAAGACCCAAACACAGGAGGGATAAAACAAATATCAATTTTTGAAATTAGGCAGGTTTGCTTCAGGCTGCAGCAGTAGAGACTGTCACTGGCTCAGATAAACCTTCTGAGCTTGGTCATTGGTGAGAGAGCAGAATTAATGTAGAGTGTCACAGCAGTCCTGGCAAAACTAAGACAGTTTTGATAGAACATGATGGATTGGCTTAACCAACAAGAATTTATTGTCTATGGTTTCAGAGGCTGGAAGTCCACAATCCAGATATCAGTAAAATCTCTCTGAGTTGGTGGCATTTATTCTGGTGATGGCAGCCCTCCATCACCTGGTGATTTGCTTATTCTCTCCTCCTGTGGCTTCCTCTGACTTTTGGCTTCTATATCTTCTGGATTCTCTCTGTAACGCTTCTAGTAATAAGGATTAAGGCTCACTCTAATTCAGTTGGCCACACCTGGCAAAGTACCTATGGGCGTGGAGAGATGGGAGCTGGTACCTGTGAGCTCTCATGAATCCATGCCTTGCATTTTATTTTTATGTCTCTTTAGTCCCCTTGATTTTGGAATTGTTCCTCAGCCTTTCCTTTACCGTCATAGACCTTGACATTTTTTCAAAAGTAGGGGCCAGATATTTCATATATATGTCCCTTGATTTGGGTTTATTTGGCTTCTAACAGAATCAATACATTTACTCTTTCATTCAATCCTACAACACACAGAAAATGGTTTAAAAATTGCAAATGCACACCACTGAGAAAGGCAAAATAAACCCACCAACTGGAGTTCAAGATTTGTTTGCAATTCTTCTTGTCTTTAGATTAACACTGTACTGTCAAAGTACCTTTTTCAAAAGTTACTAAGGTTAGTTCTCCTTCACTACTTTTTCAGTGTGGTTGTTTATTCATTTGATTCTGTTTTAATTCTGTTTTAGCCTTTATGCCCATTTTTATTTAATTTTGTGGGTTTTTTTTATACTAGGTAAAACATTAGCAAGTGTCCAAAAGTGTACAGAAAAAAGACATATTCAAAGATGTGCCAGTGGCTCTTCTATCTCATCCACTCTATTATTATATATCCACTACAGTCATCAATCCTGTTAGTTTTTGGTTTATCTTTCCTGTGCTTCTCTGTAAAGAAATAAGCAAATAGTGGTATATTTCCTATGTACTCTTCCTTCTTATACAAAAGGTAGCATACAATATATACTCTTTTATACTTCACTTATTTTCATTTAACAATATACCTGAAAATCATTCTATACCTGTGATGGAGTCAGCCCTAATTTTTACAACTGTGAGTAATCCATGGTGTAGATGTGTAATAGTTTATTTAACCAATCTGCCATGTAGATTATTTTCAATATTTTGCTATTCCAAATGAGGCTGCAATGAATACTTTTGTGAATATGTTCGAGGTGTATCTTCTGGGTAAATTTCTACCAATTGGATTGCTGGGTCAAAATGTAAACATATATGTAGTTTTTTAGATGTTGGCAAATTTCTCCCCAAAAGAACTGTAACATTTTCCATCCTCACCAGTAGTGTATGCGAGTACCCATTTCTCCACAGCTTTGCTGAGAGACTGTGTTGTCAAGCTTTTAAAATGTCAACTCAAGTGAAAGGTGAAAAATGTATTGCAGTGTAATTTTTTTTCTTTTGTTGCACGGGTAGGCACCAGGCATGCAGTGTAATTTTATTTTACACTTTTCTTATTTTGAGGGAAGTTGAAATTCTTTTCATATATGTGACTGCCAATTATATATATTTTGTGTGAATTGTCTGTTCAGAGTTTTTGTCCATTTTTAAATTGAGTTTTTGGTCATTTACTACCTCAATTTTTAAGGAGTCTTTTTATTTGGGGGGATATTAGCTCTTTATCTGTATATATTGCCAATATTTTCTCCCAGTATGTCATATGACTTTTTATTTTGTTCATGGTGCTTTTTGCATCGCGCAAACATCAGTCTTTTCTTTTAATTCAACTGGATTTTGAGTTATAGTTAGAAAACCTTTTTTTTATACCTAGCTAACAGAAAAATTTACCCATTTAGTGAGTCTGTTCCATTTGGAATTTGTTATTGTATACAATAATGAGATATGGATCCTATTTTATCCTTTTCCAAATGGCTACCCAGGTGTTCCAGCACCATTTACTAAAAAGTATACCTCCCCCCCATCATTTGTGGTGCCACCTTTATCATGTACTAAGTTTCTATCTGTGCTTGGGTTGATTTATGGATTTTCAATTCTGTGACACTTTGTTGCCTGTTTATTTAGTTACTACAATGGTACTGCTAATTGTATGTTTTAATACGTTAGAGCTACTTCCCTTTATTGCTTTAGTACTTCAGTATTTTCTTAGCTATTCTTGCATATTTATTTTTCCATGTGAACTTTAGTTTCGGACTCCATTAAAGAAAAAAAAACCTGTTTTTATTGGCATCGTTTAAAATTTTAAAATTAGCTTAAGGGGAACTGATATCTTTTTGATGTCCAGTTGTCTTTTTCAAGAAAAAGGGATCTCTTTCTAACTGTGATTTTAAGAAATTCTTAAGTGTTTTCCTCATATAGCTTTTACACACTTCTTGTTAAGTTTATTTCTAAGTATTTTGTCTTATCTGTAAATGGAGTGTAAATGGAGTTTTCTCTACATTATTTCATCTACTTTGCTACTGTGTACGAAGAATATTAATTTCTTCATTCCCTAGTGTTTGTTTTCCAGGCATACTATCAAAACACAAATAGAGATAATTTTGCTTATTTTCAATTCCTACTCCTCTAATTGATTTCTCTTATCTAAGTGCATTGACTAATATCTTTCAGTACAATATTTAGTAGAATGGGAGAGAATTGGCATGCATGCATTATTTCTGATCATAGTGGAGATAAGTTCAGTATTTCCCCCATTAAATAAGAGAACAGGGTTAGGAGTGAAGTATATAGATTTTTATATGGTAGGGCAGTTTCCATCCATTCCTCTTTGAAAATTGTCTTTAAAAATCAGGAATTGATTTTTTTTAATTTTTAATTTTATCAAAGGGTTTTTAAGCATCTGTTGAAATAATCATTTGAGTTTTATCTTTAACTCTATTCATAATGTATATTATATTAATGGATTTCCTAATATCAAACCACCTTTGAATTGCTGGTATACAACATAATTGATCATGGTATATTTCTTAATGTGGCATTGGATTCTGTTTGCTAATATTTTATTTAGTATTTTAATATTGGTCTGAAATTTTGTTTTTCTGTGCATGTGTCCCATCTTTATTAGGTTAGGAACCAATGCTATATTGGCATCATAAAAATAATTTGGAAATTTTATTTCACTTTCCATGCTCTGGAACTATCTGTGTAGCAGTAGGGCTAAGAAGTGTTTTAGGCTGGACTACACTCCCCCATGAATTATCTGGGGCTAGTAATATTTTTGTGAGGTAGTTCCTTCTTCTTTTTTTTTTTTTTTTTTTTACATGGGCAGGCACCGGGAAACGAACCCAGGTCCTGCTGAGCCACCGTGGCCTGTGAGGTAGTTTCTTAATAACTTTCTGCATATCTTCAATAGAAACTGATCTTTTGAAGCTTTCTAGCTCTAGTTTGGTAAATTGTATTTCACAAAAAATATCCAGAACGTATATGTTATCAAATCAATTTGCATACCGTTATGCAAATTTGTCTTATGAGTATTTTTAAAAATTTTTTATTGATACAGCAATGGACAGACACATACATTCTTGACATACAAACATTCCATATTGTATGGTATACAATCAATGGCTCACAATATCATCACATAATTGTGTATTCATCACCATGATCATTTTTTAGAACATTTGCATAACTCCAAAAAAAGAAATAAAAAAACTCACACATACCATATACCTTACATACCATACCTCTCATTGACCACTACTATTTTCATCTATCCAATAAATATATATTTTAATTTTAACATTTATTCCCCCTATTATTTATTTTTAATCCATATGTTTTACTCATCTGTCATACTATAGATAAAAGGAGCATCAGACACAAGGTTTTCACAATCACACAGTCACTTGTGAAAGCTATATCATTACACAATCATCTTAAAG
Organism: Tamandua tetradactyla; assembly: GCF_023851605.1. NCBI lineage: Eukaryota > Metazoa > Chordata > Mammalia > Pilosa > Myrmecophagidae > Tamandua > Tamandua tetradactyla. The sequence continues at coordinate 142,866,309 of NC_135353.1, read as the reverse complement.
AAACATGGCTATTGGAACACAGCTCTACAGTTTCAGGCACTTCCCTCTAGTCTCTCTAACACACCTTAAACTGATCCATTTTGAGTTAACTTTTGTATAGGGTGTGAGATACGGGTCTTCTTTCATTCTTTTGCATATGGATATCCAGTTCTCTAGGCACCATTTATTGAAGAGACTGTTCTGTCCCATTTATTGAAGAGTTGAGTTGTCTTGACTGCCTTATCAAAGATCAAATGTCCATAGATGAGAGAGTCTATATCTGAGCACTCTATTCGATTCCATTGGTCGATATATCTATCTTTATGCCAATACCATGCTGTTTTGACCACTGCGGCTTCATAATATGCCTTAAAGTCAGGCAGTGCGAGACCTCCAGTTTCGTTTTTTTTCCTCAAGATATTTTTAGCAATTCGGGGCACCCTGCCCTTCCAGATAAATTTGCTTATTGGTTTTTCTATTTCTGAAAAATAAGTTGTTGGGATTTTGATTGGTATTGCATTGAATCTGTAGATCAATTTAGGTAGGATTGACATCTTAACTATATTTAGTCTTCCAATCCATGAACACGGTATGCCCTTCCATCTATTTAGGTCTTCTGTGATTTCTTTTAGCAGTTTTTTGTAGTTTTCTTTATATAGGTTTTTTGTCTCTTTAGTTAAATTTATTCCTAGGTATTTTATTCTTTGAGTTGCAATTGTAAATGGGATTCGTTTCTTGATTTCCCCCTCAGCTTGTTCATTACTAGTGTATAGAAATGCTACAGATTTTTGAATGTTGATCTTGTAACCTGCTACATTGCTGTACTCATTTATTAGCTCTAGTAGTTTTCTTGTGGATTTTTCCAGGTTTTCGACGTATAGTATCATATCGTCTGCAAACAGTGATAGTTTTACTTCTTCCTTTCCAATTTTGATGCCTTGTATTTCTTTTTCTTGTCTAATTGCTCTGGCTAGAACCTCCAACACAATGTTGAATAATAGTGGTGATAGTGGACATCCTTGTCTTGTTCCTGATCTTAGGGGGAAAGTTTTCAATTTTTCCCCATTGAGGATGATATTAGCTGTGGGTTTTTCATATATTCCCTCTATCATTTTAAGGAAGTTCCCTTGTATTCCTATCTTTTGAAGTGTTTTCAACAGGAAAGGATGTTGAATCTTGTCAAATGCCTTCTCTGCATCCATTGAGATGATCATGTGATTTTTCTGCTTTGATTTGTTGATATGGTGTATTACATTAATTGATTTTCTTATGTTGAACCATCCTTGCATACCTGGGATGAATCCTACTTGGTCACGATGTATAATTCTTTTAATGTGTTGTTGGATACGATTTGCTAGAATTTTATTGAGGATTTTTGCATCTATGTTCATTAGAGAGATTGGTCAGTAGTTTTCTTTTTTTGTAATATCTTTGCCTGGTTTTGGTATGAGGGTGATGTTGGCTTCATAGAATGAATTAGGTAGTTTTCCCTCCACTTCGATTTTTTTGAAGAGTTTGAGGAGAGTTGGTACTAATTCTTTCTGGAATGTTTCATAGAATTCACATGTGAAGCCGTCTGGTCCTGGACTTTTCTTTTTAGGAAGCTTTTGAATGACTGATTTAATTTCTTTACTTGTGATTGGTTTGTTGAGGTCATCTATTTCTTCTTGAGTCATAGTTGGTTGTTCATGTCTTTCCAGGAACCCGTCCATTTCCTCTAAATTGTTGTATTTATTAACGTAAAGTTGTTCATAGTATCCTGTTATTACCTCCTTTATTTCTGTGAGGTCAGTAGTTATGTCTCCTCTTCCATTTCTGATCTTATTTATTTGCATCCTCTCTCTTCTTCTTTTTGTCAATCTTGCTAAGGGCCCATCAATCTTATTGATTTTCTCATAGAACCAACTTCTGGCCTTATTGATTTTCTCTATTGTTTTCATGTTTTCAATTTCATTTATTTCCGCTCTAATCTTTGTTATTTCTTTCCTTTTGCTTGCTTTGGGATTAGTTTGCTGTTCTTTCTCCAGTTCTTCCAAGTGGACAGTTAATTCCTGCATTTTTGCCTTTTCTTCTTTTCTGATATAGGCATTTAGGGCAATAAATTTCCCTCTTAGCACTGCCTTTGCTGCGTCCCATAGGTTTTGATATGTTGTGTTTTCATTTTCATTTGCCTCAAGATATTTATTGATTTCTCTTGTAATTTCTTCCTTGACCCACTGGTTGTTAAAGAGTGTGTTGTTGAGCCTCCATATATTTGTAAATTTTCTAGCCCTTTGCCTATTATTGATTTCCAACTTCATTCCTGTATGATCTGAGAAAGTGTTTTGTATGATTTCAGTCTTTTTAAATTTATTGAGACTTGCTTTGTGACCCAGCATATGGTTTATCTTTGAGAATGATCCATGAACACTTGAGTAAAAGGTGCATTCTGCTGTTGTGGGGTATAATATTCTATAAATGTCTGTTAAGTCTGGTTCATTTAGTTTATTATTCAAATTCTCTGTCTTTTTTTTTTAATTGATCCTCTGTCTAGATATTCTGTCTAGATTGATGAGAGTGGGGAATTGAAGTCTCCAACTATTATGATAGATGTGTCTATTTATATTTTCACTGTCCCTCATGTATTTTGGATCAGTCTGGCTTGGTGCATAAATATTTATGATTGTTATGTCTTCTTGTTGAATTGTTACCTTTTATTAATATATAATGTCCTTCTCTGTCTCTTTTAATTGTTTTACATTTGAAGTCTAATTTATTGGTAATGTAGCTACTCCTGCTCTTTTCTGATTGTTGTTTGCATGAAATATCTTTTCTCAACCTTTCACATTCAACCTATATTTTTCATTGAGTCTAAAATGCATCTCCTGTAGACAGCATATAGATGTGTCCTGTTTTTTAATCCATTCTGCCAGTCTATGTCTTTTGATTGGAGAGTTTAATCCATTAATATTTAGTGTTATTACTGTAAGGGCAGTACTTTCTTCTGCCATTTTGCCTTTTGGATTTTATATATCATATATAATTTTTCTTTTTTTACCTTTACTGATAGTCTTCATTTCTACACTCTTCTCCACACCTCTCTCTGCTGTCTTTTCCTATTTGTCTCTAGTGCTCCCTTTAGTATTTATTGCAGAGCCAGTCTCTTGGTCACAAATTCTCTCAGTGATTTTTTTTGTCTAAAAATGTTTTAATTTCCCCCTCATTTTTGAAAGACAATTTTGCTGCATATGGAATTCTTGGTTGGCAGTTTTTCTCTTTTAGAATCTTAAATATATCATACCACTGTCTTCTCACCTACATGGTTTCTGCTGAGAAATATGCACATAGTCTTATTGGGCTTCCCTTGTATGTGATGGATTGCTTTCCTCTTGCTGCTCTCAAAATTCTCTTTTTCTGTTTGACATCTGATATTCTTATTAGTAAGTGTCTTGGAGTATGTCTATTTGGATCTATTCTCTTTTGGGTGTGCTGCAATTCTTGGATCTGTAATTTTAAGTCTTTCATAAGAGTTAGGAAATTTTCAGTGATAATTTCCTCCATTGGTCTTTATCCTCCTTTTCCCTTCTCTTCTCCTTCTGGGACACCCACAACACATTTATTCGAGCACTTCATGTTGTCACTCAATTCCCTCAGTCCCTGCTCATACTTTTCCATTCTTTTCCCTATATTTTCTTTCTTTCTTTTTTTTTTTTTTTAACATGGCAGGTACTGGGAATTGAACCCGGGTCTCCCACGTGGCAGGCAAGAATTCTGCCTGCTGAGCCACCATCACACCACCCTTCCCTATATTTTCTTTTGCTTGTCAGATTTCAGCTGTCCCATCCTCCAGTTCACTAATCCTATCTTCTGCCTCTTGAAATCTAATGTAGGTTTCCTTTGTTTTTTTCATCTCTTCAACTGTGCCTTTCATTCCCATAAGTTCTGTGATTTGTTTTTTCAGAGTTTCAATTTCTTCTTTTTGTTCATCCCTTACCTTCTTTATATCCTCCCTCAATTAGTTGATTTGATTTTTGATGAGATTTTCCAAGTCTGTTTGAACATCTTGAATTAATTGTTTCAACTCCTGTATCTCAATTGAATTGTTGGTTTGTTCCTTTGACTGGGCCATATCTTAATTTTCTTTGTATGATTCATTATTTTTTTCTGGTGTCTAAGCATTTAATCTCGTTAATTAGTTTATTCTGGAGATTGTTTTCACTTTTAGGTAGGATTTTCTTGCTGGATGGCTTTGTTCTGTATCTGTTCTTTGACATTCAGTTCAGCTTATTCTAGACCTCTAGCATAGGTTTTGTTTAACAGATCAGAATTTTTCAGTTCTGGTTTTCTTGTTTCTTGCCCTGCCTTTATGATACCTTTTTTTTTTATTAGGAGGGTCTACTTAAATATTATAGACCCTGGTTAGATTTTTCCAGATCAGACTGGCCTCCTCTCAGGAGGAAGGAGTTACCTGCATCAATTTTCCCTGTGCATGAGACACTGCAGTTGAAAGACTTTACTATGAATCCTCTAGATTCCTTGCTTTTCCTATCCTGCCCAGTATGTGGTGCTTGTCTGCCAGCGGGTCTCACCAGCATAAAGTGATGCGCTATCTAACTTTCAGCAGACTCTCCATGCTGGGGGTGTGGTTGAGACAGAGGAAAGGTTGTAGGCTGGCTTTAAAGGCTTCAGTTTTCCAGACTCTAGGGTCTGAATTCCTTGAGGGAGGGATTCCACCTGAGCTGGGTCCCACTCCTCTCCTGGGGAAGGAACAGCCTCTGGGGAATTACTTCCTTTCACTTAACCAGCCTCTTAAACTCTCAGACAAGCTTTAATTCTGCCCATGCCTGGGTCAATTGTAGACTGAGAGCAGTTTTAGGTGGTAGAAACAAACAAACAAAAGTCCTTTTCAGAGCAGGACCCCCATTCCTCAGGTTTGTTAATCAATTTAAGTTGGTACTTTGTTCTACATATCTCCAGGTCCTATGTGCCCCCTCTTTTTTTTTTTTTAGGGTCCAGACCTTTTCAAGTATTTTGCTCTGTCTCATCCAAAATACCTCTGGGTTTTTATTCCCCATCAGCCCTGCCCCCTCTGTGCTGGGGCAAAAACTTGCAACTTTAGCTTTTATTCAAGGTTTAGTTGAGTGGGGGCCTATTTTTAGTAGTCAGAGTTTGCTCATTAATTCCACAATTGGAGCTTGGTTGAGCTCAGCCCCTTGCTGTTAATAAAGTCTCTTTCCTTTTACCCTCTGGGGACCAGCCTGTGGGGGAGGGGAGTGGGCCTCCATGGCTTGGGGGACCCACGGTTCTTGGTGGGCGCACAGCCAGTCCAGCTTGTCCAGACTGGTGTGCGCTGTGTGTCTGGTCACTGATGTGGCCCCAGCCTAAATTTCCCATTCTTGCTTCTTTTTCCTTCACTACCCAATCTCCAAAGGGTGCCTCCCCATTCAATTTTGCCCTCTTCTTTCTCCAAAATGATGGCTTTTTGATAACCACTTCAGATCCCACATTTTTTTACAAATCCCTTATTTGCACTCAGTGCTTTTTCAGTATTTTCCCATTTAAAGGGATTTTCTCTTTCTAGTGATGACTTTAGTTCACCCTTAGGTCCTTTGTGTCCTAATTCTCTTTCTTTCTCTTTTTTTGCATGATCCAAAATTATTTTTATTTAAATTACAGACACAGTTCTTCATCTATCTACTCTTCTCTTCCTTTGGGCTTACTATTTAAAGTCTGTAACCTATCCTCACTATTAAATTTAATATACATATTTGGCAATTTAACATATTTCAAATAGTTTCTATACTGTATCTGATTGTCTTTTTAAAGAATAAGCTATATTTTTTAGAAATTTTCTAGATTTACAGAAAAATTGTGAAGATAATATAGAGATTTCCTATATGCTCCACACCCAGTTCCTCATATTGTTAATATCTAATATAAGTTTGTCATAATTAATGAACAAATATTGATACCCATATCTCTTTTCTTCTCAGTTTTTCCAGATTCCCCTTGCTCTCTGCAAAAAAAATTGCCACAGGGTCTCAAGGAAAAAGCTTTGCTGGAATTTAACGTTTATTTTTCTACTTACAGATAATTTGAAGTTTGCAGTATCCTCTCTCTTCTAGTTATGCTGAAGGTATGGGTTATATGTTTGGCTTTACTCGCTCTTCTTATTCATCTTTATAGCTTGTTTAAGGACATGTGCAGAGATTTAAATTCAAGCATCTGCTATTACCTTGGGCCACCTGGAAGTTTTAATGGTCCTTCCTTCATTCTTTAAATACTTTCCTAACTTGGTTTCTGGGATATCATACTCTCCTGATGTACCTAAACGCTAATTTTCTAGTCTTTCGCAGTCTCTTTGATAGGCTTCTCCTCCTATTTCCAATTTCGAATGATGAGAGCTATGGCAGGTTTTATCTCTTCCTCCTATCTAATCTCCCTCACACCCATTGCCTACATTGATCTTGTATATCTCCATCCCTGGCCTCTCTTCTGAATTCCAAGTTTTTATATACAATTTCTCATACTACAACTCGACTTGGATGTCTAATAAACATACCAAATATAACATGTTCAAAATAGAGCTCTTACTTCCCTACCCTTCCAAACTTACTCCTGTCCTTCTTAGCATTTTGTTTATTAATAAATAGCACTAACATTACTTGTGTGCTCAAGCTGCTCATACTGGCTCACTAAAGCTAATTGTTAGCATCTCTTCTCAACTCTGTGTTCAGTAAAGGCATGTTAGTAGTTTGAAATCCTTAATAAGGGAAGTATTTATACCATGGGGACTTGTCCAGAGTGCCAGTTGTTAAGCATTTCCCAGACCACAATTGACACAATTTCCTCCATTGCTTAGATCAGAAATGTAGGAGTTATCCTTGATAACACTCTTTTTCTTATATTTCACATGTAATTCATCAAAATATGACTATAATCTGACCACTTCTTATAGTTGCCATATCTTTCACCTAAACTACTGAAAAACTCTCTGTTCTAGTCTCTCTGTTTCTACTACTGCCAACATACAGTTCATTCTCCACCCAGCAGTATGGATCAAATTATCCCACTCTCCCTCTCAAAACTCCCCCAAAAGATTTCCTCACACTTAAAATAAAATGTAATCTCCTTATCATGGCCTACAAGATGCTACATTACCTAGGTTGTGGTCGATTGAATTGTGTACCCCCACAATGACATATTCTTAATCTTGATCTGTGTTCCTATGCGTATGTACCTATTTATAAATAGAACATTTTGAAGATGTTATTTTCAATTAAGGTGTGACCCTACTGAATCAGAGTAGGCCTTAACCAAATTATTAGAATCCTTTATAATCAGAAGGAATTTGGACACTGAGTCAGAGAAGGCCACAGGGAGAAGCTGGAAGTCAGTAGAAACCAGAAGAGTGGGCACAGAAGGAGATCGAGGATATTACCATGTGACAGGAGGCAGAGATGCAAGCCAAAAAGCCCCAAGGATTGCAGCAAGCCAGCACCAGAATTCCACAGACTTTGGGAGAAAGTATGGTCTTGGTGATACCTTGATTTTGGACTTGTGGCCTCTGAAAGAAACAGTGAGAAAATAAATTCCTACTGTTAAGCCAACTAGTGTGTGGTATTAGTCACAGCAGTCTAGCAATCAAAGATATAGACCTGCCTACCTCATGATGTAATCTTCTAACATTTCCCCCTTCTCTCCCCACACTTTCTACTACAGTCATATTGGCCATCTTGGTATTCTTCAAACTCACCAAGCTCATTTCTTCCTCAGGGACTTTGCCCTTATTGTTACCTGTGTCTAAAACACTCTTTTTAGAAAATCCATGCAGCTTTTTCCTTCACTCCATTCAAGACTCTGCTCAAATGTCACCTCCTTTGAGAGACATTCCCTGCGAACCCCATCTCAACTTGCATCATTTATTTTCATCGCTCTCAATCACCTTAGCCTGCTATATTTTTCTTCAAAAATTTATCATCATCTTATCACTGTCTCCAGAATGCCTACATTAATCATTGTCATGTTCACCCTTGTATTCCCAATAGCTTGAACAGTATCTGGAACATGACATTTAATAAGTATTTGTTGAATAATTGAATAAATGAACATTTGAATTATGTATTTTTGAGATCCAGTATTATTTAGATCCTCACATTGCTGAGAAATCATTTTAGTTAATTCCCATTTATCTTCCTAATAGGTATGTTAAACATTTACTGTTCTCTTCAAACCTCCCTTCCTTTTAGCTTATTATATAGTCAATGGAGAATATTTGTTTTGCTTTCTTAATTTTCCAGAATCTTTAGGATACCCCTTCTATGCTCCCACCTCCCTAAATTATAAGCCAGAAATGTGCTTTCCAGCTTTCCCTTGAAGCTAGTGACTGGCAGCACCGGTGCTCGCCTGTACAACATCTTTGTGTAAATTAGGAAAAGATGTTCCCTCCTTATGGGTGCAGTCCCACAGGCTCATGGCTGAGTGTGAACACAGTATTTTTATGCAAATTAGAATAAAACTCCTGACAAGTAAAATGATGTGGTTTCCTGTTTTACTAAGAAAATAATGTCCATCAAGTAATTCCTATATACTATCAAGCTTACCTTTCCTTTCCTCCTTCCTGCCTGGGAGGAGGCCCTGTTTCTAATGGCTCTGATCAAGGCTGACTTCTCTACCTAAGCTCTTATGCCTATCAGACACCACCGCACCCACTGCATCCATTATTCTCATTCTTTCTGGAGTTCTGCTCTCCAATTTTCTTCTTCACCTTTGAATATAAATAGGCTTAAACTACCATCCTCCTAAGATCTTCTCTTGACCTTGTCACCATCTTTCCCAACCCTGAAAAACAAATGGTCTATCTATATTCCTTGACTTCTCACCCAGCATTTGAAAGCAAGCTATCTCATAACCATTTCCACCTACCATAGCTCTTGCAATTTGGGAAGTCCATGGCCTTATTTCTTCTTCTCATTCTCTTTAACTTTTATGCTGCACCAGGATACCTGGTTGATGCCCATTCTTCTTTTCAAACACTTCCTCGTTTGCCTCCCATAACATTCCTTGCTTCTGATTTCCTCCTTAATTCTTTGATTGTTGCTTGACTTTTCCTGATTCTCCTCTCTCTTCCAGATGCTTGAATTTTGAATGTCTGTGATTCTTGCTTCAGTTGTTCTTGTTTTTTAACTTTAAAAATCTTTACTGAAATATATCTATTCCTGCATTATCAACTCTAATTTCTTAATCAATGCTATTGAATCTCCCTTTCTGTCTATTTCTCTAAGCACAGGCCATATTTTTTATTTCTACACAGATTTACCATAGGCATCTCAGACTCATCCTGTATGTATGAGTCAGGGTTTTATCAGAGAAGTGGAACCACTAGGAAACATATATATATGAATTTGAACAGGGGTTAGACATTATATACTTGTAGAAGTTGGTAAACAGTTGCTGTAAGGTTGTGGTCTTTACATTGGATCCTGGAGCTTGAAATCATCATGGCAGACAGTTGGGAAGGGAAGCTGTAAAACAGGGGTAAACAAAGACAAATGGGACCCATGAAAAAGGACTAGAGCCCTTGTTAGTCTCTCATGGCCTATGCCTACAACTTTGATGATGTGCCTATTCTACAGAAGAAGCTGGCATCCTTTGTATGGAGCTAATCATTCACCTGGCCCAGAGGTAGAGAAGCAGAAGGAGTATCCGGATGAAAGGTTGAGAAGTTATAGGCCTAATTGCTGCCCCACGCTGACCAGTTAAGCCAATACATAAGTTACAGTGTGCATGAACTGCATTAACAGCTGGTGCTCTTGCACCAACCTTCTGAGCATAACAAAATAATATCACTCCTATTTCACTTTTACCTTGCAAATGTCAGGCAAAATGTTTCCCGTGATCAACCGTAACCAGAAGCATTCAGCAAGAGGAATTCTGGGAAATATTGTTCAGCCTAGGCAAATGGACACACTACAAAGTTACCATACTGTTCAAAATCAAATTCACTATCTTCCCATGTCCTCTACCTCAGGAAAATGCTCTTCCTACAACCTACCCTATTTCAGGATCTATCATCACTATTCCCCTAGTTGACTAATCCAAGAACTACTAAGTCACTCCTAACTATTTTCCCTCAACAAACTTGCCCCCTCCCATTCATGACACAGCCAGCCAGTTAATAAGTCTTGCTAATTCTAACTCATCAACTTTTTTTTTTTACATTTATCCTCTTCATGCCATCCCATACCTTAACTGTGCCTTTTCTTGTCCATGGACTGGAACTTTTCCACTCACCTTCCAAATTGCCACCAGGACGAACTTTCCAAATTTTAGATCTAATCATGTAATTTATCCAACATAATATCTTTCATGGATCTTTTTAACTACAGAATGAAATAAAACTCCCAAACACCTTGGTTTTCACTTTCCCATCTTATAAAGCTATACAACCGTGCCCCTTACCATGTGACTTGGCAGTTCCTCCCACTACTATGAATAGAGTATACTTCCCACTCCCATGTGACTTGTATTGGACAATGAAATGTTGATTGATATGATATAACCAGATTTTAAATGTGTTTATGTGTTTTGGCTCTCCCTTCCTGGCTTCAGCTATTATCATGAGAAAACCATGACCTGGAAATGTATGCCCCATTGCAGGTGGCTACAGGTCCCAGAATGAGACATTAGGAGAAGAACTGGCATGTAGCTGGGAGCCAAGGCCAGCTGAACCTGAGTTGGCCCAGCCAAAATAATCCAAAATAAGCTGATCCTCAAGTGACCCACCTGTGAGCTAGAAAATAAATGTTTCATAAGTGTTAGCTGTTAGCTACTGAGATTTGGTTAATTGTTTGTTATACAGCATTATTGCTGCAATAGTTGACTAACAAAGTAATATACAAGGCTTCTGCAACCTACCCAGTCAGACTTTTAGGACCAGTCTCAAGACAGTTTTTCTCATGTACCCATAGTAGTACTTATTCTCCTATACTGAGCATCTACTCTTTTCATGCCAGGTTGAATTACTCAGGTCCACCCAACTAGTGAGTAGCAGAACTGAGATTTGTGCATATCATAGCCCAGAGTAGTGTATGTTATTCTCACATTTCTACTGTGTTAATCTAGCCTGTAGCCCCACAGAATTACTTGGGATTCCCCAAACATACCTGTAACTTGATTCTGCCTGTTCTCCGTCTACTTTTTTTTTAACCTTTTTTTATTGTAAAATATAACATACATATATAAAAGCAATACATTTCCAAGTAGTTTATATATATATATGTTATATTTCACAATATATATATAACAAGTAATTATACTTGTTACACAATATATACATATATAACAAGTAGTTATAGAACAGATTTAAAGTTTGGTATGGGTTACAATTCCCTGATTTTTTGTTTCTTTTTCTAGCTACTCCAAGAAACTGGAGATCAAAAGAAATATCAATATAATGATTCAGCAGTCATACTCATTTGTTAAATCCTATCTTCTCTGTTATATTCCTCCTCTTTTTTTTTCTTTTTTGTGAAAAATAGCATGTATACTAAAAAGCCGTATATTTCAAGGCATCGCAACAATTAGTTGTAGAAGAGATTTCAGAGTTTGGTATGGGTTGCAATTCTACAATTTCAGCTTTTCATTTCCAGCTGCTCTAAGGTACTGGAGACTAAAAGAAATAGTATAATGATTCAGCACTCATACTCATTGGTTAAACCCCACCTTCTCTGTATAACTTCACCATCACCTTTGATCTTTCTCCCACTCTTTATGGGTACTTGGGCTATGCCCATTCTAGTCTTTTTATGTTGAAAGAGGTTGCCAATAATATGTGATAGGGGGATAGAACTAGTTGATGTTCTGGAGAGGCTGGTCCCTCATTTCAGGGCTTGTCTGGTCCACAACCCATCGGGAGGTTGTAGGTTTCTGGAAAGTTACCCTAATGCTTGTCCATCTACTTTTGTAGGCTCCCTTTTATCTTTAATCTGACAATAGTAATAATGACTAATATTTCCTGAGTGCTATGTTCCAGACTCTGTTCTAAGTTACCCATTTATGCTTCACAATGACCCTACTGGGGCAGGCTAGGACAGGGAGAAAGAGAGAGAAAAACATGAAGGAACCCTTGAACAAGGAGGATTCATCAAGGTCAGCAGGCCCTGTGTCTGGCACGGCCTCCCTGCCTGAGGGCTACCCACTTATGGGAAACACCCGGCAGCAGCCAACCCATCTGAAACAAAATGCCCCCTGTGTGTGAATCAAACAACCCCCCCCCCACTTGAGTGAGTCATTTATGGATAAGGGTAAAACCATCTGACCCACCCACATGCACTGCCTGCCACCAGCCATAGTCCTGGGAAGAGGGGAGGGTAGAAGAAAAAAGTCCCAAACAAGGTAGGGGAAGGGGAAATAAGTAAAACTAATCTATAAAAGCAAATGGTCCACATTGCCTATTGCCTCTCCCCTCTATCTTTCTTTACTTGTGAGAGTATCCACATGCTCTTTTCTCTGCGTCTGTACTTAATACATTTCTACCTGCTTATTCTATCCTGTGCTGTGCCCCTGAATTCTTTCTTGCAGTATGTCCAAGAACCTAGGAAGCTGAAAGCCAGTGATGCTATGACACGAGTACTTTTACTATCACTGAGGCACAGAGAAGCAAAGTGGCTTGTAAGGTCACACAGGAGATCACAGTGCTGTGATTCAAACCCAAGCCTCCAGAGCCTTTGTTCTTATCCACTCTGCTAAATCCCATCCTCTGATGTTGGGCCTCTGTGTCCCTGTGTTACTCTTGCCAGACCTGTATTACAACTCGCCACATTCCCTGATCATTGTTTAGTATTACTTCTATTTCCCTCACTTGATTCTGAGCTTCTAAAAGTCAAGGACCCCATCTTAGATGTCCTTACATGTCTGGTATCTAGTAATGGGGCTGGCCCATAGCTACTTCTCTCTAAATGTTTGTGAATGCTGTTTGCCGTTGAACTTGCCTGTCATCAGTCAAATTTTCATCACAATTTGCAGGAGAACTGGTCCAAATTGCCTTTCTCTGAAACATGAAAATTACACAATGTATTTTGAGCGTGATTTATAGAAAATCATGTATTTCATACAGTTGGAAAGGTACAATGATAAGAAACTTTTCAAATTTTCCCTCAAGCACTTGCCTTTTAAACATCAATCAAACAATCGACAATCATGACTGAGTGCCCCCCCCCCCCCATGCATCAGAAACAGGCCAAGCACTTGTCCTAGAGGTGGCTAATTACTTTGTGCTCCGGTAGCTGGATTTCATTATCTTCAGATCCAGTCTTGTTTTTGAGTCTTTGAGCCAGTGGGATCAATGAATATGGAAAGAAGTTACGATAAAATAAAAATTTTACCTGACAGCCTTTTTCTGGAAGCTTCAGTGGCTTTGGGAGAGTTTATTGATTCCTAGAGAAAAATTACCATTCTCTTTTAAGGAAGGGGAAATAAGAAGGGTTTAGTGAATAAAAGGAATCAGAGCAATTAGCATAGCCTTTTAAAATCCTGGATTATCTCTATTGATTAGATTGCCTTAGAATTGTTGAAGGTAATGGAAAATACATATGTGAGCCAGATAGGAGTTGCAAACCGCCTTTTTGAAGAACAAAGCCCAGAATTGAGAGAATTCAGTGACCAAAGTGCAGTGAGAATTTCTGAAGATTTCAAAGTGTAGTAGGAAGAAGATGATTTTTTTCTTTTTAAAGGTTAGGTGCTCATAGGCATGTGCTGCGATTTGGGGTTAAACAAAGTAATCAAAACCAAAAGGGAAACAGAAGGCAATATTAATTCAACCTATTGGACCTATGAAAGTGAATGAGGAGAATTAATGAGAAATAAAATCTCATTCTTTTCAAACTTTGTTAGCAGGTCATTTTCTGTCTGTGAATGTATGGTTATTTTTCTTTGGTGATGGGACATTATAGGGAGATTCAGTGTCTAACCAAACTTAAAACAGTATATACATTGAGATTCAACTGTTTCAGCACAATCAAGAAAAAAAATAGGTGAGCGATATTCTCTTCCGTAGAGTTGACTTGCCACTTTCATGTGAATACACTCAGTGGAAAAAGTGGATTTGTGAATGGCCCAGTGATTTGTTTGGTCATATCTTGCCTGGGCTTTAGAAAATTAAAACAGATGCACATTTTCTTTATCGTATGCATTTGCTGTATCAACAGAATAGTCTGTATCTCAGATGTGGGAAAAGCAATTTAAGAAAAGTAAATCTCATCTCAAGGTTGAAGAAGGAATATAATGATGAAAAACATAATTGAGGCAAGAAAGCACAGAGCTCAGTATTTTGTTAGTTTGGGTAATCTTAAAAAATCATTTGTATATAAAGAAGAAGATGAAAGATGGGGCTTTGGTGGTTCTTTGTGTAGTGTGATAGCACGGGATGAATGGTATACAATTAGGGCATACTGTAAAATCACATTTTAATGAACTGGGAGTAAGGGAAATTTGGATTTGAATATAGGCCTGCATTCCCATTGTAAGTAAGGTCTCCTTTCACCACAACACGTACTCTCTATTCCATTGCACAACCACTTGTTTTCTGTGTATGCATACATTTATTCATAAATATGTATTGAGCCTGTGCAATATGCTTGGCTGGGGACACAAGGACTCTCCTCTAGTCACCAAACCTATCACTCTCACAGTTTTTCCTATTGGAGTAGAAGCCACCACCTCTCCTGTCTTTAGACCTGGGTAAAAGAGGAAGCCTGCCCCATGGAGAAGCCCCGCTGGTCCTTTTTTGGCCACAGCTCTCCCAAGGGGGTGAGGAGTTCATGGGACCAAGGAGATACGCCCACTGAGAAGCTTGGTCCAATTGAAAACTTGTGTCCATGGGAACCTATGCCACTCATGCAGTCACAAAGGCATCTGTTCTGCAAAAGGCCTATGCTTGGTTTAAAGCTCTGCTGTTGTTGTCTTGAAAGTTTTAATTACTCTACCTTTTCTTGAAACTTTTTATTTTGAAATAATTTCAAACTTACAGGACAGTTGCAAAAATAGTGCAAACCACATACAGAGAACGCCAACACACACCCACACTCCTGCTACCCAGATCCACCAATTTTAACATTTTGCTACCTTTGCCATATCTCTATTTTCTATTAAATCTGTTTTCTGAGCATTTGAGAGCAGGTGGCACAATCATGCTTCTTGAACACATAATACTGCTGGGTACATTTCCTACAAACAAAGATGTAATATTTCTTTTTGGCTTTTAATAAAAGGGGACTTATTTCATTAGTTCTTCAGAGGAAAGGCTTTCAGCTTTCAACTGAGGTTTTTTCTTATGTGGGAAGGCACAGGGGGATCTCTGCTGGCCTTCTCTCCAGGCTTCTGGGTTCCAACAGCTTTCCCCAGGGTGATTTCTTTTTGTACCTCCAAAGTCCTGGGCTGAGTTATGAGTGCTGAGATGAGGTATGCTGAGCTACTTGGGCTGTGCTACATTGAGCTCCCTCGTTTAAGCACCAGCCAATTAAATCAAACATCTTTCATTGCAGCAGGCATGCCTCCTAGCTGACTGCAGATATAATCAGCAACAGATGAGGTTCACATGCCATTTGCTCACGTCCACAGCAATAGATCTAGGCACCTTCACCTGGCCAAGTTGACAAATGAATCTAACTACCATACCCCTTACCACTCCCTTTCATTGATCACTAGTATTTTAATCTACTAAATCTATTTTAAAATTTGTTCCCCCTAGTATTTGTTCATTTTTTTCATCCATATTTTTTACTCATCTGTCCATACCATAGATAGAAGAAGCAACAGATGCAAGGTTTTCACAATCACACAGTCACATTGTGAAAGCTGTATCATTATACAATCATCTTCAAGAAACATGGCTACTGGAACACGTCTCTACAGCTTCAGGCACTTCCTTCTAGCCACTCTAATACACCTTAAACTAGAAAATGGATATCTATATAATGCGTAAGAATAACCGCCAGGAAAACCTCTCGACTCTGTTTGAAATCTCTTGGCTACTGACACCTTATTTTTATTTATTTATATTTTGTTAAATTTTTTATGTTTTTAAATTCCAAAAAACCACCAAACAAACGCAAACATTCTTAACTTTTGATCATTCCGTTCTACATATATAATCAGTAATTCACAATATCATCACATACTTGCATATTCATCATCATAATCATTTCTTAGAACATTTGCATCTATTCAGAAAAAGAAATAAAAAGAAAACAGAAAAAAATTCACACATACCATACCCCTTACCCCTCCCTTTCATTGATCACTAGCATTTCAATCTACTAAATTTATTTTAACATTTGTTCCCCCTATTACTTATTTTTGTTCCATATGTGTTACTCATCTGTTGATAAGGTAGATAAAAGGAGCATCAGACACAAGGTTTTCACAATCACACAATCACATTGTGAAAGCTATATCATTGTACGATCATCTTCAAGAAACATGGCTACTGGAACACGGCTCTACATTTTTAGGCAGTTCCCTCCACCCTCTCCATTACATCTTGACTAATAAGGTGATATCTATTTAATGCTTAAGAATAACCTCCAGGATAACCTCTTGACTCTGTTTGGAACCTCTCAGCCATTGACACTTTATTTTGTCTCATTTCACTATTCCCCCTTTTGGTTGAGAAGGTTTTCTCAATCCCTTGATGCTGAGTCTCAGCTCATCCTAGGGTTTTTCTCAATCCCTTGATGCTGAGTCTCAGCTCATTCTAGGATTTCTGTCCCACGTTGCCAGGAAGGTCCACACCCCTGGGAGTCATGTCCCACATAGACAGGGGGAGGGTGGCGAGTTTGCTTGTTGTGTCGGCTGGAGAGACAGGCCACATCTGAGCAACAAAAGAGGTTCTCTTGGGGGTGACTTTAGGCCTAATTTTAAGTAGGCTTAACCTATCCTTTGTGGGGTTAAGTTTCATATGAACAAACCCCAAGATTGGGGGCTCATCCTATAGCTTTGGTTGTTCACACTGCTTGTGAGAATATCAAGAATTCAGCTTGGGGAAGTTGAATTTTCCCCTTTTCTCACCATTCCTTGAAGGGGACTTTGCAAATACTTTTTTATTCAATGTTCAAATCACTCTGGGATTTATCGGGGCATCACTCTGGGCAAACCAACAAAATCTCATGTCCTACTCAAGGTTCCATGTACTTATGGCGTTCAATTAAGCTATTTGCATAAGTTATATTAGGAAATGCACTAGTCAAAATATAAACCATGTAATCATTTTAATGCAGTTTTCAAGTTCAAGAAATTTAATGGCGATAAAAAGCTTACATATTATATTCCAATTTTTTCTTATGACTCAATAATATCCTTTGGAGACATTCTTCGATCTGTCATATCATACATTGCATTTAGTTGTTATTATCTCTTTAGTTTCTTTTTTTTTAATTGTGGAAACATATATACAATGTAAATCTTCCCATTCCAACCCCTCTCAAAAATACCATTTAGTGGTTTTAATCATATTCACAAAGTTGCAGTACCCTCACCACCATCCATTACTAGAATTTTCCCTTCACCCCAAACAGAAACCCTATACTAATTTTGCATTAACTCCCCTTCCCCTTGCCCCTACCCCTAGAAACCTGTACTCTATTTTCTGTCTCTGTGAGTTTGCTGATTCTTTGATATTTTCTTTGTGGTTAGCATAGGGCTTAAATTTAACATCCTAAATCCATAACAATCTCCTTTGCTTTGATACCAACTTAACTTTTATAGCATATATAAACTATGTTCTTATACCCCTCTGTCCCCCCATCTTTATGTAGTTCTTGTCAAAAATTACAAATTTATATATTATGAGTCCCAAGCCACTGATCTATCAGTATATTTCATGCACATGCCTTTTAGATCCTGTGGAAAGTAAAACATTCATTTACAAATAAAAAATATGATAGTACTGACATTTATATTTAACCATGTTTTAGTTTGCTAAACCTGATGAAATACAGTATAGCAGAAATGGATTGGCTTTTACAATGGGGATTTATTAAATTACAAGTTTACAATTCTGAGCCATGAAAAATGTCCAAATTAAGGTTTCAACAGGATGAAATCTGGACTCTGAAAACTGGCTACCATGAGCTTGGGTTCCTCTGTCAGATAGCAAGATGCATGGCGATGTCTGCTGGCCCATCCTGCCTTCTTTGCATCCACCTTCTGGCTTCAGTGGTTTCCTCTCTGAGCGTCTACATGTTTCTCTCTTTTAGCGTCTTTCTCTCTTAGCTTCTGTGGGTCCTTCTCTCTAAATTTCTCTGGGGCTTTTATCCTCTTGTAAAGGACTCCAGTAAGAGGAATAAGACCCACCTTGAATGAGGCGGATCACATCTCAATTGAAATAACGTAATCAAAAAGTTCCACCCACAATAGGTCTACACCCACAGGAGTGGATTAAAGAACATGATCTTTTCTGGGGTACATACAGCTTCAAACAATGATCACCCATGTCGCTATCTTTATTGCCCTTTATTTCTTTATTTCTTTATTTCTTCATGTGACTTCAGTCAATTGTCTAATGTCCTCTTCTTTTAACCTGAAGAATTCTAGTATTTTTCTGTAGGGCTAGTCTACTAGTGGCAAAATCCCTCAGCTTTTGTTTATATGGGAATGTCTTAATCCCTCCTTCATTTATGAAAGTCACTTTGGCTTTATATAGAATTCTTTGTTGGCATTTTTTGTTTGTTTGTTTTCAGGACTTTAAATGTGTCTTCCCTCTGCCTTCTTGCCTCCTTATTGAGAACTCAGCACTTAATCTTATTGAGGATCCCTTGTATTTGACACATTGCTTTTTTCTTGCAGCTTCAAAATTCTCTATCACTGCCATTTGACAGTTTGATTATAACATGGTACAGTGGAGTCTATTTGGGTTTATCCTATGTGGAGTTTGTTGAGTGTCTTGGATGTGTATATTCATGTCATACGTTAAATTTGGGAAGCTTTTAGCCACTATTTCTTTGAATATTTTCTCTGTCCCTTTCTCTTTTTCTTGTCCTACTCGTTCTCCCACAATGCTTGTTTCAGTACACTTGATGGTATCCCACAGGTTTCTCAGGCTCTGTTCACTTTGCTTCGTTCTTTCTTCTTTCTTCTCTTCAGACTTGATGATTTCAATCATCTTATTGTCAAGATCACTGATTCTTCTGCCAGCTCCAATCTACTGTTGAACTTCTCTGGAGAATTTTTTATTTCTATTACTGTGGTTGGTTCCTTTTCATAATTTCCATCTCCCTCTTGACAGTCTCTTTGTGTTCATCTATTGTTTTCCTGATTTCCTTTAGTTATTTGTCCATGTTTTCCTTGAACTCTGAGCAAATTTAGGACAATTAAAAAAAATTGTCTTGTGTATCTCAGATCTGGTCCTCTTCACTGATGGTTTCCAGTACTTTAGTCTTCTAGTTTGCTTGGGCTATTGCTTCCTATTTTTTGGTATGTTTTATAATATTTTGTTGAAACCTGGACATTTTGATATTATAATGTGTTACCACTGGAACTTAGATTCTGAAGCATCTGCTCCTTCACCTTGTATCCAGCTAGTGTTACAGTAGAGCTTTCTTGAATGCTAGGAGCTAACAAAAAAAAAATAAAGGAAGGTATGCTTGTTTGAAGTACTTATGTACCCCAGAAAAGGCCATGTTCTTTTAATCCATTCCTGTCGGTGCAGATCTTTTGGTTAGGTTATTTCAATTTGCGATGTGACCCACCACATTCAAGATGGGTCTTAATCCCACCGGAGTCCTTTATGAGAGGATAAAAGACAGAAAACCCAAGAAAACTTAGACAGAAAAGTCCCAGAGAAGCTAAGAGAGGACCCACAGAAGTTCATAGAGGAGGCTTTTGGCAACAGAAGCTGAAAGCAAAAACACCTGGGAACAAAGGATCAGCAGACGCCAACCATGTGCATGGCTCTCTGACAGAGGAACCCTGGATGCCACAGCCTTTCTTTAGAGAAGGGATCTTCCTCTTGATGCCTTAATTTGGACATTTCCACAGGCTTAGAACTGCAAATTTGTTAGCTAATAAAGCCCCCTTGTAAAAGCCAACCTATTTCTAGTATATTGCATTTGGTAGCTTTAGCAAACGAAAACAGAAGGAAAAAAAGAAAACACTCATCCCAGTCTTTACAGGTTGACCTGTGTGAGTGCTCTCCTTCAGAGTTTATCCATACAATCAGTTCAGAGAATAGATCCAGGCTAAAGCATGGGGCCTCACTCGTCCATTACTGCACACACATCCTTGTCTTGGGCATGCACATTTGGCCCTAGGAATTCCCCCCCAACCCTCTTCACTAGGAAGCAGTTTCCTCACAGTCCTAGGCACTGCAGTGCATGTCCTACAGCCCACAGTCCCTTGACCCAGACAGCCACTTGACTGCTCTCTCACAGCATTCTGTAGGAGAGCTCTGTGAGCCACCTTTTATACATAGGGTAACTTCTGGGACAGTAAGTCCCTCAGTCCACCAGAGAGACTGAGCCAGACATACATGCTCCTGGTACATGCACAAGGGTTACTCTGCTCTTTCTGGAACCAGGACCAGTGATCCACACTGGAAGTGTGGTCCAGCTCTGAGTCAAACCAGGGAAGGGTGGGGAAGGTACCAGCCAGGGAACCAGGAGATACACAGTTTTTAAGTAGCCTTTTTCTTGATTAAGCACTCAGTCTATTACTAGAGTATTTTAGCTGTTTTCTGGGGCTTTGAGAAAGACATTTCTGCCAGTTCTTGCTGGTTGTTCAAAGCTTCTGTTGGGGAATGGAGCCCTGAAGCTTATCACTCTGCCATCTTGATTGGGCAGATAACAACATTTTTATCTTTGCACTTGTGTTTTATAAGTAAAGTCTGATGAGACAATGGAGCATGCTCATGAACAAAGGATATAAACTCTATCTCCTATAAGTAATATCTCTGCTGCTTATTGTACCCCTTTAGCATATAGTGTTTACAGTGCTCCATGAGCATGGAATTCTGGTGGACCCACAATGCATTGGAGTTTAGTGAGACTTAAAAAGGAGTAAAAGGTAAATGTGTTAAATTTATGACTAAGTGAGGGCCTGAGAGTCCACTCTTTCCATTCTAATAAGAACTTGCTTCAAAGGCAGAAAGAAGGCAATTCTAAGAAAGCACAAATAGCCAAAGAACTCTACATATCCTTTCTTACTTCCTTGTATTAGCCAACCACTTATGCTGAAACTGGTGATATCAAAAGAAAGGTAAATGTAGGCAACCCATAGTTCCTTTTCCTTTCAGCTCTTCCTTACTCATAAGTAAGCTAAGGGTAGAGTATTGGTAGAATGTGTGTATATCAAGAAGTCAAATAAAAACACCTGAGTTAATTTTGTGCAGGGTTTCCACTGTTATGATAAGACTTAAATGTATGTATGTACTATCAAATAGGAATTGTATAATTTTGGTGATCCTTTATATAAATTATAAGCTCTTACATATGTATTTAAAATTGGCATTGCATAATATAAAGATGAATGGTAAAATTCATGATACCACCGTAAAATTTTATTCTCTTTACTTAGAATGGCTTTACATAGCCAATAAAATATACCATGATAATTTGAGAGAGAGAGATCATAGAAGAAAGCAAATGCCTTTATATGTTAGTACCTTTAATAGTACTTATTCTCTGCTCTTTGAACAAAAGGTCCTGCAGTTTCATTTTTCAGAGGATGATTTAAAAATACATTTTTTTCATGAGAAATCTTCACACAAATACAGTCCGACCATAGTATAAAATCAATTGCTTGCAATATCATCACATAGTGTGTATTCATCACCATGATCATTTTTAGAACATTTGCGTCATCCCAGAAAAAGAAATTAAAAGAAAAGAGAAAAACTCATATAGCCTGTACCCCTCACCCCTCCCTCTCATTGACCACTAGTATTTCAATTTACCCAATTTTTTTTACCCTTTATTCACCCCCCTATTCTTTCTTTATTTTTATTCATCTGTCCATACCCCGGGTAAAAGGAGCATCAGATACAAGGTTTCACAATCACACTGTCACACTGTACAAGCTATATAGTTATACAGTCTCCTTCAAGAATCAAGGCCACTGGAACACAGCTCAACAGTTTCAGGTACTTCCCTCTAGCTACTCCAATACACCATAAACTAAAAAGGGATATCTATATAATGTATAAGAATAACCTCCAGGATAACCTCTTGACTCTGAAATCTCTTAGCCACTGCAACTTTATTTTGTCTCATTTCCCTCTTCCTCCTTTTTGTCAAAAAGGCTTTCTCAATCCCATGAAGCTGGGTCATGGCTCATCCCGGGAGTTCTGTCCCGTGTTGCCAGGGAGAGTTACACCCCTGAGAGTCATGTCCCATGTGGGGGGTGGGGAGGGTAGTGAGCTCACTTGCCAAATTGGCTTAGAGAGAGAGGCCACACTTGAGCAACAAAAGAGGTTCTCTGGGGGTGACTCTTGGCATAATTATAAGTAGGCTTAGTTTCTCCTTTGCAAGAATAAGCTTCATAGGGGCAGGCCCCAAGTTCAGCCTACGCAGGGGACGATTTTTGCTAGCTCTTTTCTTCCAACCCCACTAGGATCCAGGGAATGAGTTGGACAGCCAAAATCTAAAGGATCAAAATGTATGCAGGATGCCTGGTAGGCCAACATAGCCCCTGGGTGCAGACACTACAGCACCATGCTTAGGGCAGTGCTTCTCAAGCTCTCTGTGTTAAATGATTAGTACAGCTAAATTTTAAAAAAGTACAGTCCATAACAGAGCGATACTTTTGTAAAAGTACAATAAAACTAAACTACTAGAAAAATAAAATGAAAAAGAAACAGATGTAAAATACAAGCCTAACTTTATTTGATTTAACAGATGTAATCAAATTACATTTCAATAAATATAATCAGAACAAATATAACATGAAAAGTAAAGAATTACAAAAGCCACACACATTATTTATGAAAGTGTGCATATAGTCAATTAGTATCAAGAATCACCGTTTCACTCACAACTTTTTGTTATGGCTCCCAGTATCATTACCTAGGTATGTAATCATTACTAAAACAGTCAATTTTAGAACATTTTCATTACTCTAATACTACTAATAATAATATAAAATAAAAATGTAAAAGAAAATCCGTAATATCCCATATCCCTTATTTCCCCCTACTGTTGACCTCTAGTAACATTTGTTACTATTGTTGAGAGAATATTAAGATATTACTGTTGTAGTCTGCAGTTTGCAATAGGTACATTTTCTCCCAAATACACCTATATTAACTCTTCATAATAGTGTCGTACATTTGTTCTACTTCATAAGAGAACTTTTTAATATTTGTACTGTTAATCACAGTCATAGTCCACTACAAGATTCACTGTGTTAAACTTTCCCATGTTTTCACCTCTAGCTTTCCTTCTGGTGACAAAGATGGCTCTTAACTTCTCCTTTCAACCACATTCATTCTCAATTCAGCAGTATTAATCATACAATAATGTGCTAACATCACCTCTATCCATTTCTAAACATTTAAGTTCAGCATAGTTAAACATTTTGCCCATATTAAACAACTGCTTCCCATCCTCTACCCTCATTCTATCCCCTGGCAGCCTATATTCTATATTTTATGTTTATGAGCTTACATGTTATAATTAGTTAATTTTAGTGAGATCATACAATATCTGTCCTTTTGTGTCTGACTTATTTCACTTAACATAATGTCCTCAAGGTTCATCCATGTGGTTGTTGCTTCAGGATTTCATTCCATCTTACTGCTGAATAATATTCCATCATATGTTTATGCCACATTTTGTTTATCCGTTCATATGCTTATGGACACTTGGGTTGCTTCCATTTTTCTTCAGTTGTGAATAATGCCACCATGAACATCAGTATTTGTTTTTAACTTTTCCCCAAAATGAACTAGGCAATAGTGTATTTTCAAAATTCATCTCCAGCAGCTAGTTCTAAGAATTAATCTTGTAAAGTTATAATTAAATTTACCATTTGATGAAAGAGATAAATTAAAGAGCCAAAAATTTCCTGTGTCTAAATTCAAATTTTTCTATCTGTTTTGTAAGGCATTCAGAGAAAACTTTTTGTGGCTATAGAATATTAAGATTATTACCTACTTCAGTGATAATTGGTAAATTAAAGAACAGGTCATAACAATCTCTAAGCTCTCTGTTCTTCCAACCTTCTAACTTTTGTTTTGGTCCTGTCATGGAAAAACATGTTGTATTTCATTCTTGCCTGGGATCTAAGTACAGAGCTTATATCATGTTCTAGTTTTCTAGCTGTGGGAATGCAGTACACTGGAAAGAGAGCAGTTTTTAAAAGGGGGAATTTATTAAGTTGCAAGTTTACAGTTCTAAGGCCATGAAAATGTCCCAATTTGAGCAAGTCCATAAAAATGTCCAAATTAAGGAACCAACAAGAGGTTATGTTCACTCAAGAAAGGCCAAAGAAGTTCAGGGTTTCTCTCTCAACTGGAAAGCCATATGACAAACATAGCAACATCTGCTAGCTTCCTCTCTAGGCTTCTTGTTTCATGAAGCTCCCCTGGGGCCTCTCAAAATCCAGAAGTAACAATTACTGCTCTGGACTAAATGTGACTTCTCTAAGAGCTTACAGTCTAGCCCCCTGTTTTCTTATAAGTATTTTCTAAATGAGGCCATACAATAATTGTTCTTTCATTTCTTGCTTATTTTGCCTCACCAAATATTCCACAGGTTCATTCACAATGTTGCATGCCTCACAATTTTGTTCCTGTTTGTAGCAGCACAATATTTGATCATATATATACACCATCGTTCATGTGGACCCCTCTTTAAAGTGCAAGATCTGGAGTCTAAAGAGATGTGACTTCAAAATGAAATTTTACTATGTACCAGCTATGGGACTCCTCTGAGCCTATTTTTTTTTTCTTATTCTCTAAAATGGGGGTAATATCTTCAATCTCAAAGAATTGTTGTAAAAGATGAAATAATGCATTCAT
This sequence comes from Tamandua tetradactyla, assembly GCF_023851605.1. Taxonomy (NCBI): domain Eukaryota; kingdom Metazoa; phylum Chordata; class Mammalia; order Pilosa; family Myrmecophagidae; genus Tamandua; species Tamandua tetradactyla. The sequence continues at coordinate 142,841,342 of NC_135353.1, read as the reverse complement.
GTATTCATTCCTCCAACAAATATTTATTGAACCCTTACTATGTGCCAGAAACTGTTCTAGGATCTTGAGTTAAATGAATAAACAAAACAGGAAAAGGCAAGAGAGAAACAGCCAATAACTAATCAATAATAACAAAACAAACATGTAAATTGATAAAATAAGTATGTTAGAATGTGATGTGTTATGGAAAAACTGAAAAATGGTGCATAGTAAGGGGGACAGAGAGTGCTGGGGCAGGAGATGGGATATATGTTGAAGTTTTAATAGAGTGATCAGAAAAACAAATTTGGTTTAATAATGCAAGTAGAGCCATGAGCACAGAGCTTAGTATATGGTTAGTACTCAGTAAATGGTAGCTTTTATCCTAATTAGTTCACAATTACTTAGTGCTGTCCTTCAGAATGCTAAAATGTCTATTTTGGGGTGCTCATACAAATTAATGTGTGCATAGAGGTATACATACACACATGCACATAGATATTTGCATGCACACATATGTACTGATAGGCCACAGAAATTTTATTTGGTTTCCTTCTAGAACATATCTTCTGTTTCCATTCATGATCATTTTGGGAGCCAGATGAGTGGGAGTTAGATTGGTTTTGGGGTAGAATACATTAAAATAAGAAACTCGCAATTTCTTTTGCTGATTAACAGAGGAACTGTCAAATGTTCAGCCAGCATTTGATTCCACCCCAAGTCTCTGTGTGTTTAACCTGGTTAGTTTTTTCTCATACTTTGTTAAAGTGTCACTGTCTCTTTTGACCCTGCAAGATGCATTACACTTGGCAAAAGCCATGGACGGAAGTATATTAGAGAAGTAGAATTAGTAGCTCAACTAACCATCACATTTGATGCTTGTTGAAGATTCAGCTGACCTTCAGTACCTTGTCAGGAATATCTTACTCCTACAAAATTGTTCATAAAGCATGATAAAACTTTCATTAAAAAAATAAGTAGTACAGATGTTGTTTTAGTTTGCTAATGCTGCTGGAATGCAATATACCAGAAATGGGTTAGCTTTTACAAAGGGGATTTATTAAGTTACAAGTTTACAGTTCTAAGGCTATAAAAATGTCCAAACTAAGGCATCCAGAGAAAGATAATTTGACTCTGAAGAAAGGCCCATGTCTGTCACATGGAAAGGTATGTGACAGATATAACTTCTGTCCGAATCCTCTCCCAGTTTCTGGTTTCAAATGGCTCTCTCAGCCCCTGTGATCCTTCTGGCTTCTGGCTTGCTTAGCATCTAATGGGAAGGCATTGGTGATGTCTGCTGGGCTCTGCATCTCCAAATGTCCATGTCTAGGCATCTGCTCTCTCTGCTGGCACTCCAAGCATCTCTAGATGCTCACTTCTGAGCTTTCTCCAAAATTGTTCCCTTTTAAAGGACTTCAGTAAACTAATCAAGACACACCTTAAATGAGTGGAGTCATATCTCCATCTAGTCAAAAGGCCATACCCACAATTAAGTGGATTATATCTCCATGGAAGCAATCTGTTCAAAAGGCCACATGCACAACTGGGTATGTCACATCTCCATGGAAATAATCCAATAAAAATTTCCAATCTGAACAATAGGTCTGCCCCCTACAAGATCGGATTAGGAGAAAGAACATGGCTTTTCTGGGGTACATAACAGTTTTCAAATAGCATAAATATGTACAGAAAAAATGGCTATTTTAGCATAGTGGCATTATGGGTATTTTTTATAGTCATAGGTACTATATTTTTATAATAAAAAAGATAACAGAAATTACTTTAAAAAGAAAGAAAGAAAAAAAATAACCTACATATTTAAAAAGAGTCTTGCTCTTTTGTGCTTTCATTTCTATCATGGATAGGGTGGTGTGGGTGGGGGGTTGGAGGAGTAGAAATTGGTTTGGGGATTGCTTTGAGAATTTCTTTTGGATTTTATTTCCATATTCTCTCAAAAACTCTATGTGAATTTACTACTCACACTGCTTTGCTGTTTTATTATTAGACCCTACTCCTCTATACTTGGCCTGAAATCAAAGGCCCATGCAGATAACAATCTCCACAATGTGCATTTTCAGAGCAAGTCAGAAGCTGCTTTGTTTTAATGCTCAAAGAAAGCTTTTGTATTTTCATTTTCAAGTACTCTGCAGTAAACCAACAGTCTATATAGATTATACAAAAGGGTCATGTGTTGGATTCAGCCAGTTTCGGGGGTGGGGGGTGGGGGGTGGGAATCACTATTGAGGAACAGCAACTGTTTCAACAATGAACTGACAGCTGCCGGTCCATTAGGCCCCTCCAAGGGACCTAACTTCTGCTCTTTTCAATTTCACTGTGATCTTAGATACAACTTTTGATGGTTGAGCTGGTGGCAATTGGCTATGTTCCAATACCACCTGCACTTATCGGAGTCATACCTTCTATCAGAGGACTCTCGCAAAGTCCTTTATAAGGAAGAGAAATAGTGCTGCCTTGGAAAAGAAGGAAAAAAGTACATAGCTATTTCAAGCTCTATATTGCCCATTTAGGTACTTGTAGAGTTAGAACAAAAAGCTGGAAGCTCTTGATTTATATTATATCCTTGTAGCCATTCTCAGGGATATTACGATCCATCCTTAACTTAAGTTTAATCCAAATAGTTAAACTTCCTAGTTCACTAAATTAAGTGCTAGTTTAATGATGGGTGTGTGTCTTTAAAAAATATCTTTCCAGTCATAGGCTTAAAAAGTGACATGAAAAGAATATTTCCTTCAGCTTCTATTTCAGGAAACTACAATTCCCTTAATTTTCTTTTTATTGCAGTCAGATGTTCATAATCATCACCCCTTGCAAACAGCCCTAGGGGTTTGGGCCAGGGTTTGTTTGGTAGGAGTGTAAAATGGCCAAGGTGAAGATAAGCCTTTGATTCCTTTTGTTAGTCTTTCCACATCTTTGATTTGTTTCTCTGTTGATTCACGCCTTTGCTTCATTTGCTTTGGATGTCTTCATTTAGGAACACTGATTTAGATTTTCTGTTGATGTTTATGGCCTTTGGGCTCTGCCTGTCCACTTGATTTTGGGCCCACTGCTTGCCCTGACCATGTCTTCTCAGATGTGGCAAATCTTGATTTCTTACTCAGTTCCTAACCCAATTACCTTCTCTCACCTCTCATTCTTAAACAACTCCACCTCTTCTTTCCTAGACATAGCTTTAACCTGCAGCTGTCTGCCCAGGCTGAACCTCACTAGGTTATAGCTGTAGTATTTTGACTGAACTGAGCACTCAGTTCAGCTGAGCAGTCAGTTAAGTTTACCTTTTAAAAAGCAGTCACACTAATTCTTCAATTCAGTGGTTCTACTTTTTATTTTTAATTACTGAGCAAGTTTCTGATAACACTGAATAATAGTGAAAACAGAAAATTGGTCATATGTGTCAGCAGCAGCAGCATTTTTTAGCCTCTTTTTTTTTCCCTGCAAGATTACCGAGTAATCACAGCACATGTTGGGGAAGAAGCATTTTTAATTTCATAGTTTCAAGTTTGATACTTTGGCCCCAAAGCAGAAAGAAGCTGCCTCATTTGCTCAGACCAGATTGGACAATATTAATATGAACACAAAGGAGGCTTAAAGTCGAGGCCATGAGACCAGCAGTAAATAATCTTTCTTTTATTTAACCACCCCCAACCCCAGCTAATCTCAGTCAGCACATTTTTTTGTGTATGTGTATGCTGTATGGCAGGGTCACATTTCATTATTTTTTCAAGTGAGTATTCTGTTACTGCAGTATCATTTGTTGAATTTTTGTTTGTTTGGTTTGCTTGTTTGTTTTTTGGGGAGGTGCATGGACTGGGAATCGAACCTGGGTCTCCCACATGGCAGACGAGAATTCTACCTTGCACCCTCTCAGTCAGGACATTTTATTCCATTAGTGGTTATGGTTATTTGGGCACTTCTTCCTCAGTATGAGTGTATGAGGCATGTCCCACTCATGGTAAACCTGAAGAAGTTAAAACTCACATTGAAAAATATAGATTCATGCAACTTTTTCCTCGTGGTAAATGTTTATATAACACACCAATGATGGAGCATATGAATAATACCATAATAGAAGTGCCTCACGAAAGGCATAATGCTGTATAACTTCACTTATTTGAAATACCTAGAAATACCTAATTCATAGACAGAAAGTAGGTTAGAGGTTACCAGGGGATGGTGGAAGGGAGACTTGTTACTTGGTGGGAATAGAGTGTTTGTAAATTTTGGAAATTTGTTAGCAAAGAAAAAAAAGACTTTGGGGCAGAGAGGGAGAAAAATAGATTCTAAGAGGGATTAGGGAAGCCTTCAGAGAAGAGAGAGAGGAGATGGAACCAGTATTGAAATTTGCAGAAAGAGCAGGTGTAAGGATGACAGTCTAGGAAGTAAAGGATCTGTCAGACAGACAGACAGACTACCACAGACAGGGACAGTGAAGTATGATTTCTTCCGCAAGGCTGGCAAGGAAGGCAAATGTGGAGAAGTCATGGATGGTGACCTTAGAAAGTTATCCTGAGAAAAGATTTCAAAGGGTTATGTGCTTAAGAACTTGGACTGTATTTCCTGGGCCAGGAGTTGGTAAACCACAGTCTATAGGCCACAAAGCTGGTTGCCTGCTTCTGTGAATAAAGTTTTATTGGCACACAGCCATGCCCTTTCATTTACATGGTATATCTATAGTGGCTTTCAGGCAACATGGCAAAATTAAGTAGTTGTGACAGAGACTGTATAGCCACAGAACCAGAAATATTTTCTATCTGGCCCTTTATTGAAAAAGTATACCAAGCCCCGCTGGAAAGGCATTTAAGGAATTTACACTGAGGGTTAAGCTTAGTTTTCCTTTGCCAGATAGGATAAAATACAATGGGACCTGCATGTTAGCTGCATGGCTCTGGAAAGCTCTATTTCCTCATCTGGAAAATAGGAATAATAATAGTATCTACTTGAAAGAGTTGTTATAAAGAATAAATAAGATGAATCAATAAAGAAATGAGCACAGAACCTGGTATATAAATGGTAGCTATTATAAAAACAAACATTTTAAAAGCTACATTATATTTTTGTTAAGTTTTTTCAATTTAAGAAAGCAAACCATACACTTAGAACCACCAATAATGGATATCTGAGTTAGCTTACCCATAGACATATTTAAATAAAGTATCCATATAATCACTGTAATACCTGTGTTTGCACAGTAAGTTTCATAAACCAATTTAAAATTAAGGCAACAAGGAAAAAAATCTGCACATTTAGATAGCAAAGTTTTTAAATTCTAAGTATTAAACACTTAGATACCATTTGATCAGCTGTCAAAACTGATTGTTTTCAAAATATCAAGTAGAAAGTTCTTACAAGTATCTGCATTGCTATAGGTATGCCCTATGTTACTAAATATTTTCCTGATTTCAGGAAAATATGAAGATGCAAATATTTTTACAATTAACATATGGAAATTGTAACCATCTAAAATGGATTTAGCTACATTACATATTAAATCTATTAAATATGCTACAATTTATTTGGCTATGCCCATTGTTTGAATTTTCCAATATTATAAGTAATGTTGTAAAGATCTTTGTTCGTGACATGTTTTTTATCATTTTTTTATCAGTTCTTTAGGGTGGATTCCAAGAATTGGGATTATTAAATCTTTTTTTTTTTTTTTGAGAAGGCAGTGTACAACTATGGTAATTAAGTGCAGGGCTTTACAAACAGACCAGGATTTTTATCCTGATTGTTCCGTTTACTAACTCTTTGACCTTGAGCAAAGTTATTTTACACTTTGAGCAAGTTACTTTACATCTAATATAAATATCAAGCTTCAATTCCCACATCTGTATGATGGGGATAAAAGTGTCTGCTGCACAGGGTTATTGAGGAAATTAAATCAACCAATGCACTTATCCTATCATTTTGTCAATGCAAAATAAATGTTAGCAGCTGTAAATAATAAAAAGAGGCAAAACAAACAAACAAACAAAATCCAAAAAAACAAAAACCTTCCAGAGGAGATTTAACCAATCTGAACAGGTTGATGCCACATTACCATGCCTGTGGGAAAAAATAAATAAAAATAGGGTTAGTGTTCAAACAGAAACTTAAAAAGTTAAAGCTGCTACTGAATAAATACAGCATGATATTTTTATGAAAAAATAAGTCATAAGGCATTGGGTGGTAAAATGACATAAAAAGATTCATTAGACTTGTTAAATCCATTGGAATGAGATGAATTAGAGAGCAGTTTTCTCTGGACATGGAGGCATCAGGCTCTTTTATATCAGACAGAAACACTCAAGCCAATGAGATAAATGCAAACACTGCAAAACATTCTCTATGTTTCATCAGAATATAGAACAACACAAGTTATAAAAAAAAATGCTGAACAAAATGTGAAGTACTACTGCTGTCAAAATGCTGACATTGATTTTATTCACTTCTTGAGACGTAAATTGGAAAATCAAAAAGGATCAGATTGAACACAGGTCTTTATGATATACTATAATCAAAGACAATATAGGGCTAGGACTACATTGCATAATAGAAGGTCTTGAAGGATAGAAATTTGCTGATTCTGGGCCAGAGGAATGAGCTACCATTATCAGAATGAGCTTTGTTCCACAACTTAGTGATTTATTACTCATGTTGCCAATTCACAGATAATTGTCATGTCACTCAGACAAAGGAATCTGAAGCTTTGTAAAGTATAAATAAAGAAAAGGAAAGACCTAAACCCAGACAATTATGTGCAAATAAAGAAAGGGAAAACTAATTTGCTATCAAATGGCTTTTATCTTCACTTAAAAAAAATACAGAGACACAAAGAAGCAGTTTCTCCCTGTAGTTACATATAAAAGCCAGTTGTTTAAAATTTTTAAGAAATTAGCTTTCAGATGTAAATGTATTTATGGAGATAAATAGAGATGCCAAAATGGAACAGCTAATTGGAGAGCTCAAGTCCAGAGTCTCTGCTTCCTTCATCAGCTGATTTCTCCATGAATTAATGCACTATGTCAGTGGTTGGCAAACTGTTGCCCATGGGCCAAATCCCACCCATCGTGTTTTTGTACTGCCCTCAAGCTAAGAATGGTTTTGATATTTGTAGAAGGTTGCAATAATTTATTTAAAAGAACAATATTTTGTGACACCTGAAAATCATGTGAAGTTCAGATTTCATTGTCCATAAATGAAGTTTTCAATAACTTTCCAATAACACAGCCACACCCATTTGCTACATATTGCCTGTGGCTGCTTCTGTGATACACTACTGGCACAGGTGAGTAGTTGTGAAACAGATCCTATGATCGGCAAAGCCTAAAACATTTATTTAACTGGTCCCTTAAAGAAAAAATTTGCTGACACGTGTATTATACCATTAATGACATATTTATACCCAGAAAGAGGGCATGAGACAAATGGGTTTAGAAAGAGGCTGGGACTTCATGTAACTTTACATCTAAAGAAAAAAAATATTCTCCTTTGCAGATATGCAGACATACTTACCTCCATACACACACATGGGGGGCACCTACAGATAGCCTGTAAGGGCAGATACTACATCTCATGGATGCTTTTGATAAAAAAAGCGAATTCACGTATCACTTGGAGAGCTATTTGTGAAAAAAGATTCATGTTTGAAACAGGTCCCTGGTGGATTTTCTGGAATGGAGGGCCTGTATTTGACTGAGCTATTTCATAAGAGTCTAGAACCACATACAGCAGGAAGGAATACTAAGGTTAGATCTTCCCAAAGGAAATATATTGAATATCACCAGTAACCATGAAAACCTCATAGATTGTTAGAAACTTGCAGCCTACTTGGTACCACTTCCCTGCCACACCCCAGAACTCATGCTAGGTTGTGTGTTTTCTGAATATTTGAGAACTTGGCCAGAGAGGAAATAGAACGTGTAAAGGAAAATATATTGTTAAATTTCCTGGTTATGGCTGTCTTATTTTAGACAACTCAAGTGTAAATGCAATTCTGACCTTTAAACATCCACAAGATGATGTGTGAAAAAAATACAACACAAGCAATAAACAATCAGTCAAGCATTATATTTCTAATTTAGTCTGCTACTGTCTTATAGCAATGTTGATTTGCTGAATATAATTTGTAGTGTTGCTATTGAGCAGAAAGCTACTGTCTGCAAGCAGTAGAAAGCTACTGTTCTGCAAGCAGAACAGTTCTGGGTAAAACTGTTCTGTAAAATATATTTATTATGGAAACAAATACATTTCTTAAAAATTTTACTTGTTGTATGCCTGAATGACCCTGAGAATAAGAGTATCTAGTACATAGATGTAATACAGAAATCAGTGGATAATGTGGACGATTAGGGATTTTCATGGAAATTTTATCATCCTGGAATATTGTGATAAATCTAGGGGACCTAATAACTTCAGAGGCAAAGCAAGTGACCTTGGGAAGCAAGTGAAAGAAGTACCATATCTTGTTCCTGGGGTGAGGAGAGAGGTTTATGCACCTCTCTGGACAAGGTACTTCTAGAGAACATTTCTTCTGCTACAGACAGTGTGGGAGATTGCAAAAAGGGCCACAAATTCCTCCCATCCCTGTATGTACTCCCTTTGCAAGGTAACTTCATTGTTCTTCCCATCAAGAGATAGAGTCTGTTTTCCCACCTCTTGAGTCTGGACTTGAACATGGGACAATAGCAAATGTGACACAAGCAGAAATCTGAATAGCCCATGCCCTTTGGGATCTCTTGTGCTCTTTGCAATACTAAGACTACCATGTGAAGAAGCTTGGACTAGCCTACTAGATCCCATGGAGCAGAGATGAGCCATACTATCTGAGACTCCTTAGACCAATCATCCTGCCACACTAGGTAGCTCAGATCAGATGAACCATGGAATTGGGAGAATTATTAAAGGTTTGTTATCTTATACCACTCAATTTTGGTGCAGTTTGTTATGCAGGAAAAGCTAGAGTGCATGCCAAGGCAGCAGACCCCAGTGGGTTCCTGCATTGGGAATCCAATCTCCTTGCTCTTACCAGAATTTGCCTGATTGTGGGGGCTTTGTTACATACAAGTCCAGTGAAGACTGCTGGGCTGCATGCTGACTGATTGTTCCTGGGGCTCCTGGGGCTAGCCTAGGTAACATGAGATCATGCAATACCCATAAGAGACCTTTGCAGGCCTATAGCTCCTGTGAGGGTCTTATGAATTCTGAGTCCCTTGGGTATCTTGCTGGTCAGCTGAAATGGCTCAGGTCCATCAAGTTAGGGAAGTTCTTGGAACTTCCCCCACCAGTTGGAGGTTTTTTGTACTCCTTAGTCTCCACAGTCCTCTGATATTTACCTATGTCTCCCGCATATGTTCTGGCTCTCGTGAGAACTTTTGGAACAGGCACAGAAGCTCCAGGAACAGAGACAAGAACAGAAATCTGTGCTATAGGCTGAGGGGATGAGATGGTGCCAGTTTCTTTGGAGGTAAATTGTACTCATAAAAAAGCAGTTTGGCACTTCTCATTGGACAGGCAATTTCACTGAGTATGAAGAACATTGGACCAGAAGCCCAGAGACCTGGGTTCTAGATTGGATTCTGCTGCAAATAACTTCCATATCTCTAAACAAACAAATAAAAGTTCACTTCTCTGGGTCTCAGTTTCCAAATCTGCAAAGTGGGGAGAATTGGGCTGGGTGGCATTTACTATTTCTCTTATTCTTATCAAACTTTGAGAGTTACCTCCCAGAACTTACACCACATTCTTCCCCCATCCCTCACTTCTTTTGGCTGTTCACCATCACCCTCTGCCAAGTTCTGACTTTGAGAGAAAAGTGAGGAAGGTCCATTTCAGAAAGAGGACAATGGTCATACATATGGACTCTACTCAGAACTCACCTTACAGTCATTAAATGACTTCTCTCAGGGGAATATTAGGGAAGGTCTGTTAAAAAGGGACTTAGAATTGTTGAGGATGAGCGAGGGAGCTTCCCAAGAAGCCTGAGAAAAGGGTCAATTGAATTTATTATGCTCACTTGTAAATAGTCTCCCATCCATGGAGGAGTGCTGTTTCTCTCTCTTTCAACTGCCTCTTTGAAACAACGGGCAAAGACTTCAACCTCTGAGTTTACTTAACTCAATGTCCTCTACAAATTCTATCGCTCTAACAAAATTTTCATTTCTACACTGCGTTAATAGAATAGTGACTCTCAGGAAATATGTAAGTTTTTTTTAATGAGGTAAGGGAGTAAAGAGAAAAAAGTAACTAGTAAAAAAATGTTTACCTCGGAGCTTAATGATTTTTTATATCAAATATTTATAAATTAATTGTTCAAAACCCATCAATGGCATCCCATAAAATCCTAATTCCAATGACCCAGAAAATATGCTGGAACTGTCTTTCTTGCCAACCTTAACTTCCACCATTTTCTCCCTCGTTCACTCTGCTGCCAATACACCAGCCCTTCCTCCTGTTCCTGCAATATACCAAACTGTCCCCACCTCCTGGCCTTTGCCGTGGCCATCCCCTGGGCTTTGACCTTGGTTCTTCTTGTGAGTTGCTCCATTGGGAACTGGCATTTTTTCCCCAAATTCTCCAGAATGTTCTAATGTGCAGCCTGGGTTGAGAATAGCTAGGCTAGAGTCATTTAGTTCAAAACTCCTCAAACTTAAACATACATATAAATCCCCTGGATGTTTTGTTAACATGCAGATTCTGATTCAGGAGTGGGGTGGGGCCCAAGATTCTCCATTTTTTAACAATCTCCCAGGTGCTGTGGAGACTGCTGGTCTTCTACCTTGATGGTAGATTCTCTAAGGCCAGGGAATGCACTTCAACTTTCTCTCCTTGGTGCCGACTGCAGAGTTGTCATCCTGTGAATGTTTGCTGACTGGAAGGCTTCACAGATGCCAAAGCTTCCTTTTATGGCTCCATGTCACCAGTAGATTGTGATGACCTAAAATAAGTTGGGAGATGTTACTTAATCAAGATGTCAAATGCCGTAATGCACATATGTATGCTATAAAAGGACTTTACATTAGGTAAACGTTTGGTATTAAATCCTTACATTTTGAAGCCATAACAATTTTATTCTGGGCAAAGAATGAAGCTTTCATCTCTCCTGCTATGATGAAATGGGTTCTTGTTCTTCAAATCTTCCCCATGGCTATTATTATCCCCTCAGTCTTGTAGGGTTTGACATGGAGTGAGGTAGATTTCAGCCAGAGAGATTTTCTGAGGGGAAAAAATGGGAAAGTAAAGATGCTGCTCTCTGTTTGGTAACCAATATCCTCTGTATGGTCATAAATAGCCCCAATTCCTGACATCCATACTGCATAACTAGATTTCCAAGACTCAGTTCTGTCAACAACTTCATCAATTGCCTTTATAGCATTTTCTTCTGAAGCCTTCTTTGTGCTGCTTTATATATCTTCCCTGCCCAAAGTGTCTTCACCCAAAAGATATCCCTCAGGCACCCCATTTAGTCACCTGATAAATCCAAAATGAAGTCGCCCCTGGTCTTGCCCCACCTTCCACCAGCAGAGAAGATAATGTAATTTCCTGGACCATATCTTTTCTCTTCCCCAGAGTATAAGAGAATGGAATTTCTTTCTAAAGAGGTTAACAGGGACATTGTTGTTTCAGGGTTTGCTGACAGGCTGAAGATTTATCCTCTCCACTCTTTTTCCTGACTGGGAAGAGAATTGCAGGCATGGAATCTGCAGTGCCCCTGGGTCACTCAGTAATTTAAAATTGATGACTTGGAAAGAGAATGGAGGTAAAGACACTGTCCTGGGATATGTCTTTTTATAGAGAGGTACTGTAATTTGGGGGGCGATGTTCTCTCACGCAACTTTTTATAAAAAATCACAGTTTTGATCAACTCTTCCTGAGTATAGAGACCAAGATATTCAATTTACTGAAAAAGGGGAGCATGAGGGTGCTAATTAAAACCATATAAGTTCAATAGTATATGAATCCATTTTTATTCCAATAGTGTTTGTATAATAGTAATCTCTGCTGTTAGAAGGCAAAATGAGGTTAACTGGGGATGGAGGTTAGACCTGAAGGAAGCACCTGAAGGGGTATTTGTGGGGTGCTGATAAAATTCTCTTTCTTAGTTCTGTTACTTTGGTGTGTTCACTTTGCAAAAATTCATCCATCTATACATTTCTGATTTGTGCACTTCTCTTTGTATACCATACCTCATTTAAAAGTTTACCAATAGATAACATACGAGTACAAACACTCCTTTGAATCAAGTTTTCCACTTATGAATAAATAGAGAAATCAGCGCCTGAAAACGTATTCAAAAATCAGTTAGCCAATTAAAGGTGGTATTCCCTCTTCTCTGAAATTTACATTTCTCAATTAAACTCTAATGCGATGTTTGTGTTAGCCTCCTTTCTGGCTTTGATTTGTGCTTAACTCTGGAAAAGCCATTACTGCAAGCTTAAGGGGCTTCTTTATCTTTCTGATGAATGTATATCTTAGATAAGTGCCTGCATTAAAACATGCATCCTTCTATCAATTATTAGGGACTGAAATCACCACAGATCTCGGGCAGTGCCAATTCTCAACATCCTCAGGACAACTTGAGGGACCCCTTGATCAAACCTATTGCTTCCTGAACACTAATTTTGCCTTCACCCAAAGGGGTTGGCTTGGCTCTCCAAGTTAAGGAATGAATCTGTTAAGCCAGAATATACTAGTGCCTGCTTTACTTCCTAGGAACAAACCTGATATAATAAATGAACTATTGGTTTTTCCCCCTGTTTTAAATTGATTTATTTACTTTCTGGAAGGGATATATATTCACATGGTTCGTGAATCTAAAAATATAAATGGTATACTGGAAATGGCCTTTCTTTTACCTCTTCTCTCCATCCACCAATTTCTACCCGCCCCTCACCACTATTTTAAGTGCTTTTGTATCTTTCTAGAGACTGGTTAGTGTGCTTTCAAATAAAATGTGAAAATAGCAGTAAGAGGGTTCTATCGGGCTTTTATGATCATTAGCAAATCCCTGTTAGGACCTTGCTACCTAAAGTATGTTCTGCTGACCTTGAACAGAGACTAGGGACTGAAAAGCAAAATCCTAGATGTTGTCCATTGACAGACCTTTTTGTACTTCTAGCCTGCTTTATCTTCTCTTTGGGTATAAAGGTTCCTACTTCCCAGGCCTAATTCACTTCCTGTACTCAGTATTCCAGCCCCTTCCACCTCCTAAGAAAAGTTATTCCGTTTATCACCTTTCCTGTATCTTCAGTGTTGGTCTACCGCCCGGTTACTTATTTTCTCTCCTAAAACAGAAAGCAACAAAAAACAAAAATCTTTCCTTTGGCCCTCAGCCTCCTCTGGCCAACCCTATGGCATTATCCTTTAGGAAGTGTCATTTATATCAGTGTTACTTTAAGGATGATTTGTGGAGCCCCAGCAGCACCACCATGATGGGAACTAATTAGAAATGCAGATTCTCAGGAGGGGGCACCCTCCACCGCCCCACCTCAAGAATCAGAATCAGCATTTTAACAAGATCCCTAGGGCATTTCTATGCACGTTAAAGTTTGAGAAGCAAGGCTTTAGAAAAGAGGGACTTTAAGGAATGTGAAGCTCTGTGGGTTGCAATGGTACCCAACTTATCCCCAAGGAGTTCTTTTATCTTGGGAGGAAAAATTAACTCAATATAATTTCATTACCCTTGTCCCCATTTCCCTAGGGAGATTTTTCCCCTGAGCATGTATAAAATGGTATGTTTAAGTGAACTCTCTGAATCCTTGTCTCTTTGTCCCTGTTTCTAGTATTTGAAGACTTTTTCCTGAGAGTGTGTCGATCAGAATGTTGGGTGTCTGGGTATGGAGTAATGGGCCTCACCCCAACAAGGAATCTGGCCCCAAGGCCTGCCTAAACAGGAGAATTTGGTAGGTCCTTGGTTTCCAAGCCATCTTTCTCCAAATACCTCCCATCTCCCTCTTTCCTCCCTTTCCTCCTTTGCTGACCTCTAGTTGCCTTCCTTTATGTCTTGACTCAGTGTCTTCAGTTGGAGGCACCCCTTGAGGTCTTCCCATCACCACCCTCACCTGGACCATCTGTCCTGGGTTCAGAGATCCTGCACACAGCCATCAGATGCATTGTCCTATTCTGGTCTGAGGGTTTGGAGCCAGAGAGTTATGACTATGGAAAACAAAGGTGAGAAATCATTTTGAAAGTTTCATGGCTTCCTAGAATCTGAACATGATGATATTGTTTGACTCTTAGTGAAGGGAAAAAGGTACATGGCTCAGTTACCCCTTGCATTGACATGTGACCTCCTTTTTGCTAGCTAAGTCTGTTGGTGTGAGACATTTTGGGTAATGGTATATCCTGGTTTCTCCAAACAGGGGCATACGTGAAACTTGACACACTTTCTTGCTTTCTTTTCTCTACTTTTCCAAGTTCTTTCCTCCATAGATATTAACCACAGAACAAACCCATATACCACTTAATGTTTCATCTCATCTCTAGATTTCATTCACTACAATTTACAGTCATTAGGCATCTGTTAAATTCTGATGCTGAGGGGTGTTTAAATGATTTTTTATTGAATTATAGTATACATAAAGAAAAGTGCACATATCATGAGTTGGCAGCTCGATGTGGTTTCACAAACTGATTATACCCATGTAAACAGCACCCAGCTCAAGAATCACAGCATGTCCAGCACCTCAGAAGCCCTCTCCTTTGCAGCCACTGCATACCTCCATGAATAACCACTCTTTTGACTCCTAAACAGCATATTAAATTCTTATTTTTGTGCTTCATACACATGACACGATATAGTATGTACTCTCTTGTGTCTGGCTTCTTTCACTCAATATTACGTTTGCAAGCTTCACTCATATGTTATGTGTTGTTGAAGATCATTCATTTTTGTTGCTATATTATTTATCCATTCTACTATCAATGATCATGGGCATGGTTTCCAGTTTGGGGCGATTATGAATAGCACTGGTATGAGAAATTCTTGTACATGTCTTTTTGTGACAATGCATAAGCATTTTTGCATATATACCAAAGATAAAAATCACTGGGTAGTGCTGAATTTTTAATGTATCAAGAACTGATTAGTTTGTGCACATCAATGCCAAGGAAGCAAGGTGTATGATTTTGCAGGAATGCACACATTCAGAAACCCAAGCCTTAAAAATAGGAGCTGGAATCTTTTTTTCCACCAGCAAAAAAGGAACTCTGCCTACCAGCAATTTCTGAGCTCTTGCCTTATTCCTGCTATCCAAGGATGCACTGTTGATTACTTTAGTTTATTTTATGATTTTAATGAGATCACCCCACTGATGCAATAGCTTTTCCAAGCATGACACATCCTGGCTCCATAGTGAGAACCAAGTCAATTCTCAGCTGTGTGCCAGCAGCAGCTAAAAAAATTGCTGCTCATGATTTTCTGCTTTGGAATCTCCTCCTTGAGGGTAAATAGTGGAAGCAGGACAAGCCATAAGCAGAGGAGGTGGTTGTCTGCATGCTGTGATTCACAGTTCTGCCTGGCCCTTAAATATCTCTGCCATAAATGGGCCCTTTCCTAGAGAGCCTGGGGCCCCCACCATTTAAGCAAGCATTTTGGGTTAGACCACTGAGGCAGGAAAGATGCCCCTGGAAAGCTACTTCCAAAATGCACAGGTTTCTTGCAGGGAGAAAGAGGGCCTTTTAGGTCTCCTAGATGGTTAATAAGTTATAAACTTGGAAGTCAAAGAGAAGTCAGTGCTCAGGGCCATGGGAACTAGATGTTTGAATGGAGGTGGCAAGGCTGCAAGATTGAGGGGAAGGAAAATAATCTCAAGGCAGTGATAAGAAGAGTCTAGGTCTGGAGGGGACTCACGGTGAGTGCCACTGGACCTCCTAGAAGGCAGGTCTGGGGCTAAGAGAATACCCCAGAGCAACGTATCTATAGAGATTCTACTTGGATCTTTCGTGGTCTGCATCTTATATTCTCTGATTTCATCTGATGAATAAATAGTTTTATCTCTATACTTGAAAATCTTTGCTGTTTGTAGTTTCCTTATTATGCTAATCCTATATGGGTATATTTAAGTTATTTCTTTGGGAGAGGGTAATGGGGCCATAATTTGATGCTTTGTTCTCAGCTCTAGGCTGTTCAAGAAATCTTCTGCTAAATGTGCAATACTTTTCTCTCTGCTCTTACATATATATATATATCACATATGTATACATATTGCATACATAGATAAATATAGTATATGTATTGTCTTTGATATAATTAAATTCTTTAATCATGGTGCTTTTGAAGGGGAGGAGACACTTTCTTAGAGACTTACCCATGTTTAAGAGACTTAAAAAATCTTTATTGGTTTCTTATTATAAAAAATGATGCATACTCAAAAGAAATTCAAAATTTCCAGAAATGAAGAAAGTAGAAAATGAAAGCTCTGTGTACCTGGAGGGTATGTTAAAGATATTGTAGGAATTAGGGATGCCTGTTGCTCATGATTTTTAATAATAGATATATTTTTCATTATTACACTTAAAAATATTCTACTTCTCATACCATGACATTAAACTCATGCATTACGAATATTCTCTGTAACAAAATATCCTGCTTGGAGAATTAAAAAGTATTTGCAAAGCCCCCTTGGGCGACTGGAGAGAAAGGAAGAATTTCATCTGCGAAATTCCTGATATTCTTGTAAGCAGTGGGAACAACCAAATCAATAAGCTGAGCCCTCAATTTTGGGGCTCATCTGTATAAAACTTATTCCTGCAAAGGAAAAGCTAAGCCTGTTTATAATTAGGCCTAAGAGTCACCCCCAGAGAACTTCTTTTGTTGGTCAGATGTGGCCTCTTTCTAAGCCAACTTGGCAGGTGAACTCACTACCCTCCTCTCTATGTGAGACATAACTCCCAGGGGTGTAAATTTCCCTGGCAACATGGGACAGAACTCCCGAGGATGATCTAGGACCCAGCATCATGGGAACGAGAACACCTTCTTGACCAAAAGGGGGAAGAGAGAAATGAGACAAAATAAAATCAGAGCGGCTGAGAAATTTCAAACAGGGTTGAAAGTTTATCCTGGAGGTTATTCTTGCACGTTATATAGATATCCCTTTTTAGTTTATGTTCTATTGGAGCGGCTGGAGGGAAGTACCTGAAACTGTTGAGCTGTGTTCCAGTAGCCTTGATTCTTGAAGACGATTGTATAACCATATAGCTTCTACAATGTGACCATGTGATTGTGAAAACCTTGTGTCTGTTGCTCCTTTTATCCAGGGTATGGACAGATGAGTAAAAAAATAAGGATAAAAATAAATAATGGGGGCAATAAAGGGTGAAAAATTGGGTAGATTGAAATACTAGTGGCCAACGAGAGGGAGAGGTAAAAGGTATGGTATGTATGAGTTTTTTCTTTTTATTTCTTTTTCTGGAGTGATGTAAATGTTCTAAAAATGATCATGGTAATGAATACACAACTATGTGATGATATTATGAGCCATTGATTGTACATTATGTATAAACTATATGTGTGTGAAGATTTCTCAATACAAATACTTTTTTAAAAATGTCCTACTTGGCCTTGGGATGCGGCAGACCTTCTGGGGATAAAGCAATGCCTTACCTCCTCCCTTCCCTCCTTTCTGGCTCCTCTCTCCTCCTTCCACTACAATTTGATGAAGCAAAGACACTACATACTAAGACAACTTCAGACATACAAAGAGACTTTAAAAAAAGAAACTTTCAATAGTGTCCACAAAAGATGCATACAAAAATATGCATAAGTTTCCCTCATAAGAGCCAAAAAACTGGCAAACATCCAAATTTGCATCAAGAGGAGAATGGATAAACAAATTGTGCTGTGTGGGAAACTTCTCAACAACGAAGAGAAATGAGCTACTGATCGTACAGCATTATGGGTCTTAGCTTGCCAGGGCTGCTATGATAAATACCACATGCTGATTGGCTTAAGCAACAAGTATCTATTGTCTCACAGTTTTGGAAGTTAGAATTTCAAAATCAAGGTATAAATAGGCTATGCTTTCTCCCAGAATCTGTAGTGTGTCGGTGCTGGCTTGCCGCAGTCCTCGGGATTCCTTGTTGTATCTCTGCCTCTATCACATGACTTCCCCTGCCCACTCATCTGAATTTTTTCTGTTTGTAAGGCCTCCATTTATATGGACTAAGACCATCCTGATCCAATTTGTCCTCATCTAAATAGGGTCTTTGAAGGAGCCTATTCACAACTGAGTTTATACTCTAACTAATAATAGCATTTTCGAAAGTCCTATTTACAAATGGGTTCACACCCACAGAAACATGGGTTAAGACTTGAAGATGTCTTTTGTGGCATATATGATTCAATTCCCAGCAATAGGTGAATCACATGAATGGAGAATACATACTGCATGATTCCATTTGTATGACCGTCTACAACAGCCTAACCTAATCTGTAGTGATAGAAATCAGATCAGTGGTTGCCTGATGTGGGGGTGGCATCCTTGGGCAGGGATTGGCTACAAGGGGCACAAGCAAACTTTATAGGGTAATGAAAGTGTTCCATATCTTGAAAGGGATGGTATTTTCATGCGTGCATCCATTTGTCAAAATTCATCAACATGTACTCTTATGATTTGTGCCTTTTATTGCATATAAACCATATTTCCGTACAAATAATTTAAAAAACACTCCATTCTATGTGAGATCTGGTTCAATATTCACAGAGCTATTTCTGTTTCTGGATAAATATCCACAGGAACAAAAGAATCTCCTGGGTAAAAAGAGGCGGTGACCTCTGTCTCACTTCTCTCATGGTTTCAGATGGTCCCAAAGGATGTTTTTCAGTAGAAATGACAACAAAGACTCCAAAGAGATTCACCACAAGAGAAGGATATTTGATGGGTGATTGGGGCTCAATACCAGACCCTACGTGTGAGTGGATTAGAGGGTGACTCTGTCACAGTGTCTGTGGTTCATACCGGAGATCTTTCCTGACCAAAGGTGCTTTGGGGTGAAAAACTGAGCATGTGAATGTAAACAAGGTTAGAGTAAATAATTGGCTAGAGTAAACTTGTTCTTTCTTGAGAAATAGCTGTGGCCTACAGAGATCTTGACTGGGGAAAGGGTCACAGCTTCCAAACAGGACAACATATTGGTACCAAAAAGGCAGTACTAGCGAGAAACAGGAACATTAGGGTGTTTTAATTTGTTAAATGCTGCCAGAACGCAATATAACAGAAATGGAATGGCTTTTTTTGAGGGGGGGGGGGAGTGGATGGCTTTTAAAAAGGGAATTTATTAAGTTACAAGTTTACAGTTCTAAGGCCATAAAAATGTCCAAACTAACATTGCCACCCCCCCATGGGATATGGCATCCAGGGGTGAAAGTCTGTCTCCCTGGTGGCATGGGAGATAACTCCCAGGGATGAGTCTGGCTCCAGTAGCGTGGGATCAACATTCTGTCCTGACAAAAAGGAGGGAAAGAAGTGTAACTAATAAAGTATCAGTGGCTGGGAGAATTCAAATAAAGTCGAGAGGCTAATTTGGAGGTCGCTCTTACGCAAGCTTCAGTTAGACATTGCTACCTACCCTAACTTGCCAACCCCCAACCAAAACCATTCCTGCCAATCCTAAAGAACACCTAGGGCATTAGATAAGATTCTACAAAGTGGGGGTACAAGGGTAGTTCAGTGGTAGAATTCTCGCCTACCATGTGGGAGACCTGGGTTTTATTCCCGGCCCATGCACTTCCCCCACCCCCCAAAAAAAATTCAACAAAAGGTGCTACAATAACAGGATAGTCACCTTGAAAATGAATGAAATATGACCCCCACTATACAGCATTAAAAAAAGAAAGGATTCTACAAAGGATCCATATACTGGCATAACTTTCCAGAAACCTACAACCTCAAGATGGGTCCCTGGACCAGATGAGTCCTGAAATGTAGTGGGGCCAGCCTCTGCAGATCAGCAGCTAGTTCTGTCCCCTATCCCATATTATCAAAAGCCTCATTCAACATGAAAAAATTAGAATGGGCACAGCCCAAATATCTCTAAAGAGTTGGAGAAAGATCAAAGGTGATGGTGGAGTCATACAGAGAAGTTAGGTTTTAACAAATGAGTATGATTGCTGAATCATTATATTGATATTTCTTTTAGTCTCCAGTATCTTAAAGCAGCTAGAAATAAATTCCACGAAAATTGTTGAATTGTAACCCATACCAAACTCTGAAATCTGTTCTACAACTAACTGTCATGATGTGCTTTGAAATTTGTTCTTTTTTGAATATATCACAAAAAAGAAAAAAAAACAGACACACAAAAAATCCAAACTAAGGGATCTAGAGAAAGATACCTTGATTCAAGAGGGGCCAATATCTGTTATGTGGGAAGGCATGTGGCTGTCATCTGCTGGTCCTTGTCCTGGTTCTGTTGCTTCCAGCTTCTGATGCCAGTGGTTTCCTCTCTAAGTGTCTGTGGGCTTCCACTTAGCTCCTCTGGGGCACAGCTCTGAGTTCTGGCTTGCTTAGCGTCTTAGAAGAAGGTATGTGGCAATGTTGGCTGGGCTGTGCATCTCCAAATGTCCATGTCAAGGCATCTGCTCTCTCGGTTGGCACACCAAGCATCTTCTGCAGCACTCCAAGCATCTCTAAATGTCTGTCTATGTCGCTTCTAGAGCAACTCCAAAATGTTTTCTCTTTTAAAGTACTCCAGTAAACTAATCAAGATCCACCTTGAATGGATGGAGTCACATGTCCATCTAATCAAAAGGTCACACCCACAACTGGGAGTGGCACATTTCCATGGAAATAATATAATCAAAAAGGTTATGCCCACAACTGAGTGGGGCAATCTCGATGGAAACAATCTAATTAAAGGTTTCCATCCTACAATATTGAATCAAAATTAAAGGACATGGCTTTACAGGGGAACATATCACTTTCAAACCAGCACATAAGGATCAAACCAAAAACATCTGACATTTTGTTCCACCCTTCAGGGCTTCATATGCATTTATTTATTCAACCCTATTTACTTATTTAATCCTCACAGCAATCTAATGAGGTGGTTACTATTAAAATGAACTCCCATTTACAGATAATCAGATAAGACACAGAGTGGTGAAGTAGTTCACAAGTTAGTGACAGATTGTGATAAATTGCACTATTTAAAATTTTTTACTTTCCCCTTTATATGCCTCCATGGAAGAAGTGTACATCCCTACCCCATTGATTTGGGCATGACCAATTGACCAAATTGTTCCAGTTATCCACTGCTGCAAAACTAATTACCTCAAAATTTAGTGGCTTAAACTACAATTTATTATTTCCCATGATTCTCTGGATTGGCTGGGACTCAACTAGAGGTTCTTCTGCTTTTCACACATCTGAATTCCACCGGGAGCTAGCTGAGGCTGAAATAGCCAAGATGGCCTCTAATCCTTCAGAATATCTTTCACATGGATTCTAATCATCCTATACTCTAATCTGGAATTCCTTCCAGCATGGCCACTGGGTTCTAAGACAGAGGAAGTGGAACCTGTCAGCCTTCTTAAGGCCTGGACTTGAAAGTCTTAAAATGCCTCTTCCCACCACATTGTGTTGGTCAAGGCAAGTTCACAGAGCCAGTCCAGATTCAAGTGGAGAGGAAATAGGCCCCACTTTTTGATGGGTGGAACAGCACACGTATACAAAGAAGGGAAGAATTTATGGTAGACTTCTATATGGAAATACAGACTATACCACATGACTTGCTTTGGCCAAAGGAATGTGAATGGATGTGAAATCTAAGCAGAAGCTCTAAGAGTATTTGCATAGATGGCTTAGTCTCTTTTATTTTACACTGGAACAAGTCTTTCCCAGACCAAGATTGCTCCTCAATTAAGAAGACATGTGGAACAGACCCTATCACAACCCACAGGTCAGAACATAGTCCAAGCAGCTTATCTTCAGCCATCCATGTGTGAAGTAAAGGAGAAATAAATATTTTTTTATAATTCTCTAAACATTGTTTGTTAGGCAGCATAAACTAGTAATAGCTGACTAATACAGAGATACAGCTAGGTTTTGAACTCAGGCAGCACAGTTTTGAGGATACAGGCTATTAGCCATTTCACTGTACACTTTACCTGGAAACAGTATTTCGTGATTGGATTCAGGAGGCATTGAGGGTTCTGAGACAAATTGGGAGTGGAAGAGAGGTGCTAAGAGAGACAATCTGAAAATGTGACAAGGTAAGGGCTTGTATTAGCTAGGGTTCTCTAGAGAAATGGAATCAGCAGAAGATATCTGTAAATATAAAATTTATAAAAGTGTCTCATATAACCATGGGGATGTAAGAGTTCAAAATATGTAGGGCAGCTCTGATGAAGGTCCTCAACAAACTTTCAGTAGAGGCTGGCTGGCTGAAGCAGGAAGAATGATTATCTCCTTAAAAGCCTTCTGGTGGGTGGGCCACGGTGGCTCAGCAGGCAAGAATGCTTGCCTGCCATGCCAGAGGACCCAGGTTCGATTCCCGGTGCCTGCCTGTGTTTAAAAAAAAAAAAAAAGCCTTCTGGTGACTAGATTAAGCATCACTCATTGCAGAAGACACTCCTCTTAGCTGATTGCCAATCAGCTGTGGATGCAGCCAACGTGGTCATGATTTAAGTCCATGAAATGTCCTTATAGCAACAGACAGGCCAGCACTTGCCCAACCAGACAACTGGGCACCACTGCCTGGCCAAGTTGACACATGAACCTGACCATGACAGGGCTACAGCAAGTAGTTTAACTATTATAAAGAGAAATGATGAACTTTATATCAGAAGCTGGGCGAGTAGATCATTCTGATTATTCAACTAATCTATATAGCACATCTCTGACCCATACCACATCCTAATCTCCACCCTAATCAAATGAAGCTTGTACTTTCTCTTTTCATTATTTATGTATCACTTCTAAAAACCTGAAAAGATTAGCATTAAAACTACGTTTTTCTGTAATGGGGAAACATACCTCCTCTCAAATCAACATCATAAAAAATTTATTGATATTAAAGATTGAGACAGAGAGAATTGCTAAAATTTTAATTGTGAATATTTAGAGTTTCCTGTACAGCAGGTTACTTGACCTGCTAGGATTATGAGGCATTATATCCTCATCCATTAATCACACATCCTTCACATGTTTTCTAGGACATTGCTCTCTTGGTTTTCCTCTTACCTTCTGGAATGCTTCTTCTCAGTCTCTTTTGCTAGTACCTCCTTTTTATTCCTGCTCTCTCAATGGTTGAACATCCCAGAGCTCTGTTTTCAGTTATCTCATCTTTCCTACCTATATCCACTCCCTTGGTGAACTCATTTGGTTTCTAAATAGTTTAAATATTACTGATACACCAACGACCCCCAAATTTATCTGTAGCCCAGACCCCTCTCCCGAACTCCAGGCATATACATCTAATTGCTTATTCAACATTTCCATTTGCATGTCAAATTAACATCTCAAAATTCCCAATCCGAACTGATCCCCTTATTTCCTCCAACTCCTGTCCCCCAAATTTGCTCTACTCATGGCTTTTTACCATCCTAGTTGATGACAACTCCATCCTTTGTGGAGTTGCTTAGGCCCAAAACCTTGGAGTCATTCATGTTCCTCTCTTTTATATGCCACATTCAATCCATCAGGACATTCTTTTGACTTTACCTTCCAAATATATCCAGAATCTTCTCTCTTCCCATTACCTCCAAGTGACCACACTGGTCTGAGTCCCATCATCTCTCTCTTGACTTATTGCAGTTGCTCCTATAGGTGTTGCAGCTTCTAACTTTGCTCCCTTATAGTCTATTCTCAACATGGTCGCTGATCCTTTAAAACATAAGCTCATGGAACATCTCTACTCAAATCCCTCCAATGACTTTCCACCCTATAGAAAAAGCCGAAGCTCTTACTTTAACTTATTAGTTGTAGTAGTAGTATTTTTTACCAACTTGTCACTCCAAACTTTGTATTACTAGAGATATCACCAAGAATGAAGTTTATTTAAAACTGGGTAGCCTGAGAGAGGAGGACATGGCCGTGCATCACTGTGTGAGAGACACAGTAAGGGGAAGTCTGTGCTAAAGTGGACACAAACCTCCCCTGCAGTGAGCATTTGGGGGCTTTGGGTTGTAACGAGCACTGAGAGAACCCCAGGTGCAGCTGCAGAGAGGAGCTGGGGAAGAGTGACCAGTCTTTTTTTCATACTATGTATTTTTTATTATCTACATTTTTTATTATCTACATTCCCACATAGCAGGCTAAAATTGTACCACTGAGCTACCCTCGCACCTTACTTGAACTTATAAAACTCTACACGTGATCCACTTGTAAATCTCTACACGTGATCCAGCTTCTGCCCAACAGACAGCAGCTCACTTTGTACTCTGCATAATGCACAGATGCAGGCACATTGTAGGTATATAAATATTTGCTGAATGGATAAATGAAGAAAGCTAGCTACAGAGAAATTCTTGAAACCCAAAGTCCTATATAAGTTAAGAAATGCATTTTTCAAAAAAGTGGTTTTTCTTAAGTTGGAAGTTCAGTAAGGAGTGTTCATATTTTTCACAAAGGCTGGTAGGAGAGTAAAGATGGAGAGGGGTTGGGTCTACCTCACCAAATTATTTTCTTTTGTTACCAGGGCTGGTTGAATGAATTCAGCAGCCCTCAGCTACACTTTAATGGCGCACGGCCACATCTGGCTTCTCTGAGCTCACACAGCTGTTCTGTCAACTCCCTGCGGGCTTCTGTCCCCTCCTCTTCTAGGAAATTGCACTGCCTATTGGCAATTAGCCCTAATGAAGCAGCAGGAGTTTCCTGAGGGGAATGCATTGCTGACAAGTATAATTACTATTAGCAGCTGTGGGGCCTCTGGCTCTGTGAAAGTAACCCATCCACCTGTCAGAGTATGCAGCAGGACTGCTAAAGCTGCACCTAGCAGCCAGTCCAGCTCTCTGAGCCAGGCCATTGTGTGATGAAAGCAAGAGACTGGCATTTGGAAGCCAGTTGAGACCGTTTACTTCAAATGTTCACATTTCTGCAATCCAGCTGCATGGGCTGTGGCACACCATAAGGAATCAGCAGTACGCATCTTTCAGTTCAGTGTGATTGCTGTCTCTTTCAAGCACCCACAGTGCTTGCCTATACTTAGATAGGGGAGCGCCAAAGTGGAGTGGGTGTCCTGCAGTGATGCAGGAGCATTTAATTATATTTATTCATTTTATCAAAGAATAAAGAGAAATAAGCTTCGCCAATATTTAAGAATTGACCGATACTGATTTCTTTCCTGGCTCAGTGTGTAGGTACTTTATGGCCCACCTCTGGGGAAGATTTGGAGTTCAGCAATGAGGAGCGGTTCGCAATGGTTCCGTTTTGGTGATGTATTTCAATGGTAGATGAAACATGGCTGCAAATTATTTTCTATCCCTGAGAGAAGAGGAGTCAAATTCCCCTTCTGCTTGAATTGGGGCTGGCCTTAGTGGCTTCCTGGTCTGGGACAGTATGGGCACTATACCAGTTAAAGGTCAGGCCTATAAAAAAGGATGAACAGCTTCTGCACTGCCTCTTTAGAACTTTGGGGCCACCATGCTTTGAGGAAACTGAAAGAAGCCAAATGGAGAGGCTGCAAGGAGAGAGAAAGGCCTGCCCACCCCCCGCCCCCATCTCATTCCAGCCCCAGCCAAACAAGTCATCCCAGCTGAGTCCTCAGACATCATATCATAGAGCAGAGAGGAGCTGTTCCCACTGTGTCCTGTCCAAATTCCTGACATACAAAGTTTTAATATCCAATAATAATGGCTTATTCTTCATGCCCCTACATTTTGGGGTAGTTGTACAGCAATAGAAAATAGAAACAAATGTTTATGGGCCTAGTTGAAAAGGTTTACAGATTTTATTAAGAAGTTTAAGTGACTCCTCAAGACTCTAAGTGCCTCAAGAGATTCCTACAACAAAACCTTAGATGGACAAAAATAGCAAGACCAATACAAGTAAACGGAGGAGCTAACGTTCCTCCTGCACTTAGAATTGGCTCTTCACCAGCCATAATATGAGATTAAAAACAATGGCAATCTTATAAAATTGAACAAGAAGTTAACCCCCCAGATCGAGGCTATTAAAGAAGACCATTTGAAATATGAATGTGCACCCACTGTTGTTAACTATGTACCTCACTCTGAGTGTATATTAGCCTTGACAAATTAACTAATGATAATATGAGGACTTCATGGTTAGCAAGACATTAAACGCTAAGTATTCAGAACATGCAGATAAACTTCTACAGTTTGATAGCAGAAGTGGTTTTTCTTGGAACCATGAAGGAAATTTAAATCTTTTAATTTTATTTTATCCTATCCTTTAAAATTTTCTGTATATATATGTGTGTGTTATGCCCCTTAATTTAAAATTTTGTATTGTGAAATATATGCATGCATGCAAAATTGTACACTTGCAAATTAAAGAATAATAATGAATGGACACTCATGGACCTACTACCCAGATTCAAAATTAGAACATTACAGCTACCATAGAAGGTCCCTGGAGATCCTCTCCTTGAACCCCTAGGTGACCACTATCAAGAATTTTGGGTTAATAATTAGCTCATTTGCTTCCTAGGTTTTTTGGGCCACACATGAATGAGTCTCTGAACAATATTGTTTCGTTTCCCTGATTCAAATGCTATAAAACTGTATTCACACTGTATGCATTCCCTTCAGCGACCTGGCTTTTTCACTGAACTGTGTGTCTTTGAGACTCATTCATGTCGATGTACGTGGTTGTAGTTCATTCATGTCCACAGCTGTATAACATTCCAGCATATGAATATGCCTCAGTCTAATGATCTTTTCTACTGGTGATAGAGAGTTGGTTGTTTTTGGCTTTTCGCTCTTGGACCCGGAGCATTCTTTGTCTACAGTGAGCATTCTTTTTTTTTTTTCTGTTTATGATATTTAATGATGTAATCTTCACTTCCTGGGTGAATTCACCTTGTCAATTCCCACTACCCCTTGGGGGCAGCCACCTCAGCATCAAAACCTGCCCCAGTTGGAGAAACCTTAGTGATTAGATGCCTAGGAAGTCACTGGGAAGGTTATAGGGTTGGATATGGGTTGGCTCCCATAGTACATTGGATCTTTTTTTTTTTAGGGTTTTTTTTTTCGGTATTACATATTTTAATTTTTAAAAAATTTATTTTGTATTATCAAACCAAAACAACATACAAACATGAACATTCTTAACATACAAACATTCCGTGTATGATGTACAATCAATGGCTCACAATATTATCACATAGTTGTATATTCATCACTACCATCATTTTTTAGAACATTTGCATTACTCCAGAAAAAAAAATAAAAAGAAAAAACTACTGTGAGCATTCTTGCCATGTCTTTTGCTTCATATTCAAGAAGTTCTCTATGGTATTTACTTAGAGATGGAATTACTAGGTCATAGATATATGCGCTTTCAACTTTCCTTCTCCGAAATCAATGAACTTCCACCAGTAGTAGATGAAAACACATTGTTTTACATTTTTTGTCAACCCTTGTTATTATCTGACTTTTCAGTTTTGCCAATTTGGTGTGTGGGAAAGAGCATCTTGTGATTTTAATGACATTTTCCTGAATACTAATAAGGTTCAATGTCTTTTCATATGTTTATGGCCATTTTTTGTTTGCTCTTTGCTGAAATGTATGTATCTCTTTGTCGGTAGCACACTGTCTTAAATATCATAACCATTAAATAAGCCTTGAGCTCTCATAATGTAAGTCTCCCCATCTTCTATATAATTTTAGAATGAACCTGTCAAATTCCACAAATAAATTTATTCAGTCTTAGATTAAAATTGCATTGACTGTATGGATCCAACTGGGGAGAACTGACATCTTTATAATACTGTATCTTCCAAACCAAAAATTTACTATATTTCTCCATTTATTTAAGTCTTCTTTGATATCTTTCCATATAGCATTATAATTTTCTCCCAAAAGGGCTTACTCATCTTTTGCTAGATTTAATCTTTGAAATGTTTATCTATGCTGCTAATGTAAATGGCATTTTTTAAAAAGTTATATTTTATAACTATTTTTTCTAGGGTGTAGAAAAACCTATTGATTTTTACATGCTGTTTGTATTGAACAATCTTGCCAAACCATCTTATTAGTTCTGATAATTAATGTGCAGAATCCTTTGGTTATTTGTTTCTCCTTATCAATCTTAAGACTTTTTGTCCTAATCTTCTGGCTGGAACCACCTAAACAATGCTGACTAGAAGTTATATCAGTCAGCTAACTTACGAAATGGTAACAAACAACCTAAAAGTCTCAGTGGCTTACCAAAAAAAAGTTCATTTCTTATTTGTATTTCTTGTCCATATTGGGTTGGCTGAAGCCTCTGGATCATCTTTACTCTAAAACCAAGGCTGAAGGGATAGCCCCTATCTGGGGCATTGTCAGAAAATCAAATATGGCAGGACCACACTATGGTTCTTAAATCTTTCCTCAGAAGTGGGACATGTCACCTCCAATTAATTTCATTAGCTGAAGCAAGTCTGTGGGCAAAGGCTGACATCAACAGAGTAAGGACATATAATCCTAAACAGGGAATAGCAGCAATCATTTTGAGTAGTAATACAATCTACCACAGGGGATGTGCCCACAAAGTTTTTACTAATAGAGATGATATCTTCAAAAATGTTTGAAGACCACTAGCTTAGAAGAGCAAGTGCAGCTTTCTCTTTTGAGGATTCCAGAGTTCTATCAGCTCTGATTTCTCCTAGCTGATTGCACTTCTTCCTGCAGTCAAATGTGGACACCATTTTCCTGTCAATGATCTCTTCTTACATTTCCCTGGGTTTACTAGCTCTGCTCCTCTAGTAATGTTCATACCTGTTGGCAATTGAATCAGGTTCCCCACAAATACATGTTCAAGTCTTAACCCATGTTCTTGTGATTGTGAGCCCATTTCACATTCACAAGTGTGATCTTTGAAGATGCTTTTATTAGTTAAGGTGTGGTCTCATTTGTGAATAGGATCTTTGGAGGTTCTGTGCCTAAATTCATGTGACTGAAGGTCTGATAAAGAGAGAAAATTAAGATGCAGTTAGTGAGAGAAACTCACAGGAAGAAGTCAGAAGGCAGCAGAACCTGGAAGAGCAGATTCAAGGAGAGAGAGCTCACCATGTGATGGGAGCAGAGATGCAAGCTAAGGAACCCCAAAGGTTGTGGCAACCCAGCACCCTGGCAAACTAAGACAATACTCTTACTCTGTGTGAGGTAGAATCTCTCACTTTCTTCAAGAACTCATAGAGAAACAATTCCTCCATGAATTCCTCCATGAACGATTCCTTCCTCCACTGAATAAGCCCAGCTTTCCTTACTGGAATCCCTTAAGCCCATGTCATCAAGCCATTGATTGGCTAGGTATTGCTTTGTACTCTTCTCAGATTGTTCGGTGCATTCAGCATATGTCTTGTTACCTCATAAAATAAAATATAAGAATTAAATTAGATCATTGATAGAAATGTCCTAACATAGTATGTGAAATGTATGTTGGTTTTATTAAGAATATTCAATTCTACTATATAGACAACAAGATAATTAAATAAGGAGGATAAGTAAAATAATTATAGAAACAATAGCTTTTGAGACATATTAGACATGATAATATAAGTAAAACATATATTCTGAACACAGACAAGAAGGACTAAATCAGAGTAAAATATTCATGAGTTATAGATTCCTTAGGTCAGCCACCAATCAGTGACACCTATTCTAGTTCCACATGCAATATAGTATGTATTTGTGAGTACATGTGTATGTGAGAGGCAGAGAGAAGAGGGAAGGAGGGAGAAGGAGAGGGAGAGAGAGAGAGATTGAGAGAGAGAGAGAGAGAGAGAGAGAGAGAGAGAGAGAGAGAGAACTGGTTAATTTTATGTGTCAGTTTGGCTAGGTCATGGTGTTCAGTTGTTTGGTCAAATACTGGCCTAGATGTTACTGTGGAGGTAGTTCATAAATGGGAGTAGCATCCACAATCAGTTGACCTAAGTAAAGGAGATTATCTTCCATAAAGTGGGTAGGCCACATCTAAGCAGTAAGAACTGAGGGTTCCAGAGATCAGAAGAATTTGTACCTCAAGACTTCAATATTGACTATTGCTGGAATTTCCAGCTTGCCAACTGACTCTAAAGAATTTGGACTAAGGACTTCAACATTACCTTTACTGGAGTTTCTAGCCTTGGCCTACCCTACAGAATTTGAACTTACCAGCCCCCACAAATGTGTGAGCCAATTCCTTATAATAAATATTTTTATACAAATATACACATATAGCCTGTTGATTTTTTTTTCCTCTAGGGAATCCTGACTGATACAGGGAAAGATAGATAAATAGAGACAGAGAGAGACAGACATAGAGATCTTGTTCTAAGAACAGGGGGAAGCCATTTGAAAGTTTTAAGCTGATCAGCAACACAATCTTTATATTTAAAAGAGAGTGGATTGGCAGAATACAGTGGTCTAAAGTGAGAGATTGGATTAGGGCATCACTAGTGGAGATGGAGAGGAGTGGGCAGGTTCAGAATTTGTTTTGGAAGAAGAGTTGGCAGAACTTACTGATGGGTTGGCTATAAAGGGGTGAAGAAACAAAGGAATCAAGGATAATTCCTGCATGTTTATCTTAAGCAACTCTCTGGAAGGCAATGTCATTTACTGAGTTGGGGCAGGCAGGCATGGGTGGGGAAGCAGATTGAGAGGTTGGGAATGAAGACTAATGTTTTGGCCATATTAAGCCTGAGATGCATGTCAGAGAGCCGTGTGGAGTTACTAAGTAAACACTAGGAAATGGGAGCCTGGATTTCTAAAGAGAGGTCAGAGCTGGAGGCTTAGAGCTGGACATCGTCAGCATATGGAGAATCTCAGTATACATCTGAGACTGAGAGAGATGGCCTAGGCTTTTCCCTAGCTGCCTGTACTGGCTGGATCGAGGCTGGGGTAGGAGCCAGCCACAGGGACCTAGTGAAGTAAGAGAACCAGAAGCCTAGTGAAGAAGCTCTTTTATTAAGGAGGGTGTTGTCAGCTATACTGAATATGTCAAATAATTTAAGAGCAGAGAAGTGACCATTGGATTTGGCAAGATGGAGGTCATTGGAAACTTGATAAAGGCTGTCATTCCCTACTCTATGTGGCCCATCCCTCCACCCTTCTCTCCACTCCATTCATGGGAAAAGTAACCTATTCAGTGTCTTACATTTACATTAGGTAAAAGTAGTCTTTTGAATCTGAATAGCACTTTAGTTGCTCAAGGGTTTTTGCACAAGTTTTCTTATTTAACCTGCCCAACTATCTCCTGAGGTATATAGTTTTAGTCGCATTTTGCAAGTAAGGGAACTGCCAGTCAGACATATTGAGTGTCCAGGGTCACAGAGCATGTTAGGTCAACTCTCCCAGAAGCAGAGCCTGAGGCAAGGGATTCTTGTTCAAGTGGTTCATTGAACCAGTGTTTTCAGAAGGGGAAGAAAGTTATACAAAGATGTGGTCCAGGCAAGAGACTAACTTCATCCTGCTCCCAGGGGGAGCCTAGAGCACAAATAACACCACAGAATTGGTCCACTCTTGAAACAGCCAATCTTTTGTGTTCCTGTGTCTGTCAGTCTTGGCCAGTGGTTGCCCCTGGGAGGGAAGGGAGCCTTAATTTCCTGGGAGAAGGGCTCCCATTTGGCTAAGGGCAATTTCCTAGACAAGGGGGCAGCTAGGAGGTGAGTGCACCAACCAGGGAAAGGGAATCTGGGTGAGGGAAATAGGGAAAATGGCCTCTTCTCAGGAAACAAAATGGTTCAGATCTACTTACCCAACCTCCCATATCCTGGTTCCTTGTTTAAGTCCTGATAAGCACAAGCTAAGTTTCGAGGCGGTCCATTTCCCGGAATCCACGTCCACAAGGGGGCTGTAACTATAACCTTGGACCTTCCTAAGGAAGGGTCGTGTCTCTTCCTAATTGGATTAGCTTTCAAACTCAAGAGTGTAAACCCACAACTCCCAGCCAATGGGGGATGGGTGAGCAAGGTGGGGGGAGGGGCAATTGCATCAGGGGACCTGTATAATCTTTATTCCTGTGCAGAGCCAGTGCACTCGCGTGCTTCCGCTTATCCGGTGGGTGCCCTTTCTCATGAGAATCCTAATGTATTAGGATTTGAATCCAAGTTTTCTGGTGCTACATCCCACAGCATTTTTCTTCTGCTTCACACAGCACTATGAGATTAATATGAGGTTCTTAAAAGAGTGCAGGTTTTTACTATGGTGTGTGAAGGGATAAGACCTGAAGGGAGGGAACAAATAATTGAGAAGTTCTAGTGGAGTGGGGGGAGGGGGGCTGAGGGGGAGGGGAGATATTAGAAATAGACTTTATCCTCTTATTAACATTTTTATTAAGGTAAGAAGTCCTCTGTTTCAAATGGTTTCGCTGTCTTCTTTCATAAGCCCATTTGTAAGAAAATGCTAGAGTTAGGTTTACTTTTCTGTACCCACTCCAACAACTTTTCGGGTCCATTTTTCCCTTCTTTTGTGACCTCAGGATAATTAAGTGTCTTTTTCTCCCAAGAAGAAATGTGAAGCATGTGGTGAGCCTGCTGGCCTATTTGCTGATTTATGGGTCAAGTCTCCAGTTATTGCAGACAAAATTTGAAAGTCTCTGATTAAGAAGCCGTGCTGATTTAAGGATCTCACTAGAAATATGTGCATAATGAATTATCTACAGATAATATTTCAACTTGTCCCTGGGTGATTCATATCACCCACTTTTATTAAATTATCCATATTCAGGGGGCTATTCAAGTCTGCACAAACTAAGATGCAGGGATGCTCATAGTTAGTGTAAGAGGTTTAACAGAAAACAGTTGTAGTGGAGAAGAACAATACTCTAAATTTAAAACTAATTTTCACAGGGCAGTGAGTGTCTGTGTGTGACTCACACAGATGTATTTAAGAAATCGTTCTGTCTTGTACATGCTTGAGCACTCGGCTTATTTAAACAGTTTTTCTTTTTTTTTTTTTGCGTGTGAAAAGATAACCATTTTCTTGTGAGTGGTGGTAGAGAGAAGCAGGATAAAAATAATCAAATTATTTCGTAGAGAAAAATGGAAAAACAGTCATCGAGGTCCATTTTTAGCAAAGCACATGGGCCTGACAAGGCATTAGTTAAGAGAATGTGTCACCCTTTAAATATGTGGGTTTATTTAACAATGGAACAAGTAGATATATAAAGAACAGAACTCCAGTACTGAGAATTCAGAAAGACCTATTTTTCTTTTCTTTCTTTTTTTTTTCCAGGAATGAAGATTTTGTTTTTCCCCCAATCTCTCTCTTTCTATATAACAAAAGGAAGAAGAAAAGGAAACCTTCACAAAACACCGATTCATTAGTATTCAAGAAGGCAGAATTCAACCAGGTTCAGGGAACAGGTGCCCCCCTCCACCAGAGTTCTGTGCCCTCTGCTGAGGGTCCTGGGGTAGGAATGGGGTGGGGGGTGGCAGATTTAAACAGGACTTAAGCCGGTTTTCATCTGAAAACCTGATTGAGGTCTGCTCGTAAAGAACCTGGCTGGGAAGAGTTGAGGGGGAGGAATTTAAAGCAAGCACACAAACCTTCTGGAATCTCATTGATGCCTTCTGCTTCTCCTCCACGTTTTGATTTTTCAGGTTATTTTAGGGTTTTCATACCTCAGGCAAGGTGATTTATTATTATTGGGCCTTTATATAACTCCTTATTTTTGCAAAGTGCTTTACAGTCATTTTTCTGTCCTTATTGCACGCCATGCCTTCTCTTTCCCGCTACCGTAATTGGTTTGCGGGGAGGTGGCACTTCCTTTCCTAGGGAAAAGAAGTGGCTGTTTGTTATATGAGGTAGTTCCTGAACTCTTACCTTTGTTTCTCCTTTGCTTTCCCTTGTTTGATCTCATTCCCTGTGGCCTCCTGTCACCTTCTGTTTCCTTGCTCCTACTCAGTCCCGTACTCATTTTTTTTTCCCCCATCTCTAGCCTCAATTCCCACATTGCCCTCGTGATTTGGCCCCACTGCTAAGCACCTTGGATATCACGACATAAATTTAGAAATAACTGCTCCCTGCTTTGGCAACTTCCACTTGTAAATGCATATATTGAGGTCTTAAATTAGCAGAAAATAGTATCCTGTTAATTCCAGGCCACTGCTGAAAAAAATCATCATTCCCATCAGTATGCAAGTACTCCTAGGTGGAACCATATGACATTGCCATTTTTACGGGTCACAAGTAGTCAAGTAGTCACAACTTCATGTGGTTCAAACGAAATACATCCACATGTATCCCTAGTGTTCATCTGCAGGGTGCCTAGACTTCTGGAGAAAATTCTATTGATTGTTTTTAGCCAGCAGTTACAGGTTGGATGGTGTCTCCAGAGAAGACATGTTCATGTCCTAGCCTCTGATCCTGGGGGTATAAGCTTATTTGGAGATAGGGTCTTTGAAGATGTTATTAGTTAAGATGATGCCAAATTAGATGAGGCTGGCCCTTAATCCAATGTGACTGGTGTCCTAATAAAATGGGGAAAATTGGACACCGACAGATAGACAGGGGAGAACATCACATGACAGCTGAGGCAGAAGACTCTGTGGATTGCCACCACTAGAAGCCAGGAGAGGAGCACGAAACAGAATTTTTCCTACAGACTTCAGAGGAAGCATGGTCCTTCTGACAACTCAATTTTGGATTTGTAGTCTCCAGAACGAGACATTTAAGTCATCCAGTTTGCGGTACTTTGTTACAGCGGGCCTAGGAGACTAAGACACCAGCCAAACTCTTTGTGCTACATATCCCAGTTTCCTTTGGTGTCTGCCAAT
The DNA here is from genome assembly GCF_023851605.1 of Tamandua tetradactyla. NCBI lineage: Eukaryota > Metazoa > Chordata > Mammalia > Pilosa > Myrmecophagidae > Tamandua > Tamandua tetradactyla. The sequence continues at coordinate 142,806,503 of NC_135353.1, read as the reverse complement.
ATGACTGAACCATTTTTAACTCCTGTCCCAAAGTAGACTTCCCTAAATCCTCAGTCACTCCCTTCCTCACCCTAACTGAAACCTAGCTCTCTGCTGAGGCCCCTGCCCTTTGTGGGTCTCTCAAGGGGTCATGCTCCAACTCCCACTCATAGGGTGTCAGATTGGAACATGGGGCAGGTATCCACTGGCTCTTCATTCTCCTTGAAGACTGTTCTAGTTTGCTAGCTGCTGGAATGCAATATACCAGAAACAGAATGGCTTTTAAAAGGGGGAATTTAATAAGTTGCTAGTTTACAGTTCTAAGGCTGAGAGAATGTCTCAATTAAAACAAGTGTATAGAAATGTCCAGTCAAAGGCATCCAGGGAAAGATACCTTGGTTCAAGAAGGCTGATGAAGTTCAGGGTTTCTTTCTCAAGTGAGAAGGCCCATGGCGAACACAGTCAGGGCTTCTCTCTCTTGGCTGGAAGGGCACATGGTGAATACGGCATCACCTCCTAGCTTACTCTCCTGGCTTCTGGTTTCATGAAGCTCCCCGGGAGGCATTTCCCTTCTTCATTTCCAAAGGTCGCTGGCTGGTGGACTCTCTGCTTCGTAGTGCTCCAGCATTCTCTACTTTCTTTGAATCTCTTTCATTCTCCAAAATGTCTCTTCTTTTATAGAACTCCAAAAACTTCTCAAGGCCCACCCAAAAGGGTGGAGACATGTCATCATCTAATTCAGCTTAACAACCACTCTTGATTAAATCCCATCTCCGGGGAGATGATCTGATTACAGTTTCAAACATACAATATTGAATAGGGATTATTCTACCTTTATGAAATGGGATTTTGATTAAAACATGGCTTTTCTAGGGGACATCCATCCTTTCAAACCAGCACAAAGAACATTCTCCATGCTCATGTTAAAGCCTCTGGGCTAGTGAGACTCATGCTAGGTAACTATGCCATCCTCTAAATCTATTTATCTCTGTCATCTTCCAGGTTCCTGGTCACCCTCCCTCAGGAGCGACTGCCATTGTCCTCTCTCCACCTCAGTCCTGCTATCATCCTATGAACGTCACCACCTATGTAGGCAGCAGACCACTCTCTATTCTTTCAAGTCCTTCATCTTTTCTTCTGTGACCTTTGCCTACACTCCATTCCAGTTACTCACTTCCATGGCTTTGCTCTGGAACTGGCAACTCTTAGAACTGCATCGCCTCTGAAATCTTATGTTCACACAGCCTACTCTGACCCAAATCTCCTAACCTTGCCCCTCTCTCACTCAGTTCTTCCCACCCCACCTGTTGATATATCTCAAGGACTTCTCATTTGACCCACTAATCTCTCCCTCTATAATATCAGTTCTCTCTGATTTTCCCTACCTTTCTGGCCACTGCTTGGTCTAATTCTCCTCGGCTTAGATGTTGTGGCCCATTGCTTTGATTCGTCTCTTGCCAGTGTCCTTTCCATTGAATCCATGTGCCAAATCTCCTCTCTTGGATGGATCTAACTTCCTGCTTTCTTCTTATATCTAGACACCTGAGTGCTGCTGGAAAAAATTACCCTACCAGTGTGAACATAAATCCATGATGTCTAACTCCACCTGTGCCCACCTTCCATGGTGCCTAGGAATCCCTTCATATTTCCAGAGTCAGCTCTGTCTTTCTTAGTCTCTACAGTGACTATTTCAAACCTTCTCCACTCTCAGCATACCTCCAGTCTCCCCCTTCTTCATGTACTCTTCCTCCAGTCTTTGCAGAGGTACCTTGGTTCCTTGAGAAAATAAAAGCTGTCAGGTGGTAGCGCACACAATTTCTAGCTGCTAGATCTACAAATCTCTCAGCAGCTACACCTGTCTCCTGTCCTCCTGTAAGAATGGAAAGGGTGTCCCTTCTCTTCTCTGAAAGTAATCCCACATCTACTCTGGACCCTCTTCCACCATCTCTGCATCTACTAGCCATTCTTTCAATCTTTCTCTCTCTCTTTCTCTGTCATGTTTGACATTTCCTATCTACTAGCACCTTCCTATAAAGATTTTTAAAACACTTAAGTTTTTCTACTCTTAACAAGCCTTCATCATCCCATGTTCTCCTCCAACATCTTTCCCCCATTCCCTTCCACATGTTTCAAGGTCAGACTTCTTAAAAGTATTGTCCACATTGGCTTTTCTGTATTTCCTACCTACCAGGGACTCCTCAACCCACAACAATCTCATTTCTGTATTTGCCACACCACAGAAACTGCTCTGGCTGAGATTACCAATAATTGTTCTTGTTGTTAAGCCCAATGGGCAACCTTCAGCTCATTTCTTACTTGTTCTCTTGGCATCATCTTCATGTCAAAATGCTTTCTTCCTTTGGTTCAGTGATACAGACAGTTCCAAGTTTCCCATCTACCTTTCTGACCACTCCTTGGTCTACTTCTTCTCAGCCTGTCCCTTAAATATTTGAGCTTTTTGGAGTCTTCTAGGAAATTTTCTGTTGTTCTTCTGTAAATGCCCTGGGGAGAGAGCTCATCCATTATCATCTGCATACCTCTCTCTTCCCGGGCTGGGTTCACAGGATGGTTTTTTTCTTTATTATTTATTGATTATTCATTTCCTTCTGGTAGGGCATCATCATTTGATGCCTGGATCACCTTCAACCACAGAACACTTTCCTGCATCTAGATATTTCTAACACAACTTCAATTGTTGTTTTAGGATCTATTTGTCAAAAAAAAGCTTATTGCTAAGTAACTACATTTCAATGGCAGTTGATCTGGTATGAGAAAACTTTCAATAAGATCCTATTTAATGCAACTAGGTGATGATTTTGTGAATTACTGATTATGTATGTTTTATTTTGTTTCTTATTTTTTTAATTAATAAATAAATTTTAAAAAAAAGATCCTATTTATATTATATATATTATATTAGTCCATATAGTCCACTAAGCCAATTGGACTTAGTGGTGGTCATTTATATGAACTAATTTTGATTTCTTGAATGAAGTCTCAAATTTCAAATTATATCCAGAAAGCCTGTTGGGCTTTACAAAAGACACTTGAGATTCTTCAGTGCGAATGAAAACAGTCCAGCTGGTGATATAATGAGCAGAAAGAACCTGAGGCTTATTTTGGGTTACCCAGTGACATTCTGAGTCATAGCACTGATTCAATGAGGCTTAGAGATAGATTTAGGAAAATGGGTTATGTGGTTATCCTCAACCAACAATAGTGCCATGACTATTTAATAAAGTGTGTGGGGTGCAGAATGAGTATGTGACTTGAATATGGTACATCAGCCTTGCAAATAAGGCTGCATGTCAAACGAATGATAAAAGAGCTGTCTTCATTCACTGCACGATCTCTAAATCTCTTGGGGGAAGGGAAGGAAGGCTTTAAAAATCTTGGTTTTGTACTTACTTTTCCTGTTGCAGAATATAGATTTGATAGCAAACACTCTCATCTTGTTCCACTGATTGAAGCCACTCAGATACTGTTTCCAGATGGCTCATCTTTGCTCGCCAATGTGTTTAGCAAGAGGAACAATACACCTTTAAAATGCCTATCAGAGGAATTTAATCACTGTATAAAGACTCCTAGGGTGAGGCTGGTTGGCACAATCCTGCTTTGCTCACCATTACAGGTTTATTTAATGTATTCTGCACAGCAACGCTTCACGTGCCAATGAGGATGCTTGATTTGGGCATTAGGATGTTTCTGATCCTCCAAAAAGCTTTTCTGCCTCAACAGGTTGCAAGCCTCCATGGATTCCTTTGATGAAGCCATTTATCTTGGTGCCAGCAGCAGGATGTGGGAAGAGTGCTCATGGGAAGGTATGCAGCGGATTATGCATGTTTTTGTAGAGTCAGAAGATTATTACTGACAATCGGCTTGGAGAAGATTTAGGTTATATGCCCTCCTGTGCAAGGCCACTGAACTGCCTTCCTGGAACAATGAGAGTTAGGAAAATACAGAGGGGTTATTTTACCTTAGCTCCTTGCTGCTTCCAGAGGGTTCTTTTATCAGGAGAGATTGTAAAACAATTTGCAACGGGCACCGTACCAAGGTGATACAAGAGCTTGACTGAAAATTTGAGCAATAATGTCTACTCATCTGTGGTCTGCCTTTCTGGGTCGCAGCATCTGTGAAAACCACAGAATCCCTGGTCAAAATATGAAACAACAACTTAAATAACAGCTGTATGGGTTAAGTTTTGCTGTGTAACAAACTTTCCCCAAACTTGGTGGCTCCAGATAACAATAATTTATTTAGCATAGAATTCAGCAGACTGCCTGGGCTGGCTCCAGTGACTCCTCCGTGAGTCCGCAGTTGGTTGGAAGGTCAACTGGTCGCTGAATGATCTAGGATAGCTTCACTCACATGTCTGGCAGTTGGCTGGCCGTTCCTGGCTGTTGGCTGACTGTGGTTCTCCTCCATATGGCTCTTATCTTCCAGAAGGCCAGTTCAGACTCATTTACATTGTAGCCTTAGGATTCCAAGCACAGCACTCTATTGTGCCATCAGCCAAAGCAAGTCATGCAGCCATCCCAGATTCAAGAGATAGAGAAAAAGGCTCCATATTTTGCTGGAAAGATCTACAACACCAAGAATGCAAGGGTGTGGGGGTATGGGTGGGAGAGAACACATGACCATTTTTATAATCTACCACAGAGATATTTAGAATTTGTAGTGTTTCCACATACATTAATCCTCACTACAACCATGAAAGACAGACTATGATTCCCTCTTTACAGATAAGTAAACAGGGTCAGAGAATCTGAGTAGCTTATCCAGGTAACAAGCAATACCATTCTTGCCCCATACCATAGCAGCCTGAATTGCAAAAATGGAGAACCTCACTGTTATACCATTAGCTCTAAAATCATACCTTTGACATCTCAGCATTTAATTTTTTGCTTCTGATATCAGGTGGTTCCCAAATTTAATGAGAATCTGAATCATCTTCCCATGTTTGTTAAAATGCAATTTCCATGACCTTCACCAGAGATTGTGATTCAGTCAGTCTGCTGAGGACCAAGGATCTGCATTTTTTAAATAGACAACCCCAGGAGATCTTGATGCAGGTGGCCCGAGCTCCACACTTTGAGAAACACTAGCCTATTTTATGACACTAAGTGTTCACCACATGGCACATTTTCATACTGAACTGGAAAGCCTACACGCCATAATTCCTTTGGTCAGCTCTTTGGCTCTATGAGTTAATAGCATTGGGACAGTTATTTAACTTCTCTGACATCTTTGTCTTGACATCTTCAAAATAGGGATAATAAGAAAGACCCCCACAGGGCTGGTGTGAAGATTAAAGGAATAAAGCCCATGAAGCACTGAGTCAGGTCAGAATAGCTGCTCAGTAATGGTTGTTTTTCTTCTCCTTTCATCCTGAGAAACTATAGGACTAATTGATAAGCAAGTAAATGAGAAGTGGAAAAAATATTTCTAGAATGCATTGCAGACTTGCGCTGTCAATACCCATAAATGAGAGACGATGGCCAAATATTCATCAGCATCCCAGAAAGAGCACAGCTCTATTTGAGAAGGAAAAAAAAAAGTATTTTTTCAGAAGCTTAAGAATCCTGACCGGAAATGGTTACATGCCCTTTAGGCAACAGCTGTTGTCATTAGAGACGAACTATAAGTGCAAGAGACACAGAAGGGCTGGTCATGCCTCAACCCTTCCAGTCTTTTCCAAATCACTGTGAACTTCCGGTGTCAGCACTATCAACTGCACGTCTCCAGAGAATGACAAAACGTATAATGACTCTATATTAAGACCTGGCCTCACCCAAATAAAGTGTGTCAATGTGGATAGAATTCTGACAAAATATTTCCTTATAAGTAATTTAAACGAAGGCTTTAAAGCACCGCAGTATGTAGTAGGTTATTTCCAGATCCAGCGGGGCCTTTTTTGTGCTTCTGTGTTAAAAGTGATGAGCAAATAGCTAGTTTCCTGCAGTTTTGCTATTTCGGCGCTTTCTTCCCTAATTTTTACACTGCTGTTCTCCCATCGCATCTCCAGCCAGTCTTCTATTCTTTTTCCTTCGTAGCTTCTGTCTTTGTAAATTTCATGGTTTTCTTTCTTTGTTCTTTCTTCCTTATTTTCTCACAAAAGAAAAAGTGCCCTTTTTACCCGAACAACCAGAATCCAATTTAAAACATGTACCTTTATTCTCTTTTTATGGTATTTGCATCCCTATCTGTGGTCGACTCTCTGTACCAGTAGATGGAGCACATCTCCTATGTTAAACCCCACCGTAGGTCTTAGGGTGGGGTGTTTTCCCCCAGCTGTCATTTTTGCTGCAGTGAAATAGTAGTTGGAAGCTGGTGTAATACAAAGCAAAACCCCTAATCTTGGTTAGACTAGAGCCTTTTCTGATTCATGTCGGCAATGCAGGGCTGCTCTGGATAGGCGGTAGCTGGAAAATAATGAGGGTTTTGTGCATGTGTGCCTGCTTGAGCAGTGTGTTCTTTTTTTCCAAAGACTTGGTAGCCTTGTGCCCAAGGTACCCTTTCTTTCTTCTCTCCTTTTCTCTCCTCCCCATCTCTCTTTTTCTTGCCTCTCGTTCTTCCTTGAAGATACACAGACTCTCCTTAGTGTCTAGGCTCCCAGTACACAGCGACATGCACTTGTCTGATGACCTCAAAGTAAAATCATAGTTTGTTGGAGGTGGGAGGGAACTTGGGCATCATCTAATACTAAAAGCAATAGACCCGACTGAGAAAACCTTCTCGACCAAAAGGGGGAAGAGTGAAATGAGACAAAGTGTCACTGGCTGAGAGATTCCAAGCAGAGTCAAGAGATCATCCTGGAGGTTATTCTTATGCATTAAATAGATATCACCATGTTAGTTAAGGTGTAATGGAGAGGCTGGAGGGAACTGCCTGAAAATGTGGAGTTGTGCTCCAGTAGCCATGTTTCTTGAAGATGATAGTATAATGATATAGCTTTCACAATGTGACTGTGATTGTGAAAACCTTGTGTCTGATGCTTCTTTTATCTACCTTATCGACAGACGAGTAAAAGATATGGAATAAAAATAAATAATAGGGGGAACAAATGTTAAAATAAATTTAGATTGCAATGCTAGTGATCAATGAAAGGGAGGGAAGGGGTATGGTATGTATGAATTGTTTTCTGTTTTCTTTTTATTTCTTTTTCTGAATTGATGCAAATGTTCTAAGAAATGATCATGATGATGAATATGCAACTATGTGATGATATTGTGAATTACTGATTATATATGTAAAAATGGAATGATCATATGGTAAGAATGTTTGTGTATGTTGGTATGTTTAATAAATGAAATAAATTTTTTTAAAAATAAGCAGTAGGCCCCAGGTTAACAAAGGCTTCATGTTGGGATTTTGGGCAGCCTTTGCCTTTTGATCAGTCTGTTGTTTTTGTGGTTATTGAGCTTGACAGCGATTGTAATACAATATCCCTATTGTAAAACAACAATACCACAAATTCCCGGGCCCTGTCCCTGTCCTGTAGCATTAGAATCTTTGAGTTTCAGGCTTGGGAATTTGCACTTTTAACCAATTCCCCCAGGTAAGTCTCATACACATTGAAGTTGAAAAACCTGACAAGAAATGTTGGTGATTAGTGATTCTTTGTTGCACCTTACTTGTTTTGGCTGAGCCTCCCTCATTTTTCATCCCCATCCCAGGGAAAGCAAAGCTAAGAAAGGCATGCATTTGCAGACAAGTCCTTGGAGCACTCATGACTGGGAACCAATTAAGTCCAATTGTTATATATATATATATTTTTTTTTTTGGAGCGAGGGCTGGTATTTTGTTTTGTAAAAATACTGAGACATCCCATAAGATACCAGCTGGTAGTTGGCTCATTTGCAGCAAGTTTCATTTGGGGAAAGCCAACCACCTGCTCCTCCTATGAGCAACTAAAGGATATTTATCCTGAAACATTATGAGAACCTTGGGCTGGCATCTTATGGGAGATACAATGGTATGATAAGGCAATGCAAGCAATCTCTTTTTTGTCCCACAGATGTTTGAAGATCCTAATATTTAACATTTATACCTGGAAGTACTGAAAACCCCAAATAATTACTGCTTAGGTAACTAAAAATGTTAAGATTTGGTTGATTCCAAGATATTTTCCAAGTTTCTAGGTTTTACAAGCTAGGTGTTAAGGGTTTGTGGCAGAGACTGCACGTGATTTCATTTCTCCCATTTTCCTTAGTAATGGAACCTTCCTTATGTTCAAAGACTGTCCCAGATCTAATAAAGACCACATTTTCTGGTCTCCCTTGTGGGTAGTTGTGGCTGTGTGACTAAATTACAGACAGCAAAATGTAAACAGAAATGTTACGTGAGGTTTCTGGGAAGGCTTGCTTAATCCCCATTTTGGAGGCCCCCCCCCTTTTTTTCCCCCTTGTTCTGTCCTGTGTGTTGAATGTGAGAGTGAGAGGTAGAAGTTGAGTGGCTATGATTCACAACAACATGTCTTGAGTTTGAAAACCAGTGCTGAGGATGGCAAAACAGAAAGATAGAACTTGGGTTTCTGATGATCTTATCCCTGAAAACACAATCTTCATCATCCTGAACACACAATCTTCAGACAATCTTTTGTGTAGACACAAAAGAATAAACTACCTGTGCTTTGCCACTAGCATTTTGAGTTTTACCTTATATCTGCAGGTGAGCCAAGTCCTTGACCAATACCTGTTATAAACCCCCCCTTCTACAGGGATTCTCAAACTTTAGCCTGCATCAGAATCACCTAGGAGACTTGCTAAAAGCACAGATTTCCGGGCCCCAACCCCAGAGTATCTGATTTAGTAGGCGTGCTGGTTTGAAAGGATGTATGTCCCCTAGAAAAGCCATGTTTTAATCTAAATCCCATTTCAGAAAGGCAGAATAATCCCTATTCAATACTGTATGTTTGAAACTGTAATCAGATCGTCTCCCTGGAGATGTGATTTAATCAAGAGTGCTTGTTAAACTGGATTAGGTAGAGGCGTGTCTCCACCCATCTGGGTGGGTCTTGATTAGTTTTTGAAGTCCTATAAAAGAGGAAATATTTTGGAGAAAGAGAGAGATTCAGAGAGAACAGAGCAGAATGACATAGCGACAAGAAGCAGAGTCCACCAGCCAGCAACCTTTGGAACACCATGTGTCCTTCCACGAAAGAAACCCTGAACTTCATGGGCCTTCTTGAATCAAGGTATCTTTCCCTGGATGCCTTAGATTGTACGTTTCTGTAGACTTGTTTTAATCGGGACATTTTCTCAGCGTTAGAACTGTAAATTAGCAACTTATTAAATTCCCCTTTTTAAAAGCCATTCTGTTCCTGGTATATTGCATTCCAGCAGCTAGAAAACTAGAACAGTAGGTGTACCAGTTTGGGACTATCATGTACCACAGAAGAGCCATGTTTTAATCCTGATCCAGTCTTGTGAGGCCAGGCCCATTGCTTAGGGTAGGAAACTTTGGTTGGATTGTTTCTGTAGAGATGTGGCACACCCAGATGTGGCTGTGACATTTTGGTTAGATTACTTCCATGGAGATGTGACACACCCAATTGTGGGTGTGACCTTTTGATTAGATGGAGAGGTGACTCTACCCATTCAGAGTGGGTCTTGATTAGTTTACTAGAGTCCTTTAAAAGGGAAAACATTTTGGAGAAGCCTCAGATGCAGAGCAATTGCTTCAGAGCTGATAGAGACACGGATGTTTGGACATGTTTACAGAGCTGACAGAGTCAACATGAGACCTCAATGTTTGGAGATACAGGGCCCAGCAGACATCATCATGTGCTAAGCTCATCATGAGATGCTAAGCAAGCCAGAACATAGAGATAACCAAGGGAAGCCAAGAGATGAAACTCAGCCCTGGAGAAGCAAAGTGAGGAACCCTCACAGGAAACAGAAGCTGAAAGCAATGGATCCCAGGAGCAACGGACCAGCAGATGTCAGCCAGGTGCCTTCCCAGCTGACAGAGGTGTTCTGGACAGCATCAGCCTATCTTGAGTGAAGGTAACATCTTTTCCTGGATGCCTAAATGTGGACATTTTTCTGGTCTTTGAACTGTAAACTTATAACAATAAATTCCCTGTATGAAAGCCATTCCATTTCTAGTATATTCCATTCTGGCAGCTTTACCAAACTAATACAGTGGTTCTGGAGTCAAGCCTGAGAATCTGCATTTCTAACAAGTTCCCAGGTGATGCTGATGCTGCTGGTCCTGAGAGTACACTTTGAAAACCGCTGTTCTATCAAGATCATTTTAAATTTCATGTCAGGTTCCTACTCTCTAGCCATTTAGGATCAGCACAGGCCAGCTAATTTCATATCCCTTTTCCCTCACCTCAATAAAATTAATACTTATGCTACAATCTATTGGCTCACAGTCAAGTCACTTTTAGATTACTTAGCATAGGAACAGTGCCAAATCTGAGTTATTTATGATTGTTTCTTTTTGTTCCCCATCTTAATTCCTCTCCAATCTTCTAACCAAGATATCCCAACAACTTACAGAAGCCTCTTACATGCCACAAGGAATTCTTTTACTATAACCAGTTCAGGCTGTTCAATGATACAAGAGAAAGCATTCCATTCTCCTCATTCCTGTTGGATAGAAGATCCTTCACTTATTTCTACTGGGAGGAAAAATCTGTGTAGATGAAGATTTTTGCTTTTCCCAGCAATTGATGTGGACAAATGTATTCATTTCTATGTATTTAAATGCTAGTTGGAAATTGGCACCTTTTAGTGGTTTTTATCCAAGGTGAGTGATGTATTACCCTTTGTTACTCATACTTGCTGTGAGCTGTTCCTTTTTTGCACCTTTTGCAGGATAGGTTAAATCCAGCCATTACCTTATAGCCCTTCCCACCTTCTCCATCCCATCCCCATTCTGAGGAAATCTTCCTAATTCCATTAAACAGTGTATACTGGGGTCATGTGCTGGTTTGAAAATATTCTGTATCCCGGAAAAGCCATGTTTTAATTGTGTTTCAATCTTCTGAAGGCAGCTGTTTCTTCTAATCCTGATTTGATATTGCTGAGTGGAAATTTTTGATTAGATTATCTCCACAGAGATGTGACATGCCCAATTGTGGGTATAATCTTTTGATTAGATGGAGTTGTAACTCTACCCATTCTAGGTGGGTCTTGATTAGATTACTAGAGTCTTTAAAAAGGGGAAACTTTTGGAGAAATGCCAAAAATGACAGAGCCGACAGAAATTTCAGAGCAGAGCTGACACAGATGCCAACACTTGGAGAACAGAGACACAGATGTTTGGAGATGCTTGGAGCCCAGCAGATGTCACCATGAGATGTTAAGCAAGCCAGAACCTGGAGAGAGCCAAGGGAAGTCAAAAGATGAAAGCCGGCTCTGGAGAAGCCAAGGGAGGAAACCCCCACAGGAACAGAGGCTGAAAGCAATGGAGCCCAGGAGCAAGGGACCAGCAATTGCCAGCCACACGACTACCCAACTAACAGCGGTGTTCCTGATCTGTCGACCTTCCTTAAACTAAGGTATCTTTCCCTGTTTGCCTTGGTTTGGACATTTTTATAGGCTTAGAACTGTAAACTTGTAACTTATTAAATTCCCTTTTAAAAGCCATTCCACTTATGGTATACTGGATTCTGGCAGCTTTTACAAACTAACACAGGTCAGATGTACCTGAGTTTGAAACAAGACTCAATTGCTTACTTGCTATGTGAATTTGGGCAAGTGACTGACTTTGCTTAGTTTTACCCACCTCATTTGTAAAAAAAATGCAGCTAATCATGTGGCTCTCATAGGACTGAAGGTAACGATGAAATTATATGATATAGCCCAGTTCCCAGGACTTAGCCCAGTCCCAGCTCCTGGTAAGTGAATAATACATGATATCTATTATTATTAATAGTTGCATTTGAATCCATTGAGGAAAAAGTCAGTCCTTATGTGACACCTGATTCAGGAGCCACAGAGGGAAAAAATGGACCCATTAGACTTCAGCAAATTAAAAACTTTTGCTCTGTGATAGACTCTGTTAAAAGGATGAACAGACAAGCCACCCACTGGAGGAAATATTTGTAAATTGCATACACAATAAAGGACTAATATCTAAAATATATAAAGAATTCTCTAGACTCAACAGTAAGAAAACAAACAACCCAATAAGGAAAAATGGACAAAAGACTTGACAGAAACTTCACCAAAATAAGATATATGATGGCAAATAAATACATGAAAAGGTGTTCCATATCACCAGCCATTAGATTAATGAAAATTAAAACCATGATGAGACACCATTACATATCTATTAGAATGGGCTAAAATAAGCATTACCAATAATACCAAATACTGACAAGGATGTAGATACTGAATCTCTCACACATTGTGGGTAGCAATGTAAAGTAATATAGCCATTCTGGAAAGCAATATGGCAGTTTCTTTAAAAAAAAAAAAATATATATATATATATACACACACACACACACACAGTGACTGTGCTAGTTTGAAAGTGTTGTGTACCCCCAGGAAAGCCAGCTCCTTTAATCCTAATTCAATATTGTAAAGTAGAAACCCTTTTGATCAGATTAGCTTCACAAAGATGTAGCATGCCTAAATTGTGGGTGTGGCCTTTTGGCTAGATAGAGATGTGACTCCGCCCATTCAAAGTGGGTCATGATTAGCATGCTGGAGCCTTTAAAAGGGGAAACATTTTGAAGAAACCTCAGATGCAGATGCTTGGAGAACAGTTGCTTCAGAGCTGTCAGAGACACAGATGTTTGGAGATGCTTGGAGTGCTGACAGAGAGAGCAGATGCCTAGCCATGGGCAGAGCCTAGCAGATATCACCACATGCCTTCTCATCAGGTGCTAAGCAAGCCAGAACCCAGAGTTGTGTCCCAGAGGAACTAAGTGAAGGCCCATAGTTGCTTAGAGAGGAAACCACTGACATCAGAAGCTAGAAGCAATAAATCTGGAAAAAGGGCCAGTAGACTCCAGCCATGTGTCTTCCCAGATGATAGGGGTGTTCTGAATGGCATCAGCCTTTCTTGAGTGAAAGTAACCTCTTGCTGATGCCTTAATTTGGACATTTTCATGGCCTTAGAACTGTAAACTTGCAACTTAATAAATCCCCTTTATAAAAGCTATTCCAAATCCAGTATATTGCATTCCATCAGCTTTAGTAAACTAATACACTGATTGTACAACCCGGAAGTTATCACGCCCCTGGGCATCTAGATAAATGAAAACTTATGTTCACAGGAAAGCTTACACATGAGTGTTCATAGCAGCTTTATTTGTAATAGCCCCAAACAGCAAACCCAAATGTCCTTCAATGGGTGAATGACTAAGCAAATTGTGGTGCATCTATACTATGGAATACTACTCAGCAAATAAAAAGGAATGCGCTACTGACACATGCAACAACTTAGGTGGATTTTAAGGGCATTATGCTGAGTAAAAAACCGCCATCTCAAAAATTACATACTGTATGAGTCCATTTATATAGCATTCTTGATATGACAAAATTATAGATATGGAGAACTGATAAGTGATTGCCAGGGGGAAGGGAATAGAAGGGGAGGGAGTGAAGGAGGTGGACGTATGACTATAGATGGAAAAGCACAGAGTTCCTTTGTGGTGATGGGACAGTTCTGTATCTTGATTGTGATAGCAGTTATGAACATTGATATATGGGATAAAATGTTGTAGAACTATACACAAACATTCAATAAAATGAGTGCATGCAAAAACTGTTGAAATCAGAGCAAGACCCGTAGGCTAGTTAATGGTCTTGGGCCACTTGATTTCCTGGTTTTGATAACCTCTTCCAGTTATATAAGATGTCACCACTGGGGGAAGCTGGGTGAGGGCGCATTGGTGCGCACTATTTTTGCAACTTCTTGTGAGGCTCTATTTTTACATAAAAAGTTAAAAAAAAAAATAACAAAATTTCAGTACCAATACAGAGTATCAACAGCCAAACAAATTGCTAAAATGAGTGGGAAAGCCCTCAGTAATTTTGGTCTTCATGTTGAAGTCACTGGATGAAAGCTAGATTTCGAAGAGACGTATCACTGATAATGAATTTTTCTTAAGATGATTACCAGGTTGTGTTTTTTTCTCTCTCTCAGGATAGCTACATAGCATGTTTTCATCAGTGCTCCAGCATCCTACAGAATATTGAGTGGAAATAAATTTTCAAAAGGAACTCAGTATTAAAATTATTCTCTGATCACAATATACTCTTTTCCCCATTAGACAGATGTCTACTTTGCTAATCATTTTTGAGCTCTGGGCAGCAATGCTAAGGTGGCTTTTGTAGCACCTTTCCTAAGTGCGAAGAGTTAAAAGTGGATGGCAGCATCAAACAGAATTAAAAAGCCACCCAGAGTTGTATCCAGCGAATGCAACAGAGCAATTCAGCCCTTAAGCAGGAACCTTATTTATATGCCACATTTCAGCTGGGAAGAGATTTTATGACCATATCTTAGAGCCTTAAAGATGAAGTCTATAATATAAACACCCAGCAGCATTAACTCTAACAGCACAAAGCAGGCTTGGCACATACCCTCTCTTACTATTTTTGTTCTCTTTTGCATGAAAGATATTTTGATAGTCAATGTAACACTTCCATTTTTATGATTCTCATAGCCGAACTTTTAGATGTGATACAAAGCTATGCATAAAGTTGCATTAGACACCTTAATGTTTATTTTAATCCACAGGCTGGATTTGGACTTTGGGTTCTAGGGTGGACTTCCATCACTCCTTTCCCTCTGACAAGACAGAGTTCTGAGTTTATGTCAGGCAAGCAAATGTTCATTCTGATTCACTCTGGCTATTCCTTACCATCTGTTTCCTTTTGGGGTATGCTAGTTTGAAAGTATTGTATACCCCAGAGAAGCCCTGTCCTTTAATCCTGATTCACTATTGTAGGGTGGAAATCTTTGATTATATTGTTTCCGTGGAGATTGACCCACTCAACTGTGGGTGTCACCTTTTGATTAGATGGAGATATGACTCCGCCCATTCCAGGTTGGTCTTGATTAGTTTACTGGAATCCTTTAAAAGGGAGACATTTTGGAGAAAGCACAGTTGCTTCAGAGCTAACACAGATAGAGACATTTGGAGTTGCAGAAAGAAAATGCCCCCGAGTGAGCTGTTTGAAACCAGAAACCAAAGGACCAGCTGACAGAGGTGCTCCGGTTACCATGACCTTTCCTTTTGCATCAAGGTATAGTTGTCTGGATGCCTTAGTTTGGACATTTTTATGGCCTTAGCATGGTAAACTTGTAACAATAAATTCCCTTTATAAAAGCCAACTCATTTCTGGTATATTGCATTTCTGGTAGCATTTACAAACTAAAACATGGGGTTAATAGCTAGATGCATTTGATAAACTTAAGATAAGGCAGCAGGTAGAGAAGGTAATGAAAGCCCTATCAAATATCTGCTTTCTGCAAATCCTGCAGGCCTTTGTATATGCTGTTCCCTCTATTTGGAGTGCTCTTCCATCCTCCTCTCGCACCTTAAACTATTGCTTCCCCCAATTTCTAGTCAATTTCTAATCATCCTTCAGAACATAGCTCAACACTCACTTCTAAAGGAAGCCCTAGATTTGCTCAGGTCTCCCATTATACTCTCTGCTGGCATCTGGGCCTTCTCTTTCGTACCAATTTATCACAAATCTAATTATTTAATTAACTAATTAATAGTTCATTCTGGTATTTCCTGTCTCCTCTGCTACACTACAAAGTCTACAAGGACAAGGAAATGTCTGACTTAAACTGATATGTATCCCCAATACCCAGCACAGAGTAGGTATTCAACAAATATTTGTTGAACGAATTGAAGAGTGAATGAAGCCCAAAGTGGAAGCAGAGAAATGGTAATAATTATAATATCTCATAGTTATTGAGCATTCACTACACATAATGCTAGGCATTGTGTTGAATGCATTTCATATGTTATGTCATTCAATTTTTAAAAAAACCCTAAGCGATGAAGAGCTGTTATTATCCCCATTGAACAGACAGTAAAACTGAGGCTTCAGAGAGTTTAAGGAAGTTGCTCAAGATTGTATAACTCATAATGTTTTGGAGTAGCATAACAGCTTCTTTTAGTTTCTTTTTCACTCCTTTCTCCCTTCTCTAGCTGCACTGTATCTATACTCACCCTTCCTCTGTGGGGAAAACTCCTGATGTAACGTGGAGAAAAGTAACTTTGTCCTAGACGTTCTTTAAGGACATTGCTCCCTAGGGAGAAGCTGCTTCTAGAGTATTTGATGGGGTGGCCAAGGGCAGATCAAGTTGCCTGATTCAGGGCTTCAATTTATCTCTTGGCAATCTGTGTGTGTTTGGATGATATGCAGGTTCAAAAGAGCTATTTTGCTCATTCTAATATATATGATAATATTGTACTTTAGTTTAGAGAGTAGCTTTTTTATCCAAGGGTCTAAACGTTCTTTTACAATATAGCAATTTCAAAACCCAATCTAGTTTTAAATACAGACACACAGTACCATTGAAAACAAAATATGAAGCAGCAGAATCCTAATATTTAGATTTTTTTTTCAAATCTGACTCACGGTCCTCTCCCTACCAAAGCCAGCTGATACCATCCTCGTGACTATCATGGTTTAACAGTTTTAAAATATAGGTTATATACCAAGTAGGCTGCAGTAGTGGCATTTGGAAACACAATGAAAAATATACGGTTTGACTTTTCATCCCCTTCACACCCTCTGCATTTCCCTTTTGGAGAGCTCAGCAGGAGGTGAAGTAGAAAGAAAATCAGCCCCAGAAAGGAAAATAGAATGTTGCCCCTTGTAGAAAACAATGTGCAAATGGAAATCTGCTGTTCTTAATTCAGGTTCTGATTCTCAGGCCTGCCCTTTTATGTCTATCATTTTATTTTTGTTTAATAGTGATTTTCATTTTGAAGCTTTCCTGTAGTTAACTCTCCTTATTTATGCCTGTCTTTCTACCTCTATTCTATTTGATGCTCTGGCTCCAGCTTATTTTCTTGTTGTTCTTGATGAATCTGACTTTTTGGTCACCACGTTTATTTATTTATTTATTTATTATTTTGGGGGTGCATGGTCCAGGAATCGAACCTGGGTCTCCCACATGGAAGGTGAGCATTCTACCACTGAACCACCCATGCACCCCACCATGTTTATTTATTTTTAATCTGCATCTTTTCCAAATTCTCCATTCCACTCTTGGTATCCCAGGTCATAGTTATATCTTTTTTTCTCAACTCCAACATATTGCTTTCTAAACCCTGAGCCTTTTGGTTAACTAAGTTTATTTCCTTAATTAATCCCTATGTATCTTGTTCCTAAAAATCTCTCCACAATTCTTGCCTGCCATGCCAGAGACCTGGGTTTGATTCCCAGTGCCTGCCCCTGCAAGGAAAAAAAAAAGTCTGTCTACAATTTTCTCTAGTTGAGTTTCCAACTCCATATTTATTTTTGAGGCTTGGCAGAGCATTCTCTTACTTACTCTATTCTTTCATTGTTGTGCTTAATTACCAAGGCTTTTCACCTCTGTTCTTGATCTTCAGATATACGTGGACTAAATGATCTGAAGCAGTGAATGAGGGTAATGGAAGGAGCACTGGATTTGGAGTCGGAAGTTCTGTGCTCAAGTCTGAACTCTGCTGTTTACTGACTCATCAGAGCCTTATTTGTAAAGCGGAAATAATGGTATTACCAGCCTCTCTAAGGGTTCAAATGAGATAAAATACATAAAAATACTGTGAAATTCTCCTACTCAAGGGATATCTAGTCTTCATGAAACTGTTATTTCCATTAAAATGGCACCTCATTTCCCAGTTACACAAAATCAAAGTAAAATGATGAAAAATGTTAAATAAACCATTAAAGGTTTAAAATCTTATTGACTTCTCCAAGAAGTTCTAATTGACCTCTTGGTAAAGATATCTTGGTAATCTTGGCACAGAGAATGCAGACCATATCTGCATCTCTTCACTATAGAATGTACACTAAGAAGTCATACCTTTGAGTCAGGGGAGGCTGTGGAGGAAGGGGCAATGTATGCAACTTATTTGCAATAAAACTCACAGATTGAAAGGGATCTTACTGTCTGGGATTCAGAAATTGTCACTCAGCTTTTCCACACAGGGGTAGAATCTTATCTTAATCATTCATTATGGAGATTGTACAAACTTTGCATAAATACTTTCAGTAATGGGTACTTGCTGTTTCGAGAAGCAACCCATTTCGTTGCCAGATGTCCTTGTTCTGAGCCAAACTACCCATACCATTCATCCGCTAATTCACATAGTGTTCACCCAGTAATTCCAGTGACTGCCAGAACAAGTCCAATTCTTCTCACCTGTGGAAGCTCTCTCCCGCCCCTCTCTTTCATATAGGAAAGTTGATGCACAGTTAATAAGGGATAGGAGCTGGGATTTGAACTTGGGATGCCTAGCTCCAAAGTCTGCAGTCTTTAACCACCATACTATGCTGCTTTTGAAGTCTTGATGTGCCTGAATGACTACTCTTAGTTCCAGGGTGCCCTTTTCTAAAGGTCAAAATTCCTGTCCCTTTAACTGTTTCCCATCATATAATAAGACCATGAATGATCTTCGACGTATCAGACTGCTCCATTTGGCAATGGCTTCTACCAACTGGAGTGTACAGAGCTGGATACAGCGCTTGAGACTTGTCCCCATCATAGAGAGCTGGACAGTGTGATACCGCTGAGTAGATCACTTGCCTTGGGGACATGGCTGCTGTTGCTGGTTTTAGATAGCTGTCTTTGAGTCCATGAATTCTCCGGCAGGAGCCAATAAAGCCAATAAGTTAGTTTTCACGTGTGTCTCAAGAACCTCCATGACTTAATTTCTTTTCAGGAAAACTGCTGAGGATTTCAAGATAAACCATCAATAATGAATTTCTCATTGTTATATAGATGTTGGAGGTATCTGTTCAACATGATTGAAGCTATGCATCCATTTCCATATAGAGTATGTCATGTTTGTACAAAAGATGGAATACTGGACATCAAGCTCTTCCTTACAATTTTTAAAACTTTTAATTGAGTTTTTACTCTGTGCTCAACATGGCAAATGTTTTACATATAGGACAGTCCTGTGAGGTATGACTATTATTATTCCCATTTACAGATAAGGATACTGAGGTACAGAGAGGCTTATTAATTTGTCCAAGATCATACAGCTAGCAAGTGGCAGAACCAAGATCTGAACCCAGGAAGTTTGATTCTGACTATGTACAGCCTAATCTACCTGAGCTGTGCTTAACTGGAAAACATTACTTCTGTTAGTTGGCTATTTTTCCCCCAAAGAAAAGTTCTGAACAAGCCCTTACGCCAAAGTTCCTCTTTCCCAAGTTTCCAAGGTCCACTCCATGGAACATTGGTATCTTAAGGTGAGCTGAAGGGAAAAAAGAGTTCCATGTTTAAGGTCACATAGTTACGTGCCAGTTTTAACTAGCCACTTTGACCATAGGATGGTTTGATTCAAGTGTAAATGACAGGTTTTTTTTTTCCCCATGAGATATTGTATAGGAAAGCACTTTGCAGATGCTGAATGCATTGTACCTACTCATAGTTTCTCAAATTATTCATGAATATATGTACTTTAAAATGCCATTTAAGACTGTTGCTTCTCCATTTACATGTTCTTTATAAAGTACTTAAGTTAGTTAATTTATGGTTATCAACAGTTGCTACTCCTATAAGAATGATGAACTAAGAAGTTTAAGAATTTTTTTTCACAATTAGGCCAAATGTGGAGGCTATGTTAGAATAGAAACAATTGCAAAGGACAGGAAATGGGGAAATTTTTAAAGCGTGTAATGATACTTTGTAATTTTCTGAAGCAGAAATTCAGTTGAGCTCAACTGTCTATGCTGCTCAAAGAAGCATGGAGGAGGAATTTGCATTAGTTACAATGAACTGCTCCTGTGTATACTTAAAATAAGAACCACAACAGCAACAAAACCCTAATGAAGAAATTCTAATAAAGAAAGTCTCCAAATCAATGTTGTGTTTTAATGAAACAACTAATGTGAATATCTGAGTCCATCTTTATTCTTTCTTTTCAGGCTTATTTTTAGCTAACTTCTTTTCTCCTTTTTGTCCCCTACATGGTATGAATAATTCCTTCAGCTCTCCATACCCATACCACCTCCCTTCACATGACATATTTTCAGAATTATCATGGCCCACTTATAAGCATCACTTTGGGAGACTAAACAAATTAAGGCCATTCAATCTCTCTGTGTAAATGACATTCTAAAAAATAAATTGAAGAAAACCAGTCCATTTGGTATGAGACAAAATAAAAATGACGTGAAAACTGGGCATAAAGTCAACCCAAGCAAGTCTGTACTATTTTTATTATCATCTTCCTGAAATGGAAAGTAAAATAGGAAATACAAGAACCTCAATATCTGAGGCCAGTCTGGGAAACTGTACTTATATTAGCAACATCCAACAGTGTTATCAACACTGAGCAATTCCTCTCATCTCAACACAGCAGCCGACTCAGAAAATCACACCTTCCAGGTCATGGGATTTGTGACACTTACTGATGCATGTATAATTGGATAAAAATAGTCATTACTGCAAGCTTTATTTTTATTTTCTTCTGTATTTCTCCAAAGGAAGAAATACTCATGGATCATCTCCTGCTGCTTAAAGAGAGCTAGGGCTGGCTCCTTTTCAAAGAATGCATGGCAGGAATTTTTCAAATCCCAGTCACCCCAGTGCCATATTCCTGACAGGGGAGAAGCTGTGCTAGCAGAGCCCTCAGAAGCTCTTCTCCCCATCACAAAGCAGCTGGAGCTGCTGGAAGACCCCAATCACCTTCTCTCAACCAGATCTCTTTACCTTCTCTTATGCTCCACTTCTTACCCTCCTGGATGCTGCTTCCAGACACATCTTCCAAAGATATGAATCATATAATGTCCTTATTCTGCTTAAAATCTTACCATGAAAAAAAAAATCTTACCACGGCTTCTTATGGTCAATTACTTAAAGCCTTAACTCCCCAGCAGCCATCCAGAGACTATATTTACGAGGAAATCCAGCTCCATCCTCTCAGGAATTACTTTCCTCTTCTCCACCTCTCGAACCCTCTGCCCTTCCCTTGCTCTTTTCCAGTGTTCTGCCTTTATTGGTGTGTTTTCCCTCCTTGAACTGCCTTTCCTTCTCTGCTCTGCCTATTAAGATCCTTGACTTTCCTTCAGTCCCTACCCACTTTCCACATGGCACATTTTACCTTGTTTCTTTACTCTCCTAACATTCAAATGGAGGCCTTTTGGGCAAGAAAGGAGCCAAGATATAAAAAGGCAGAAGGGGATTAGGGTTGATAGTGGAAATGGGAGTGTTTAACCTTCACTTTTCATTCAATGTTGTCTAAATGTATAATTGTCACATTTATTTCCATTTTCAGCAGCACCAAGATGGCTTATGGCATCTCGAACTTGAGAAAAGTGGACTTGCCTATTTTCCTCCAAAGTCCCCATTCCTTCTCTTGATAATGACGCCACCACTTCTAAGTCTAAGTAAGATTCCATTTCTCTGTGTGTACTTAATTCTACTGTAGCACTTATTGCATTGATTTTAATGTTGGTCTCTTCAGCTAATGTATGAATTCGTAGAGGGCAGGGTACCTAGCATCTAGTACAGTGCCTAACCAAAATGAAGTCCTCATATATAACTGTTGAGTGCATTGTCAAATAGCATGTAGTCCTAGGTTTCTCCATATGACTTTTTCAGAATTGTTCATTGGTCTCTATTCCTGAGTACATCTTTCTAAAATTACAAAGACCTCAACGGTCAAAGGCTCTGTGTCTCTAAAATTGCACTGGAATAGCCTGCCACTACCACCACCACCACCTCCAACACACACAAAAGAGTGTAATAGATACACTAGAGATCATGACAGAGAGTAGAAGGTCAAATATGTGGACTGACCAAGAGGCTATATTTACATCTTTATTCCTCCTTCCTGCTCAACTTCTAATGAATATATCTTTGGCTTGCCGAGCTGAAGTATAAGAATTTCTCAGGACATCACTTTCAGGTGCAGCCAAGGATACCCATCAGTAGAGCCCATCATCAACTGTGATTTACCAGAGCTCTAATTTGGCTGTTATCACTGAACTATTTTGTAAGAAAGGTTGATAAAGCAGTGCCCTTGCCTGTTTCACAAGCTGTAGAGAGCTCCCCCTCCAAACCTCTCCTGTAAATTTCAAAAACCTTTCTTTTTTATGTCCGTAAGTTCCAGATTAAGTCTAAATAACCACTGAGGGTCTGGTGTGATAGAGACATAATAGCAGAGCAACAATCCGACAGGCCAGATTTCTGCTTTTGATGAAACTATTAAAATTTTAAAAATCCATTGAATTTTAAAAATCCAATGGCCCAATTTCTTAAATCCATGCAGAATTGAAAATTAAAAAGAAAATATATATAATTCTGTTAGAGGACTAAATGTAAGAACCAAATGCATGAGAAAAAATTGTCATATTGTTTCATGTATTCCTGGACATATGGTGAACTTGGGCCTTGATCATACGTTTGTGAGAATTAAAAGCATGGTACTTCTTATGCTTTTGCCATATCCCACTTCATTACATTGTACCATGTGGCTTCTCTATCCTAGCCAAATTGCTCCACAACTTGTTCCTGAAAACTCACATTCTGAATTCTGCCTAGAATTCAACTCTGCCCCCGACACCATCATCATGTCACCCTTTTCTAAGTCATGCTTTTTCTTCAAGACCTAGATAAAGTCATACTTTATTCATGAAGCTTTCTTCAATCGCCTGAATCCTGCTTTAGTCATAAATTTTATTTCATTTATTTGGCATTTATTACATCTTATCCTGCTAGAATAGATACTACTGGAGGGTGAGTCTTGCACGACTCAAAGCATAATCCTGTTCATACTATAAAATACCCATTAACTCTTCATTGGATGATGAGTCAATTAAATCAATGATTATTGTATTTTACATGCAACAAAATTGCTGGGTGCTATGAGAAGTTGGGAGATAAGAAATAAAGAGATATGATGTGTTTCCCTTCAAACCTTATCATCACTGAGGAGGAAATCAAGAAAAAAATTTCCATTAACAATAGCAGCCAAAAGAATAAAATATTTAGGAATAAATTTAACTGAGGATACAAAAGACCTATACAAAGAAAACGACAAGAAATTGCTAAAAGAAATTATGGAAGATCTAAATAAATGGAAGGGCATACTGTGTTCATGGATTGGAAGACTAAATATAGTTAAAATGTCAATTCTACCCAAACTGATTTATAGATTCAATGCAATACCAGTTAAAATACCAATGATTTACTTTATAAAAACAGAAAAAGCAATAACAAATTCTTTTTAGAAGGGCAGGGTGCCCCAAAAAGTTGAAAATATCTTGAGAAAGAAAAATGAACTGGGAGGTCTTACACTACTTTAAAGCATATTAGAAAGCTACAGTGGTCAAAACAGCATGATACTGGCAGAAAGATAGATATACTGACAAATGGAATAGAATTGAGTCTTCAGAAATAGACCCTCTCATATAAGGACAATTGATCTTTGCTAAGGTGGTCAAGCCAACCCACCTGGAACAGAGCAGCCTCTTCAGTAAACGGTATTTGGAGAACTGAATATCCATATGCAAAAGAATGAAAGAGGATTCATATCTCACATCCTATACAAAAATGAACTCAAAATGGATCAAAGACCTAGACATTAGAGTTAAGACCTGAAAACTTTTAGAAGAAAATGTAGGGAAATATCTTATAAATCTTGTGATAGGAGATGGCTTTCTAGACCTTACACCCAAAGCATGAATAATGAAGAAATAAATAAATGGGATTTCCTCAAAATTAAACACTTTTGTACACCAGAGAACTTTGTCAGGAAAGTAAAGAGACAGCCTACCCAATGGGAGTCAATATTTGGAAAACACATATCAGATAAGGGTTTAATATCCATAATATATAAAGAGATTCTACAACTCAATAACAAAAAGACAAACAACCCAATTTAAAAATGGGCAAAAGACATGAACAGACATTTTTCAGAAGAGGTAATAAAGATCACTAAAAGGCACATGAAAAGATGCTCAACTTCATTGGCTACCAGGGAAATGTAAAACAAAACCACAATGAGATATCATCTCACACCTACTACAATGGCTGTTATAAAAAAAAAAAAGAAAGAAAGAAAATGACATGCTGAAGAGGATGTGAAGGAAGAGGTGCGTTTATCCACTATTGATGGGAATGTAAAATGACGCAACCACTCTGAAAAGCAGTTTGGTGGTTCCTCAGGAAACTAAGTATAGAATATGATCCAGCAATCCCATTACTAGGTATATATTCAAAGGAACTGAAGGCAAAAACTCAAATGGATGTTTGAACACCAATGTTTATAACAGCATTAATTGCAATTGCCAAGAGATGGAAACAGCCCAAATGTCCATCAATGGATGTGTGGCTAAACAAGCTGTGGTATATACATAGGTTGTAATATTGCACAGCTGTAAGACAGAATAAAGTCATGAAGCATGTATCAAGGTGTGGGTGAACCTTCAGGACATTATGCTGAGTAAAATTAGCCAGAAACAGAAGGACAAATACTGTATGGTCCCACCAATATGAACTAATATTAATGAGTGAACTCTGAGAGTTAAAATTAAGAACACAGGTTATCAGGAGCTACAAATAGGGTAGAGATCGGGCATTTGGTGCTGAGGGAATACAGATTGTGCAACAGAACTGATTGTAAAAATTCAGAAATGGGTAGCAATTACTACCTGGTTGTAGTGCAATAATATAAGTATGCTGAATGATGCTGGTTGAGGGAGAAGGGCTAGGGGCATGTATCACACCAGAAAGAAAGGTAGAGGATAAAGACTGAGACGGTATAATTTAGGAATGCCTAGAATGGACAATGTATAATTTAGGAATACCTAGAATGGACAATGATGGTGATTAAATGTACAAATATAAAAACTTTTTGCATGAGGGAGAACAAATGAATGTCAGCATTACAAAGTGTTAAAAATGGGATGCTATACAGGAAAAGGTACAATCAGTGCAAGGAGGGTCTATCGTCAACAGTAACATTGTAATATGCTTCCACCAATGTAACAAAGGCATTATGCCAAAACTAAATGTCAACAAGTGGGGAATAAGGGGGAGGGGTATGGATTCTTGGCAGAAAAAAAGGAAATGTCTTCATATAGATTGTGGTGGTGAAGGCATGGCTATTTACTTAGGTTGAATTGTATGATGTATGACTAAAACTGTTTAAAATAATGAAAAAAATAAACCTTACAATCAAGCAAGGGATGCATGTGTGTACACTAATGACTTTAAAGCAAGACAGAATTTGTCATTACCTGGGATTGGAACAGAGAGAAGGGTTGACTGCACAGGAAATTTGGTGGGGCAATAGAACTGTTCTGAATCATGACTGTGGTGATAGATACATGGCTTGATTCATTTGCCCAAACTCATAGAACTATACTCCTCAAGGAGTGAATTTTACCATATGTAAATTTAAAAAAAGGTAAATATGATAAGTGCACTAGGTAGGTGTTCAAAGAAAATGACATGAAAGGGAAAAACAATTAATTCTGATTGGGAGATTGGAGAAGCTGGGCTTTGTACGGTTCCTAGAATTTTATCAGGTAGAGAGTAAGTGAGGACAAGTGTCTGAAGATAGGAAAATGTTGAGAACTTTGATAAGCAGTCATTGGTACATTTGGGCTGGAGGGTAAAATTGGTGAACCAAGAAAGAATGTATAATGCTAGAAAGGCAAAATGGGGACTAATTTGGAAAGACTTGATTCTGTAAACAGAAAAGATCCAAGAAAGTTGCGTGGTGGTATGTGCAATGTGATCAGAGCTTTGTTTTAGAAATACAATCCTCCTCCAAGAAATTACTATTCAACAGAGGTAAATTCAGTGCCCTGGTCCATAAAGCAGGGTTAAATATAATAATAGGTGACTTTTACCTATTGAGTGAGTTAAAACCAAACTTATCTAAGATATAAAAATCAAAATAACAGTAATTCTCTTTCTAAATTCTTGGTATTTTCAAAGTTCTTTATATGCATTATTTATCATATTACCAGCAATGCTACACCAGGAAGGTTAACTGATAGGTTCAATAGCATTTTCTTGGCCAGTGAGGACTGTTCCTGCTTCAAATCTGAAATAGTATCAGGTCATTCATTTATTTGCTTATTCATTCAAAAATATTTATTGATTTCCTGCTCTGGTCTAGACACGTGAGATAAAACAGTGGACAAAACAAAGAAAAATCCCTGCCCTCATAGAATTTACATTCTAGAAGGAGAAGAGAGACAATTAACCAAATAAGTAAAAAATATGGTAGGTTAGGGGGCGGTGCAATGGTGGCTCTGTGGCAGAATTCTCGCCTGCCATACTGGAGACCTGGGTTCGGTTCCCAGTGCTTATCCATGCCAAAAAAAATTATATATATAGTAGGTTAGGCGGTAATGGGTGTTGCAGAGAGAAATGAAGTAGGACGGAAAGAGAAGCAAGATTCAGGATGGCTCACTGAGAAAGTGATTTGGATGAGGTGAGGCAACAAATTATGAAGGAGGAATAATGTTTATGATAGACTGTTTGCAAAAATGGCCACAATAATTCCCACCCCTATAGCACACCCTTGGTAGCCCCTTCCATACTACGTCAAGGCTTAGCCATGTGATTTGCCTTGGCCAATGGGGCAATAGCAAGCATAACCAAAGCAGAGTTATGAAATGTATTAAGTGCTGGGGCCTATTCTCTTTATCACTTTCTCTCCCATTTCTCTTTCTGTCTCTCACAATCTCTCACTGCTCTCAGAAACCCTGTGGCTACCATTATGTGAAGGAACCCCACCTGCTGGAGAATAAGAAACACGTGGCCGAGCCATTACACCCTTGCCTCATAAACATCAAGCCATTGCTACTGTGGCATGAAAGCAGCCAGGGATAGCAAATAAACAAATGGGCCTGGCTGTGTTATGATAAACTTGTATTTACAAAATGAAGTGGCAGGCCAGATTTGGCCTGCAGCCCATAGTTTGCCAACTCTTATCCTAGACCATCCAGCCCCAGCCAAGCTGGCCCAGACCAAAAGAACTCTCTCCAGTCAGCTCACAGAAACATGAGAAATGATAGTTGATTGTTGTAAGGCACTTTGTTTTGGATTGGTTTGCTACATAGCAAAAGCTAACTGCTACAGTATTCCAGACAGAGGAAACCAGATACAAAAGTCCTCAGGAGGGAGTATGCTTGGGATGTGCTAGGAATTGTAAATAGAGCAATGTTGCTGGGGCAGTGTGAACAAGGAGGAAAACAGTAGGAAATAAGAACAGAAGTAACAGAATTGAGGAGGATGGGACAGGCAGATTGTATTGAGCTATGAGGGCCATTGGAGCAAAGGAGAGAGGAGTTGACTTATGTTTTCAGAAACTGTCTGGCTGCTGTGTATTATAGGGTACAAGGGCAGAAACAAGGTGGTAGGTTAAGAGGTTATTTTTCCATAGTTTTGTTTTTTGGGGGTGCATGTCCTGGAATCGAAACTGGGTCTTCCGTATGGAAGGCGAGCATTCTACCACTGAACCACCCGTGCACCCAAGAGGTTATTTTTATAACCTGGGAGGGAAGTGGTGGTAGATCAGATCATAGTGTTAAGAGTAGAGGTTGTGGGAAGGAGTCAGAGTATGGACGTGTTGTGAATAAGATTTGCTAATAACTTGGATGTGCAGCATATGAGAAAGAGAGAAATTAAAGATGACTTGATAGGGGTCAAGATGGTGGCTTAACAACGTGCACGTTTTAGTTCGTCCTCCAGAACAACTACTAAATAACCAGAAACAGTACAGAACAGCTCCTGGGGCCACGTCAGCGACCAGACACACAGTGTACCCCAGTCTGGACCAGCTGAACTGGCTGTGAGCAACCCCCCCGAACCGTGAGATCCCAAAGCTGCAGCGGCCAGTGCCCCCTCCCCCACAGGCCGCTTCCCAGAGGGGAAAGGAAAGGACTTTAGCAGCAGCAAGGACTGGGCACAATCAAACACCAATTGTGGAACTAATTAACAAATTCTGACTACTAAAAATAGACCCTCAGCTTAGGTGAACCTGATCAAAGCGGAGGTTGCTCATTTTTGCGCTGGCGCCAAGGGGGCAGGACTGACAGAAAAAGGGGGAAAAAAAAAAGAAGGAAACAGAGCTTTTTGTGGCTGTGTATCTACAAAGGCTTGACTGCCTCTGGATACAGCGGCAGGACTTTTCAGGCTGCAACTGCCCCAGGCATAGGCAGAAGTGAGCTCTTTTGGGGCTTGTCTGGAGCCTGTGCCTTCCCCAGGGGAGGGTGAAGCCCAACTCAGGTGGAATCCCTCCATCAAGGAATTCAGACACCAGGCCTTGGTAATTTGAAGGCATTAAAACCAGCCTACAACCTCTCCTCTGTCTCCACCACGCCCCCAGCAGGGAGAGTCTGCCAAAGTTAAAGGTACTGCATCATCTTATGCTGGTGGGACCTGCAGTCAGACAAGCACCACACACAGGGCAGGATAAGAAAAACAGAGTCCAGAGACTTCACAGGAAAGTCTTTCAACCTGCTGGGTCTCACCCTCAGGGAAAACCGACGCAGGTGACTCTTTCCTCCTGATAGGAGGCCAGTTTGGTCTGGGAAAATCTGGCTGGGGTCTATAATACCTAAGTAGATCCTCCTAAGTGTGTGTGGGGGGAAGGCACCACACAAGCAAGGCAAGAAACAAGAAAACAAGAACTGAAAAATTCTCCTCTGTTAAACAAAACTTAAGCTAAAGGTCCAGATAAAGCTGAACGGAATGTCAAAGAACAGATAGACAACAAATTCATCCAGCAAGAAAACCCTAGATAAAAGAAGTGAAAGCAATCTCCAGAATAAACTAATTAAGGTAATCAAATGCCTAGACACCAGCAAAAAATAACAAATCACATTAGGAAAATTGAAGATATGGCCCAGTCAAAGGAACAAACCAACAATTCAAATGACATACAGGAGCTGAAACAATTAATTCAGAATGTAGGAACAGACATGGAAAACCTCATCAAAAACCAAATCAATGAATTGAGGGAGGATATAAAGAAGGCAAGGAAAGGACAAAAAGAAGAAACTGAAAGTCTGAAAAAACAAATCACAGAACTTATGGGAATGAAAGACACAGTAGAAGAGATGAAAAAACAGTGGAAACCTACAATGGTAGATTTCGAGAGGCAGAACATAGGATTTCAAAACTGGAGGACAGAACATCTGAAATCCGACAAGAAACAGAAACTACAGGAAAAAAACGGAAAACTATGAGCAGGGACTCAGAGAATTGAAAGACAATATGAAGCGCACGAATATACGTGTTGTGGGTGTCCCTGAAGGAGAAGAGAAGGGAAAAGGAGGAGAAAAACTAATGGAGGAAATTATCACTGAAAATTTCCCAACTCTTATGAAAGACTTAAAATTACAGATCCAAGAAGTGCAGCGTACCCCAAAGAGAATAGATCCAAATAGACATACTACAAGACATTTAATAATCAGAATGTCAGAGGTCAAAGAGAAAGAGAGGCTCTTGAAAGCAGCAAGAGAAAAGCAACCCATCACATACAAGGGAAGCCCAATAAGACTATGCGCAGATCTCTCAGCAGAAACCATGGAGGCGAGAAGACAGTGGGATAATATATTTAAATTATTAAAAGAGAAAAACTGCCAACCAAGAATCCTATATCCAGCAAAACTGTCCTTCAGAAATGAGGGAGAAATTAAAACATTTTCAGACAAAAAGTCACTGAGAGAATTTGTGACCAAAAGACCAGCTCTGCAAGAAATACCAAAGGGAACACAAGAGACAGATACGAAGACAGAAGAGAGAGGTGTGGAGAAGAGTGTAGAAAGGAAGACTATGAGTAAAGGTAAAAAGAAGGAAAATTAGATATGACATATAAAATCCAGAAGGCAAAATAGTAGAAGAAAGTACTACCCATGCAGTAATAACACTGAATGTTAATGGATTAAACTCTCCAATCAAAAGACATAGTCTGGCAGAATGGATTAAAAAACAGGAACCATCTATATGCTGTCTGTACTCAAAGGACACGAGCCAAGGACACAAATGGACATTTGCACACCAATGTTTATAGCAGCATTATTAACAATTACCAAGAGATGGAAGCAGCCAAAATGTCCATCAACAGACAGTTGACTAAACAATCTGTGACATTTACCTAAGATGGAATATTCTGCAGCTGTAAGACAGAATAAAGTTATGAAGTATGTAACAACATGAATGGACCTTAAGGACATTATGCTGAGTGTGATCAGACAGAAACAAAAGGACAAATACTGTATGGTCTCACTGATATGAACTGACATTAGTGAATAAACTTGGAATATTTCCTTGGTAACAGAGACCATCAGCAGATAAAAATGGGGTGAGATATTGGGTAATTGGAGCTGAAGGGATACAGATTGTGCAACAGGACTGAATATAAAAACTCAGAAATGGACAGCACAATACTACCTAACTGTGATGTAATTATGTTAAAACACTGAATGAAGCTGCATGTTAGAATGATAGAGGGAGGAGGGCTGGGGACATAAATGAAATCAGAAAGAAAGATAGATGGTAAAGATCGAGATGGTATAATCTAGGAATGCCTAGAGTGTATAATACTAGTGAAATGTACAATGTACAAATTTTAAAAATGTTTTTGCATGAGGAAGAACAAAGGAATGTCATTATTGCAGGGTGCTGAAAATAGATGATAATTAATACTTTATAATGTCACCTTATGTGTGAGACTAAAGCAAAAAATGTTTATTTGTTACAAAATTTATATTTTGACTAGAGCATTTCCTAATACAACTCATGTAGATAGTTTGATTGAATGTCATAAGTACTTGGAATCTCAGGTAGCACATGAGATTTTGTTGGTTTGTCCAGAGTGATGCCCCGATGAATCCCAGAGTGATTTGATCAGTGACTGGAAAAGTATTTCCAAGCTTCCTTCGGGGAATGGTGAGAGCGGGGAGAAATTCAACTTCCCCAAGTGGAATTCTTGATATTCTCACAAGCAGTGTGGACAACCAAAGCTATAGGCTGAGCCCCCAGTCTCGGGGTTTGTTCACATGAAACTTAACCCCACAAAGGATAGGTGAAGTCTACTTAAAATTTAGGCCTGAGAGTTACCCCCAAGAGAGCCTCTTTTGTTGCTCAGATGTGGCCTCTCTCTCCAGCCAACATGATGACCAGTCTCACCACCCTCACCCTCTCTGTGTGGGACATGACCCCCAAGGGCATGGACCTTCCTGGCAACGTGGGACAGAGATCCTGGAATGAGCTGAGACTCAGCATCAAGGGACTGAGAAAAACCCTAGAAGGAGCTGAGAATTAACATCAAGGGATTGAGAGAACCTTCTCAACCAAAGGGGGAAGAGTGAAATGAGACTAAGTGTCAATGGCTGAGAGATTCCAAACAGAGTTGAGAGGTTATCCTGGAGGTTATTCTTATGCATTAAGTAGATATCACCGTGTTGTTCAAGATGTAGCGGAGAGGCTGGAGGGAACTGCCTGAAAATGTAGAGCTGTGTTCCAGTAGCCATGTTTCTTGATGATGATTGAACAATGATATAGCTTTGACAATGAGAGTCTGTGAATGTGAAAACCTTGTATCTGATGCTCCTTTTAACTACTGTATCAACAGATGAGTAGAAGATATGGAATAAAAATAAATAATAGGGGGAACAAATGTTAAATTAAATTTAGTTTGAAATGCTAGTGGTAAATGAAAGCGAAGGGTAAGGGGTATGGTATGTATAATCTTTTTTTTTTCCTCTGTTATCGTTTTATTTCTTTTTCTGTTGTCTTTTTATTTCTTTTTCTAAATCGATGCAAATGTTCTAAGAAATGATGACTATGCAACTATGTGATGATATTAAGCATTACTGATTGTATATGCAGAATGGAATGATATCTTAATGTTTTGATTGTTAATTTTTTTAATTAATAAAAAAGGTTAAAAAAAAAGATGACTTCATGGCTTTTGTCCTGTCCAATTGGAAACTTCCACTAATTTGAGATGAGGAAGACTCGGTAGAGCAGGTTGGGGGGGAAATATCAGGAATCTATGTGGCACATCACGTTTAAGACATCTATTAATCATTTGAGAAGGTAGTTGTATATATGGGTCTGGAATTCAGGGAAGAGGATTAGACTGGCGATATCACACATAAGGCCATTTTAAAGCTATGAAATTGATGAGATCACCAATTGATGTGCATATACACAGATAGTGGAAAGAAAAGCCTCAAGAACTGAGGACGTTTCAACACTAAGTGGTCAGGGAGATGAGGAGGAATTGAGGAACATCAAAATGTAGGATGAAAACCAGGAGAGTGCAATATCCTAAAGACCAGTCAAGAAGATATTCTAGTAAGATGGTCAAGTAAAATGAGGAGTAAGAATTAATGCTTGGATTTACCAGTATGGAGATCATTGTCAAGGTCTTGACAAGTTTCAGTCTTTATGGAGTTATGGGTGACAGTCTGATAGGCATGGGTTTTAGAGAAGTTAGGAAGACTAGAGTAGGGAGAACACTTTTAAGGAGTCCTGCTTGGAAGAAGAACCAGAGAAACATCAGTAATCAGAGGTAAAGTGTGGTTATTAGAAGGAGTTTTAAATTAGAAGGATGAAAGATATTACATTTTTTTCTGAAGAGAGTGTTCCAATAAAGAGAGAGAAGATTATAATGCAGAAAAAAGTGTGGCCATCTTAGACCCATGCAACCCCATTCAAGCCACCAGATGACCTCAGCAGTATGACTCAGGTGAAAAACAGAAGCAAGGTCCTTGGGTACACAAGAAGGGATGGGCTCTAGAGCAAAAATAGAGGGGTTGGCCTTAGATAGAGGCATGGAGGATTCATCTAGTAACAAGAGAGGAGGTGGAGTGAATGTGCCCAGGTGCTGGTGGGTGGCTAGGTGGGGTAGAAAGTGGAAGTTCTCATTGTTTCCTTTTTTTTGCAGTGAAAAAGGAAGCAAGATCATTAGCTGAGAGTAAGGGTCAAGAGGAGGTACAAATGGTTAGAGGTTAAAGGAAGAAGTCTATTGTTACAGTAAGAATCACAAGTGATTCAGACCCTTTCTATTCCCCTCCTCACTGATTCTGGGCTTGGCCATGTGATTTGATTTAGCCAGTAAGACATTGGCAAATATGATGCAAACAGAGGCTTAAAGAATGCTTGCTTCAGGAATCTTTCCTACCACCATGTGAAGAAACCAAGTACTGGAGACATGTGACCAAGCCAAGAGCCAGCACCAACTGCCATCTTAGACCAACCAGCCCGATTTGAGTCATCAGAAGATCACAGCTGCATGAGTGACACCAGGCAAGTCCAATAGAAACCCCACTCAAATTGCTGACCCACTGAATCAGGAGCAGATAAAACAATGACTTCTTTAAGCCACTGCATATTAGGATGGCTTATTATGTGGGCTGACAGATATTGAGGAAATGGTATTAATCATGGGCTGACAGAGTAGGAAAGGGAGTAAATAAATGAAATATGGAAATATGGTATGGTCATTGTTGGCACTAAAGTAGCATTTAAGAGTCACAGTCATTAATTTCAAGTGTGTTTAGTCAGTATAGTTGTTGTTGTTGCTTTCTCCAGCCATGTTCAGTTGCATGGGTGCAGGTGCAGAATCGGGGAGAATTGGATTCAACCTGGTTAGGCATTTTGCCAAGCAAGTACAAGATAAGAGGGCCTCAGGTAAGGTGGACATGTATGTACGAATATGATTATTGTGATTTACCATGGGATTTAAGATGGGAAAATAGAGGAGATCAAGGGAATGAGGGACAGTGAAAATGTTGTGGGACCAATTGATTAGATTTCCCAGAAGGTTTAAAGGATTATTGGCATCAGGGCTCTAGAGGAAATGAACTACAAAGAGAGGAGTTGGTGGTCAGAAAGTGAGATGCACGAAGTAGAGATTATTGAAGGAGTTGGATTATCATGGATTACAAGGTCTTTGATATGACTATAGCAGTGAGTGACTGAGTAGGCTGGAGAAAAAGATCCTGGGAGGAAAAGAGATCAAGGCACAAAGAGGAAAGGTTGTAGAACGATCATTTATGTGGTTATTGAAATTTTAAGAGTTAAGACAGGGGTAATATTGGAGACGATGATAATCAGCCAGGAACTAAGATCATCAAGAAGTGTGGGGTGAGGGAGTCTCAAGAGAACTCCAACAAGAAGGTGTAGTGGGGGAGGGCATAATAGGTTAATATTAGATTCTAAATTGGGGAGTTTAAGGGACAGGAGGAAGAATGGTCCGGAAGTGTCAATGAAGAGCAAGAACACCTACCCTACCTTTAGGTCCAGTGTGTGGGGAAAATCATCCACCACTTGAGAGGGCTGCAGGGGAAGCAATGTCCTTAGGGGAATTCCAGATTGTGGTTAGACTGAGAAAGCAAAGGTAATGTTCAGAAAAGAGGCCGAGGGTGGTGCATAAGCTCTAAAGAGCACAGCTGAATGGTTTCAAAAGTGAAGAAAGGTGTGAGAAGGGGACAGAATGGGGGAGGTACACAGCCTTATGGGAAGTAGGGTGTGGAGGATGAGGGGTGCCTTGGGAGTCTGGAGGGAGGGGGGAGCAGTTCTTGCGGTTTCTGTCTTAGTTTGCCAGCCTGCTATGACAAATACCACACATGGCTTGACCTAAACAACAAGCATTTATTGTTTGATGGTTTTGAAGATTAAGGCATTGGAGAGGCCATGCTTTCTTCCCAAAGTCTGTAGAATTTTGTTCCTAATTTTCCATAATCTTGAGGTTCCTTAGCTTCCATCTCTCCCCCCCCCATCACATGGTGATTCTTTCTCCTTCTCTCTGCTCTTCTGGTCTCTGCGGACCTCCTAGTTCTTCCTGTGGCCATCTCTTTATAAGGCTTCCAGGAGTATGTATTAAGGCCCATACTGATTTAGTTTGGCTACATCTAAGTAAGATCTTAGAACAACCTATTCACAAATGAGTCCACACCTAAATTGATACTACATCTTCAACAGGTCCTATTTACAAATGGTTCACACACATAGGAACACAGAGTAAGTTAAGAGCTCGCCTTCTGTTAGGGTACATAATTCAGTTGAGCACAGTGACCAACACAAGCAGAGAGCATTTGAGATTAGACTTTGGGGCTGCAAGGCAGACAGTGATGGTGAGGCTGTCAGTTTGGGGGCCAGGAATTGTCCAGGAGACACACTCCATCTACCTATGGAGACCTGGAGGTCTCGGAAAGGGGTGGCCATGTTTTGTTAGTTGAAAAGCCCAGTGGGTAAATGCCAGGCTGGCATCAGTCTTTGATTCTGTTCTGACTCACAAGCATTCCCTGAGAATGACTGACTGGCTGAGGTACATGGGCATCCTTCAAACTTCAGGGGTTGCTAATAAACTTCGTTCTTCCAAGTGCCTGACAAAAATGGTGACCCATTTTTGAAAGGAAATAAGAACTGTCAGAGCTGAGTCTGATGTTCTTTCTCTGAGAGGACGGGTGCAAGCCCTGCATTTCTTTTTTTTTTTTTTTTTCTACATGGGCAGGCACCGGGAATCGAACCCGGGTCCTCTGGCATGGCAGGCAAGCGTCCTTGCCTAGCCCTGCATTTCTTTGATGTTGTTCTAAAACAGTTGTGCCAGTACCACTAGTGGTTTTGATGTTGTTCTAGTGCTGCTGACATCCTGACATCTTGGCTTGTATTCTTCTGAAGCAGCAAATTGAAACAATCGTCAAACTCTGATTTAAAAAGCAAAAGGACAGTAAGACCTTATATAAAACTGTTTGATGCCGCTCTCCTGATTAGAGAGAATGCTCTCTCTGGCACTTTGAATACAGGGTCATTTGTCATTCATTTTAATATTCCTTTCAGGTTTCTGTCGCTGGGCAGCCTCATCATTCCAGGATTTCTCCAGGAGAAGACTTACCAATCCACTCCTGAGGCTCAGATCCAAATATGCCTCTTGCCTTTACACTTAAACCGTCTTCTATACCTCCATACTTCTCCATCTTTTACCATCTTACCTTCAGTTACACTCCTTCTGCTTCCTTTCTTGCAGGATGAACCCTCTCACTTGCTTTTGTTCTCAGTTCTCCCACGCCCTGATGTGGAAGTCTATTTCATGCTGTTTTCACTTTCACATCTCTTTTTCCTCTCACAAGGTTCAGCTTAGAGCTAACTATCTCCCAGAGGATGATCCAGGTCATGGCTTTTCAATCAGTAGGCTATTCTTTCCTTTACTTCTTTGCCCTCTGCTTTCCATGCACATTTATAGACTCGAAGCCTGAGTAGAGGAAATAAAAGAAAAACATTTTTCAACATTTTTTTTGGGGGGGTGGCACTAAATTTTCTTTGTTCTATGGTGGACTTGTCATACTTTTCATATGTAACTTTCTACAGGACAGAGCGTACATTTCTGCCAACCTCAATCCCTTTATGGGTTGATCCATAATGGTCATGATTATGAGTAGTGTTTTAGCTTGCTAAAGCTGCCGGGATGCAGTATACCAGAAATGGGTTGAGTTTGTCCTTGGGGATTCTTCAGGTTACAGATTTACAGGTCTAAGGCCATGAATATGTCCAAATTAAGGCATCAAGGGTAAGATCCCTTTTCTGAGCCCAGGCTACTGGCACATGGCAACATCTGCTGGCCCTTCTCTCCTGGTTGTGGTTTCAATGGCTGTCTTTCAAATGTCCCTGGGCATTTCTTTCTCTCTTAGCTTTGCCCAGCGTATTTTATTTCTGAGGTTTCTCTCTCCATGAGCTCTCTTAAAGGACCCCAGTAAAGGATTAAGATCCACCTTGAATGGGATGGGTCACATCTCCATGGAAACAACCTAATCAAAAGGTCCCACCCACAATAGGTCTGCACCCACAGGAATGGATTAAAAGAACATAGGCTTTTCTGGGGTATAAACATAACACATTCAAACCAGCGAAATTGGGTTCTCCATCTCCCTGTCACCTTCAGATCTTCACTTATTTCTCTAGCATTTTAGAAAAATTTGGCATTTTCCTTTTCTCAGAAAGTTCTTTCCATGAAGCGACAATTTACAATGAGATCACTTTCCCTTTGCTGCCAAGAAGAAGTTAAATACATGAAGTGGGTTCTCCACTCTTAGTTCAGGGGTGAACTTTCCCTCCTCTCTTCCAACAAACCCCTTTCTTGCCATAGCTTAATTTTGGTGAGATGTACATTGACAGTTAATAGTGAATCTCTAGTGTGGGGGTCCCTGCAAATATCAGAGGCTCCCTGGACTTCAGCTAGTTTGATGCCTTGGGAGTCCTTACTCAGGGATTTTAGGGGTCACTGTGTCCATTGGAGTAACTGTGTAACTGTGTCAGTTGGAGTCCTTCCCAATTCTGGCATCTTTGGGATTCCTCATGCAAGCAACTCTTCTGCTGCATCCTGGACCCCTCTGTAAACAAGGAATCTTGTCAAAAGACTTTCCAGAGTAGGCCCAGACCCTAAACACTTCAGGCCTCTAGTCCTCTTTTTCCCTTCTTTACCGTAGGCTTTTTTTTTCCAGTCAGTCCCTCTCAGGAGCTTCCTGAAGGAGAAGTGGAGATTCTCTGTGAGCAGAGAAAATTCTGTTGGTGAAGGGAAGACCTTTCCGTAACAAACTGAGAGAAGGCAGCTCAGTTGCCTAGTGGTGAAACTCACAGCTTATCTTCACCAGGAAGACATATGGTTGTCCTCTTTCTGAGAACTGGGATGGTATTTTAGTCTCCCAACTGCTAAAACAAATAATATACAATGGGTTAGCTTAAACAACAGCGATTTATTGGCTCACTGTTCTGAGACTAGGACAAGACCAAAATCTAGTTGTCAGCAAGGCAACACTTTCTTCCTCAGACTGTGGTTTCTGGAGCTGGCTGATGGTGATCCTTGGGACCTTGACTTTTTCATCACATGGCAATGCACATGGTAGCATCTTCTCCTTTCCCTTCCAGGTCCCATTGACTTCCAACTTCTTGCTTCCTATGGCTTTCTCTGTGCCTGAATTCATTCTGCTTATAAAAAACTCTAGTAAACCAGATTAAAGCCCAAACTGATTCAGTTGGCCACACCTTAACTAAAAATAATACCTTCAAAAGGTCTTCTTTACAATGGATTCATGCCCATATGGATGGATTAACAATAGGAACATGTTTTTCAAGGGTACATAATTCAATGCTTACCAGATAGGTTTTTTTTTTTTTGCTAAGAAAACTTAGTTTATTGAAATATGGTTGTAATATAGGAAAGATAGCTAATATGTTAGGCTGTGAGATATTAATGCTCTATACTTCAGCTGTGTGTTTAAAATAAGTCTCTCAAGTATTTTATTTTATTAGGAGTCATATCATTAGCTTTTTTTAAAAACTCATCCTCATGATCATTTCTTAGAACATTTGCATCAATTGAGAAAAAGAAAGAAAAAGAAAACAGAAAAAAATTCATACATACCATACCCCTTATCCCCCCTTTCATTGATCATTAGCATTTCAAACTACTAAATTTATTTTAACATTTGTTCCCCCTATTATTTATTTACTTTTAATCCATACGTTTCACTCATCCGCCGATAAGGTAGATAAAAGGAACATCCGACACAAGGTTTTCACAATCACACAGTTACATCGCGAAAGCTATATCATTATACAATCATCATCAAGAAACATGGCTACTGGAACACAGCTCTACATTTTCAGGCAGTTCCCTCTGCCCTCTCCATTACATCTTGGATAACAAGGTGATATCTACCTAATGCATAAGAATAACCTCCAGGATAACCTCTCGATTCGGTTTGGAATCTCTCAGCCATTGACACTTTATTTTGTCTCATTTCTCTCTTCCCTCTTTCGGTCAAGAAGGTTTTCTCAATCCCTTCATGTTGAGTCCCAGCTCATTCTAGGATTTCTGTCCCACGTCAGGAAGGTCCACACCGCTGGGAGTCTTGTCTCATATAGAGAGGGGGAGGGCAGTGAGTTTGCTTGTCGTGTTGGCTGAGAGAGAGAGGCCACATCTGAGCAGCAGAAGAGGTTTTCTTGGGGGTGACTCTTGGGCCTAAACCAGACAATTTTTTTACTCTTCACTTCTCTCTGGAGGTGTCAGCCCTGAGTCACTCCTTGATCTACTCTCCTAATGGGTAAGACTGAACTTGTCAAGGAAAATTTCCTTTTTAAAAAATGTATTTTTAATGTTAAATATAACATATATACAAAGAAATGAAGGGAAAAACAATGATTTTCAAAGTACACTTCAACAAATAGTTGCAGAACAGATTTCAGAGTTTGGTATAGGTTATCATTCCACTATTTCAGATTTTTCCTTCTAGCTGCTCCAAAACTCTGGAGACTAGAATAATTTTTTTTCCTTTCTGTGAAAAAATCGCATATATACAAAAAAGCAATAAATTTCAAAGCACACTGCAACAATTAGTTGTAGAACAGATTTCAGAGTTGGTTATGGGTTACAATTTCACCATTTTTGGTTTTTACTTTCAGCTGCTCTAAGATACTGGAGACTAAAAGAAATATCAATATAATGATTCAGCAATCATACTCATTTGTTAAACCCTAACTTCTCTGTATAAGGCCACCATCACCTTTGATCCTTCTCCCACTCTTTAGGGTATTTGAGCTACGTCCATTCTAACTTTTTCATGCTGGAAGGGCTGTCGATAATATGGGATAAGGAGATGGAACTAGTTGATATTCTAGAGAGGCTGGCCCCTTTGCATTTCAGTACTTGCCTGGTACAGGGACCCATCTTGAGGTTGTAGGTTTCTGGAAAATTACCTTAGCGCATGGAACCTTTGTATAATCTTATATAATGCCCTAGGTGTTCTGTAGGATTAGCAGGAATGGTTTTGGTTGGGTTTGACAAATTATTGCAGGTAGCAATGTCTAAGTGAAGCTTGCCTAAGGGTGACCTCCAGAGTAGCCTCTCAGCTCTATCTGAACTCTCTCAGCCATTGATACTTTATTTGTTACACTTCCTTTCCCCCTTCTGGTCAGGATGACATTGTTGATCCCATTGTGCCAGGGCCAGACTCATCCCTGGGAGTTACCTCCCATGCCGTTAGGGAGACTTTCACCCCTGGATATCTTGTCCCATGGAGGGGGAGGGCAATGATTTCACTTGCAGAGTTGGGCTTAGAGAGACTGAGGCCCCATCTGAGCAACAAAAGAGATCTTCTTGATGGGACTCTTAGGCATACCTATAGGGAGTCCAAGCTTCTCCACTACATACATAAGCTTCACAAGAGTTAGGCTCAAGATCAAGCGCTTGGCCTATTGATTTGGGTGTCCCCAATAGTGTTTGACATAGTATCAAGGGTTTCCCTGGTGGTAAAATTGAATAGTTCCATATTTTTTCTCTCATCCCTCAAGGGACTTTGCCAATACTTTTTGATTATCTGCTTATATACTCTGGGGTGTATCCAGGCATTGCATTAAGCAATACAAGGTTAAAGGCCCTCATTCTTATTCTGAGCTCCCTGTGTTTGGATTATTTAAATGATCTATCCAGACAGGTTGAGTTAGATTATGTACTACAGAAAATTTAGGTTCTGGACAAAATAAACCTTTCTTCCTTTGATCTCAAAGAGACAGGAAAACTTAATTTTTAATGACTGCTTAATATTGCATTTCCAAGTGAGTACCACAGTTAACCATTCCCATGCTACTTCCTTTTATCTCGGTCAAAGAGCTCTTCAATGAACTTCCTTGACACTTCTTAACAATTCTTCTCAACACACTCTGCATCCTGTAGACATAACTTCACTTATTATTTCCTTTCTGTTACTGAATCAACCCCCTGCCCCTATCTTTCTTCCTTCAAGAGCCTCCTGAATCTAGTCCACTGCAGGGTGGGGCAACTAGTCAGGGATGCAGTTTAGGGAGACTACATTCCCCCCTACCCCCACCCTGAAGTGAGTGATTTCCTCGGGACTCTAGGGGTTACAGAATCAATATCCTTAAATAAAGCAGGGTCACGATCCCCCATCGTTATGAACAGGATACACTTCTCAGAGGTCTTCCAGGGGATCATCGAGGAGGGTAACAAAAGTTCCAGCCAACAGAAAGCCAGGAACCACCCTAAAATACTCTGCAAGAGATTCATGACACCCCTCTGGGCCAATTCATCTCTGAGGAACAGATTAGAAGACTAGGGCAATGTTTGTTTGCTGTGTTATTTAAGAATACTCAATTCTGAGATCAAGAAGAAGAAAAACAAACAAAGAAAGAGGATAGATGAAACTAAGTATAGATAATGTTTGTGAAACATGTTAGGCTTGGACAAAGTAGGGCTGAACATAGAAAGAAAGGGACAGAAGGACCAAGAATACACAACTAATATTCATGATAGTCACAGCATCTTTAAATCAGCCATCCATCAGTGTTAGCCTTTCTGGTCCCACGTGCCCTGTGCCCCATACACAAGTTAAAGACAGCGGCTGTTCAGCAGGTGATCAGCAGGTAACAGCTGGGCCCAGGAATTCTGGCCTTTGGTACTTGCCTCTCTGATAGGGCAGGCATATGTTGGCTTCCATTGTCTCAATCTCTGGTCCTCATAACCACTGTCAGTGGGGAACACTGAAGCAACAGAGAGGGAATAAACAAGTGAACATTGCATGATATGGGATTCAGACTGCATGGTCCTTCCTTTCTGTTAGCATCCACTCTCTCTCTCCTTTCTTCACACTGTTTTCAGTCATTCAGTAAACAGTGTGATTCGAGCATCTTAGTGTGATCTGTGAGCCTTCTGTTGACTTCTAGGATATCTTGCCTGATAATGCACTTGAAGTCTACAAAAGCATCCAGGTAGTTTCCCATTATGACATAGGGTGAAAAGAATATATTTGTGAGTTGACCTCAGGAAAATTGGTGGGGGAGTGTTACAAACGGTAGAAGAAGGTGAGTACATTAGCTGGCAACAACACTGTGTACTACTTACACTCAAATTCTTGCCTCAAAGTCTGCTTTTGAGGGAACACAAACCAAAACAACAACTCTTCTCCATTGTCACTGCTAAGCTTGGCTCAGGCCCTTGTCTCCTAATGCAGTAGCCTCCTAATAGGTCCCCCCGCCTCAATTTCTCCTCCGTACAGGCTGTTCTCCAGATCGCCAATCTGAACCACTGTTTGGAGGTACAGATTTGAATTTGTCATTCAGTGGCTTAAAAATCCATGCCACGGTTCATTTACAACTCCTTGGTTTGGCAATCTTTTTGTAGTGCGGTTCCATCTTTGTTTTTTAGACTCAACACCCACCACTTCTTCACACATATCTTTCTGTGAGGTTCTTTCAAACAGTCTGTGCCTTTTTTACTTGCTGTTTTCTGTACCTGGCATGCCTTTGAACTTTCACTACTTTTACAAGGCCCAGTTCACATTTCGTCTTCCCCGTTAAATCTTCTTCGGTCAAAAATTGACCAATTCTTCCCTATACAACCAACGTCCTTTGTAGACACTCTGACTGTTGTATTTATATTTACCATAATTATTATCATTATTATAGGCCGTATGCTTTTTTGCCTTCTTGTTGCCTAGCAATATGCATAATCTCAATGCTTTCTTAAATGAATATCTTTGATTCCTTCTTTCTCTCCCCCCTCCACTTTTTTTTCCTCCTGTAACAGATGGCTTTTTAGGAAAAAAAAATGAAAAGATTCAGGCCATCTTATAAGAGAATGGTCATTTCTCATATATATATATATATATTTTTTTTTTTTTTTTGCAGTTTTCTCTTCTTTATTCTCTTATTGTGACATGTCAAACTATCCTAGTTGGCTCTTCAAATCCTTTCTCCCATTATTTCTCAGGAAACAAACCCTGACAGTTCAGTTAGGCAACTTGCTGTCTACAGAAAAACTGTTTCCCAAACTCCTTTACAGGTAGGTGAGCCATGCGACTAATTCTAGCCAATGACAAGTAGGTGGAAGTTTTGTATTAAAGTTCCAAGAAGTCCCCTTAAAGGAGAAGCAATGCCTTTTCCTCTTCTTCCCTCTTCGTCCTTCCTCGCAAGTCAATGTGATGGCTGCAATTCTGGCAGCATATTGCATCATGAGACAACCTTAGGACTGTTTAATGGAACAGCAAAATGATATATTTGATCAAATCAAGGTGTCAATTTTAAGATGCACCATCATTTTATGTACTGCAAAGAAAGAAAAGAACGCTATCAATTAAATTTGGATCTAGTGTTTTCTTAGCCCCTAGGTTTTTGTTTGACTTTTTCATTTTATACTTATCAAAAGATCTCTTTTACACTTAATTAGACATAGAAAAAAAATTGGGGGCATTAAATCACTCATGTGCATGCACCCAAAAAGGAAACTATGCATTAAATAAATTAAGGTATTGCTAAAACTCCTTCAGATTCAAATTTCCACGCTTCTAAATCACTTTTGAACTCAGGATAGTTGATATCTTTTAATATTGTCCTCTGTGCCATCCAGAGTGCTGGCTATTGCAGCATTTCTTAAGGGTACTCCTCTATTGTCTCTCAGATTTCCAAGCCAGTGACAAAAACAAAAACAGAAAAACCAACCAAACAGAGAAAAACCAAAAACCTCTGCTGAATTTTGATATGCATGCTCAAGCAATGACAGCTATGGCCAACAGCAAATGTAAGATATATTAAAACGTGAAAAAAACACATGCCTCCTAAAATCAGTGAACTGTGATAGAAGGCGCTTCCCCAACAGCTTGAACTGTTCTCCTCCATACTTTTTGTTACATGAGGGCGAGAAAACTTCCTCTCTTTTTATAGTCACTGCTTTTTTGGTCTTTTCTACTTTTAACCAAACCCAATCCAAACTGAAGCATAAGTCTTAAAAATATCCTACCCATTATTATAGTCCTTTCTCACCGTAACTTACTCTACATCTATGGCTCTGTCTCTAGTGGATCAAAGTGGAAATTTCTTCTTTACTTTGGAGGCATCCCAATACTTTTCCAATATAATTACTCTTACGTCACCCTTCACTTCAGCTTTCTTTTATTTTTTGGGTGCATGGTCTGGGAATTGAACCCAGATCCACCACATGGAAGGCGTGTATTCTACCACTGAACATTTCAGCTTTCTTAAGCAAATTCTCCATCGATAGCCCTCTGAAACTAAAATCAGGGCTGGAAAAAAATGGTTTGTAATAATCTTTTTTTTTTAATCTTAAAACTTGAATCCTAATATCACTTCTACAACAACTGATAGTGCATTTCTCAACCAAATACTTCATTAGTCTCTTAGGCTTGTGAGAAGAAACTGGAATTGCTGGTGAATGAAAAACACTTAAAGGAGAATTTAAAAATCAGAAATGTAGAACAAATTTCAAGAGTAGAAAAGATTCAGGAGAAATTAATGGGGGCTTGGCACTGCTTGTCACACATTTCTGATGAAAAAAAACCATACTATTCCTTTTTCTGGAAAATGAAGTACAAGTTGTCAGTGACAACCATCTATTAAGAAATTTCCTTTTGTGATAGAGTGAGGATCTTTTTTTTTCCCCCAGAGGTAAATTATTCAAAAGAGTTAATTTGAATCCGTGCTTGAGCCTGAGATGAATTTATCTATCAATTTTGCCAATTCTCTTAGACTGTCCTGATATTATCGTTGCCTGAGACTCTGTTACCCATAGCAACAGCCACTGTGTCAGACGTTATTCCCCCAAGCAACAGAGCACGGTCAACGGCTGACAATTATCAAGCCGTGCATCTTGGGTTGGTGTTTTCCAGTGCTGGAAGACCAAGTCATAGCTCACTCCCAAGTACCGAAGGTCAGGTTATCAAGGAGTTGGGAAGC
This sequence comes from Tamandua tetradactyla, assembly GCF_023851605.1. NCBI lineage: Eukaryota > Metazoa > Chordata > Mammalia > Pilosa > Myrmecophagidae > Tamandua > Tamandua tetradactyla. Next base: position 142,761,635 of record NC_135353.1, on the reverse strand, counting down.
CTGTGAAGATGAGGGCAGGACACAAACGAAGGGTGAGGACACCTATAAGAAGTCTGCTCACCCCTTTTGAAGGGTTTGTGGTGGGGAATGGTGGGAAAATGAGGAGACTGGGAATGATGAGCAAAGTCAAGACATTGGAAAGTGCAAGTGGGGCAAATTTTATCCATCTAAATATTTGGTTTTACCTCCTTCTATCCCTGCCCCCCAAATTGGAAAGCCTGTTCTTGAACCCCTAATATGAATCAAAAGAAGGAGATTTAGAATATTTTCTTGTAGAAGAACAAGAAAGAAGAAAACAAAAGAGCTGCCACTGTTCCTAGGCTTCCCTGGCAGGGGTTCTTTTTTTTTTTTTCCTATATTCATCATCATGATCATTTCTTAGAACATTTGCATCAATTGAGAAAAAGAAATAAAAAGAAAACAGAAAAAATTCATGCATACCATACCCCTCAACCCTCCCTTTCATTGATCACTTAGCATTTCAATCTACTAAATTTATTTTAACATTTGTTCCCCCATTATTTATTTATTTTTAATCCATATGTTCTACTCGTCTGTCAATAAGGTAGATAAAAGGAGCATCCGACACAAGGTTTTCACAACCACACAGTCACATTGCGAAAGCTGTATCATTATATAATCATCTTCAAGAAACATGGCTACTGGAACACAGCTCTACATTTTCAGGCACTTCCCTCCATCCTCTCCATTACACCTTGACTAGAAAGGTGATATCTATTTAATGTGTAAGAATAACCTCCAGGATAACCTCTCGACTCTGTTTGGAATCTCTCAGCCATTGACACTCTATTTTGTCTCATTTCTCTTTTTCCCTTTTGGTTGAGAAGGTTTTCTCAATCCCTTGGCACTAAGTCCCAGCTCATTCTGGGATTTCTGTCCCACGTTGCCAGGAAGGTCCACACCCCTGGGCGTCATGTCCCAGGTAGACAGGGGGAGGGCAGTGAGTTTGCTTGTTGTGTTGGCTGAGAGAGAGAGCCTGCCAGGGGTTCTTAAAGAAAAGCTGTGAAATGTGACACTACAAGGAAGTGCTCTCAGAGACTCACAGGTGAGGAAAGTCCTTCTCCAGGCAAAATAAAAGGATGTCAGTGTAAGTAGACATCTTTTTTGGCAGTATCCTGGGAAATCCCTGTGAATCACAGGAAAAGGGAAGATGGGATTAAGAGGGGACCCAGCGGCCAAGATAGAACCGGATTGGAGTCAGCTTGAGATCCCAGGGAAGAAAGTACAACAGGCAATGCTTCAGTAGATACATTACAGTGCGCTGTGCATGGTTGTAACTCAGGGGTTCTCTGTTCTCTGGCCTTGGGATGAGCTAGATTTGCAGACAGAGAGCATGTGTTCTGCAGCTACCCGCTTCACCCATTGTACCTGAAGAGAAGTCCCAGTGAAGACACCTGGTGGATGGTGTAGTCTCTGGAGCACCCTGGGAATTTTCAGCCCTGTGATCTAACTAGGTGTATAGTGCCAACTCAGAGTATGGCATTGCTGCCTGGAGGTGGGGTGTGTGGGGTGGGAAGAGGTGCTGCAGGGAGAGGGGGAGAGCCTAAATAGAGATGCAGGTGTTACAGGGGGCGACTGCCTTCCTGTGAGGTCCCCTGCTTCCACTTATACAGTTGGTTGCTAATTCCAAAGGCTTCTCAATGGGAAGGATTTGGGCTGAGGATTAGAAGCCACCCCCTGCATAGGCTGGGAGACACACTTGTAATTAGAACCGAGCCTACAGTGATCTGGGCTGTCTTTAAGGGTGTTGGGGATTTCCCTCCCTTCTGGAGCTCGTTATCTGGCTAGGGTCCCAGTCTGCCCACATAGTCATGCTTAACGCATTGCTATCCCAGTGGGATCACACTAAGAGAATGGAATGTGGCATCAGAAGATCCACGTCCGTGGATCTACAACTTCTTACCGGTGTGGCCTCCCTTTTGCTCACTGCTAAAGACCTGGACCTAATGCTTGCCCTTTGGGCCACCTGAGATGCCTGTAAAAATAAACACAGTGATGTGAATCAAAGGAGTTGGACTTGCAAAGCACCACTGTTATTTCAGTTTGTCATCCCCCGCGGCTGTTGGGAAACCAGCCTATGGCTCTCAGTTCTCCTTGTCACTGCCGCCAAGGGTGAGCTTATCACAGAGGCACTCTGCTGTGCTGCTTTCTAGGGCCCCATCTTGCTCCTCAGAATCAACATTAGCACTTGCATATGTAAATAAACTGAAAGTTTTCAGATACAATTTGGACCCCCCCTTTATTTGAATCCGTGCCTAGACCCATTCCCTTCACTTCTTCCCAGAGGTAACCACCACCACGAATTCCAGGCCATGCTTTTATCCTTTTACCCAGGCCCCACCCCACCCATATATAAAGGAAAGATTAATTGTGAGTTTCCCGGGGTCCCCTGGGATAAATTATTCCTGTGTCATTGAGGAAACTGAGATGCATAAGATTGTGGCACATATGGGTGGAGACTCCAGTTTTCATCTGCATGGGGATTTGCCCCGTTCTTAAAAGCTAAGCCTTTTGCACACAGAAATCACCTGGAGACCTTTATTTATTTTATTTTGGTACCAAATCACTTTATTGGAAGAAATGGTACAGTGGAAAGAGAAGGACTTTAAGCGTACGATCAGGCCAGGCACTTTGCATGTGGGGTGCTGGTGACCATGAGGATTCGCCCGCAGTTGTGGGAAGGCGTCCTAAGGCTCAGTTCTCCTCGTCACTGTGGCCCAGGGTGAGCTTGTCAAAGAGGTGCTCCACCACGCCATCTTGGGGGGCCCCCATTCTGCGCAAGTTGGTCCCATAGTCGCCCAGCTCCTCGATGGACTTGACCTGCTCGTTCAGGGGGTGAGCCTCCAGGAAGTCGCACAGGTGGGCGTCGCTCTTGTCGGTGGCCAGGTGGTGCAGCTCCAGGAGCGCCTGGTTCACGCTCTGCTCCAGGTGGAAGGCGTACTCCAGGGCCTGCAGGCCGCTCTCCCAGTCGCGCTCGGGCGCCTCGATGTCGTGAAGCAGGATGTGGCCCCCACGCTCCTTCTGCAGCCTCATCAGCTTGTGGGCATGCCCCATCTCCTCGTGGGACAGGCGCAGGAAGTGCTCAGCGTAGTGGCGCAGGGACACGTCGTCGTGGACGAAGTAGTAGGCCACGGTCATGTGGACGTAGGAGGCGTGGCGCTCCATGTTGACCTGGCGGTTGATGGCCGCCTCGCAGTCGGGGTGGTAGTTCTGCTGCACCTCCATGGGCGATGCCATCGTCATGACCCGGGACCCAGCGGCGGCGGCGGTGTTGGGTCTGCGGCAGAGCCCGTGGTTACAGCGGCGTTGGGTGCGGGGGCCTCGGAGCGGGTCCAGGGTGGTAGGTGCAGAGGGCTGGCCGAAGACGAGCTGCGGTGGGGAGGTGGAGGGGCGCTGGAGGATGAGGGTGTTTGCAGACTGGCAGTTACCGGGAGGGCGGGCTCAGAACAGCCGGCACGGGGGCGCGAGCGCCGCATTCCAACAGAGCCTGGTTATGCTGGAGACCCTGCGACTCTGCGCTGAGCATCTCGAAACTTTTTTTTTTTAAACGGCTCCATTGAGTTATAATTCTTATACTGTACAATTCGCCCATTTAACATAGACATTGCACTGGTTTATAGTATATTCAGGGAGTTGAATGGCCATCACCATGGTCTAATTTCATCATACCCAAAAGAAACGCGTACCCATTAGCAGTCACTCCCCATTCACACCCCCTCCACTCCCCCCCCAAATTACCCTAGCCACTGACAACCGCTAAATCTACTTTCTGTTCCTATGCATTTTCCTGTTCTTGACATTTCATATATATGGAATCATTTAATATGTAGCCTTTGAGTCCAGCTTCTTTCCCTTAGCAATTTTTTAAGGTTCAGCCTTTTTATTGCTGAATAATATTCCATCGTATGGATAGACCACATTTTAGTTATCCATCATTAGTTGATGGGCATTTGGATTATTTCCACTTTGTGGCTATGATAAAAAATGCTGCTACCAACATTATGTATATGTTTTTGTGTACATTTGTTTTCAGTTCTCATGTTCATGTACCTAGGAATGGAATTGCTGGGCCATATGCTAACTCTGTGTTTCACTCTTAGAGGAATTCTCATACTGTTTTCCAAAGTGGCTGCACCATTTTACATTCCCACCAACAATCTATGAGGGTTCCAACATTTGTTGCTGTCTTTTTCATTTTAGCCATCCTAGTGGATGTAAAGTGGGATCTTGTGGTTTGAGTTTGCATTTCCCTAATGACTAGTGTTGTTGAGCATCTTTTCATGTGTTTATTGACCGTTGGTATAACTTCTTTGGATGAATGTCCATTCAAGCCCTTTGCCTATTTTTCAAGTTGCTTGTCTTTTTATTGTTAAGTTGTAAGAGTTCTGTATATATTGTAGATACAAGTTCCTATATCAGATATATGATTTGGGGAAATGTACTCCCATTCTTTGAGTTGTCTTTTCACTTTCTTGATAGCATCCTTTGAAGCATAAAACATTTTTAACTTTGATGGAGTCTGATTTGTGGATTTTGTTTCTTGTGCTGTTGGTGTCATATCTAAGAAACCATCGCCTAATCCACGGTCATAAAGATTTATGCCTATAGCTCTAACACTTAGGACTCCCATCTATTTTGAGTTAACTTTTGTATAATATGTGAGGTAAGGGTCCAACTTCATTCTTATGCATGTGGCTATCCAGTTTCCTTGCACCATTTATTGAAGAGACTGCTCTTTCTCCATTGAATGCTCTTGGCACCCTTATTGACAAACTGATTGAACATAAATGTTTATGTTTATTTTTGGACCCTCAATTCGATTCCATTGAGCCATATGTCTAGATTATGCCAGTAACACACTGTCTTGATTATCGTACTTTATAGTAAGTTTTGAAATAGGGAAGTGAGAGTCCTCCAACTTTGTTCTTTTTCAAGGTTCTTTTGGCAATTTGGGGTCCATTGTTCTTCTGTATGATTTTAGGATCAATTTATCAATTTCTGAAAAAAAGCCAGCTAGAATTTTGATAGGGATTGTGTTGAATCTCTGTAGATCATATGGGAATATATTGACATCTTAAAAATGTTAAGTATTCCAGACCGTGAAGATGGGATGGTTTTCCATCCATCTGATACTAAGGTTTGAATTATATTTTGGCCTACTACAATCAGAAATGCCTGTTCTCACCCCCAAACAGTGCTTGAGCTAGCTACACTAGATTGAGCTCCCACACAGGATAGAGAAGAAGCATTCCTCCTATCAGGAAAAATTGTGAAAGACTTTAAAATTGGCAAGAAAAAAAAAGTTCATTGAGTGTCCTTTCTAAAGCACCCTCTGGGTTATCTCTACCTTTCATTGTCTTTGAGCTATTTTACAACTTCGTAAATTGTAGAAAACTAATAATGATGCAATTGAGTGCTGTCTGCAGAAATGCAAATGGATCGAGTCTGGTAGCATTACATTCATTTCACCATGGGTGTGGTTCTTTCAATTCTCCTTTGAATCGATTAACGTCTTACTGGTTTCCTCATATATTAATGAGTTAAATAAATCTTTGACACATATTCATTTTGTATTTCTATGAGAGGCAATATTTCACTTTATTCCTTTAATTATCCTTTTATACTCCACATTCCTCTCCCCACTGTACCAGGAACAGAACTAAATCCCACAGGCTAAGTAAATTAAGCCTTTTAATGGGATGCTCACCAGAGATATGATTTCAGAAAATTACTTGATACATGTTTTAGTTTCCTAGGCCTGCCATAGCAAAGTGCCACAAACCGGATGACTTAAAACAACAGAAATGTATTGTTGCCCAATTCTGGAGGCTGGAAGTTGGAAAGCAAGGTTTCAGCAGGACCATATTTCCTCTGAAGTCTGCAGGGGAAATCTGTCTTATGTCTCTCTCCTGGCTTCTGGTGGTGACTTGCTGGCATCCACGGAGTTCTCTGTCTCATCTGTCACATGAAATTATCCCTGTCGATCTACTTGTGTCCAGCTTTCCCTTTCTTATAAGGACACCAGTCATATTGGATTAGGGCCCTCCCTCATCCAGTTTGGCCATATCTTAACTAATAGCATCTTCAAAGATTCTATTTCCAAATAAAGTCAGATTTATAGGAGCAGGAGTTAGGACTTGAACATGTCTTTTTGGGGGACACAATTCAACCCTTAACAGTACCTAAAGGCATAGAATTTGCTAACTTGGGGATGTACTGTGAATAACAGCATCTCTGAGGAGAAGGAGGCAGGGAGACTCTGGGGAAGCAGGGGACCAATGATAACCAAAGACAAGGCCACAGGAGGAACCTCAGCGGCTGAACTCTGCAGCCACTGTGGAGCTGGGGCTGGCCAGGTGCACCCTGGGGAGGACAGAGAGGCAGGGGTGACCAATAAGGACCCTTAGGGGACCATACCCAGCTGAGAACCAGAGGACTGATGAGAGTTTCCAGGCAGGGAAGGTAGTCTGCAGAGATTTGAGGGGTGGGGATTTAATTGACCCACATGGGAAGTTGACAGGCTACGATGCATGATTTGAGTAAAATTAAACCCAAGAAGAAGGAAGGAATCTGAGCTTTTAAAGCCAAGACGAAGGATTCCCTTATCAGTACTTTTGTGCTCCATGATTCCCGGTAAGGAGTGTTGGAACCCACAGACACTCAGGGGGTGGAGTATCCAGGACTGGGCCATGGATTGTACCTTCCAGAGAAAGTTCCTTCTAGCCAGTGATCAGAGGATCAGAGGTAGAGAAGCTCTAATGCATTCTGGCTGGCTCCAGTTGAGGGCAGGGTTTCAAAACAATTTTTTTTAGGATTAAAATTTTTTATTGTGGTAACATATATACACAAAATTTCCCATTGTAACCATTTTCAAGTATAAAATTCAGTAGTATTATTTAAAATCAAAATATGCTATCATTACTACCATTCATCGCCAAAACTTTTCCATCACCCCAAATAGAACTCTTGACCCATTAAGCATGAAATCCCCAGCAGAGTTGGGATTTGAATCCAGATTTTTAACCAAAATTTCTGAGGGATTTTTGGTTTGTTTTACTACTCCAGCACTTTTCTGTTGTATTACACCCTGACAGAAAACATTCCCATAAATTATCTACTCCCTTGAATTAACACATGTTTTGATTCAATCTCCTAAAAGTTGCCTGGTAAGTAAAGCAAATAAACCAAACACTACTGGGAAATGGGGCACGATATTAATAAAAACATATTATGAGCAAGTGAGTAAGTAAAGTGCCCACTTAATGATATAGATATGCATGTTTTCTTCATTTTTATTTGCTCTCCTTTTAAAACTAAAATGCAATCACTGACACAAATAAGAAGAAAGTAGAAGTAGATATAAAATTATAAACAAACATTACAATATTTTAATCTCTACTGATATTAGAAGTTCTATCAGGTGCTAGGGAAGCCTTTTAGCACCAAGGCTATTTTATTGCATAGCAAGCACTTGCCCTTATTAGGATTTGCCCAACACCCATTCCCATTGTTTTCTGAAGAGGAGAAAGCTCTTTCCAGTCTTCACTTCCTCACTGTTCTCACTTGGGGATGAAATGGAGAATTGCTGTCTTGAAGGGCAGAAGAAAGACCTCTGCCCTTTGTATTTATTTGTTGTGTTTAAGTTTGCTAAAGCTGCTGGAATGCAATATACCAGAAGTGGAATGGCTTTTAAAAATGGAATTTATTAAGTTGCAAGTTACGGTTGTAAAGCCACGAAAAACTACAAATTAAGGCACCAACAAGAGGTTACCTTCATTCAAGAAAGGCTGATGCCATCTGGGACACCTCTGTCAGCTGGGAAGGCATGTGGCTGGTGTCTGCTGGGGTTTTTGGCTTTTAGATACCTCTGTCAGCTGAGAAGGCAAATGGCAACATCTGCTAGCTTTGTCTTCTCATTCCATAAGGCTTTCCTAGTGGCAGTTTCCTTCTGCATCTCCAGAAGTCTCTGGCTTTGTGGGCTCTGAAGCTTTTTCCAAAATGGTTTCCCTCTAAGGAACTCCAGTAAGTGACCCAACCTTGAATGCATGGAGACACATCTCCATGGAAACCAACTAATCAACAGGTCCCACCCATAATTGGGTGGGTCACATTTCCATGAAAACCACCTAATCAAAAAGATCCCACCCAGTGATATTGAAACAGGATTAAAGACCATGGTTTTTCCGGGGTACACAACAGTTTCAAACCAGCACTGGTTGTGTGTAAGTTGGTGGCTGATTTTTATTCAGTTAAATATGAATTTTCTATAAAGTTGTAGCCTTTATGATTTATCCATGTGCTGGATATTTCTCCATTTGCCTGTCCAGGTCTACTGTCTGTCCTTCTCCATCTTACTCTGAGCCCTGGGAGGCTGAGCTGTATGAACTGCATTCATGGGCTTCTGTACCCTCTGGTTTCTGGTTGGATTCAGTCAGTGAGAGACCCAAACAGGAGATGGGAAGGCAGGAAAGTAAGGGTGGGCTATTTATTCTCTTGGCTCCCTCTCTTCAGGACAGATCATTAAGAGATGTCTCAATTCCCTTTTTATAGACTTTGCTTCCTGAGTAAAGCAGGACCATTCACAGGATGGGTCTTCTGCAAACCTTGCTCACTTCAGAAGTTACTGCAGAGATCAGGCATTCTTTGGCTCAGGTTTAATGCACAGCCTAAGTAATTCAGGGAACCCCAGAAGCCAGAATGAGACCAGACATTTCTTCAGACCCAAGAATAAATGAAGCTGATAGAAGAAATAAAGTGCCTTATTTAGGACAGAGACAGGCAACAAAATAATGGCCTAGATGGAGCTGCTGCCCAAGATTCAGGCCCAAGTTTTCTGGCCCATGATACCCTTCTTTCCTTAAGTGACTGACAATTTGATTACTTCTCATCTAACCAGTAGGCCTATCAGAAAGAGGAGCAGTATAAAGGAATCAGGGAAAGTCATTTTATACTTGTTAGTAGCTGTGTTGTAAAGTCTGGTTGAGGAAGATGTTGACTTAATGACGTTTGAGAATTATCTGTTTATTTCAATTGAACCTTTATCCTTCCCTGCCTACCTTCTATTGCCCATGATCAGAGCTATTGCAGAGTGTTCTATAAAACACTATACAAATGAGTCCAATCGATGTAGACAAAAGATTATAGATGTGGACTATTTAGTTAGACCCCTCTTAGACATGAAGGTATGATCCTTAATTGTGGGTGGCCAGAATGGACTTTAGAAGTGTTTTTGTTGTTGTTGTTGTTTTTGCATCCTCTGTCTTTTCTAAACAGAGGACGAATAATTTCTATAATGTGAAATTCAACTCTTTGATGGAGAACACTAAGTATAATAGTCAGGATGGGATAAGCTGCAATAACAAGTAAACCCTAAAGTCTCAATGATTGAAGACAAATATTTATTTCTTGCTCACAATCTGAGGCAGGCAAAGTGACTCTCTTTCGTGGCTCTCCACCAAGGTTAACTCACAGACCGAGGTTAAACTCCATCCTGCAACTCCACCATCTCAGGTTTCTTCATTCCCAACTGCACAGAAGGGAACAAGGAAGCGCAGGGGCCTCCCACTTGCTCTCAACTGCCTTGGGCCAGAAGTCATTCACACTTCAGCCAAAACCAATTTCAAGGGGGGTGGGATATTGTAGAGGAAAACATGTTTTATTTATTGAACAATATAATATCTGCCATTCACGTTTTATCCATTTCTCCTAGTTAAATTTTTTCTTTCAGATTTCTAGATTTTTATTTTTGGAACTGTATACCAGGTATTAAAGTACAACAAATGTAAAATAATCCTCAAAAGATCAGTGTTTAGGTACACATATTAAAATCAATGCAACAACAGCAACTTCCTCTTGAACATTTAATACTAAAACTTGTTCTGATTTGTCAGTAATTTATCTCAAACTCACAGCACATTTATTTCAAACCAGAACAATTAGAATCACTGGTCAGCCAAGAGGACTATTAAGATCTACCATGTTGAACAATAAAACTAATAATTTCTTCCTTTTAGTGAAAAAATTGGGTTCTCCTAGTTAATTTTTTTCCTTAATGCAGATATTTATTTAACTAATTTAGCAGATTCCTCGGTAATGTCTTCTTTCCTGAAATGGAAGGGTGTTTGAGTAACAAAGATACCACAGCACCTTCAGTCCTAGCTTTTTAGTTTCAACCTGAGAAGGAATCTGAGTGGGTGCATCGGTAAGAACTGGGGAGATTCCCGACTACTGACTGTCACAAAGAGACACATAACTGCCTGCTCCCTTCTACCAGCCTGCAGTTTTGGTCCCTCTGGCTGCTCTTTCCAGGTGGCTCTGGAATAAAGCTTGCTTTTCCATGAACAAAAAAAGTGGAAGAGGAAGGCAGAAAAGAAGGTCAGAGGAATGCAACATGAGAAGGACTCAATCCCTGTTGCTGGCTTTGAAGATTCTCCTAGTTAATTTTACAACAGTTATTTATAACTCACATTTTGTCCACACTTTATTTATTTACTTATACAGCATGCTTATAGCAAGGCTTCTTTTGAAAAAAAATATTACAAGTTATTTTTTGTGTTCAAGCATACTAAGTAATGCAACTTGTGTGGTCCCATCATCAGGTAACTGCTTTTTCCCCCCTGCCATATTTCTTTCCCAAACTAGATCCTGACTTGTCATTCAGACTCAGGTCCAACCCCATCTCCTACATAACACCTCTCTGGGCTGAAATGAACACATCCTCCTCTGAAGATCTATAAGGATTAATATCCACACAATTAGCATGGCAATCAAACATGGCCTGCCCAGTGACAGCTTGTCTATGATTGCCTTAAACTATTAGTCATTTATTTTTCTGTCCTGTTCCTTTGGTGTACTGTGGTCCCTGATGCATATGCTTTCAAGGGAAGACACCCTTTCTTCAACTCCATGACACCCAACAAGATATACAGCACATGATAGATACTCAGAAACGATACGCTAAGAGAAAAAAAATAAAATTAAAACAAAGAAAAAACCATGCATCTATTTGATCTTATTTAATTTGATTGGCAGAGCCAGCAAATACATATTAAGCATCTAAACGCCTTCTTTCAGGTGCATGCTAAGAATTGTGGGTAAAGAGATGATTAAAACATAGTATCTATCCTCAAGGGACTTTTGTAATTTTAGGGGTAGAATGAGTACAAACCAACAGGTGTGATAGTTGGCCTCCAAAAATTGTCCCCAACAATTCCTCCCCTCCCTGTTTGAACATGTTGATCCTCACTTTAAAACTTGATGCTGAAGATGGTGGCTTAACAACGTGTGCATTTTAGTTAGTCCTCCAGAACAACTACTAAATAACCAGAAACAGTACAGAACAGCTCCTGGGGCCACGTCAGTGACCAGACACACAGCATACCCCAGTCTGGACCAGCTGAACTGGCTGCAAGCACCCCCCCAAACCGTGAGTTCCCAAAGCTGCAGTGGCCAGCGCCCCTCCCCCACAGGCTGCTTTCCAGAGGGGAAAGGAAAGGACTTTACCAGCAGCAGGGACTGGGCACAATCAAACACCAATTGTGGAACTAATTAACAAATTCTGACTACTAAAAATAGACCCCCAGCTTAGGTGAACCTGATCAAAGCGGAGGTGGCTCATTTTTGCCCTGGCGCCAAGGGGGCAGGACTGACAGAAAAAGGGGGAAAAAAAAAAGAAGGAAACAGAGGTTTTTGTGGCTGTGTATCTACAAAGGCTTGACTGCCTCTGGATACAGCAGCAGGACTTTTCAGACTGCAACTGCCCCAGGCATAGGCAGAAGTGAACTCTTTTGGGGGCTTGTCTGGAGCCTGTGCCTTCGCCAGGGGAGGGGTGAAGCCCAAATCAGGTGGAATCCCTCCATCAAGGAATTCAGACACCAGGCCTTGATAATTTGAAGTCATTAAAACCAGCCTACAACCTCTCCTCTGTCTCCACCACGCCCCCAGCAAGGAGAGTCTGCCAAAGTTAAAGGTACCGCATCATCTTATGCTCGTGGGACCTGCAGTCAGACAAGCGCCACACACAGGGCAGGATAAGAAAAACAGAGTCCAGAGACTTCACAGCAAAATCTTTCAACCTGCTGGGTCTCACCCTCAGGGAAAACCGATGCAGGTGACTCTTTCCTCCTGATAGGAGGCCAGTTTGGTCTGGGAAAATCTGGCTGGGGTCTATAATACCTAAGTAGATCCTCCTAAGTGTGTGTGGGGGAAAGTCACCACACAAGCAGGGCAAGAAACAAGAAAACAAGAACTGAAAAATTCTCCTCTGTTAAACAAAACTTAAGCTAAAGGTCCAGATAAAGCTGAACGGAAGGTCAAAGAACAGATAGACAGCAAATTCATCCAGCAAGAAAACCCTAGATAAAAGAAGTGAAAGCAATCTCCAGAATAAACTAATTAAGGTAATCAAATGCCTAGACACCAGCAAAAAATAACAAATCACATTAGGAAAATTGAAGATATGGCCCAGTCAAAGGAACAAACCAACAATTCAAATGACATACAGGAGCTGAAACAATTAATTCAGAATGTAGGAACAGACATGGAAAACCTCATCAAAAACCAAATCAATGAATTGAGGGAGGATATAAAGAAGGCAAGGAAAGGACAAAAAGAAGAAACTGAAAGTCTGAAAAAACAAATCACAGAACTTATGGGAATGAAAGACACAGTAGAAGAGATGAAAAAACAGTGGAAACCTACAATGGTAGATTTCGAGAGGCAGAACATAGGATTTCAAAACTGGAGGACAGAACATCTGAAATCCGACAAGAAACAGAAACTACAGGAAAAAAACGGAAAACTATGAGCAGGGACTCAGAGAATTGAAAGACAATATGAAGCGCACGAATATACGTGTTGTGGGTGTCCCTGAAGGAGAAGAGAAGGGAAAAGGAGGAGAAAAACTAATGGAGGAAATTATCACTGAAAATTTCCCAACTCTTATGAAAGACTTAAAATTACAGATCCAAGAAGTGCAGCGTACCCCAAAGAGAATAGATCCAAATAGACATACTACAAGACATTTAATAATCAGAATGTCAGAGGTCAAAGAGAAAGAGAGGCTCTTGAAAGCAGCAAGAGAAAAGCAACCCATCACATACAAGGGAAGCCCAATAAGACTATGCGCAGATCTCTCAGCAGAAACCATGGAGGCGAGAAGACAGTGGGATAATATATTTAAATTATTAAAAGAGAAAAACTGCCAACCAAGAATCCTATATCCAGCAAAACTGTCCTTCAGAAATGAGGGAGAAATTAAAACATTTTCAGACAAAAAGTCACTGAGAGAATTTGTGACCAAAAGACCAGCTCTGCAAGAAATACCAAAGGGAACACAAGAGACAGATACGAAGACAGAAGAGAGAGGTGTGGAGAAGAGTGTAGAAAGGAAGACTATGAGTAAAGGTAAAAAGAAGGAAAATTAGATATGACATATAAAATCCAGAAGGCAAAATAGTAGAAGAAAGTACTACCCATGCAGTAATAACACTGAATGTTAATGGATTAAACTCTCCAATCAAAAGACATAGTCTGGCAGAATGGATTAAAAAACAGGAACCATCTATATGCTGTCTGTACTCAAAGGACACGAGCCAAGGACACAAATGGACATTTGCACACCAATGTTTATAGCAGCATTATTAACAATTACCAAGAGATGGAAGCAGCCAAAATGTCCATCAACAGACAGTTGACTAAACAATCTGTGACATTTACATAAGATGGAATATTCTGAAGCTGTAAGACAGAATAAAGTTATGAAGTATGTAACAACATGAATGGACCTTAAGGACATTATGCTGAGTGTGATCAGACAGAAACAAAAGGACAAATACTGTATGGTCTCACTGATATGAACTGACATTAGTGAATAAACTTGGAATATTTCCTTGGTAACAGAGACCATCAGCAGGGGTGATGATATTAGGTAATTGGAGCTGAAGGGATACAGATTGTACAACAGGACTGAATATAAAAACTCAGAAATGGACAGCACAATACTACCTAACCGTGATGTAATTATGTTAAAACACTGAATGACGCTGCATGTGAGAATGATAGAGGGAGGAGGGCTGGGGACATAAATGAAATCAGAAAGAAAGATAGATGGTAAAGATCAAGATGGTATAATCTAGGAATGCCTAGAGTGTACAATAATAGTGAAATGTACAATGTACAAATTTTAAAAATGTTTTTGCATGAGGAAGAACAAAGGAATGTCATTATTGCAGGGTGCTGAAAATAGATGATAATTAATACTTTATAATGTCACCTTATGTGTGAGACTAAAGCAAAAAATGTTTATTTGTTACAAAATTTATATTTTGACTAGAGCATTTCCTAATACAACTCATGTAGATAGTTTGATTGAATGTCATAAGTACTTGGAATCTCAGGTAGGACATGAGATTTTGTTGGTTTGTCCAGAGTGATGCCCCGATGAATCCCAGAGTGATTCGATCAGTGAGTGGAAAATATTTGCAAGCCCCCTTCGGGGAATGGTGAGAGCGGGGAGAAATTCAACTTCCCCAAGTGGAATTCTTGATATTCTCACAAGCAGTGTGGACAACCAAAGCTATAGGCTGAGCCCCCAGTCTCTGGGTTTGTTCACATGAAACTTAACCCCACAAAGGATAGGTGAAGCCTACTTAAAATTTAGGCCTAAGAGTCACCCCCAAGAGAGCCTCTTTTGTTGCTCAGATGTGGCCTCTCACTCCAGCCAACATGATGACCAGTCTCACCACCCTCCCCCTCTCTGTGTGGGACATGACACCCAAGGGCATGGACCTTCCTGGCAACGTGGGACAGAGATCCTGGAATGAGCTGAGACTCAGCATCAAGGGACTGAGAAAAACCCTAGAATGAACTGAGAATTAACATCAAGGGATTGAGAGAACCTTCTCGACCAAAGGGGGAAGAGTGAAATGAGACTAAGTGTCAATGGCTGAGAGATTCCCAACAGAGTTGAGAGGTTATCCTGGAGGTTATTCTTATGCATTAAGTAGATATCACCTTGTTGTTCAAGACATAGCAGAAAGGCTGGAGGGAACTGCCTGAAAATGTGGAGCTGTGTTCCAGTAGCCATGTTTCTTGATGATGATTGAACAATGATATAGCTTTCACAATGAGACTCTGTGAATGTGAAAACCTTGTGTCTGATGCTCCTTTTAGCTACTGTATCAACAGAAGAGTAGAACATATGGAATAAAAATAAATAATAGGGGGAACAAATGTTAAATTAAATTTAGTTTGAAATGCTAGTGGTAAATGAAAGCGAGGGGTAAGGGGTATGGTATGTATAATCTTTTTTTTTCCTCTGTTATCGTTTTATTTCTTTTTCTGTTGTCTTTTTATTTCTTTTTCTAAATCGATGCAAATGTTCTAAGAAATGATGAATATGCAACTATGTGATGATATTAAGAATTACTGATTGTATGTATGGAATGATATCTTAATGTTTTGTTTGTTAATTTTTTAATTAATAAAAAAAGTTAAAAAAAAAAAACACACAAAACTTGATGCTTATTTTGTCTGCCCAGTGACTGTCTTAACCGACTGGATGTGGTGCAAGTGGCATTCTGGGACTTCCAAGAGGGTGGGCCGTTTTATCTTCCTTCCACTTCCCTCTGAAACTAGCCACTCTGCTGTGAGAAGACCAAACCACACGATGTGGTCACATGGAGAGGAACTGAGGCTCAGCTCTCAGACCATGGCCAACACTAACTGCCAGGCATGTGAGTGAGTAATTTTGGATGTTCCAGATGGCCACAGCCCCAGCTGACATCACAAAGAGCATAATAGCCACGAAGTTGAACCCAGTCTCCCCACAGAACTATGACCTATAATAAAATGGTGGTTGCTTTAAAACAGTATGTTTGGGGATGGCTTGTTACACAGCGAAAGATGACCAAAGCACAGGGTCAGAAAATTTTACAAGTGCAGTGGGTTCACAAAACAATGAAAGGATGAAGGTGGCTCAGGAATGCCTTCAGAAAGGTGACATTTGAGCTGATGAATAGAGATTCTGTAGGCAGAACTTGATGGGAAGCACTCTCTCACTCCACATGGAGAAAAGCATAGAGCTCTGAAGCTGAGCACCAGGTATAGAAAACTGCAAGCAGTTTATGATGGATGGCATGTGAAAGCAAAGGGGGAGCTATCGGTATCTTGAGAGAAACTTGAAAATCCAGGAGCCTGGCCCTGGGATTCATTCTTTACTCAGTGGAGTGCTTTGGACTTTTTAATGTAGAGGAGTGTTGAGATCAGATTTCTGTTTCAGATAGAGTACTCTGCTTTAAGTGAGAGGTAGAATGGAGACTCATGAGATTACAGAAGAATGGGAACAGCCAGGAGACTTTTGTAAGAATCCAGCAAGGACTAGGGCAGTGGCAAGGGAAAGGAGAGGAAGGATGGGATGCAAATGCTGTTGAGGTGAAAAATGAATATGGGTGTGAGCAATGCAGGAAAAAGAGGAATCTAGGGCTCCCAGGTTTCAGGCTTTGAGTCACCATTCCCTGTGACTGGCCATGCAAGAGTTAACAAGCAGGTTGGGGAAGGAGGGTGGTGACTTGGGTTTCTTCCGAGAGAAGCTGACTCTTGGGTTCAGAAAGTTGAGGTGCAAGGGCTCAACTAACATGATAATTTAAAGAAAGGCGTCCAGACTGTGTGTAGAAATGAAGCTCCTGTGTAGGTATTTATTCTGTTATAGAGTAAGATTTTAGGGAAGAGTGTGTCTGAAAGATATTGTATTAGTAGACAGGACCCTGGAGAGATGATGCAACCAGGAAGAGGAGCAATAGGACTTATCTTTGCATTAGCAGTAATAGATTGTGGAGAGCTATAGACACACTTATCCAGCCTCCTTTGTGGCTAATTTGGCAGAATCTGTCTTGAGACCACAATTGTGGGAGTAATTTGTAGCTATGGAAGATTTTCTCTGTGTGAAGCTAACTGACCCACCTGGGCTTGAACTCAGTCTTGGTTTTATTAGGCCCACTCTCCAAGCACCTGAGCAATCTCCCAGCATCAGGCTGCATGATATGCCAATCATCCTAATTAGATGAGGCATCTAAACATTTGCAGCAATGGGAAATTACTTTGGTTTTCTAGAGATGGTTTGAAAGCTCATCATGGTTTTATGATTCCAAAAGAACCAGTGACACTCTTAAATCCAACTTCGTACCCCATGCTGCTTAACTAGGTGATTATTTTGAAGACAAATGGAATACCTTTAGGCAGGCATTTAGAGCTCTGTAATACAGTGCTACAAGTTTTCTGTGTTAAGTTGACAGAGCTGCTTATACCCATCACTGTGTATATGGGAAGCATGATTTGACCCCAGCAGGTAATTTGTGGTCAATCTGTGTGTATGTTATAAGTGGAATTTTACTACTTTTAATGGGCCCTGAAAGAGCAGCATAGACATTTGATCTGAATCTTGAGCAGCCTGTATACCCTCTTACTTTCTATTTATGTACAATCACTCTACCCTGGGACAATCCTTAATTATGGTGTTAATTTGCTCATTATTTAGTCTTCTGCCCATGCCTAACACATACAGGAATAGCTGCAAGTTCATTCAATTTAGTTACTTAATAAGACTCTATTTTCCCAAATGTCATGGCTCACCCACAAATAAACAGAAGCAATTTCAAAGCTGGAGTCTACAGGGCATGAAAAGCTCGGGCCCATTTTAGAATCATGAGAGCTGAAGCCTGCCTATGTTTTTGTTCCAAAGGAGAAGGGTGTCATCAGTTAGTACGGTCTAGAGTGTGCCACAGTAATGAATAACTCTCTCCCCACCCCCAAATCTCAGCGTCTTAATAAGAAAAGGGTTTAATCCATGCTCAGAACTGGGATGAGGGAGAGGTGAGTGAGGTGCCTAGAGAGTAAAATTTAAGGAGGCGTCCACTCTCAGCATCATTCCTGTCCTTTGTAGGTCAAAAATAAGCTCTGTTCCTTCTTGCTACACAGGGATCCATACTTCTGTGATCATCGCAGCAGTGGCACAGACACATGGCAAACTGAACACTGGCACCTAAAACTGCCACCAGGAAGTGACAGGTCTCACTTTTGCTCACATTTCCTTGGCCAAAGAAAATCACAAGACCTGACTTCAAAGAGGACAGAGAAATGCCATTTCACCCTGTGCCTAGAAAGTAGAGAGTTGACAGTATTTGGTGGACACCACGAATGATTTTCATCATTCTTTCCTAAGTTCTCTAGCAGAGGTACTAGCACACTGGGCCCAAAGCACAGCGCCCATGGCTCTTGTAAGTTGCAACCTGGAAGTTTCTAGCGATTGGTAGCTGGTGGACCATGACTGCTCATGGGCACACAGGGAAGCCTGTTAGGTGGACTGGAAGGAATCCTACGTGCCGAAATAAGAATATCCCTCAAGGGAAACTCTCCTCCCAGTATGCTAAAAGCTGTGCTGTATCCAGCAGCTCCAGTTACCAAAGCTTGTCAAATCTCAGCTGAAGAAAGGGCTGAAGAACTCCTCTGTCTCCACCTCTTAATTTCTCGTGTGCTCGCTCTTTGCCATTATTTATTAATTAACTCCAGGAAACCTTGGGATATGTTGTGCAAAGGAGAGGTTTCCCTAAATAGGGTTGCTGTGTGTCACCAATTTTGGGAAGTGAAGAAGGTTAGTCAATGGGTATTATTTGTTATTGTCTGTGGGCTCCAGAGATAGCTGTCAAAAAGGAGTAAATATTTATAAAATAAAGAGAAAAGACAAAAAAAAAAAAACCCAGTGGGCTTTTTCTTCTTCTTCTTTTTTTTTTAATAAACTGTGAAGACATCATATTGAGTGAAATAAGCCAGACACAAAAGGACAAACGGCATGAGCTCACTGATATGAAACCAGCTGTGCTACAGAGCTTCTGTTTGGGGTGATGGATGGTGGTGAATGTAATTAAAGACACTGGATCCTGTAAGTGAATATGGTTAAAGGGGAGGGTGGGGGGACATTTCAGGTCATCTGTTACTAGAATAAAAATTAAAAGAAAATCACATAGGACCACACAACACAGTGAACCCTATTGTTAATAGTTAATAACTATAGTTAATAGTACAATTGGCAGGTATACGAGAACTCTGTTATTGTGTATATTTTAGGTATGATTTTTTCTGTAAACCTACTTCTCTAAAAACTCATTAATAAAAAATGATTAGATTTAATAACATGAAATAATGCTCATGTTTGTAAAAGCAGGAACCAAAATGGTGTGCTCAGTGGTTTGCGATTATGTTAAAAAGAAAATGTTTGTGACCGTCCCCCGCCCCCCACCCCCCGGCCAAATAAACAAACAGGCTGAAGATAATATATTCTGACGGGTGGGGACACGCAGGTGCCCCTAGGGATGTCACTAACAGGAACCTGGACTAAAAGCAGGGTAGCATAGGAGTGTCCTGGGGAGTGGAACAGGGGGCTCGATGCGCGAGCAGCACAGGTGTAGTTAGGGCACGTTAAAAACCAGCCCGGGAGAAGTCCTGGCCACGATAGGCCCGGGGCGGACGCGAGCGCGCAGGTGTCAGAGAGTGGAGGCGGTTAGGTCCCGCCAGGTGAGACCAGAGGCGGCTGGGGCCCGCGGGCGGAGGGCACGCTCCGGGCCTGGCTCCTAGAGCAGCCGTGGGATGCTGGTGCCCCTTCCCGGAGGCGCGGGCCCGGGGAACAGTGGCTCCTGGAAGGCCGCGCGGCAGGTGTGCAAGGACCATATACCACCCGCAACGTTGTAGAAGCCCAGGACGCCGGCCTCGTAATTCCAGGCAGGGTCACGAGCTGGTCTGGGTCGTCGCGGGGCCGCAGGCGGCTGCGCTGGCCATGGTGAAAGGCCCAGTACTGGAGGTCGTAGCGCTTGAGACACCAGGACCACCTCCCAGTAGTGGCGTCGAGGCGCGAGTGCAGGAGCGGGTCCCAGGCAGCCCAGGAGGCCGGCCGAGAGGCGCAGGCGCGCGGGCACCGTGTGCGGCCCCAGCGTGAGCTTAGCGCACATTTTAGGAAATGCGACCACTGAGGCCAGAGGCTCGTTTTCAGCAGGCCGCCAAGGTTGACCTGGAGGAGCCGGTGAGCTGGCATTTGACGTTTTCCTTCAGGCGTACGGCCAGTGGCGTCTGCAGCATGCCCTGCACAGCCTCCACGAGGCCCTTAGATGAGTCCTTGACAAGCTCGAAGGATGGAGGCACAAGATGGCACAGCTTCCCCCAGGCTCAGCTGCTCCTGCAGGTGCTACTCAGTGGCCGAGAATTGCTGCCGCAGCTGTACAGGATCCGGTTCCTGGCTGAGGCTCCAAGCCCTGTTGAGAGCTTGTTTATGATGTCGATTTGCTGCCCACAAGACTCAGTTTGCCACCTGGACTCCTGGAAGGTAAGCTGCTTGTTTTTATCAATGAATTTCTTGGCCAGCGCCTCCTCTTCCTCAAGTAGTAATCTGAGTTCAGTGAATTTTCCAGTCAGCCAGGTTTTACCCGACTCCGAGTGTCAGCTTCTCAGCAGCCTCTTCTATCTGGGTTATGTTGTCAACTTCCTGCTGCTTCTAGGTTGCCAACTGCTTTAAACAATTCTGAAACGGTTCCCTTCCCGGCTTTGAGGAACTGCCACGCTCCCGGAGGCCTGCTCTGCCCCACCCCAGAATGCGGCCTTAGTACTCTAGCCCCCTCCTTTCTTAAGCCTGGCCTCACACTGAGCCCCTGGGCCCGGCCAGCTTGTCCAGGCTGCCTGGAAACTTCCTCCCAGTGGGCTCTTGCCTCTGATTTATATCACTGTTGTTTTGTCTCTTCTATAAAAGTAAATTCCATCAAGCATGGTTGTGAGATGATGAAACAAAGAAATTTTGCAACAATCTTGTGTTTTGTAGGGAAGCTTTTTCAAGGAAGTTCAGATTCTTTCCACATTTAATAATCTCTCATCAAATGCTTCTGCCTCTCAGATTTGGCCTTCTTATTTTATAGATGAGGGACTCAAGAGCAGTGGCTGGTTAAGTGAACACAAAAAGAACTATACAAGAATGTTCAAAGCAGCTTCATTCATAATATCCCAAACTGGAAACTACCTAGATGTCCATCAACAGGTGAATGGATAAACAAAATTGTGGTATATTCATACAGTTAAATGCTACTCTGCAATAATTAGTGATGAGCCACATAACAATGTGGATGAATCTCAAAAACATTATATTGAGCAAAAAGAGCTGACGACACAATAAAAGTATATACTGTATGATTCTATTTATATGAAGTTCAAGAACAGGCCAGGCTAAGCTATGGTGATAAAAATCTGGCAGAGGGATTGACTGGGAAGGGATGCAAAGGAAGTTTCCCAGAGAATGGAAATATCTTGATTAGAATGATGATTACAAGAGTATCAGAGTTCACCAAACTGTATACTTAAAATTTGTGCTATTATTGTGTGCAAATTATACCTCAATTTAAACTACAAAAAAATTCAAAGTATCAGACTTACAGGAGCTCTGATCTAACGCACAACTTTCCCCAAGTGCTCTTACTTATTTCCTCAGGAATATCTCCTCTCAGTTGATTCGGAGGAAGTCAATCCTAGCTGGCCAAACTTTACTCTCTTCAAGGGAGAATATGAGAGCTATAATGGGGTCTGAATCTCCACATGGGTTGGCCAGCCTTACCTTGGTTTGTCTCCTGTTAACAGCTCATAGACACAATAGTAGCAGGGCACAATTACAGAAAAGCTCCCTTTTTGTCTGTTTAGAATCAATAGAAATGCATGATGCCCTGAGAGATTAAAGCCAATCCTTGGTCATACAGGTGTTGAAAATGGAATGCACTGTCTGCTATTTATCTTCAATGTGCCAGCATGGTTCTGGCTGTTGAAAGGAGCTGCATCAGATATGGGTGAAGCCATGGTGACTGCAGAGGTAGATGTGCAGAAAGAGAACAGAGGGGAGGGAAGAATGATATATAAATATGTGCCTCTCTTATGCTGTAAAGGATCACATTTTAAGCTTGAAGTGGCACTGGGTTGGTATTTAGTCTGCACTTACTGGGATGTGAAATTTGCATGACAAAGAAGGAGAAAACCCACCCTTGTCTGCTATCCAGCCTTGGAATGTTAAGGATTATGGCTTCTCTCTCTCTCTCTCTCTCTCTCTCTCTCGCTCGCTCTCGCTCTCTCGCTCTCTCGCTCTCTCGCTCTCTTTTTTTTTTTCTTTCTCTGTCTCTTGGTCCCTCATGCTTTCTAATTTTTTGAAAATGGATATTGATACTGATCAGATGTCCGGTTCTCTGCCCAATGTGCGTAACAGCCAATCTATGACTCTGGGGTTTCAAAAGGAGAAAGTTGATTGCTGTGTGAAGCAAGGAGAACAGATGACTTAACAGGCTGAAGTCTGTCTTTTTAAACTACAACTCTGAAAGTTTTATAGTGTTAAAAGATGGGCATGTTTAGTACAATGAGTATAATGGCTCACGATGACAAAGTTAGAGATGATCTCATTATTGAGGATGTGCAGATTGATTATATGCTTAGTCATAGAATGTATGTAAGAAATTGATGGCCTTAATATGATGATGGATGTGATTTTTATTATTATAATGAGGTATAGGTCACATAGATTATAGTTTAAGCTACTGTGCATATCAGGTGGGCAAATTTTGGTTAGCTCTAGTTTTGTCTAGTGAGATGGTTTAGGAATTGGGGTAGGTTGGTTATGGGCTGAGTCCATTTCCTTCATTAATAAACATTAGGGCGCTGTCCTTGTGAGCAACTCTAAAGTTGTAAAACAGGATAAGGGGATACAAACAGGGCTAGTGATGAGGTTTTTACAATCACAAGATAAAGGTTATATAGTAATACAATCATTATCAAAGAACAAGGCATCTTGATTCCAGTTCGGTGGGTTTCAGTAATTTCGGGTATTTCCTTTTGGCTCTTAAACAATATTCTAGAAAGTAGGAAAAAGGCATCTATGTAATGATTCAGTCATCCTAGTTATTTAGTTAATTCTTAATTTCTCTGTTACAGCATCCTTTGTTCTCCATTCATATCTTGTTAAGAATTTACATTTTTTATATTTATGACTATGGGTGGAAAACATCCAAAAATTGTAGATGCCCTAGGTTCTAAAAATAAGTCTTTGTAAGTTAGTTGAAACTAAATGATTTTGTAAAATCAACTAGTTTCTGAGTGGATTTGAGTTGAGTTGATATGCTATGAGTACAGACTTTCTTCGCCTTGATTGTTGGAACAAGGCTTTTTTTAAAATTAGTACCACAGAAAAGCCATGTTTTACTCATGATCCAGTTTTGCCGGGAACAAACCTGTTGTTTAGGGTGTGAAATTTTGGATTGTTTCCATGGAGATGTGTCATACCCAATTGTGGATGTGGCCTTTTGGTTGGATGGGGATGTGACTCCACCCATTCCAGGTGAATCTTGATTAGTTTGCTGGAGTCCTTTAAAAGGGGAAGCATTTTGGAGAGACCTCAGAAGCGACAGAGCTGACAGCCGACCCAGACAGAGATGCAGACGCATAGGGAACAGAAGCCACAGAGTCAACACGAAAGCTAGACGTTTGGAGATGCAGAAAGAAAATGCCCCCAGGGAAGCTGTTTGAAACCAGAAGCCAAAGGACCAGCAGATGCCAGCCATGTGCCTTCCCAGCTGACAGAGGTGTTTCAGACCCATCAGCCTTGCTTGAGTCAAGGTATCTTTCTTTGGATGCCTTAGATTGGGCATTTCTATAGACTTGTTTTAATTGGGACATTTTCTCAGCCTTAGAACTATAAACTAGCAACTTATTAAATTTCCCTTTTTAAAAGCCATTCTGTTTCTGGTATATTGCGTTCTGGCAGCTAGCAAACTAGAACGGGGGGGGATAAAGGGCAAAAAACTGGATAGATTAAA
Organism: Tamandua tetradactyla; assembly: GCF_023851605.1. NCBI lineage: Eukaryota > Metazoa > Chordata > Mammalia > Pilosa > Myrmecophagidae > Tamandua > Tamandua tetradactyla. The sequence goes on along the minus strand of NC_135353.1, from coordinate 142,737,738 downwards.
ATACTGGTGGTCAATGAGAGGGAGGGGTAAGGGGCATGGGATGTATGAGCTTTTTCTCTTTTCCTTTTTATTTCTTTTTCTGGAGTGATGCAAATGTTCTAAAAAATTATGGTGATAAATATACAACTATGTGATGATATTGTAAGCCATTGATCATACACCATGTATGGACTGTATATATGTGATGATTTCTCAATAAAAATATTTAAAAAAAACATGATGAGAGGTTATTTCATACCCACAAGAATGGCTGTTATTTAAAAAATGGAAAACTGAAAAATAAGTGTTGGCAAGGACATGGAGAAATTAGAACCCTTATGCACTGTTCGAGGAAATGTAAAATGGTGCAGCCACTGTGGAAAGCAGTTTGGCAGTTTCACAGAGAATTAACTGTAGAATTACCATATGACCTAGCAATTCCACTCCTTGGAATTGAAAACAGAAACTCAAACAGATACCTGTTGTTTTACTGTGCTGGGGTGACAAAATGCAGTATACCAGAAATGGCCTGGTTTTTAACAATGGGGATTTATTAGCTTATGAGTTTACAGTTCTAAGGCCATGAAAATGTCCAAATCAAGGCATCAGCAAGACAATACCCTCTTCCTGAAGAGAAGCTACTGATATCTGGGACTCCTCTATCATGTGGGAAGGCACGTGCTGGCATCTACTGGTTCTTCTCTTCTGGGTTTCATTGCTTTCAGTTTCTGACTGCTCTGTCTGTGACTTTCTTTCTGAGCTTCTGTGTATTTCTCTCTTTTGACTTCTCTTCTTGCTCTTTGAGCCTCTCTATGTGTTTTATCCTCTTGTAAAGGACTCCAGTAAGAGGATTAAGACCTATCCTGGGCAGGCATCAACTGAGATAACCTAATGAAAAGGTCCCACCCACAATCAGTCTGCACACAAAGGAATGGATTAAAAGAACACGATCTTTTTTGGAGGTACATACCTTTTCAAACCATCACATTTGTGTACCAATATTCATATTCACAGTGTTCAGTATTATTCACAATAACCAAAAGATGGAAACAACCCAAGTGCCCATCAACAGTAAATGGATAAACAAAAATATGGCATATACATACGATAGAACATTATTTAGTCATTAAAAGCAAGACGCTCTGATGCATGCTGCAATATGGGTGAACCGTGAAAATATTATTTTCAGCAGAATAAATGGGACACAAAAGGACAGTGTATGATTTCACTTATTTGAAATAACTAGAATGTACAAATTCACAGAGACAGAAAGTAGATTAATGGTTACCAGGGCTGGGAAGAGGGGGAAATAGGGAGTTAATGCTTACTAGGTACCGAGTTCTGTTTGGGGTGCTGAAAAAGTTTTTGTACAGGATGATGGTGAATGTAATTAACATATTTAATGCCACTGAACTGTACACTTAAAAATGGTTAAGATTAGGGTGCACGAGTGGCTCAGAGGTAGAATGCTCGCCTTCCATGCAGGAGACCCGGGTTCAATTCTTGGACCATGCACCCAAAATGAAACAAAATGGTTAAGGTGGAAAATTTTATGTTATATATATATATATATATATATATATATATATATATATATATATATATATATATATATATATATACCTAACAATAAAAAGTGAAGAGTTAAAAAAGCAACAGTCTAAGACAATAAGCATTCATTTCAATATTCATGGGCCTGTGGGTTGAGCTACAAGTCCATCTAGGGACCAGACTACCTTCCAAATGAGCAAATGAAAACACCCAAGGTCTCTTAAGGCCTATTAAACTCAGAGCTCACACACTGGTCCTTCTCCAACATCCCATTGTCTAAAGCAATTCATGTGGTCAAGCCTAACATCAATGGGGAAGGAAAGTACTCCTCCCTTGGAGGGGAATATTTGCTGAGCAATAATCTACCATACTGTCCAATCTAAAGTAGCGTACCATCCTTCCTAATCTTCATCTTGTCCAACTTTAATTCCTTGCAAGTTAATTTATCACTCTCACTGATATTTTTATGTTTATTATTTATGTTTGTTTAACACATATTCTAACAAGCCAAAGCCTTCTTAGAATATGTGTTCTTTAAGGGTGAAAACATTGTGTGTCTTCTTTAATGACATGTTCCCAGTGCATGGAATGGCATTGGGCTGAAACCATGTGCCTGATGAGACTAATAGTTTGCTACAAATATTTGGTACAGGGAGAAGCAATAGGGAAGCCAGTTATTTTTTGCCAAGCCCAGTGCATACAAATATTAACTTTTCAACCAGTGGTTTCTGTTCTTGCAGCTTGTACATCTCTTCCAGTATTGTCTTTCATTAATAAGAGCCATCATGATGACCTGCCTTTAATGCTTTTTTTTAACTTTTTTTATTAATTAAAAAAAAATAACAAACAAAACATTTAGAAATCATTCCATCTTTAATGCTTTTTTTTTTTTAAATATTTTCCATCCATCTTCATGAAAAATCTTTTGTGCCAGAGGTTGGTTTTAGAGAACTGTATATAACTCAAAGGGGCATGAGGGTCAATGCCTTGGGATTCAAATCTTCCAATCAATCTCTTTCTCCCTATTTCTATGGGAAAGCTTTCACCAGAGTTTTGGCCCTGTTTGAGTTGAGCTCCCCCAGAAGCATATCCTGCAATAAGGATTGGAATGCACATTGTTTATTGGGGAAGTGCGTGGAAGCAGACAGGGAAGGGAAGATGGTTTTCAAGGGCTCCATTGTTAAACCAGCTACCACCAAGGACAACTGGGACTTAATCCCACCAGTATTAAGAGTTCACCTCAGAATTATCCCAACAGAGGGACAAGGGAGCTGGGCATTTAGGCTCTTACACTTGTCAATCATTGAAGACTGCCAAGGGGTTGGGGAAGGGATGGGAGACATTAACCCCTAGGCACTTCCACCCAGGCAAAGTGGGTTTCTGACAAAGATGTAGATGTTGGTCCTTGGGAGTCAGGCTGGGTTCAGGAAGATTTTAAGGAGATTAGAGGGGATGTGAGCAGAGCATTCTGTTTATAAATCCTCACTAGCCTTTTTTTAGAAAAGCAGTTTTATTGCCATTTAATTGACATGTAATAAACTGCACATATTTACAGTGTATAATTTGATCAGTTTTGACATAGGTATAAACCCATGAAACCATTCACCACAATAAAAATAATGAATGTACATAGCAATCGCCTCCAAAAAGTTTCATTGTGCCCCTTTATAATCCTACCCTCTGGCCTCTCCCCATCCTCAAACAACCAGTGATCAGCTTACTTTGTCACTATATTTGCATTTTCTAGAATTGTATGTAAATGGAATCATACATCATATATTTTATTTTTCGATCTGGCTTCTTCTCAGCATAATGATTTTGACATTCATCCATAATGTTGCTTGTATCAATAGTCATTCCTTTTTATTCCTGAGTAGTATTTCATATAATGGAATATAATGTATCACAATTTGTTCATCCATTCACTAGTTGGTGGATATTTGGATTGTTCCTGCTTTTTGGTCATTATGAATAATGCTGCTGTGAACATTTGTGTACAAGCCTTTTTGGTGGACATATGTTCTCATTTCTCTTGTACTACCGAGTGTCTCTTCTCAAATCCACGTTCATTTGCATTACATTTGTAACTTGGAATTGGCCATGGTGGGACTATTTACACCATGAGAATTGGGAAACACTACAAATCAGGGCTCCCACCCCACCCCACCCCACCCCCAGAAAGCCTATTGCTAAATATTTATCACCACATGACTAAATATACCCTAAAATTGGAATTATTTAATCAGACTGTGCTCTTTAAGAAAATCATTGCTATGTATTGTCAAACAGCTTTCCAAAAAGGTTGCAGTTCTTTGTTTATTAAAATATGTACGTCCCTTGTGGCCTTTTAAAACTTTCAATTCTCCCTAAGTTGAAAACTCACAAAGTCTAAGATGTTGTTCTTTTCCGTGGGTGGTGGTGCCATTTTCTCTTAGTGTAATAAAGACCAGGACTTTCTTAGTAAATCTGAAAGCCTTAAAAAGCATTTTAGACCTGCCCATGTATATATTAGACTTCATAACAGGGAAAAGATGACACAGTTAAAAATAAAATCAAGCCAGAAATGTGATGTAATCAACCAAGGGAATGGGGGAAGGAAGGAACCTATGAGACATTAAATTCTTTTTCTTTTGGTGCATAGAGTTTTCTTAGTCTTTGTTTATAAAGACACACATTTTCCTCTAGTTATAATCCAGAGAATGTGCACCATTTCTGCTTTTCTCATTTAATATTATTGCACATCACATTTTCACAAATGGATGTAATAATTATTTCCATTTTAACTACTTTATAATATTCTATTATTATCTTTCCCCTATTGTTAAGCATTTGGGTTGTTTCCAATTTTTCAGTATTAGAACTAGCAGTACTATGAATGTCTTCCTGCAAATTCCTTCTTTGCTTTATAGGCCATTATTCCTTAGATTAACTTTTTTTTCTCTGCCCATTACTTATATATTTTTTTCCATATGCATACTTTTTTTCTTCTGTCTCTTGACCCAACCTTATACTTGACAGGGTTATGTGTTCCTCTCTCCCACGTGCTGTCATGGCATTTGTGCTGGTTTTAAACTTTGTGTACCCCAGAAAAGCCAAATTCTTTAATCTTCATTCAGTATTTTTGGGTGGGATCCTTTTCACTAAGTTGTTTCCATGGAGATGTGACCACCCAATTGCGGGTGACATCTTTTTTCTATTTTTTATTGATATATATTATATATTCATATACCATGTAATGATCCAAAGTGTAAATCAATGATTCACAATATCATCATGTAGCTGTACATTTACCATCACAATCCACAATCAACTTTTTTCTTTTTTGTGAAAAATGGCATATATATAAAAAAGCAATAAATTCCAGAGCACACCACAGCAATTAGTTGTAGAATAGATTTTAGAGTTGGTTATGGTTATAATTCTGCAAATTTAGGGGTTTACTTCTAGCTGCTCTAAGATACTGGAGACTAAAAGAATTATCAATGTAATGATTCGGGAATCATACTCATTTGTTAAATCTACATTCGCTGTATAATTCCACCATCACCTTTGCTCTTTCTCCCACTCTTTAGGAGTATTTGGGCTGTAGCCATTCTGACTTTTTCATGTTAGAAGGGACTGTCAATAATGTGGGATAGGGGGATGGAATGAGCTGATGTTCTGGAGAGGCTGGCCCCTCTGCATTTCAGGACTTTTCTGGTCCAGGGACCCATCTGGAAGTTGTAGGTGCATGGAACATTTATAGGATCTCATATAATGCCCTAGGTGTTCTTTAGGTTTGGCGGGAATGCTTTTTGTTAGGGGTTGGCAAGCTATGATAGGTAGCAATGTCTAACTGAAGCTTAGGTAAGAGTGACCTCTAGAGTAGCCACTCCACTCTACTTGAATTCACACAGCCACTGATACCTTATTTGTTACACTTCTTTTTCCCTCTTTTGGTCAGGATGGCATTGTTGATCCCATAGTGCCAGGGCCAGACTCAGCCCTGGGAGTCATCGCCCATGCTGCCAGGGAGACTTCTACCCCTGGATGTCATGTCCCATGTAGGGAGAAGGGCAATGGTTTCACTTGCAGAATTGGTCTTAGAGTAAGGCCACATCTGACCAACAGAAGAGGTCCTCCAGAAGTGACTTGTAGACTAAGCTTCTCCGCTATGAACATAAGCTTCACAAGAGCAAGCCTCAGGACCAAGGGATTGGCCTGTTGTTTTGGGAGTCCCTAAGGTTTGACATAGTATCAGGGTTTTCCCCGGTGGCAAAGTTTAGTGGTTCCATGTTTTTTTCTCCCATCCCTCAAGGACTTTGCCGATACTTTTTAATTATCTGCTTAATGTACTCTGGGATGTATCCAGACATTACATTAAGCTATACAAAATTTAAAGGCCCTCATTCTTATTCTGGGCTCCCTGTGTTTGGCTTGTTTAAATGATCTATCCAGACAAGTTGAATTAGATTACATGCTACAGAACATTTAGATTCTGGAAAAAATTAGCCTTTCTTCCTTTGATCTCAAAGAGTAGATGAAGTTCCAAAATACAATGTCTTCTTTACTCCTGTATTCTGAATTTCCTTAATCGAAACTTGATCAACTTCATTCTTATCCCTAAATACCAGGTTATACATATATAAAATAGCCTCTCAAAATCCAGAAATAGCCATTACTGCTCTGGACTATTTGACTGCTATAAGAGCTTACAATCTAGGGCCCCGTTTTCTTAGAAGTATTTTCCAAATAATACCATACAATATTTGCTCTTTTGTTTCTGTCTTATTTTCCTCACCAGATGTCCCAGAGGTTCATTCAAAATGTTGTATGCTTCACGACTTTGTTTTTGTAGAAGCCCAACATTTGCTTATTTGTATATACCATTGATCGCTAATCTACTTCTCAGTCAGTGCATCCTTCAGCCACCTCCATCTGTTGGGCATCATGAATAACGTTCAAAGTCAATAGTCCATCAACACTCTCAATTTTAGATAATTTCATTGTTCCCAAGAGAAAGATAACCGGTAAACACACCCTCATCAAATAGAAAATCCAAACCTCCCCTTAATTTTTGTCCCTTTCCCCATTATTTACCCCTGGTGTTGCTGTAATACTGTTAATATTTTCCTGTTAAACATAGCCCATAGTATGCAGTAGCAGTTTTCCCACTATACCTCGAAATTATACACTCTTTGTACAAGATTCATACCTTTGCACTAGTTTACGCAAGAATGTATTTATACTTATAGTGTTAATCAGTGGGACACATGAGTCTATAAAACCCCTTTCAATCGTGTTCATCTTCAATATGGTAATATTACTTATAGACCCACTAGTGAACCGCCTTCACTTCTATCTCTTCCCTTACAGTTGAGTTCACCCTCATTAGCTAACCGTTCACCCATATCTAACTTCTGTATATCTCTAGGTCCCCTATATTCTGTATTATAAATCTCTGATTATACCTTTATGCTGGCCATAAAAGTGGAGTTATACAGTATCTGTCCTTTTGTGTCTGGTTTATTTTACTCAGCATTATGTCCTCAAGGCTCATCCACCTTGTCATGTGCTTCAGGACGTCATTTCATCTTACTGCTGCATAATATTCCATTGTGTGTATATAGCATGTTTTGTTAATCTGCTTGTCTTTTGATGGGCACTTGGATTGCTTCGATCGCTTGGCAATTGTGGATAATGCTGCTATGAATATCGGTGTACAAATATCTGTTTGTGTCACTGCTTTCAGCTCTTCTGAGTATAAACCAAACAGTTGTATTGCCAGGTCATAGGGCAACTCGATATTTAGTTTTCTGAGGAAGCACCAGACTGTTTTCCACAGCGGCTGCACATTATACATTCCCACCAGCATGCGTAAGTGTCCCAATTTCTCCACATCTTTTCCAATATTTACCGTTTCCTGTTTGTTTAATAGCAGCCATTCTCATAGGTGTAAGATGGTATTACTAGTTTATGACTACTAGATCTTCATTGTAGTCTTAATCTGCATTTCCCTTATAGCTAATGAGAATGAGCATCTCTTCATGTGCTTTTGAGACATCTGTATTTGCTGTTCAGATAAGTGCCTATTCATAGCTTTAGCCTGTTTTATAATTGGGTTCTTCTTTTGTTTTTTAGTTGTATGATTTCTTTATGTATACAGGATATCAAACCTTTGTCTGATGTGTGATTTCCAAATATTTTCTCCCACAGAGTTGGCTGCCTCTTCACCTTTTTTACAAAGTCTTTTGTAGCATTTGATTTTGAGGAGTTGTCATTTATCTATTTTTTATTTTGTTGCTTGTGTTTTGGGTGTAAAGTTTAGAAAGCTATCTCCTGCTACTAAGTCTTGAAGATATTTCCCTATGTTTTCTTCTAGGAGCTTTATGGTACTGGTTCTTATATTTAGGTGTTTGATCCAATTTGAGTTAATTTTTATATAGGGTGTAAGGTAAGGATCTGCTTTCATTCTTTTGGCTATTCTCCTATGCCTATTTATTAAACAGACTATTTTGTCCCAGTTCAGTGGATTTGGGGGCCTTTCAAAAATCAGTTGACCCTAGATTTGGTGGTCTGTTTTTGCACTCTCAGTTCGATTCCATTGGTCAATATTTCTTTGTGCCAGTACCATGCTGCTTTGATCATTGTGGTTTATAATAACTTTTAAAATGAGGAAGTGTTAATCCTCCCACTTTGTTCTTCTTTTTTTAGAATACTTTTAGCTATTCAGGGTCTCTTTCCCTTCTAGATGATTTGGGTAACTAGCTTTTGCAAGTCTTCAAAGTGGGTTGTTGGAATTTTGATTGGTACTGTGTTGAATCTGTAGATCAATTTGAATAGAATTGATATCTTAACTACATTTAACCTTCCTATACATGAGCAGAATGTCTTTCCACTTACATAGATTTTCTTTTAGCAATGTCATGTAGTTTTCTGTGTACAAGTCCTTTATGACCCTAGTTCAAGTTCATTCCTAGATACTTGATTCTTTAAGTTGCTTTTTTTTTTTTTTTTTTTTTTTTTTTAACATGGGCAGGCACCAGGAATTGAACCTGAGTATCCGATATGGCAGGTGGGAACTCTGCCACTAAGCCACCATTGTCTGCCCATAGTTGCTATTTTGAATGGAATTTTTCCTTAACTGACTCCTCAGTTAGGTCATTGTTTGTGTATAGAAACATTACTGATTTTTGCACATTAATTTTATATCCTTCCATGTTGCTGAATTTGTTTATGAATTCAAAGTAACTTTGTTGTAGATTTCTCAGGATTTTCCTAGTATCATGTCATCTGCAAATAATGATAGTTTTACTTCTTCCTTTCCAATTTGGATGCCTTTTATTTCTTTGTCCTGCCTGATTGCTCTATCTAGAACTATTACAATGTTGAATAACTGTGATGACAGAGGGCATCCTTGTCTAGTTCCTGATCTTAGGGGTAAAGCTTTCAGTCTCTAATTATTGAGTACGATGCTGGCTATAGGTTTTTGTTTTATGCCTTTTATCATGTTGAGGACATTACCTTTGATTCCTACCTTTCGAAGTGTTTTTATCATAAAAGGATGTTGAATTTTGTCAAATGCTTTTTCAGCATCAATTGAGATGATCATATGATTTTTCCCTTTTGATTTGTTAAGGTGCTGTTTTACGTTAACTGATTTTCTAGTATTGAACCGTTCTTGAATTCCTGGTAAAACCCACTTGGTCATAGCATATAATTCTTTTAATGAGTTATTAGATTTGATTTGCTAACATTTTGTTGAGAATTTTTGCATCTATGCTCATTTCAGAGATTGGCCTGTAGTTTTCCTTTCTTATAGCATCTTTACCTGGTTTTAGTATTAAAATGATATTAGCTTCATAAAATGAGTTAGGTAGAGTTCCTTTTTCCTCAGGTTTTTTGAGAAGTTTGAGCAGGATTGGTGTTAGTTCTTTCTGAAAGGTTTGATAAAATTCGCCTGTGACGCCATCTGGCCCTGGGCTTCTCTCTGTAGGAAGATTTTTGATGACTCATTGAATCTCTTTACTTGTGATTGGTTTGTTGAGATATTCTATCACTTCCTAAGTCAGTATAGCTTGTTTGTGTGTCTCCAGGAATTTGTCCATTTCATCTAAGTTGTCTAGTTGGTGTATAGTTGTTCATAGTATCCCCTTATGATTTCTTTTATTTCTTCAGGGTCGGTGGTAATGCACCCCGGTCATTTCTGATTTTGTTTATTTGCATCCTCTCTCTTTTTTTCTTTGCCAGTCTTGCTAGTGGCCCATCAATTTTATTTTGTCAAAGAACAACTTTTGGTTTTATTGATTCTTTCTATTGTTCTTTTGTTCTCCCATTCATTTATCTCTGCTTTAATCTTTATTATTTTTCTTCTTCTATTTGCTTTGGGGTTAGTTTGCTGTTCTTTCTCAAGTTCCTCCAGGTGTGCTGTTAAGTCCTCGATTTTTGCTCTTCCTTGTTTTTTAAAATAGGCATTTACGGCAATAAATTTCCATGTCAGCACAGCTTTACCTGCATCCCATAAGTTCTGATATGTTGTATTCTTATTTTCATTCATCTCCAGATAGCTACTGATTTCTCTAGCAATTTCTTCTTTGACCCACTGGTTGTTTAAGAGTGTGTTATTTAATCTCCATATATTTGTCAATGTTTTTGTTCTTTGGTGGTTATTGAGATCCAGCTTCATCCCATTGTGATCAGAGAAAGTGCTTTGAATAATTTCATTGTTTTTAAATTTATAAAGACCTGTTTTGTGCCCCAGCATATGATCTATCATGGAGAGTGTTCCATGAGCACTAGAGAAGAGTGTATATCCTTGTGTTTTGCGGTGCAGTGACCTATTTATGTCTGTTAGGTCTAATTCATTTACCAAGTTTTTTAACTTCACAGTTTCCTTGTTGATCTTCTGTCTAGTGGCTCTATCTATAGAGGAAAGTGGTGTATTAAAATCTCCTACTCTTATTGTTGAAATCTCTATCCCTCCCTTCAGTTTTACCAATGTCTGTCTCATGTACTTTGGAGCTCCCTGATTGGAAGCATAAACATTTATGATTGTTATGTCTTCTTGGTGAATTGACCCTTTAATTAGTATATAGTGTCCTTCTTTGTCTCTTATGATGTCTTTACATTTAAAGTCTATTTTCTCCAATATTAGTATAGCTACTCCTGCTTTCTTTTGGTTACCACTTGCGTGGTAGCATATAGCTGGGTTATATTTCTTAATCCATTCTGCCAATTTGTACCTTTTAATTGGTAACTTTAGCCCATTAACATTCAAAGTTATTACTGAAAAGGCATTTCTTGCATCCACCATCTTATCTTTTGGGTTTTATTTGTCAGATCCATATATTCTTTTCCCTCTTTCTCTTTGTATCCTTTAAATTACCCTTAGTGGTACTCTTCAATTCTGTGCCCTCCTCTCCTGTCCAGACCTCTCTCTCTTGTCTTTTTTTTTCAACCAGCAGAACTCCCTTTATTATTTCTTGTAGGGCTGGTCTCTTGTTGACAAATTCTTTCAGGTCTTGTCTGTGAAAATTTTAATCTCTCCATCAATTTTGAAGGACAATTTGGCTGGGTACAGAATTCTTGGCTGGAAGTTTTTCTCTTTCAGGATCTTAAATATATCATACCACTATCTTCTCACCTCCAGGGTGCTAGTTGAGTAGTCTGAATCAGTCTTATTTGGTCTCCTTTGTCTATAGTAGATTATTTTTCTCTTGCCACTTTCAGAATTTTCTGCTTTTCTTCAACATTTGACAGACTGATTAATATGTGTCTTGGGGAAGGCCTATCTGGATTTATTCTGTTTGGAGTTTGTTGGGCTTCTTTGACTTGTAGATTTATGTCCTTTATAAGGGTGGGTAGGTTTTCCCCCCACTATGTCTTCAACTACTCTTCCTAGCCCTTTACTCCTCTCTTCTCCTTCTGGGACTTCAATAATTCTTATATTTGTGCACTTTGTTTTGTATCATTTCCCTGAGAGCCAATTCAGATTTTTCCATCTTTTTTACCATTTGCTGTTTTGAGTGTTTGTAGTCATCCTGTCCTCTATATCGCTTTTCTTCCTTCTGTCTCTTCAAATATGTTGTTGTGTGCCTCTAGTATGTTTTTTATTTGGTCAACAGTCTTTAACCTCTGTGCTATCTGCTATTTTTCTATTTATTCTTTTAAGTTCCTCTTTATGGTCTTCTACTGTCTTCTTGATCTCCTTTATGTCATTTGCTGTCCCACTTATTTTATTAAGTAGGATTATATGAACACCTTTGATTAGTTGTTCCAATGTCTGTCTCCTCTAGTGTTTTAATTTGGCTCATTAGGCAGGGCTATATCTGTCTGCATTGTGATATGCTTAGTGATCTTCTATTATTTTTGTCACATGTAAGTATCTTGATTAATTTACTTTGGGAGTTCATTTCTTTCAGTAGTCTAAAGCCTTGTGTTTGCAATGTGGATGTGCAGCAGGGTGTAGGGTATGGGCAGGGCACAACAGTGTGGTGATTCATTGCAGGGCAGGTATAGGTGCAGGTTGGGGATGTTACACTGGTGCTTGTGAATGTGGGTGCCCAGCAGCAAGGAAGGATGTAGGTATGCAGGTACATAGGTCTGGGGGGTGTAACCATGGTGTATGCTGGTTTAGGGCATGGGGCCCTTTATGCCTATGCTTAGAGCTGTTGCAGCAGGTCAGCATTATGCCTTCGTGGGTTGGGGGCAGATATGACCTGACTGTGGAGGTAAGCAGTTTCTCAGAGCTGGGAAGTATGACTGAGGGCGTGTGCATGTGCAAGTCTAGGAGTGCTGTAAACTGAAGTTCCCAGAGCTGAAGGACATGATTGGGGGCCTGTGTGCATGCACAGGTCTAGGAGTGTCTTAAACTGATGCTTGCAGAGCTGAAGGACGTTATTGGGGCCCATGTGCATGTACGGGTCTAGGAGTCCCTTAAACTCATGCACAGAGCTTTGGGGGGGGGGGGTGATGCTGTGCAGCACCATGGGTGGGAGACAGTGTAGCCTGAGTATGGAGGTTAGCGCCCGCAGCCTTTATGCACTGGTGGCAGCCTGCAGCGGACAGGGAGGGGGAGGTAGTTCTTGGGAAGGTTGCAGGAGAGGTGGGTTGGGCTGCACTTGGGATGGGAGTTTGGGGCAGGTATGCAAACTGGGGATGGTGGGGCGGGGGCGCTTGGAGCGCGGAGAGTGGGGACAGGTGATGGGGTTCGGGTGCGTGGGGTGTGCGGTGAGTCGCATGTCATGGGGTTGTGCTGGTGAGGGTAGCGCGTCCAAGGAGTACAGCCTGGCTTACTTCCTAGTTCACATCTCCCAGTCCTTGCACTCCCGCGGGCTCCATGCCAGGCTCCTGCTTTCTGCCTTAGCCTCTGCAACCAGGGCCACCTTATGTCGATGTCTTTACTTTTAAAGTCTGTTTTATCTGATATTAGCATAGCTACTCCTGCCTTCTCTTGGTTACAGTTTGCATGGAACATCTTTTTCCATCCTTTTACTTTCAACCTATTTGTATTCATGTGTCTAAGATGAATCTCTTGGAAGCAGCATATAGCTGGATTATATCTCTTAATCCATTCTGCCAATCTGTATCTTTTAATTGGTAAATTTAATCTGTTAACATCTGAAATTATTATAGTAAAGGCATTTCTTGAATCTACCATCTTATCCTTTGGATTTTATTTGTCAGATCTGTATATTTTTTCCCTCTTTCTCTTTTTATCCTTTAAGTTACCCTTATTGGTATTCTTCAATTCTGTGCCCTCTGCCAGATCTCCATATCCTGTCTTTTTTTTTTTTCCAGCCAGCAGAACTCCATATAGTATGTCTTATAGGGCCGGTCTCTTGTGGCAGATGTTCTCAGCATTTGTTTGTCCGTGGAAATTTTAATCTCTTCCTCAGTTTTTGGCTTTGGTTTTATTTTTGGGGGGTGCATGGTCCAGGAATGGAACTCAGGTGTCCTGCATGGAAGGTGAGCATTCTACCCCTGAACCACCCGTGCACCCTCCCCATCAAATTTGGAGGACAGTTGGTCTGGGTACAGAATTCTTGGCTGGAAGTCTTTTTCCTTCAGGATCTTAAATGTAACATACCACTGCCTTCTGGCCTCCATAGTGCCATTAGAGTAGTCTGAACCCAGTCTTATGTGGTTTCCCTTGTATGAAGTAGATTGTTTTTCTCTTGCTGCTTTCAGGACTTTCTGCTTCTCTTTAACATTTGACAGACTGATTAGTATGAGTCCTGGGGAAGGCCTATTTGAATTTATTGTATTTGGAATTCATTGGGTGTCTTTTATTTGCATATTTATGTCTTTTATAATGGTTGGGAAGTTTCCCCCATTATATCTCCAACTGATCTTCCTAGCTCTTTACACTTCTCTTCTCCTTCTGGGATGCTGATGATTCTTATATTTGTTTGCTTTGTTTTGTCCATCATTTCCCTGAGACCCAATTCAAATTTTTCCATCTTTTTTGCCATTTCCTCTTTTATGTGTTAGAAATCAGTTGTCCTGTCCTCTAGTTTGCTTATTCTTTCTTCTGCCTCTTCAGATCTGCTGTTGCGAGTCTTTAGTATATTTTTTATTTGATCTACAGCATCTTTGATCTCTGTGATATCTGCTATTTTTCTATTTATTCTTTCAAATTCCTCTTTATGCACTTCTAGTATCTTCTTGATTTCCATTATGCCATTAGCCATCCTATTTATTTTCTTTGATAGAGTTATATGAACATCTTTGATTAGTTGTTCCAAAGTCTGTGTCTCCTGTCACGTTTTAATTTGGTTATCAGGCAGGGCTATATCTGTCTGCATTGTGATATGCTTAGTGATCTTCTGTTGCCTTTGAGGCATGTAAATATCTTGATAAGTTTACTTTGGATTGATTTCCTTCAGTAGTCTAAAGCTTTGAATATGTGGGATGGATGTAGAGCAGGATGTGGGATGGAACTGTGCAGTGGGGTTGTGCCACAAGTATATGCATGGGTAGGGGATGCTACGCTGGTGCCTGTGAGTGTGGAGCACAGGGTATGGGGTTGTGCAGGAGTCGTGCAGGGGCTGTGGGGACAGGTGTAGCTCAGACATGCCTTGGAGTTCAGGAGCAGGGTGTGGTATGGGGGCACAGAAGTAAGGTATAGTGGGAGGCAGATGGGGGGCTATGCGGATGCACAGGGGCTGGTGTACAGGCACGATGTGGGTGGGCATGTGGAGCATGGAGGTCATGGGTATCAGGGTGTGGAGTATGGGGCACAGAAGGCCAGGCACAGGGAGAGCATGGCACGGGAATGTCCTTGTGCAGGTGAAGGGGTCTAGGGAACTGGAATGTGGATGCGCAAGTGTGTAGGCATGGGGCAGTTCACGGGGATTGCAGGACATGGGTCAGGGCAGGTGGTGTCAAGTGAGTGTGGCCCTGGCACAGCTGCATAAGTATGGGGGTTGTTGGGGCAGGGGTGCTTATTTGTGCAGGGTTGGGCCCATGTAGAAAAGATGTACACGAGAGCATCTGCCAGGTGTGGGACCAGGGTGCTTGTGCCAGGACATGGGGTGAGGGTGTGTACCTGTGCAGGGCAGGGGGTTGGGGTGCAGAGGTCAAGAGGTCAGTGTACAGATGCGTGGGCACCTGGTGGGGAGGATGTGGCTGTGCATGTGCGCAGGTCTGGAGTGTGGGACCCTGGTATGCAGGGGTGCAGAGCTCAGGGGCAGCAAGACAGGGTTGCACCTGCATGGGCTGGGGGCGGGGATACACAGGGAGGGTGTCAGGGCAGGGGTGCTTGGACTGAAGTGTGGGGGGAGGGCGGGTATGGGGCTCAGGTACCTGGGGTGTGGGGGAGGCGTCGTGGGGCACAGGGTGGGGACAAGCACGTGAGGGTAGAGCATGCAAAGAGCATGGCTTGGCTTACTTCCTTGTCCCTGACACCCTGCCTGTTCACTCCTGAGGGCTCTGGGCCTCCATCTGGAAATGGACATGCTGGGCTGTTTGCACTTTCTGGGCAGTCCCCAGTTCTCTGTGTCTCAATTCTTCAGCATTTTCAACCAGGGCCAACCTATGTGGTCCAGAAGACTCTCCCAGGTCACTTACACCCTGGAATCGCCATCTTAGTCACCCTCCCATCCATTCTCTAGCTGTTCCTTGGAGCAGGGGTGAACTCGACCTCTCCTATTCTACCATATTCCCAGAGCTCCCTACCACCCTTTCTTGAAGAACATATTTGTTTGTTTCCTCACCTAGACCTGTGTGCTCTGCGAGGGAGGTGCCATGGTGCTTTTTCTTATCGTTGGTTCCCCATTGCTTATACTGGGCCTGGAATATAGTAGGTACTTACTCTCTATATATAACTTCTTTTCCCTCCTTTCTTCAAGTCTCATCTGACATTAATTCTTCTCAAGAGTTAATACATGAACAACCCTTTGCATCCTATTCTAAACCTTCTGGCCTTGTTGTAGCTAGATCATTGCTATCCCCACGGGGAGTTTGAGAGCTGGTATGGTCCTTCAGAGTTATCTTAAATTGGGGTGAAGGGGTCGGTACTTTTTATATATCCACACTAGCCAGTAGTTGGATGCAGGCTGCACCCAGGAAGGGGACATAGCATTGCACGATAAAGCTACCTTCCACTGAGAGTAATTCCTAGACAGGGACTCAGCTGTGAGCTGGCAGAGGCTGACACTGCCAGTGTCAGGGGGATGAGTGCTTCAGTCCTGAATGGGGGCTCTGGGCGGGCACCACAGCGTCTACGGGGGGGTATGAATTACCTCAAAGTGGGGGGGCTATGGGATTTGACTGTCATTTGTTACAAGAAGACGGAGCAGAAGTTGACCACCCCCATTCAACCTAAAACCTGGTGTAACCCAAGACTTCCTAAGTTTAAAGGAGGCAATAGCTGAATAGCTAAAGTTTGTGTGGTCCTGGGATGTTTTAAAAAGGAGCACAACAGTCACCACCACCCCCTTTTCCTCCAGGGTATTTCCCTCCATGTGCCTCGCCAGCTGTTTCCTTATTCTGGAGCCCCAAGAGGGGGAGACAGGAAGGTATTATGATAAAATCAGGAAGTCTGGCCTTAAAAGTCCAGGATGATCTCAAGGGCCTCCAGAGATGCCCTGAGGTTAGGGGTGGGCCTGCCTTAATGTAGACACCTTTCACTTCACAAAGAGCCACCCATGAGACATTTTCAAAGGTAACAGTGGACATAAATCCAATTATACAAATATATTTACAAAGTTGAATTAGCTCATGTCTGCAAAGTACTTTGAGCAACTTGGATAGACTTCCTAAGTTGTTTACCTAAAGTATTACCTCACCCTTAGGTCAATTTCCTACAGGTAGGATGGGCTAATTGCAGTTTCCATTAGAAAATAATCTTCTCATAAGCTTTTCCAACACTTAATTTGTATTATTATTAGTAATTATATATAAAGGACTGCTTGTTGAGAAAAGACCATTATTTTTCACATATTTTGTATGAATTTTCACTTACTACCCTTTGAGAATGATTTATGATTTTTGTGTTAAAAGATTATACCTTTAAAAAATATTTTTAAAAAACAGCAAAAAAAGATTATATCTTGGTACAGACTATATTTAAATGAATACTTTTAGGCTTAAAGAATCAGTCATTTTCAATGTAAGGTAACCAGATGTCTTAATTATGTGTATGTGCACATGTTTTAGCAAGTTTTAGATCAGAATCCAAGCTCACTGGATACAAATAGCCTTAACAACCTCCAGGATCTCTGGCTAAAGAAAACACTGAGTCAGTTTCAGGAATGAATATAATATCCTAATGTATAATTTTTATTAGTAGTCAATTTTTAATAAAAAGATGATTACAAGGAAATCTGATTCCTGCTATCCTAACTGTTGCAGAGGCTTCAGCAAAGATGATGTATGGTCATCTCTCCTTTCCACTAAGATGTAACTCATAGATGGTCAACATTTGACCATTTATGAGTGGATTGGTTTTGGAAGATGGGTGGTATGGCATGATAGATATCCTCTAGCTTTTTTGTCATCAATGGGCAGTAAGAACCACTATATAAGCGCCCCTAACAGTTGTGATGCTGGGGTCCATGATAATATAATTATTGTGTGCCAGGGCTGCTAGAGTATTTTCTTTAAATACCAGGTGGATGTTCATTACCTTCAGGCCCAACCAGGCCAGCAAACTCAACCCAAATGCTATGACTTTGAGGTTAAATTTTCTGTAGCTACTCTTGGTCCTATTTCTGTATCAGTCAGGTTTCTTGGTAGCAAACAGTTGAACCCCTCTTGCTAGTTTAAGCTAGAAAAGAAAGTTATTTCAGGGTACTAGGAAGTTCACATGATCACCAGCAGAGCTAGAGTCACCCAGACAGACTATTCCAGTGGAAACATTGCTGCCACCATTCTTTGGGAGTGGAAACTCCAATCACACCACTAATGCTGGGTATTTTGGTTTACTAAATGTGGCCAGAATGCAATATATGAGAAATGGAAATTATAAGTTTACAGTTCTAAGGCATCCAGAGAAAGATACCTTGACTCAAGAAAGGTCGATGTCTGTCCCATGGGAAGGCACATTGCTGGCATCTGCTGGTCCTTTTTCCCAGTTATGTTGCTTCCAGCTTCTGATTCCAGTGGTTTCCTCTCTAAGCATCTGTGGGCTTTGACTTAGCTGCTCTGGGACAACACTGTGGGTTTCATCTCTTAGCTTAGCATCTCCCAGGGCCAGAGATTTCTTCTCTCCTAGCTTCTGGGTTCAAATGGTTCCCTCAGCTCCTTCTACTCCAGACGTCTGTGTCTAGGCATCTACTCTCTCTGTAGGCATCCAGGCATCTCCAAATGTCTGTGTCTATGTCAGATCTGAAGCAACTTTTCTCCAAGTATCTGAGCTTCCTCCAATATGTTTCTTCTTTTAAAGGACTCCAGTAATTTAATCAAGACCCACTTTGAATAGGCAGAGTCACACCTCCATCTAATCAAAAGGTCACAACCACAATTGGGGTATGTCATATCTCCACGGAAACAATCAAAGGTCACACCTACAACTTGGTGTGTCACATCTCCATGGAAACAATCCAATCAAAGTTTGTACCCTGAACAATATGTTTGCCCCCACAAGACTGGATTAGGAAAGAAGCATGGCTTTTCTGGGATATATAACAATTTCAAACCAGCACACTGGGCATTGACACGACTGCTAGGAACTCTGCCACAGATGCTTCTGGAAACTAGATGTATCTGTTGTTGCCCAGGTCAGAGTGGATTCGTGGCAATGCCTACTTCTTTGGGTCACCAATTTCTGATAAAAAGGGTGGTGTAGGTGTGTGTCTTATCAGTGAAGGTTAAGATTATATATCTGTAGCCTGTGCCCTCTGCCCCACCCTGCCTTCCAAACTTGCCTTCCCTTCTATTTTGTATTTGTTATTCAGAAGGACAAGGAAATGCCATAAAGCAATGAGACAAAATTTCAGAAATTACAAAAAAAAACATTTTTGCTACTTTATTGTCCCATTAGAAAGGCAATTTCAGACCTTTGAGTACTTTTTACAAACCATTAAACCTTCAGCTATTACACTTTTTCCGGGAATATATAAAACAGACATTCTTATCCTTAAATGAAAATTTTGGTGATTATTTATATAGTCTTGTAGGGAAATCTTTCTAAGTATGACGCCAAAGGCAGAAATCATAAAGAAAAATATTTGTAACCTTTTTTTAATTCAGAACAAAACCCTATCAACAATGTAAACACTTGACAAATGGGAAAAAAATTTACAACTCCTATGACAGAAGACTAACATTCATAATATAACAATATCTCCTACAAACCAGTAAGAAAAATATTAATTCCACAGTAGAAAAATAGTCAGAGAGTACGTAGAAGTAATTTGCAAAAGAAGAAAGAACAGCAGCCGTACATGAAAATACTCAACCTAACTATTAATAAAAGACACTTTAAAATAATTAGGCATAATTTCCTCCCTTTCAGATTAGCAGGGTTAAGAAAGGTGTTGCAAACAGACCTAAGCCAATTTGGCAGTTCAGCAAATGGCAAGGTCCTTTGGTGAGCATATTTAAGACTAGGTTATGGCTATAAATATCTGCCCTCTCAGCCTTGCTGGGAGGCCAAATTCTTCAATTTTTTTTCAAACACTCATTTATTAAGAATCAAGTACAAAAGAGTATGAAAGGGACAGTGCGATGGTGGCTCGGTGGCTCAGTGGCAGAATTCTCGCCTGCTGTACTGGAGACCCGGGTTCAGTTCCCGGTGCCTGTCCATGTTAAAAACAACAACAACAAAGAGTATGAAAGGCTTAATCTGAGGTAGATGCTTCTGTATTCCTGATATCATGACTGGCTGGTTTTGTAGATGATTCCAAGTAGCAGGGTACTGTTGAGCTGGCAAGATCAACAGGAGTATAGAGCTGGAGTGCTTCAGTGGAGTTAGACCCCTGGGCTGGAATCTCAGACCTTGTTTGAGCACGGGTGGTGGAGCATGTACAATGTGCCTAGCCAGTTGTCTCTCTGCAACACCTCTTAATAAAAAAAAAAATCTCTTTTCATTAATATTTTAAGTCACTACTTCTGAAGGTGTTGTTTCTTAATTAGGGCCCATTAAATGCTATTTAGTTATCTCTAAGTACTACAAAGTACTACAAATGTGAACTTACACCCCAAAGTTGAGGACATAGAATTACCTTGGGCACACCAAGACATGCTATCAGTATAACAATTGAAAATAAGTGGGGAGGAACAGTCATTGCACATCACTACCTTTCTGAAAGGCCATTCATCAATATGTATAGCAATATCGAATGGACAGGCTATACTAATCAGCAGTCCTACGTGTGGCATTTTGTTCTAAGGAAATAACGCAAAGATCTATCCATGGTATGTGTATGACTATATCATTTTAAGCTGTTTTATTGAGATATATTCAGATACCATAAAATCTATTCAAAGTGCACAATTAGTGGCTTTGTGTATATTCACAGAATTTTAGATTCATCTCCACAGTCATTTTGAGAACATTTTCATTACTCCAAAAAGAAAAAGCCTATACCCCTTAGCGGTCACTTCTCAATCCCTCTATCCTTCTCTAGCCCTAATCTATATAATCTATAGCCACCAACCTATTTATGTCAGAGAAAACACTTTTTACCATCTCTATAAATTTATTTATATTTATGTTTTATATAAATGGAGCCAAACAGTATCTACTACTTTGTGTCTGGTTTCTTTCAGTTAGCATAATTTTTGCAGTTAATGGAAGAATATTCATATATTACTATTCATTACAGTCCATAGTTTGCTTTAGGTGTATTTTTTACCCATAAAACACCCTAATATTAACACCTTGCAATAGTATTGTACACTTGTTCTAATTCATGGAAGAACATTCTTATATTTGTACTGTTGATCACACTCATTGTCCACAAGAGGGTTCACTATGCTATACAGCCCCACATTTCTCATCCTCTGGCTTTCCCTCTGTTAACATTCATGACCCTACATTTTCCCTTTCAGCCACAATCTCAACCACATATCATCACTGTTAACTGTACTCACTATAGTGTGCTACCATCATCTCTATCCTTTTCCAAACATTTCCAATCAACCTTGTTACACATTCTGCAAATTAAACATCAGCTCCCCATTCTCTGCCCTCATTCTAACTTCTGGTGATCTATATTCTGTAGATCGGTTGATGGGTTGCTTCTATCTTTTGGTAATTATGACTAATGCTGCTATGAACATCAGTATACAAATGTCTGTTTGCATTATCCCTGCCAATCATTCTTCTGTGTATATACTGAGAGTAGCGGGATTGCCAAGTCACATGACAGTTCTATATTTAGTTTCCTGAGGAGGAACCATACTGTCTTCCACAGCGGTTGCACCATTTTACATTCTCACCAATAGTGAATAAGTGTTCCTATTTCTCCACATCCTCTTTAACACGTGTATATTTTTATTTGTTTAATAGTGGCCATTCTGATAGGTATGAAATTATATCTCACTGTGGTTTTCGTTTGCATTGCCCTAAAAGCTAGTGATGTTGAACATCTTTTCATGTGCTTTTCAGTGATTTGTATTTCCTCTTTGAAAAAAAAAAACATCAATTCAAGTCTCTTGCCCATTTTTAAATTGGTTTGTATGACTTTTTAGCTGTAGGATTTCTTTATATATCCTGGATGTTGACCCTTATGTGATATGTGGTTTCTAAGTATTTTCTCCTATTGAGTAGGCTGCCTTTTCACCCTCTTGACAAATTCCTTTGAAGCACAGAAGTATTCAGTTTTGAGGAGGTCCTATTTATCTATTTTTCCTTTCATTGCTTGTACTTTGGGTGTAAGGTCTAAGAAAGACCTCCTACCACAAAATCTTGAAGAATATCCCTACAATTTCTTCTAGTAGTTTTATGGTTCTTACTTTCATATTTAGGTATTGGATCTATTTTGAGCTAATTTTGTGTAAGTTGTGAGCTAGGGTCTTCTTTCATTCTTTTGGATATGGATATCCAGTTCTCCCAGCACCATTTGTTGAAGAGATTGTTCTGACTCAGTTGGGTGGACTTAGCAGCCTTGTTAAAAATCAATTGACCATAGATGTGAGGATCTATTTCTGAATTCTCAATTCACTTCTGTTGGTCAATGTGTCAATCTTTAAGCAAATACCATGCTGTTTTTACCATGTAGCTTTGTAATATGCTTCAAAGTTAGGAAGTGAGAGTCCTCCAATTTTGTTCTTTTTCAAGAAGTTTTTGGTTGTTCAGGGCCCCTTGTCATTCCAAATACATTTGATAATTGGCTTTTCTAATTCTGAAAAGTAGGCTGGTGGGATTTTGACTGGGATTTCACTGAATATGTAAGACAATTTGGGTAGAATTGACATCTGAACAATATATAACCTTCTAATCCATGAATATGGAATGTCCTTCCAGTTATTTAGGTCTTTCTTGATTTCTTTTAACAACGTTTTGTAGTTTTCTGAATATAGATTGTTTACATCCCTGGTTAAAATTATTCTAAGATATTTGATACTTTTAGTTGCTATTGTAAATGGAATTTTTTTTTAACTTCCTCCTTAGATGGCTCATTGCTAGTGTATAGAAGCACTACTGATTTTTGCATGTTATTGTTGTATCATGCCACTTTTTCTGAACTTGTTTATCAGCTCCAGTAGCTTTGTTGTGGATTTTTCAGAACTTTCTAGGTGTAGGATCATATCATCTGCAAAGAATGAAAGCTTTATTTTTCTCTTTCTGATTTGGATGTTCTTTTGGTTTACTAAAGATGCTTGAATGCAATATACAAGAAATGGAATGGTTTTTATTTTAATTTTTTTATTAATTTTTAAATAAAAAAATGACAACAAAGAAACACAAACATTCTTAACATATGATCATTCCATTCTACATATATAATCAGTAATTCACAATATCATCACATAGTTGCTTATTCATCATCATGATCATTTCTTAGAGCATTTGCATCAATTCAGAAAAAGAAATAAAAAGACAGCAGAAAAAAATTCATACATACCGTACCCCTTACCCCTCCCTTTCATTGATCACTAGCATTTCAATCTAAATTTATTTTAACATTTGTTCCATTATTTATTTTTATTCTATATGTTTTACTCGTCTGTTGATAAGATAGATAAAAGGAGCATTAGACACAAAGTTTTCACAATCACACAGTCACATTGTGAAAGCTGTATCATTATACAATCACCTTCAAGAAATGTGGCTACTGGAACACGGCTCTACATTTTCAGGCAGTTCCCTCCAGCCTCTCTATCATGTCTTGGCTAACAAGGTGATATCTATTTAATGCGTAAGAATAACCTCCAGGATAACCTCTCAACTCTGTTTAGAATCACTCAGCCATTGACACTTTATTTTGTCTCGTTTTACTCTTCCCCCTTTTGGCTGAGAAGGTTTTCTCAATCCCTTTATGCTGAGTCCCAGCTCATTCTAGGATTTATGTCCCACATTTCCAGGAAGGTCCACACCCCTGGGAGTCACGTCCCACGTAGACAGAGGGAGGCCAGTGAGTTTGCTTGTTGTGTTGGCTGGAGAGAGAGGCCACATCTGAGCAACAAAAGAGGTTCTCTTGGGGGTGACTCTTAGGCCTAATTTTAAGTAGGCTTGCCCTATCCTTTGTGGGGTTAAGTTTCATATGAACAAACCCCAAGAAGATTGGGGGCTCTGCCTATAGCTTTGGTTGTCTGCACTGCTTGTGAGAATATCAAGAATTCAACTTGGGGAAGCTGAATTTTCCCCCTTTCTCACCATTCCCCGAAGGGGACTTTACAAATACTTTTTTATGGAATGGGTTTTTAAAAGGGAATTTATTACATTACAAATTTACAGTTCTAAGGCCATAAAAAGGTCCAAACTAAGGTATCCAGAGAGAGATACCTTGGCTCAAGAAATGCCAATGGGTCCAGAACACCTCTATCAGCTGGGAAGGCACATGGTGACGTCTGCTAGCTTTCTCTCCATATCTCTCACTTCATAAGGCTTCCCCGGGGGCGTTTTCCTTCTGTATCTCCAGAGGTCTCTGGCTGTGTGGACTCTTTTGGCTCTTTCCAAAATGATTCCTACTTAAAAGACTCCAGTAAGCAACCCCATCTTGAACGGGTGGAGACACATCTCCATGGAAACCACCTAATGAGAAAGATCCCACCCAGCAATATCAAAACAGGGTTAAAGAACATGGCTTTTCTGGGATACACAGTTTTAAACCAGCACAGATGCCTTTTCTTTCTTTTTCTTGCCTTATTGCTCCAGCTAGAACTTTTAGCACAATGCCAAGTAACACAATACTGAATAGCATTCTTGTCTTGTTAAAATCTCAACAGGAGAGCTTTCAGTTTTTCACCACTGAATACAATGTTAGTTGTGCATTTTTCATATATGCCCTTTATTGTGTTGAGAAAGTTTCTTTCTGTTTCTATCTTTCAAAGTGTTTTTATCAAAAAGGATAGTATAATGTGTTAAGTGCCTTTTCTGTGTCAATTGAGATGATTATGTGGCTTTTCCCTTTCAACTTGTTAATGTGGTATATTGCATTAATTGATTTCCTTGTGCTGAACCACACTTTCATACCTGAGATGCAGACACCTCCCCCCCCGATCATAGTGTGCATAATTCCTTTAGTGTTTAGTTGGATTCAAGTATTTTGTTGCAAGTATTTTGTTCAGGATTTTTGCATCTTATTCATTAAAGAATTAGTCTGTAATTTTCCTTTCTTGCAATATCTTTTTCGGGTTTTGGTATTAGAGTGGTGTTGGCTTCATGGAATGAATTATGTAGCATTCCCTCCTCTTCAATTATTTGGAAGACTTTCAGGAGGATTGATATTAATTCTTCTTGGAATGATTGGTAGAATTCACTTCTGAAGCCATCTGGTCCTGGGCTGTTTTCTGTTGGGAGGTTTTGATGTCTGTTTCAGTCTCTTTACTAGTGATTGGTTTTGTTGAGTTCTGTTTCTTCTGGAGTCAAAGTAGTTTGTGTATTTCTAGAAAATTGTCCATCTAAGTTGTCTATAGTTTTTCATAATATCCTCTTAGGTTCTTTTAAATTTCTGAGGTATCAGATTTCTGATTTTATTTAGTTGAATGTTTTCCATTTTTTTCTTTGTTAGTCTATCTAAGGATTTATCAATTTTGTTGCTCTCAAAGAATCAACTTTTGGTTTTGATTCTTTCTGTTGTTTTTATTCTGAATTTTATTTATTTATTTCCTTCTGCTTGCTTTGGGATTGGTTCTTTTTTCTTTTAGCTCCTCCAGGTGTGTAATTAGTTCTTTGATTTTAGCTCCTTCCTCCTTTTGAATGTAGGCATTTATGGCTACAAATTTCCTTCTCAGTACCTTCATTGCATCCCATAAGTTTTGATATGTTGTCTTCTCATATTCTCAATATCTTGAGATATTTACTGACTTCTTTTGCAATTTCTTCTTTGACTCACTGTTTGACGAAGAATGTGTTGGCTAATGTCCATACATTTTTGCGTTTTCTAGTCCTCTGCCTGTTGTTGACTTCCAGCTTTATTCTATTGTGATCAGAAGATTGCTTTGTATAATTTTGATCTTTTAACATTTATTAAGATCTGTTTTGTGACCCAACATGTGGTCTATCCTGGAGAATGATCCGTGAACACTTGAGAAGATTTATATCCTACTGACTTGGGGTGTACTGTTCTGTATGTGTTAGGTCTACTTCATTTATCATATTATTTGAGTACTCACTTTTTTTATTGATCCTCTGTGTAGATGTTCCATCTGTGGACGTGAGTGTTGTATTGAAGTCTCCAACTTTTATTGTACATATGTCTATTTCTCTCTTCAGTTTTGCTAGTGTTTGCCTCATGTATTTTGGGACACCCTGGTTAGGTACATATATATTTATGACTTATTTTTTTCTTGGTGGTTTGCCCCTTTTATTAATATGTAATGTCCATACTTGTCTCTTAATAACAACTTTGCATTTAAAGTCTATTTTGTCCAGTATTAGCATAGCTACCCCAGCTGCTTTTTTTTTCTTTTTGGCTATTGTTGTGTGGAATATTTTTTTCCAGCCTTTCACTTTCAACCTATTTGTATCCTTGGGTCTGAGATGAGTGTAGACAGCATACACAGGACTCTTTTTTTTTTTTTTCATCCATTCTGCCAGTCTGTTTCTATTGTTTGGGGAGTTCAGTAATACAGTAAATACTTCAACCGTTCCCCACCCCCTTTGGCTTTTTTTGTTGTATCTTATGTCTGTTTCTCTTCTTACCCTTCTATTTACCTTTACTAATAATCTTCATTTCTACACTCTCCTCTAAGCCTCTTTCTCCTGTCTTTTCCTTTCAGCATGCCAGAATCCCCTTAGTATTTCTTGTAGGGTATGTTTCTTGTTAATGAACCTCACAGCTTCTTATTCATGAATGTCTCAAACTCACTCTCATTTGTGAAGTACACTTTTACTGGATATAGAATTCTAGGCTAGAAGTTTTTCTATTTATGTATCTTAAATATATCTTATCACTGTCTTCTTGCCTCCATGGTTTCTAATAAGAAATTGGCACTTAGTCTTATCACACCTCTCTTGTATGTAATGAATTGCTTTTCTCTTACTGCTTTCAGAATTCTCTATCTTTGGCATTTGACATTCTGATTAGTATATGTCTTGGAGTAGGTCTATTCAGATTTATTTGGTTTGGAGTATGTTGTGCTTCTTGGACATGGTTATCAATGCCTTTCTCAAGAGTTGGGAAATTCTCAGTCACTATTTTTAAAAATGTTTCTCCCACCTCTTTTCCCTTCTGTTCTCTTTCTTGGATACCCATGACTCGAATGTTCATGCACTTCCTGTTGTCAATCAGTTTCCAGAGCCCATGCTCATTTTTTTCCATTCTTTTCTGTCTGTCCTTTTATCTGTTTGAAGTCAGATGCTTTGTTTCGTGCTTGCTGATTGTTTCTTCTACCTCTTCAAATCTGCTGTTGTGTGCTTTTAGTGTATTTTAAATTTCATCTTCTGTGCCATTCATTCCCATGTTATATTTCTTTGTATGTTTTCAAATTCTTCCTTATGGTCAACCAGTGTCTTATCAATATCCTTTATCTCTTTAACCATTTTGTTGAGTTTGTTTAGATTTGTTTGAACATCTTTATTTGTTCAAGATTCTGTATCTCCCCTGACTTTTTGATTTGCTCCTTTGACTGGGCCATATCTTCCTATTTCTTAATGTTTCTATTGTTTGCTGATGTCTGAGCATCAGATTATCCTAGTGAGTTGACTGTGAAGGCGGGATTCTCTTCTTATCAAAGCTTTTGTTGTTGATTGGGTTTATGCTAATGCTCTTCTTTGACACTTGGTTCGTGAGCATTGCCCAACCACGGATAGGCAAGGGACCACAAAGGGGCACACACCATTTCCACAGGTCCCTGTGGAGAGGGTCAGGTATAGATGCCCTAAAAGCCTTTAATTCCTCTTCCCAAGGGTCTGCTTTCCTGGCCTACCCAGCCTGCAGATGGTGCTCTTTGGTAGCCAAATCCCCTCAGCCCTCAGAAGCCATGCTATTCTTAGGTGTTGGCTCTAGTCAATGGGATAGCTGAACTGGGTCAGCTGAGTTGAAACTGACAGTCTCCGCAGTCCAAATTCACCACCCACAGGCTGGAACAGTGCTAGACTATGTCCCACCTTGTTCTGGGGAGAATGGACCCCTGCTGCCCTTTCAGTCTGCTACAGTTTACCAGCCAAGGATTTGCAGTCTTGAAGCTTTCTTCCCCAAGAGTGGGAAATGGGCGCTGGGAGCCAGGGCTGAGGGGTTCATTCATGATCTCTCACTGTAGCTCCTCTGTCTCTTTATCCTGCACTCTCCTGGGTGTTGCACAGCACTCCCCGCAATCTCTAGAGCTCCAGAACCTTTGCTCTGGACAGTTTCTACCTGTTCCCTGGTTATTTTTTTCTGGGAGATTAGTGATCCTAGCCTCTTCCTAATCAGCCCTCTTGGATCCTCACCATCTTTTTTTTTTTTTTTTAAGTAAGCTATGATTGGAACTCAGCCATGTCCACTCTATTACATATTGTCTATGTCTACTTTGGTGCTACCACAAATGAGTTGAGTAGCTTGCAAAGGGATTGAATGGCCCACTAAGGCTAAAATGTGTATTTTCTGGCCCTTTATAGAAAAAGTTTGCCAACCTCTGTATAAGGGCCAGGATCTGAATCCATACTATCTGAATGTAGAGCTTACACTCTCAACCACTCTCTAAACTGCCTCATGGACCATCCATACTCTGGATTACTCTTTGATACTAAAAATTATGATATGTAAATATTCTTATTGCTTTTGAAAAATGTTCAGAATGCATTGCTAAACAAAGAAAGCAAGTTACACCTGCATTTATGGTATTACCACACTTTTGTTAGCAAAAGTGAACATGGGGAAAGCTACAGAAATCTACACACTGAATATCTTAACAGTGGTTTTCGCTGGGCACTGGAGTATGGGTGATTTTTACTTTTCTTTTATACCTCTTTGTGTTGTCTGAATGTTTTACAATGAGCATATAATGAGAAGGAAAAAACAGCAATGCGATTTTCATTTTGAAAATGGAAGGAGAATGTGTAATGATTAGCTTTTTATACCGCCTCAAAATGACCCCATGTCAAAATATCCATGTCAAAGTGGCTACATTAAAATACCCTTGATGGCAAAACAGTGCAGCTGTGTAGTGGCCACAGCCTTCTCCTCATATCCTGTTTGTCCATATTCCATGCAGCAGCCAGTCTGAAAGTTATCTTTCCAAAGCACCCATCTGGTTGTTACTCCTGTACTTAAATCCCCTCAGTTCATTTCTGTTTAAGGACCACAATGTTAGCATGGCAAACAGAAGCTTTTGAGATCCCCCTCTGCTCCTATTTCTCAGACCTTGGCCCTTCCTGCATCTGTCTTGCCCACTCTATTCTAGACACATTGTTCTACCTGTAGTTCCTGAAAATGCCCTGGTTCTTATCTTGGCCTGGCAAGATCCAATCTCAGTATTGCCACTGAGAGCAAAAATTAGATCTTTGGTTTTTCAGTGCCTAGCCCAGGGCCTGCCAGACAGATAGAATAAATGTTTGCTAAATGAAAGATGAATGTCCAGATGGAATGCAGAACCTCTGTTGTGAATATTAGTGAGTTTAAAACTCTACTCCTGGTAGACAAGATGGCCAGATAAGTGATACTTAAATCGTTGCAGTGTTACTCTATTAGCACTGTTCTTCAGCTACGTTTTGGGTGTATTGACTAATCACCATTATATAACGTGGGTTTTTTTTTTTTGCATGGGCAGACACTGGGAATCGAACCCATGTCTCTGGCATGGCAGGCGAGAAGAATTTTGCCTGCTGAGCCACCATAGCCTGCCCTCATACATAACTTTTTTTTTTGGTTAAAAAAATAAAAAGGTGTTTTAAGTTCTTTCCCCCTAAGACTAGCTAGATGTTCACTAATATGTTTCCTTTTCCTGGAAACCATAAAGACTATACTTCCTAGCCTATATATCGCAGCCTTCCTTGTAGTTAGGTTGGGACAATGTGACAAAATTCTGGCTGATGGGAATATGAACAGAAATGATCTGTCCCTTCTACGGGGAGGCTTCTACATACTCTCAAGGACTCTGAACTGCTGGAGTTGAAAACTGGAAGGTGCCTGGTTCCTGATCTGTGATGTGGACTAGAAATAAATCCTTGTTGGGGTTAACCACTGAGATTTTGGGATCTGTTTGTTACTGCAGTACAACTTAGCTGTTCCTGACTGCATCATTTTCTAAAGAAACTTTTGTAACTAGTTGTTTTGGAGCTGGGAAGGACTTCAGCATGGTCACTTTAATTTGACACTTCAGAATGCAAATGTTGAAGCATATCGCTATTCAGCTACTTCATTTTGTATTTACCAGATGATTTGAAAGAGAAACTTAGAGTAAGATAATGACTATTCAGTAGAAAGCAAAAAATAATACAGAGCACAAATAACTCACAATTAGCATAACAATTCTTGCTATTAATATGACTTTCATTTCTTTTCTTTTTTTATAGTTTGGAAATCTAGGTTTTGTAGAAAGCTCCAAATATACTGTCTTTTTGATGAGGGGAGGTGTGTTGTTCAAATCTGTCAAATACATGAATATATTAGGTGGTTAATTTCTTGATTCATTTATGTAAGAATGAAATCCAACCAAAGATTAATTAGGACCTACTCTACATGTTTCATTGTACAGCAGTGCTATTTGGTTGGTATTCAGATGAGGATGTTGATGGATTCAGGCTGCTTGTAGTAATGCTTGTCTGTTAAATAATCTTGGCTAAATGTGGCCAGAAATGTGGAATATTTTATTGGCAATTATAATCCTTGGGCTGCATGTTACTGTATTTGACATCTGGCTGCCAATTCCATATAGAATCTTCATGACCATCATACACTGCAGGGAACATTAATTTACTCTGAAGATCAAATTAACTGAAAAGACCTTTCCCAAACAAAACACATGAAAAAATATTAACACAGTGCTTGCAGATGGAATTGTTTGATGCAGTGTAGAAAACTTCTGTATGAAATTTGTCCTGATCCTGCTGTATTTGCTTGGGTACACCCTCCAGTTTAGATTGTGTGAAATTTATATCATAACCTGTGACCAATATTTGTCACTGGTTTTCTTTAGTAGACTGTGTTACAAGAGAGCACATACTGATCCTTTTTAAACATCATATCCTAAGTGTCTGACCTGAAGTAGATGTTTATTTCATGGGTATTTGACACTATTACTTAGACTGTTGTATTTTGAGAGTTATAAAAGCCATTATAATATAAAGAAGCAAATACCTAATTCTCAGTTAAAAATTTTTACTGGCATTTATATGTTACACATATATGAATAGGTCAGGTTTTAGGATGCCATAGAGTTTAAAAAGAAACATGGCAGGAAGGTGGAGTGTTGAGGATAGACTCAAGGAAAAATTTAATATCACTTTACTGTGCAGGCTTTGACCTGTGTCAGAGCCAAATGTCAGAATGGGCCACATGGGTGCTAATTATTGTGTAACTTGGGGTTATGAAAAAGTCCAGGCTTAGACAAGACTACTAATCTTGTGCCAAATAAGGCAGTGAAAGATAAGCCACAGGGTCAGGGGAAGGAAAGGCTTTTTACAAAGCATTTCAGATTCTTCTTTTACCTTTTACCCTGCTGATATTGCTATCAAATGGGACAAGACTTAAAGGGCAATCTGTTCTCCTATAAAAACTTCCAAACAAGATGAAGCCACTGTGAGTCTACTGTATCCGATGTTTAATCAGAGTGGTTGTTATTGATTCTTCCTTGTATATCATTTCAAATTGTTCAAGTTATTATTTAAACTTCTTTTCTTTGGTTCTTTCCTTGTAGAGCCAGAGAACAGCTAGTCATCATCTTCAATGTAAGATGTTAAGTCACTTCTCAGAGTTCCCCCCCGCCCTGCTTTTGTGTGAAATTCCAGTTCCCTTATTTATTTCTTTTAGGATTTTATTTCCTAAGCATTCATTTCTCTGACTCTCTGCTGGAATGTCCCTGGGCTGTCTCTCTCATTCTAGTCTCTGAACACCACCTCATAAAAAAGGACATGACTAAGGCCCAGGACAAAAAAGCTAGTATATGAATTACTTAAGTGTCACTTTTCTCTGTACTTTGTCCCCCGCGTAGTTCATTCATTCACTCTGAGCACATTCTGTGAGTTAGGAGTTCTAGTTGCTCTGGGATTTCATATTAAACTGACCCAAATTTGCATTCAATTGACCCCAAACTTACCCAAATCTCTGCCCTTACAAAGTTTACATTCTAGTTGGGAGACATAGATAATAAAAAATATATATAAGTATAGAATCATAGAATGTCAGCTGAGAATAATGTAGACAAACAAAGCAGGGGAGGCAAAAGGTAAAATTTGAAGATTGCAATTCTAAACATTGGTTATGGTAGGTTTTACTAAGAAGGTGAATTTTGAGGAAAGACTTCAAGGAGGTGATGAAGCCAGCAAAGCAGGCAGAAAGAATACCCTGGGCACAGAGAACAACAAGCATGAAAGCCTTGAGGTCAGGGTTGGCTGGCATGTTTGAGAAACAGTAAGGTGAAAGTGAGATGGCTAGAGCACAGTGGAAGAGAAGGATAACAGGGATGAAGTCGGAGAGGTACAGGTCAAATTGTGTAGGATCTTGTGGGCCTCTAGAAGGACTTTGGTTGAAGCTGACCTAAAACCCACTGTTGTAGTTTGCTAGCTGCCAGAATGCAACACACCAGAAATGGATTGGCTTTCAGTAAAAGGGGATTTATTTAGTTCTTCAGAGGAAAGGCAGCTAACTTTCAACTGAGGTTCTTTCTTATGCGGGAAGGCACAGGGTCATCTCTGCTGGCCTTCTCTCCAGGCCTCTGGGTTCCAACAGCTTTCCCCGGGGTGATTTCTTTCTGCATCTCCAAAGGCCTGGGCTGAGCTGCAAGTGCTGAGATGAGATATGCTGAGCTGCTTGGGCTGTGCTATACTGAGCTCTCTCATTTAAGCACCAGCCAATTAAATCATACTTCATTCCTTGCAGCAGGCACGCCTCCTAGCCAACTGCAGATGTAATTAGCAACAGATGAGGTTCACGTACCATTGACTCATGTCCACAGCAGTAGAACTAGGTACTGGCCAAGTTGACACCTGAATCTAACTACCATACCCACCAATAGCTCTCCATCTCAGAGTAAAAGCCAAAGTCCTTATTCCTCATTCAGGGTCTTCCTCTTAACACCTGAACAATTCTCACTGCTCTGCAGCTGATCCCCTCAAATCAAGATATTCACTCCCCTTCCTGGGACCTCAGGGTGAGCCACATTCAGCCACGGTTGTCTGGGGCCTGCAAAGGCTGACAGCTGGGACCGGGTACTTCCATCAGTCCTCATTTGTAGTCATCACCTTGATATCTATCAGAGACTGGGATTCCTCCCTCTACTGACCTGAAGTCACCCTTTTTAGGCCAAAGTTCTAAAGTCCATGAGAACACTGAAGAATAAGTGAGGGTGTGCTCATCCTGACAGCCCTACCTGAGTCTACATATGAATATGCCTTAATATGATCAACCTGACTGCTGTGTTGAGGATAAACTGAAGGGAGAAAGGAGGCAAGTTGGGAGACTAAAGACTATTGTAATGATTCAAGAGATAAATTATAGTCTCTTATGCCAGAGCAGTGGAAGTACACATGGGAAAAGTTGTTTTGATTCTAGATATATTCTAACAGTAAGGCTAACTAGATATATTCTAACAGTAAGGCCAGTAGAATCTGCTAACAGAATGGATGTTAGTGTGAAAGAAGAGATGTCAAGAGTGACTTCAGAGTTATTGGCCTGAACATCTGGAAGGATGAAGTTGCTACTGAGTCACTGAAAGCTGGGAGAGAGAACGTTTTAGGTTGTTGTGAGGAGATGGTGGCAGTGAGTAGTTTAGGAGCCCAGTCTAAAAATGATAATTTAGAGAAGTCTATTAGACCTCCAGGTAGAGATGCTGAGGAAGCAGCTGAATCTACAAGTCTATAGTCCTGGGTAAAGTCCTGGCTAAGGATACAAAGTCCAGACTCATCATATAGAAGGAATGTATAGTCCCAAGACTGAATAAGATCACCAAGGTAGCAAGTGTACATGTAAAAGAGAAGATGTCCAAGGACTGAACCTTGTCATACCAGTATAAGAGGTTAGGTAAAAACATAAGGGCAGATCTAAAACTATAAAATTTTCAGAATAAAACAGAAATATCTTTAGGAACTTGTATTAGAAAATGTATTCTTAGACTTCATACTAAAAGTGTGAGCAACAAAAGAAAAAATAGATAAATTATATTATATCAAATTGAAAACTTGTATCAAAGGACATTTTATCAAGAAAATGAAAATACAACCTACAGAATGGGAGAAAATATTTAAAAAACATATCTGATAAAGTTTTAATATTCAGAATATATAAAGAACTCCTATAACTCAACAATAAAAAAAGTGAACAACCCAGTTAAGGAATGGGGAAAGGATTGGCATAAACATTTCTCAAAAGAAGATATAAAAGACACATCATTAGCCATTAGGGAAATGCAAATCAAAACCATAGCGAGAAAGTATTTCACACCCACTAGAATGGCTACTATTAAAAAAAGAAAAGAACAAGTGTTGGAGAAGCTGTGGGAAAACAGGAACCCTTGTACATTGCTGGTGGGAATGTAAAATCATACATCTGTGGAAAACAATTTGGCAGGTCCTCAAAAAGCAAAACCTAGAGTTAAAATATAACCCAACTGTTTTGGTTTCCTAAAGCTGCCAGAATGCAAATATACCAAAAATGGATTTGGTATATTTTATAAAGGGGATTTATTAAGTTACAAGTTTACAGTTCCATGGCCCTGAAAATATCCAGATTAAGGCACCAACAAGAGGATACTTTTTCAGAGGAAAGGCAGCCAGCATCCATATCACTTCTGTGAGCTGGGAAGGCATGTGGATGGCATCTGCTTGCCCTTGCTCCTGGTTCATTGGTGTAAGTTTCTGATTCTAGTGGCTTTGTCTCTCTCAGCATCTGTGGGTCCTTTCTTAGCATCTCTGGGGCAAACTCTGGACTTCATTTCTTAGCTTAGCGTCTCCAAATGACTGTGTCTGGTTTCATGTCTCTGATTTCTGTGTCGGCTCTCCAACCATCTCTGCCTCTGAACTCTGTGTCAGCTCTTTTAAGGACTCCAGTAAACTAATTAAGACCCACT
The DNA here is from genome assembly GCF_023851605.1 of Tamandua tetradactyla. Lineage (NCBI taxonomy): Eukaryota > Metazoa > Chordata > Mammalia > Pilosa > Myrmecophagidae > Tamandua > Tamandua tetradactyla. The sequence goes on along the minus strand of NC_135353.1, from coordinate 142,702,971 downwards.
TTGAATGGACTGGTGGTCTTCATGGAAACAACCTAATCAAATGGTCCCACCCACAATTGGTTGGGTCACATCTCCATGGAAACAGCCTAATCAAAAGTCCCACCCACAATAGGTCTGCACCCTCAAGATTTGATTAGAAGAACATGGCTTTTCTGGGGTACATTACAGTTTCAAACCAGCATACCAAACACTCTCACTTCAAGGTATATAGTCAAAAATTTGAAAGTAGGGACTTGAACAGATATTCATACAACAATATTTATAGCAGCATTATTCACAACAGCCAAAAGGTGGATGCAACCCAAATATCCATCAACAGATGATGTATAGACAAAATGTTGTATATACACACAATAAAATATTATTCAGTAATGAAAAGTAATGAAGTTCTGAGACATGCTATAACATGAATGAACCTTTGAAGGCACTGTGTGGCTTGAAATATGGCAGACAGGAAAGGATATATATTGTATCATTTCACTTATATGAAATATCTAGAATAAGCAAATTCTTAGAGACAGAAAGTAGATTATAGGTTAAGGGGGTAGGGTGGAGGGATGGAGAGTTAATGCTTAACTGGTACATAGTTTCTGTTTGGGGTGAGGGAAAGGTTTTGGTAATGTATAGTAGTGATGGTAGCACAAAATCGTGAATGTAACTAATATCACTGAATTGTAAGCTTGAAGGTGGTTAAAATGGGAAATGTTGTGTTGGTATATATGTTACCACAGTACAAAAGAGAGGACCACACGCACAAAAACATAAATACATATACATACATATCCAACAATGATTTTTGTCACAGCAACAATGAGTTAGTAAAATTTTGGAGAAGGAGGGAGCTTGGTGTGGAGGAAAGGATCCTGATATGTGGAGCATGACTGTTCTGGTGAAGTCTCAAAGAGTAAAGATGCAGAAGTGAGTGGAGAAGAATAGGTTGATGTCTAGAAGCAGATAGAGGGACAATCTGGCTGTAGTACACAGCAGTATGGAGAAAGGGAAAAAATTTAGGTTATTCTACTCTTATTTCCCAACTCTATTTCCCAATGAAATTCACAGCAGTAGTTTAGACCAGGTTCTCTGGACTAGCCCCTGAGATGGAGAATATATCTGCAAAAGATTTACTGGGGGGTGTTTGTGAGAGATACACCTGAAGGCAGTGAGGAAGGCACGTAGAGCAGAGGAGAAACTGACCTGCAATGTGATTGCAGATCCCACAGGAAGCTGTGGAGCTGGGATGGCCCTTCAGCATTGGTCCACATTGAGGCAAGAAGATGTGTTTTTATATTACTATGTTAGCCAGTCATTGGTCCAGGCCACCCCCACTTGAGAGGGGGTGTTACCTTGGGGAAGACAAGGCTAAAGGCAATGCCCTCCCCACAATCGACTGGACTGGGACAAAATAGTCTTTTCAATAAATGGGCATGGGGGAACTGGGTCTTAATAGCCAAAAGAATGAAAGAGGACCCTTACCTTACACCCTACACAAAAATTAACTCAAAGTGGTTCAAACATAAGCACTAGTACCGTAAAGCTTCTAGAAGAAAATGTAGGAAAATATCTTCAAGACCTAGTAATAGGAGGTAGCTTCCTAAACTTTACACCCAAAGCACAAATAACAAAAGAAAAAAAATAGATAAATGGGAACTCCTCTAAATCAAATGCTTCTGAACCTCAAAAGACTTTGTCAAAAAGGTGAAGAGGCAGCCAACTCAATGGAAGAAAATATTTGGAAATCACATTTCAGACAAAGATTTGATTTCCTGTATGTACAAAGAAATCATACAACTCAACAACAAAAGAACAAACAAGACAGTTATAAAGTGGGCTAAAGATATGAATCGGCATTTTTCTAAAGAGCAAATACAGGTGGCTCAAAAGCACATGAAGAGATGCTCATTTTCATTGACTATAAGGGAAATGCAGATCAAGACTACGGTGAGATGCCACCTCACACCTATAAGAATGGCTGCTATTAAACAGAAAGGAAGCTACACATGTTGGAGAGGATGTGGAGAAACTGGGACACTTATGCACTGCTGCTGGGGATGTATGATGGTACAGCCTCTATGGAAGACAGTTTGGTGGTTCCTTAGGAAACTAAGTATCAAGTCGCCCTATGACCCAGCAATAGCACTACTTGGTATATACCCAGAAGAGCTGAAAGCAATGCCACAAAAGACATTGCACACCGATGTTCATAGCAGCATTATTCACAATCGCCAAAAGATGGAAATAATCCAAATGCCCATCAACAGACGAGTAGATTAACAAAATGTGGTATAGACATACAGTGGAATATTGTGCAGCAATAAGATGAAATGATGTCCTGAAGCACACGACAAGATGGATGTGCCTGGAGGATATAATGCTGAGTGAAATAAGCCAGACACAAAAGTATAGATACTGTATGATTTCACTTTTATGACCACCATGAAGGTATAATCAGAGGCTTATAATATAGAATTTAGGGGACTTTGAGGTACATAGAAGCTAGAAATGGGTGAACTGTTAGCTAATGATGTTGAACTCCAATGTAAGGGAATAGATAGGAGTGAAGGTGGTTCTCTAGTGGGTCTGTAAGTAATATTATCATATTGAAGGTGAACATGATTGAAAGGGGTTGTATAGACCTATGTGTCTCACTGATTAACACTAGAAATATAAATAAGTTCTCACAAGAACTACTTCAAAGGTATGATTTGTGTACAAAGATTGTTTAAGTCCAGGGCACAGGGGAGAAACTGCTATTGCATGCTATGGGCTATGTTTAAGAGGAAAACATCAGCACTACCACAGCAGCAGCAGGGGTAAATGATAGAGGGAGGGACAAGAAGTAAGGGGAGGTTTAGATATCCTATTTGGTGAGGGTGTGTTTATTGGTTATCTTTCTCTTGGGGACAATGAAATTATCTAAAATTGAGAGTGTTGATGAACTGTGGACTTGGGGCATTATACATGATACCTAATGAATACAGGTGGCTGAAGGATGCACTGACTGAGAAGTAGATTGGCGATTGATGGTGTATACAAATGGTCAAATATTGTGCTGCTATAAAAAGGAACAAAGTCGTGAGGCACGCAATGATGTGAATGAACCTGTGGGACATTTGGTGAGGCAAAATAAGCCAGATATGAAAGAACAGTTATTGTATGGTCTTCATTAGAAATGCTTATAAGAAAACATGGGCATAGATTATAAGCTTTTATAGCGGACACATTTAGTCTGGAGTGGTAATTATTATTTCTGGATTTTGAGAGGCTGTTTTATATATCTCTAACCTGGTATTTAGAGATAAGAACTAATCTGATCAGGTTGGGATTAAGGTAATTCAGAACACAGGGGTAAGGAAGACATTATCTATATTTTAGAACTGCACCAACTCTTTGAGACCAAAGGAAGAAAGGTTTATTTTGTCTGGAACCTAAATGTTCTGTAGCATGTAATCTAACTCAACCTGCTTAGATAGCTCATTTGAATAATTGAAACACAGGGAGTCCAGAATAAGAATGAGGGCCTTTAATCCTGTATAATTTAATGTAATGCCTGGCTATATCCTAGAATATATTAAGCACATAATCAAAAAGTATTGGCAAAGCCCCTTGAGGGATGGGAGAAAAAATATGAAACTATTAAACTTAACCACTGGAGAAACCCCTGATACTGTGTCAAACATTAGGGACACCCAAATCAATAGGACAAACCCTTAATCTTGAGGCTTACTCTTGTGAGGTTTATGTAGGTAGTGGAGAAACTTAGCCTACCTATAGGTATGCCTAAGAGTCCCATCAGGAGGACCTCTTTTGTTGCTCAGATATGGCCTCACTCTCTCTAAGCCCAACTCTGCAAGTGAAACCATTGCCCTCCTCACTACGTGGGACATCACATCCAGGGGTGAAGGTCTCCCTGGCGAATGCGGGAGAGGACTCCGGGGAACGAGTCTGGCCCTGGCATGCTAGAGTCAACAATTCCATCCTGCCTAAAAGGGGGAAAGGAAGTGTAACTAATAAAGTATCAGTTTCTGAGAAAGTTCAAATAGAGCCAAGAGGCTACTCTGGAGGTCACTCTTATGCAAGCTTCAGTTAGACATTGCTACCTATCATAACTTGCCAACCCCCAACAAAAAAGATTCTAGCCAATACTAAAGAACACCTAGGGAAATATATAAGATTCTACAAAGGCTCCATGCACTAGAATAATTTTCCAGAAACCTACAACCTCCAGATGGGTCCCTGGACCAGATAAGATAAGAGGGCCCAACCTCTCCTGAACATCAGCTAGTTCCATCTCCCTACTCCATATTAATGACAGCCCCTTCCAACATGAAAAAGTTAGAATGACCATAGCCCAAATACCCCTAATGAGTGGGATAGAAAGATCAAAGGTGATGGTGGAATTATACAGAGAAGTTTGGGTTTAACAAACAAATATGATTGCTGAATCATGAAATTAGTATCTCTTTTAGTCTCCAGTATCTTAGAGCAGCTAGAAGTAAAAACCTAAAATTGTGGAATTGTAACCCATACCAAATTCTGAAATCTGTTCTGCAACTAATTGGTCTGTTGTGCTTTGAAATTTATTGCTTTTTGTATATATGTTATTTTTCACAAAAAAGAAATAGTCAATTGTGCTGATTTAAAATATATATATTTATTCCTCCTAGCCTCCTATATTCTGGAGCAGCTAGAAGAAGAAATCTGAGAGGTTGGAATGGTAGCCCATGACAAACTCTGGGATCTGTCCTGTAAGTACTTGTTGAAGAGTGCTTTGAAAACTATTGTTTTTTTCTTTCTTAACTTTGTATATATGTTATATTATACAATAAAAAGAAAAGTTAAAGGCAGTGCCCAGAGAGGGACACAGCTGTGAGCCATCAGCCACTGACATCAGTACCCCACACAGCTGGGGTGTAGGCACGTTGGACCTGTAGACAAGAGGGGATGTGGTTGGAGCCCCACAATATCCACTGCAAACATCCACAGCTGAAAATATACTAAGGAGTCAGAGCTTACATTTAATTTAGTTGTCATGGCATATAACTGGATTTTTTTCCTTTTTAACATTTTATTTATTTATTAGATCAATGGATTTTTAACTCTAGGACACCCCCAGTTAACTGTAGGAGGTTGAAGGATACGGGCCCCACCTGGTTACCCCCAGGACTATGAGTTTACAGATCTCGGACCTCCTGGGATCCATTAGGAATACACCATTGAGATACTCTGCCTTATCTAGCATGTCTTGGAAACCTAGGAAGCTCTAGAAAAAATGGAGAGATGGTGACGTAAACCTAACCCGTGATTCTAATACTTTTATGTTGAATTTAGGAACAATCTGTGTACGTTGATTTAAAGTGCTTAAAACATATATAGGAATTTGGCATATTAGTGAATTGGAGAGATTAGCCTTAGGTTCAGATGTAAAGTGTATAATTTTACACATGATATTAAATTGAATGGCATAAGAAAATTGGACACAGTTCGTACAGTAAACAGTATTAGAATGTTTCAGAGAACTTGAGATTTGCTATACTTAATTTGTTTAATTTATTTAGACTTGGGTGAGTTAAGTATGGGAAGGTTTTACTGCTTGGTGTCCAAAGTCTTTCCCATCATACATATTTGACAGACTTGAAAATAAAACATATTAAATGTATAAATGAAGTAAAAAATGAGAATTTGGACTGTACAACTTGGATAAGTCTGCTAATCTGAAAGTGGCTGTTCTTGGTTTATACAAACCCTCTACATTTATAAATATAAAAATACAATTTTTAAGTGAATGTAGAAGTTTAAGAAAAATTAGATTCTAAGGTGTGTACCAAGTGGAGAACCTTGTAGACATCACCTTAGCCAAGTGATCAAAGTTAATGCAGTGGGTTAAATAATGTCCCCACACAAATTCACATGTACCTGGAACCTTAGAATATAATCTCATTTGGAAATAGGGTCGTTGCAGATGCAATTAGTTAAGATGAGGTCACACTGAATTTGGGTGGGCTCTAAACCAATGACTCATGTCATAAGAAGAGGAAAGGAGACACACACAAAGAAGAAGGTCACGTGAAGATGGAGGAAGAAATTGGAGTCATGTCTACAAGTCAAGAGACCCCAAGGATTACTGCCAATCACCAGAAGCTAGAAGGAGGCATGGGAAAGTTTTTTCTCTCTCAGAGCTTCTAGAAGGAAGCAGCTTTGCCAGCACCTTGATTTCAGGCTTCTGCTCCTGAACAGTAAGAGAATAAATTTCTGTGGTTTTAAGCCACCCAGTTTGTAGTATTTTTGTATGATCACCCTAGGAAACTAATACAATTAATATCACCAATAATGGGACAAGCAACCATTATGTGCCTCCTGGTATGATGTGCCGAGGACACACTATTGCTTGAGCAGTATTCCTGTCAAAAACACATAGCATAAATCTCTGGGGATACATCAGACAAACCCAAATTGAGGTGCATCTTATAAAGCAACTGGCTTGTCTTCTTTAAAAGTGTTAATTTGTTGAAAGACAAAGGCAGATAGAGAAACCATTCGAGATCAAAGGAGATTAGAGAGGGTCCAAGATGGTGGATTAGGGAGAGGCTGGGCTCACTTCTCTCCAGAAATAAACAACTAGGGGTCAGATGGAAACTGTTAGCTCTAGAGATGGGGGGAAATGCTCTATAATAACCAGAAGAGTGCAGGCAAAGAGACAGGGAAACAACTATGAGAGAACCCCCTTAGCCCTGGCTCCTGGTGCCCACCTCCCACCCCCAGGCAGAAAGTGCCTGGTTCTTCAGTCTGTGGAGGACAGGCAGCTCCAGACTGAAAGAGAAGCAGAGGACTGTGCTCCAAAGAACAGGGCAGGACATAATCTAGCACTGTTAGAGCCTTGGCTAGCAAATTTGCACTGCTAGAACCACTAGTGGTTTAAAACCACCCCTCCATTGTCTGTCTTCACCTCTTGGGTGAAGAGGGACATAGGCTGGACAGGTCAGTAAGTTACACCCTTGGTGAATGGAATTAAAGCCTTTTTGGCATCTTTAGCTGACCTTGCCCCTGGGGCCCTATGGAGTTGGTGTGCACCCCTTTCACAGGTTCCTGGACCAGCCCTGGTTGGGTAGTACTGATGAACCAAGTGTCAAGGAAGAGCACTAATACAAATCTAATAAATACATAGGCTTTGACAGAATCCAAACTTCAGAGTAAACTCACAAAGATAATCCAATGCCCAGATATCAGCAAATAATAATAAACCACATTAAGAAATAGGAAGATATGGCCCAGTCAAAGGAGCAAATAAAAAAGTTGAAGGAGATATAGAATCTGGAACAGCTAATTAAAGATGTTCAAACAAATCTAAACAAATTCAAGATGGCTAAAGAGATGAAAGATATTAAGACCCTGGGTGAGCATAAAGAAGACTTTGAAAGAATACAAAGGAAAACAATAGGTCTTGTGGGTATGAAAGGCATGATAGAAGAAACTTTAAAATGTGCTAGAAGGATACAACAGCAGATTTGAAGAGGCAGAAGAAGAGATCAGCAAGCTAGAAGATAGAGCATCTGAATTTGAACAGACAAAAGAACAGATAGAGATAATAGTAGGAAAAATTGAGCAGGGTCTCAGGGAACTGATTGACAACACAAAGTACATGAACATTTGTGTAATGGATGTCCCAGAAGGGAAAAGGGGCAGAAGGAATATTTGAGGAAATAATGGCTGATAACTCCCCAACCCTTATGAAAGGCATTTATATCCATGTCCAAGAACCACAATGAACCCCAAACTGAATAAATCTGAGTAGGCCTACTCCAGGACACATACTAATCAGAATGTCAAATTCCAAAAGTAAAGTGAGAATTCATCAAGCAGCAAGTGAAAAACAATTCATAAGATTGAAGGGATGCCCAGTAAAACTAAACTCCAATTTTTCATCAGAACCTATGGAGGTGAGAAGGCAGTGATATGATATATTCAAGATACTGAAAGAGAAAAACTGCCAACCAAGAATTCTCCGTCTGGCAGGGTTGTTCTTTAAAAATAAGGGGGAGTTTAAGATAGTCACAGATAAACAGAAACTGAGAGTGTTCATTAACAAGAGACCTGCCCTACAAGAACTACAAAAGGGAGTCCTGCAGTCTGAAAGGAAAGGACAGGAGAAAGGTGCTTGGAGGAGAGTTTAGAAATGAAGATTATCAGTAAAGGTAGGGGTAAAAAGAGAGACAAAAATAAGATATGACATATATAATGAAAGGGTAAAATGATTGAAGTAAATACTTCCTTTATAGCAATAACATTGAATGTTAATGGAGTAAATAATCAAAAGACATGGACTGGAAGAATGGATTAAAAATATGATCCATCTATATGCTGTCTACAAGAGATTCAGCTCAGACCCAAGGATACAAATAGGTTGAAAGTGAAAGGCTAGAAAAAGATATTCCATGCTAACAGTATCCAAAAGAAAAACTCCTATCAGACAAAATAGACTTTAAATGCACACTGTTATAGGAGACAGAGGTATTATATACTAATAAAAGGGCCAATCCACCAAGAAAAAATAACAATCATAAATGTATATTCACCTAACCAGGGTGTCCCAAAATACATGAGGCCAACACTAGCAAAATTGAAGGGAAAAATAGGCATATATACAATAATAGTAGGAGACTTCAGTACACCACTCACATCAACAGATAGAACATCTACACAGAGGTACTCACAGAAAAGTGAGTACTTGGATAATTTGATAAATGAAATAGAACTAACATATACAGAACAATGCACCCCGAGACAGCAGGATATACATTCTTCTCAAGTGTTCATGGATCATTCTCCAGATGGATCACATGTTGGCTCACAAAACAGGTCTTAATAAATTTAAAAAGATCAGAATCCTTGCAAATCAAATCTACCAGCACATCGAAAGAATTATACACCATGACCAAGTGGGTTTTATTCCAGGTATGCATGAGTTGTTCAACACAAGAAAATCAACCAATGTAATACACTACATAAACAAGTTGAAGGAGAAGAACCACATGATTATCTTGATTGAGGCAGAAAAGACATTTGACAAAATCCAGCATCCCCTCTTGTTAAAAACATTTCAAAAGATAGGAACAGAAGGGAAATTTCTCAACAGGATAAGGGCATATATGAAAAATCCACAGCTAACGTTGTACTCAAATGATGAAAGACTGAAAGATTTCCTGTTGAGATTGGGAACAAGACAAGGATGCCTACTCTCATAATGGTTATTCAACATTGTACTAGAAGTTCTACCTAGAGCTATTAGGCAAGGAAAAGACATAGAAAGCATCCAAATCATACAGAAACAAGAAAACTTTCAGTATTTGTAGAAGATATGTTGCTAAACCTAGAAAATCCTGAAAATTCCACAACAGAGCTACTAGACCTGATAAAGTAATTCAGCAAAGTGGCAGCATACAGGGTTAACATGAAAAAACCAGTAGTGTTTTTATATACTAGTAATGAGCAATCTAAGGAGAAAATTGTGAAAGAAATTCCACTTACGGTAACAACTAAAAGAATCAAATACCTGGGAATAAACTTAACCAAGCATGGAAAGGCCCTGTATTCAGAAAACTACAAAGAATTGCTGAAAGAAATCAGAGAAGACAAAAAAATATAGAAGGACATTCCACATCCATGGACTGGAAGAATAAATATGTTAAGATGTCAGTTTTACCCAATTGATTTACAGATTCAAAGCAATCCTGACCAGAATTCTAACAGCCTAATTTGCTGAATTGGAAAAGCCAATTATCAATTTTTTGGGGGTGGGTAGGGACTGCAAATAGCTAAAAACATCTTTAAAAAGAAAAAACATGAAGTTGGAGGACTCTTACTTCTTGACTTTAAAGTACATTACAAAGCTGTAGTAAGAAAAACAGCATGGTATTTGCATAATGATTGGCATATTGGCCAGTGGAATTGAATTGAGAGTTTACAAATAGACCCTCACATCTATGGTCAATTTATTTTTGACAAGGCTGACAGGTCCACCCAACTGGAACATGGCATTCTCTTTAACAAATGGTGTTGGGAGAACTGGATATCCATAACCAAAAGAATGAAAGAGGACCCCTATCTCACACCTTCTATAAAAATTAACTTAAAATGCACCAGAGGCCTAAATATAAAAGCCAGAACCATGAAATTCCCAGAAGAAAATGAAGGGAAGCATCTTTGAGATCTTGTTGTAGGAGGTGTTTCTTAGACCTTACACTCAAAGCATGAGCAATGAATGAAAAAAAAATAGGTCAGTGGGACCTCCACAGAGTTGAATACATTTGTGCTTCAAAGGAATTTGTCAAGAAGGTGAAAAGACAACCTACTCAATGGGAGAAAATATTTGGAAACCACACATCAGATAAGAGTTTAACATCCAGGATATATGTGAAGAAATCCTACAACTCAATGATAAAAAGACAAACCGATTTTAAAATGGGAAGACTTGAATAGACATTTTTTCTTAAAAGAAGAAATAAAAATGGCTGAAAATCACATGAAAAGATGCTCAATATCATTGTCTCTTAAGGAAATGAAAATCAAAACCACAATGAGATATCATTTCATACCAACTAGAATGACCAGTATTACAAAAACAGAAAACAGCAACTGTTGTTGAGGATGGGGAGAAAAAGGAACACTTATTGACTGCTGGTGGGACTGTCAAATGGTACAGCTGCTGTGGAAGACAGTTTAGTTCCTCAGGAGGCTAAATATAGAACTGTCATATGATCTGGCAATCTCTCTACTCAGTATATATTCAGAAGAACTCGGGGACATGAACAGACGTTTTCACACTGATGTTCATAATGACATTATTTACAATTGCCAAAAACTGGAAACAACCAAGGTGTTCATCAAAGGATGAATGGTTTGATGAACACCTTGGTTGTTTCCAGCTTTTGGCAATTGTAAATAATGTCATTATGAACATCAGTGTGAAAATGTGGATATAAAGTGTAGTATATGCATATGACAGAAGATTATGCAGCTGTAAGAAGTAATGCAGTTGCAGGTGCACAGGTAGTTCCATGGTAGAACTGTCACCTGCCATGCAGGAGACTGAGTCTGATTCCTGGCCCATGCACTTCCCCGCCCAAAACCAAAAAACAAACAACAACAAATTGTACTGCAATAATGGGATATTCATGGGAAAGAGAATGAAATTGTGACCCCCATCGCACAGCGTACAAATAAAAAGGTAATGAAGTCCTGATGCATGTGGCTACATGGATTAAACTTGAAGCCATTATGTTGAGTGAAATAAGACACAAAAGGATGAATATTTTATGACCTCACGAATATCAACTAAACATAACTAGCAATCTCCTGGTGTCAGTATCTAGAACATAGGTCACCAGAAGATAGAATGAAGGCAGAGAATGGGAAACTGATGCTTATTTTTTGCAAAATATGTAATAAGGTTGATTGTAAATGTTTGGAAATGTATGGAGGCAATGGGAGCACATTATAGAGTGTAACTAACAGCTGTGATATATGGGTGCAATTATGGTTGAAAGGGAAAGTGTGGGGTTATGTATGTCACTAGAAGCAAAGCCAGAAGATGAAACATGGGACTGTATAACATAGTGAACCCTCTTGAGGCTGAAAATTTTCTAGAATTGGTTTTGTAATGTATACACAATTCTGTGAATAGACTAGAATGATTGCACACTTTAGATGGATTGTATGGCATGTGAATTTATCTCAATAAAACTGCTCATAAAAAAAGAAACATAACTAAATGCCATGCGAGATCATCAATTGGATCCTTGACCCAGAAAAAACATATGATTATAAAAGATATCACTGGGACAACTGATAACATCTGAATATGGACTGTGGATTAGATGGTAGTTTTGTGTAATGTTAAATTTCTTTATTTCGATAATTGTACTGAGATCATGTAAGAGAATGTCTTGGTTCTTAAGAAATTTACATGAAAGGGCATGATGTCTGCAGCATACTCTCAAAATGATTTAGGGAAAAAATGAGAGAATGAAGTAAATGGGAGCAAATATAAATACTTGGTAAATCTGGGCAAAGGGCATGTGGGCATTCTTTGTACAAGTCTTGCAATTTTCCTATATATTTAAATTATTTCAAAATAAAAAGTTACAGAAGAGCTGAAATATTATCCTGAACACGCACACACAAGTGTGTGACAGATTTAAGCCACAGATTACTGTACATGATCTTTTTTGCATGCAAAACTACTCCCAAACAGCCCCAAAACACCACCCCCTCGCCCAGTTATGTTAATCATGGCATGTCTGACTGTGGTGTCTAACGATTCCACGAGACCACAGCATGCTGAAGTGCAAGGAGTGATGCACAATGGATTTGTGGTTCCTAGTCCAGGGGCTTTGTTACTGTGGGAAAGAATTAGATCCCTATTCTTCCTACACTTAATTTGAAGTCAGTCTTTGAAAGCGTGCCAGTGCTGGCTTTTGTATTCATTCCACCATGAGAGATTTACAAATTCAGGGAAGTCCCCTCGTGGCTCCACAGAACACATCCATTAGTCTTGGTGCTGTCCCTTAAAATACACGTTTAGCTTGCTGGGGCACAATCTGTGCCAGTTTGTTCTATTTTAATTTTTCACTGAAGTAATTCCCTCCTCTCCAGGCTGTGCCAAAGTATGGAATGGAAAACCAAATGTGCTCCTCAAAGCCTTCCACACAGTTGTCTTAGACACGGTGAGATGTTGAAGATTTCTCAGCTAACTTGGTAAGTACCATCAAAACAGCCAGTCTGTGTTTCAAAGGTGGTTTGGGGGAATGGTGGGAGGTATAACCGATTTGAAGTATTTTTTTAAATAGGATGGAAATTAGTCTGAGTGTATGTGGCCTTGAAGGGCAGTCTTTCAGCATAGTACTCACTTAGGTAGGCATCCTCACCCACCACCTCCTCCAGAAGTCATCAAGTGACTCATCTTGGAGACGCCACACCCACTAACAGCATGCTCAGTAAGATCAACCATCTCCTATGTCCAGTATCAGGAGGGTAGACTGTACCTAGTAGTCATCCCTTTGGCCCCTCAGCATCTTCTCCCATCTTGGGGCATTCCCCACCATGAATCTTGGTGGTAGGCAGAGGCAGCTGCTTCCTAAAGGAGCTGCTCATTTTCCCAGGCTCCCTCAAAGCTAGGGCAGAAGTAGGGCAGGGCAGGGGCAAGGGCAGGGGTCTCCTTCTGCTGATGGCGATGACTTTGGTCAGGGTATCCTCTCCAGAACCAGTTCTGAGGCATCGTCTCAGGTGCCTCTCCTATCCCTAACACGTCTCCCTTGAGTCTGGTGCCGTTAATGAAAATAGAAGTAGCGTGAAATTCTCTTGAGAAACACAGTATAAATTACAACTGATTTAGTAATAAAAATGTATGAATTAAACAAAACAAAACACCATGACCATTGCTGCACACAAAAATATCTACCAAGCTAAAAATGCTTTGATCCAGTAGTTTCATTTTTGAGAATGTGTCCCAGATACATGTGTGAACAAGTGAAAGAATACATTGAGAGATGTACAGTATTTCTGTCATAGCAAAAGTGTGAAAACAACCCAAATATGCCACCCAGGGTACTGCTTAAAATGCTCTACAAACATATCCTGGAATGTTATACAGCTGGAGAAAAGAGTGAGACCACTTTCTGTATATTGAAGTGCAAAGATCTCTCGAGTTGATTCTTAAATTTAAATAAGCAAAATGTATAACTGAGTGTGTAAAATGTGTCTTCTGTGTAATAAAAGGAGAAAAGTAGGAATACACACACGTGTGTGTGTGTGTGTGTGTGTGTGTAATTGGCCAGAGAAGAATAAAGGTATCTTGGAAGGATACACAAGCATAGGAAATTAATAATATTGACTCTTAGGGCAATGAGGATGACGTGGAAGGGAGATAGAGTGAGAAGGAAGTTTTTAACTGGTTACCTTTAAAGATTTTTCACTTTTGAACAGCATGAATGTGTCACCTATTAAGAAATTAAAATAAAAATAAAATGTTGCAGTCCAGTCACCAATCAACACTTTTTTTTTGTAACATAACTGCGTGCTTTATTGAGATACACAGTAAAGCAGTAATATAGTACAATAGTAAGGCATATATTTGGTGAAGTCTGATATGTTGTGAAAAATGCAGTAAAACTGAAGTTTAAAAAAATAATTAGTAAATGTTACAGTGTTGGTGTTAAGACACAATATATTATGATACTCAAGAACCCAGTACCTGAAAACAATGACATAACATGCCATGTGATGTTTATGCTCCAGTTACATTGATTATGACTTACAGTTTAATACTCGGTGGTTAAAGAACACGAAATAATGTCCAAATTATGCTTAAAACGCAGCAATAAAGCTCTCAATTTTTATTCAATATTTTGACAGACTCACTCCAGAACTAATGTCTAAAAGATAAAACAAAAGAAAAGATTAAAACAAAATTATGCACTCTATCTCCGATTTTAGAATGAAACAAACTTCTTAGTATGATGTAAAGTAACCCTTGTTTTTAAATCTTGGTTTAAAATAAAATCCTTAGATAAAGAAAAAGTTTACCATCATAAAGGAAAAAAGGCAAGACCAAAACCAAATCTTCGTGTTACCTTAGAGCTTTGGGTTTTCTTTTGGAAATTTTAAAGGAAAAAGAAAATGGAGAAAAATGTTCACACGATGGACAAGTGGCGAAGCTGTGAGACCATGTGTGCACAATTATGAGGAACACCCCAAAACCAAAGTGAGGTAGAAATAGCATGAGAAGCTGTGTTGGATGTTAATTATCATTAATAAAATAATGGATAAAACCCATTCTCCAAAAGTTAATTACACTTGATGTAAAAGGTAACAGATTTGCAAAATAATAGCTCACACCGTGGTTTCTATTGAATACATGAAAACAAAAACTCAAAGACTAATAAAATGACATGAGAGTAAAGCTTTTTCTTACAAGTCCTTAGCTTTTCCTCTTGAGTTTTTTCCCCCTCTTTTTGAAGATTAAAAAAAAAATTATTTAACCTGCCTAATCCACCCAAAAGGGTTTGAACCGATTATTTGCCTTCCCACTTACAAGCCCATGTGGAAGTCCTTGTAGAGAAATGGAAGAGGGAAACACAATTCACTGGCTTCTGGGTTGGTATTTAACACTATCACAATGTCTTACACATTTTCTCAAGGGCTATTTAAAATTAAGTGTGGTGGTATTTAATAACTCATTGCAATGGGCAAAATCTTAAATGAAAACAAAGCCACCACTGCCTTCGGACTGTGAGAAGAGGGCAGAATAATTTAGTGGCAATTACAGATACTTCTATGTATGGTTATGAACGGCCATCCAATCTTTTACTTCAAGAGAGGACCACTCCCTCTCAGGGATCGGCTGGGAATCCACGGCCTTCCAGCCTTACCATCTTCCTTCTCGTGTCTGGGAGTTAAAAATGCCTTGTGATGCTCTGATTTCCACTGAAACATCACTGACTAAATCATGGCATTGCCAGCAGCAGGAAGTGAATATAGTAACCAATGGACTACTCTTATATAATAAGTCCTGTGTACTCATTCATATATTCCTTTTTTAAAAAAATCAGTACTCTAGTTGTCAGCGGAAAGTTTAAAAATGAGAACTGGCTGGAGCCCCAGCCAATGTTTTAGTGTGGTAGTTTCTTCCTGGCTTCAGGCTCCAGGGAAAAATCACTCTAGACCAAGCAGGTAAGCCTGGATGACTAGAAGCAATTTCTTTCCATCAGGAAGTGGCAGGAACATTTGAACAAGAAACTCAGAAGGTTTATAGAAACTTTTATCTATTTATCTATATATCTATAGTTTTTCTATACTTATAGACATATAGATGTATAAAATGAAAACCCCTAACTCAGTCAACAATACAAAAAAGAGCAAAGTGAAGTTGTCATTTGGTGATGTTAGAGAAAGTCCAACCTTAAAATGCAAGAAAAGAAAATCATGAATTTCATGTGGATATCACACTCAAAGGATGCAAAACAATGCGCTGCCTCAAAGTTTGTGTGTGTGTTTTTAGGGGTTTTTATAAACAACTTTTTTTTTATAAAGCACACTTTAGTTTACAATCTTTCTTTATAACTGTTATAAATTTTTTAAACAACCCAAAATGCGTTCCATATAAAGAAATGGCAAGTTATTTAGCTATCAAGATTTTACATGTAGTTTTCTTATAACTTTTTTGTACAATTGCATAGACGTGTAAAACCTGCCATTGTTAACAAAACAATAACAGACTTAGAAACTACTGAAATCTACAGTATAGTACCACTACCCTTCACAAAAATATAGATTTTTTTCTTGTAAACTCTTACTGTCTAATCCTCTTTGTGTATGAATATTATAAAAACCATGCGGGAATCAGGAGTTGTAAAACATTTATTCTGCCCCCTCTTCATCGGTCATGACTGAAACTAAGGACTCCATCGCTCTGCCCAAATCATCTGCCATGTGGAAAAGGCTTCCTACATTGTGTCCTGGAAAACAAAGAGAAAGAAACACTTTACAAAGGATGCAGATATCATCACCGAGTTTTGTTGTTGGCCTTTTTTTTTTTGCCATTCCCCATTTCTTAAGTGAAGACAACACAGAAGCTGCTTCAAGAGTGAACACACAGGGTTTGATTTTCATCAGTTTCCAGGAAGAAGCAAAGCTTTGGTTAATGAAGCTTTTACACGTTGTTAGTATCACCTACTAACAGTGGATTGGACTACGTAGCGGTGTTTAAATGAAAAATGTCAAACACGGAACTCATCTTCCAAATATAAATACTACATATGAGAAGGATCCCATGGCTAAGAGCAAGCTTCCTGCCATAACAGGACTACTTCATGATGGCATGTGCCTTTTTCACCTTGCTATGGATGATTATTTCCTATCTACTTGTACTAAAATTTTTCACTATCAAACCACCACAAATACCATCTCCGCCATCACCACCACCTCTACCATCATTACTTCCAATCAACACCACATGAAATCATCGAGGCTGTTTTCAAACTGCCAGCTCACTTCCCAGGTCATAGTGGAGGTAATTGTTTTCACACTGCTCTTACTTGGGTTGAAAAATAAACTCTTGAATTGACCCTTCTGGTGTCCTATTTGAATTAGGAAGCTTCAGAACAAAAATCATGGTTCATTCCAAATTACTCCAGAGCCTAATTATAATATGACCCACATCTATAGCATGAATTTGGGTATCTTATGACTCCATCTTTGATCTCTTCCTAAATGAGGGTTAACCATCAGAATAACCTTTTAATAATAACTTGGAATGACCTAGCATTAATCTCCCAGCATAGTGTACAACACAGCATCCCTAGGTACTTTTGAGCAAAATTCAAATCTAGAATAAGAGCATCTGAGACATACTCTATGGCTTGCCTTTTCATTTCTTTAGAAGCCATTTTACTGAGATAAATTCACACACCATACAGTCCATCCAAAGTATACCATCAGTGGTGCATAATATCATCACATAGTTCTGCATTCATCACCACAATCAATTTTAGGATATTTTCATTATTCAAAAAAAAATAAACAAGAAAACAAACACCAAAACTCAAAACATCCCCATACCCCTTATCCCCAACCCCCACCCCATTATTGACCCTTAGTATTGGTGTGGTACATTTATTACTATTGATGAAAGAATAGGTGCATTTTTTTCTCATATACCTTTCTATTATTAACTCCTTGTAATAGTGATGTTTGTTTGTTCTAGTTCGTGAAAGAGCATTTTCATATTTGTACTATTAATCAGTCATCATCCACCACAGGAGTCATTGTGTTATACAGCCCCCTTTTTTATCCTCTAGCTTTCTTTCTAGCGACATACATGATTCCAAAGTTCCCCTTTTCAACCACAATCACACACATAATTCAGCACTGTTAATTACTCACCATAATGTGCTATCATCACTTCTGTCCATTTCCAAACATTTAAGGTCAACCTTAAATGCATATATTAAGCAACTGCTCCCCATTCTTTAGCCTCATTCTATATCCTGGCAACCTATATTCTACAGTTTATGTCTATGAATTTACATATTATAATTACTTCATACCAGTGAGATCATACAATTATTTGTCCTTTTGTGTCTGACTTATTGCACTCAACATAATGTCCTCAAGATTCATCATGTTGTCACGTTTCAGGACTTCATTCCTTCTTACTTCTGTATGATATTCCATTGTATGTATATACCACATTTTGTTTATCCATTCATTGGTTGATGGATACTTGGATTATTTCCATCTTCTGGTGATTGTGAATAATGCTGCTATGAACATTGGTGTGCAAATGTCTGTTCGTGTCCCTTCTTTCTTTTCTTTTGAGTATATACCTAGCAGCGGGATTGCTGGGTCATATGGCAGTTCTGTATTTAGTTTCCTGAGTGTGCTGGTTTGAAACTGTTCTGTACCCCAAGAAAAGTCATGTTTTTTAATCCAGTCTTTTCGGGGCAGACTTATTGTTGGGTGGGACCTTGGATTAGATTGTTTCCATAGAGATATGACCCACCCATTCAAGGTAGGTCTTAAAAGAGAGAGACATTTTGGAGAAAGCACAGATGCTTGAAGAAGGAAAACGTCCCCAAACAGAAGCCAGAAGGACACACAGGAGCTGAGAGAGCCATTTTGAAACCAACCCAGGAGAGAAGGGCCAGCAGACATCACCATGTGCCTTCCCATTAGACAGAGGAACCTGGATGCAATAAGGTTTTCTTTAGTGACGGTATCCTCTTGTGCCTTAATTTAGACATTTTCATGTCCTTAGAATTGCAACTTGTAACTTAATAAACCCCTTTGTAAAAGGCAATACATTTCTGATATCTTGTACTCCAGCAGCTTTAGCAAACTGAAACACTGAGGAACAATCAAATTATTTTCCACGGTGGCTGTGCCATTTGACATTACCACCAATAGTGAGTAAGTGTTCCTATTTCTCCACTTCCTCTCCAACACTGGTAGTTTGTTTAATAGTGGCCATTCTAGTAGGAGTGAAATGATATCTCATTGTGGTTTTGATTTGCATTTCCCTAATAGGTGTGATGCTGAGCATCTTTTCATGTGCTTTTTAGCCATCTGTATATTCACTTTGGGAAAATGTGTAATCAAGTCTTTTGCCCATTTTTAAATTGAGTTGCCTTTTTATTGTTAAGTTGTAGGATTTCTTTATATATTCTGGATATTAAACCCTTATTGGCTATGTGGTTTCCGAATATTTCCTCCCATTGAGTAGGCTGCCTTTTCACCTTTTTGACAAACAAAGTCCTTTGAGGCACAAAAGTATTCAGCTTTGAGGAGGTCCCATTTATTTATTTTTTCTTTCACTGTTTATGCTTTGGGCATGATGTCTAAGGAACCACCTCCTACCACAGGATCTAAAAGTTGCTTCACAACATTTTCTTCTAGGAGTTTTATGGTCCTGGTTCTTATATTTAGTTCTTTGATCCATTTTGAGTTAATTTTCACATAAAAAAAATTTCACATAAGGTGTAAGATATGGGGTGTTCTTTCATTCTTTTGTATATGGACATCCAGTTCTCCCAGCACCATTTGTTTAAGAGACTGTTTTGTCCCAATTGAGTGGACTTGGCTGCCTCGTCGAAAAGGAATTGACCATGTATATGTGGGTCTACTTCTGAACTCTCAGTTTGGTTCCATTGATTAATATGTCTATCTTTTTGCCAATACCATGCTGTTTTGACCACTTTAGCTTTGTAATATGCTCTAAAGCCAGGCAGTGCGAGTCCCCCAACTTCATTCTTCTTTTTCAAGATGTTTTTGGCTATTCGGGCCCCCCTGCCTTTCCAAATACATTTGATGATTGGTTTTTCCATCTCTTCAAAGTTGGCTTTTAGAATTTTGATTGGGATTGCATTGAATCTATAAATCAACATTTATAGAATTGACAACTGTGCTGGTTTGAAATGATGTATGTACCCTGGAAAAGCCATGTTTTAATCCTAATCCCATTTTTTAAAGGCAGGCATTTCTTCTAATCCCTATTCAGTACTGTATATTTAAAACTGTAATTAGATTCTGTTTCTGGTATATTGCATTCTGGCAGCTACCAAACTAGAACAACAACCTTAATTATATTTAATCTTCTAATCCAGGAACACAGAATATCCTTCCATTTATTTATTTCTCCTTGGATTTTTTTTAGCAATGTTTTGTAGTTTTCTGAATATGGGTCCTTGATATCCATGGTTAAATTTGTTTCTAGATATCTGATTCTTTTGGTTCCTACTGTAAATGAAATTTTGTTTTTATTTCCTGCTGAGATTGCTCATTACTATTACAGAGAAAAACTACTCATTTTGTGTGTTGATCTTGTATCACACCACTTTGCTAATAAAGAGTTCATTTATTAGCTCTAACAGCTTGGTTGTAGATTTTTCAGGACTACCTATATGTAGGATCATGTCATTTGCAAGTAATGAAAGTTCTAATTCTTCCTTTCCAATTCAGATGTCTTTTTTCTTTTCTTTTCTTGCCTGACCACTCTAGCTAGCACTTGTAGCACAATGCTGAATAAGAGTGGTGACAGTGGTTGTCATCCTATTCTTAAAGGGAGAGCTTTCAGTCTTTCACCATTGAGCACAATGTTAGCTGTGGGCTTTCATAAATGCCTTTAAGTTGAGAAAGTTTCCTTCTACTACTGTCTTTCAAAGTATCAAGAAAGGATGCTGGATTTTGTCAAATTTTTTTTTCTTCCTGCATCAATTGATATGACCATGTGTCTTTTTTCCCCTTCAATTTGTTAATGTGGTGAATTACATTAATTGATTTTCTTGTGTTGAACCACCCTTGCATACCTGGGATAAAATCCACTTGATCATGATGCTTGATTCTTGTAATGTGCCACTGAATTTGATTTGCAAGTATTTTGTTGAGAATTTTGCATCTATATTCATCAGAGATACCTGTAATTTTCTTTTCTTGTAGTATCTTTATCAGGTTTTGTATTAGGGTGATACTGGCTTTGGAGAATAAGTTAGGTAGTGTTTCCTCTTCAAGTTTTTGGAACAGTTTAAGGAGAACTGGTATTAATTTTTGGAATGATTGGTAGAATTCACCTGGAATCCATATGGTTGGTCCAGGGCTTTTCTCTGTAAGAAAAAAAGACAACTTTGATGACTGGTTTGATGTCTTTGCTTGTAATTGTTCTGTTGAGATCTTCGGTTTCTTCTATAGATAGTGTAGGTTATGTTTCTAGGAAGGTGTCAATTTCATCTATGTTGTCTCATTTGTTGGCATATAGTTGTCCCTCTTATGATCCTTTTTATTTCTGTGGGACCAATAGTAATGTCCCCCTTCTCATTTATTTTCATCTTGCACTTTTTTCCATCCTTTTCTGCTAGTCTAGCTAAGGGTGTTTTCAATTTCATTGATATTTTCAAAGAGCCAACTTTTGGTTTTGCTGATTTTCTCTATTTCATTTACTTCTGCTCAATTTTTGTTATTTCTTTCCTTCTGTTTGGTTTGAGATTAGTTTGCTGTTCTGTTTCTAGTTCCTCAACATGTACGCTTCTTTTATTTTAGCTTTTTCTTTGTTTTTGATGTAGGCATTTAGCACAATAAATACTACTTTCACTGCATCCCATAAGTTTTGATATGTTGTATTCTCATTTTCATTTAAGACATTTATTCAAGGACAGTTTTACCAGATAAAGAATTCTGGGCTGGAAGTTTTTCTTTTTCAATACCTTAAATATATTGGCACTTAATCATACTGCGGTTCCCTTGTATGTGACAAATCGCTTTTCACTTGCTGCTTTGAGAGTTTTCTCGTTATTTTTGGCAGCTGACATTCTGATTAGTATGTGTCTTAGAATGAGTCTATTAGGGTTTATTCCGTTTGGAGTCTGTTGCATTTCTTGGACTGGTATCTCTATGTGTTTTGTAAGAGTTGGGAAATTTTTGGACATTATTTCCTCAAATATTCTTTCTTTCCCATTTCCCTTTTCTTCCCCTCTGGGACACCCAGGATGCTTATGTTTGCACGCTTTGTGTTGTCACTGAGTTCTCTAAAACCCTACTCAAATTTTTCCTTTCTTTTCTCTACCTGTTCTTTTGTCTGTTTCATTTCAGACCTGTCCTGTCTTCTAGGTCACTGATCCTTTCTTCTGCCTGTTCAAATCTGCTGTTTTATGGCTCTATGGTTTTAATCTCATCTATTGTGCCTTTCATTCTAACTAGATCTGTCATTTTTCTTTGCATGCTTTCAAATTCTTCTTCATGCTTACCTGGTGTCTTCTTAATATCCTTTATCTTTTCAGCCATATTTTCTTACATTTCCTTTAACTGGTTTAAGAGATTTGTTTGAACATCTTTGATTAGTTGTTCTAAATTCTGTTTCTCCCCCCACTTTTTAATTTGTTCCTTTGATTGGACAGTATCTTCTTGTTGGTTTGTATGTCTTATAGTTTTTGCTGGTATCTGGACATCTGATTATCTTGGTGAGATTAAATTCTGAAGGTCGGTTTCTCTCTCATCTAAGATTTGTTGTTGATAAGATTTGTGACAAAGCTCTTTTTTTTTTTTTGGCATATCGTTTGCCAGTATTTTCGAGTCTTGGGGAAAGGGTCAGGAAAGTATCATCCTAAGATTGCACAAAAGAGATGGCACTCTTTGGCAACCTATAACCTACGGCCCTACAGAGGCAAGTCTTTTTACCTCTGTCCTCTCTGCTTCTGAGGCGGGTGGTGACAATGGCACCATGGTTGCCTGTCTGGAAAGGGTTAAGATTGCAGGCTTCAGAGGTCACATTTCACAGGTCAACAGCTGGGTTGGAACTGTGTTGCATCCTCCTCTATTCCTGGTTAGGGGGGCTTCCCCAACTCTCCTATTCCACAGCAACCTGCTGGGCAGGAACTGGACTGACCAAAAGCTGCTGGCCTTGATGGTAGGTTGAGGGCCAGAAGCTGTAGCCGAGCAAGTCACTCACTGCAGTTTCTCTGTCTGTGGAATCAATAGTGCCACAGGTGCCTGTCCAGAAAGGGCAAAACCTATGGGACCCAGAGGTCCAATTTTGCTGGCTAACAGTTGGATCAGAACTGTGCCATGTACCTCCTCTGTTCCTGGGACAAGGGGAAGGGAGTCTCTGACTCTCCCAGTCTGCAGCAGCCCACAGGGCAGTAACCAGGCTGACCAGAAGCTGCTGGCCTTGAGAGTGGGGGATGGGTTCTGGGAACCATGGACAAGTGAATCACTCACTGCAGCTTCTCCATCTCTTCAGCCACGTCTTCCCTGTGTGTTGCATGGTTCTCCCCTCATCTCCCGAGTTCCAGAGAAGCTGCCTTAGGCAGTTTCTGCCTGTCCTCTAGTTAGTTTTGCTTGAAGAGTAAGCTCTGTTGCTCCTTATTCCACCATCTTCCTGTCTCATATCTTTATATGACTGATTTTAATTCTTGGCCATTCGTAAATCTTCCACTATTCAAGTACTGCCTTTAGAACTACAAACATACTTCATTAGGTCATTAATGCCTTGCCATGTATCACATGTATCAACTTTACAGATTCCCATCCTAATTATTAAAAATTCCGATAAAAATTAAATACAGACTAGGACAGGTTTTCTATTCTGACATTTATTTCAAGAGACTTATCTTTATTAATAAAAATATGAAAGCGAGAGAGTGTGTGAAAGAGGATTCATGGGCAGGCACTTAAACTGTGATGGCATCAGAACAAGTTAGATTCGTTGCAAGTTTAATGCCATTCAGACATTTATTTATATTAAAGTGACCAAGTTTATAAATCTCTGTGAGCTTTATTAGTGCCGAGTTTTAGTGAGAAATAATTACATTTTGAAAAAAATCACTTTGGACTCTAGTCAAGACTGCAAATATAAAAACTTTTAACAAGGCATACATACTATTCATAAAGTGGGCCAATAGTTTGGCAGCTCTAAGTGAAAAAAATGAAATCATCTTTGGCTTTTCTAAACCATAAAATCCACAGGAAGACAAAGTGAGTCATTTGCTGCTCTTTACAGCTTATAGCAAAAAATATATAACTGATGCCACCAGATTGGAAGGCTTCCCCTGTATCTATTTTTGACTTCCCATCTCCCCAGGGAAATCTGCACAAGTATTCATACATAATTGAAAATGAATGGACTAACTGCAAATTTTTAATTACATATGGTTTTAACTGCTATTAACAAAACTCAAGACCCTTACAACCTGAGACCTGGATATAATTCACACAATTTCACATTACCCGTATCTGACTATAGTTTAGTAGACCTGGCAGCTTGACAATGAATCACAAAACATAAAGGGAAAAACTCATTTTCTTCTCCTCGGCTTGTTGATATTAATAAAAAAGTGTCATTTTAGACTGTGTGCTAGGAGATGTGGATTGCAGTTCAAAAGATAATAAACACAACTAAATGAATCTACAGATTATATAGTCAAGTGGTACCTCTATCCCTTGAAATGATGTTCAGTTACTACCTGGAAGGAAAATTCTTGATTTCCCCTGGAAGCATAAGTTCTAGGGGTGTCTGCTATTTAAAAATTTACCTGGTAAGATAGAGGTTCTTTATTTTTAACACACCACATATGCCCCCACAAAATGTTAAATGGTCTTTAACTTGCTTAGACATTAAATATTAAAATGCTTTAAAAACCAAGAACTTTCAGGGCCATCTCACCATATCTGTATTATGTATTTGGTTACTTCATTTATAAAAACATGTTTTGCCAGAATCATGATTCAATCTTTTTTTTTTATTAATTAAAAAATTTACTAACACAACATTTAGAAATCATCCCCTTCTACATATGCAATCAGTAATTCTTAATATCATCACAGAGATGTATGATCATCATTTCTTAGTACATTTGCGTCGATTTAGAAAAAGAAATAGCAAGACAACAGAAAAAGAAATAAAATGATAATATAGAGTAAAAAATACAAAAATATATATAAAAAAGAAAAAAACAAACAACAAAAAAAACTATAGCTCAGATGCAGCTTCATTCAGTGTTTTAACATAATTACATTACAGCATTACAGTTAGGTAGTATTGTGCTGTCCATTTTTGAGTTTTTGTATCTAGTCCTGTTGCACAGTCTGTATCCCTTCAGCTCCAATTACCCATTATCTTACCCTGTTTCTAACTCCTGCTGGACTCTGTTACCAATGACATATTCCAAGTTTATTCTCGAATGTTGGTTCACATCAGTGGGACCATACAGTATTTGTCCTTTAGTTTTTGGCTGGACTCACTCAGCATAATGTTCTCTAGGTCCATCCATGTTATTACATGCTTCATAAGTTTATCCTGTCTTAAAGCTGCATAATATTCCATCGTATGTATATACCACAGTTTCTTTAGCCACTCGTCTGTTGATGGACATTTTGGCTGTTTCCATCTCTTTGCAACTGTAAATAACGCTGCTATAAACACTGGTGTGCAAATGTCTGTTTGTGTCTTTGCCCTTAAGTCCTTTGAGTAGATACCTAGCAATGGTATTGCTGGGTCGTATGGCAATTCTACATTCAGTTTTTTGAGGAACCACCAAACTGCCTTCCACAGTGGTCGCACCATTTGACATTCCCACCAACAGTGGATAAGTGTGCCTCTTTCTCCGCATCCTCTCCAGCACTTGTCATTTTCTGTTTTGTTGATAATGGCCATTCTGGTGGGTGTGAGATGATATCTCATTGTGGTTTTGATTTGCATTTCTCTCATGGCCAGGGACATTGAGCATCTCTTCATGTGCCTTTTGGCCATTTGTATTTCCGCTTCTGAGAGGTGTCTGTTCAAGTCTTTTTCCCATTTTCTAATTGGGTTGGCTGTCTTTTTGTTGTTGAGTTGAACAATCTCTTTATAAATTCTGGATAGTAGACCTTTATCTGATATGTCGTTTCCAAATATTGTCTCCCATTGTGTAGGCTGTCTTTCTACTTTCCTGATGAAGTTCTTTGATGTACAAAAGTGTTTAATTTTGAGGAGCTCCCATTTATTTATTTCCTTCTTCAGTGCTCTTGCTTTAGGTTTAAGGTCCATAAAACCACCTCCAGTTGTAAGTTTCATAAGATATCTCCCTACATTTTCCTCTGTTTTATGATCTTAGACCTAATGTTTAGATCTTTGATCCATTTTGAGTTTACTTTTGTATAGGGTGTGAGACACGGGTCCTCTTTCATTCTTTTGCATATGGATATCCAGTTCTCTAGGCACTATTTATTGAAGAGACTGTTCTGTCCCAGGTGAGTTGGCTTGACTGCCTTATCAAAGATCAAATGTCCATAGATGAGAGGGTCTATATCTGAGCACTCTATTTGATTCCATTGGTCGATATATCTATCTTTATGCCAATACCATGCTGTTTTGACCACTGTGGCTTCATAATATGCCTTAAAGTCCAGTAGTGTGAGGCCTCCAGCTTCGTTTTTTTTCCTCAAGATAGTTTTAGCAATTCGGGGCACCCTGCCCTTCCAGATAAATTTGCTTATTGGTTTTTCTATTTCTGAAAAATAAGTTGTTGGGATTTTGATTGGTATTGCATTGAATCTGTAAATCAATTTAGGTAGGATTGACATCTTAACCATATTTAGTCTTCCAATCCATGAACACGGCATGCCCTTCCATCTATTTAGGTCTTCTGTGATTTCTTTTAACAGTTTCTTGTAGTTTTCTTGGTATAGGTCTTTTGTCTCTTTAGTTAAATTTATTCCTAAGTATTTTATTCTTTTAGTTGCAATTGTAAATGGAATTCGTTTCTTGATTTCCCCCTCAGCTTGTTCATTGCTAGTGTATAGAAACGCTACAGATTTTTGAATGTTGATCTTGTAACCTGCTACTCTGCTGTACTCATTTATTAGCTCTAGTAGTTTTGTTGTGGATTTTTCCGGGTTTTCGACATATAGTATCATATCGTCTGCAAACAGTGATAGTTTTACTTCTTCCTTTCCAATTTTGATGCCTTGTATTTCTTTTTCTTTTCTAACTGCTCTGGTTAGAACCTCCAACACGATGTTGAATAATAGTGGTGATAATGGACATCCTTGCCTTGTTCCTGATCTTAGGGGGAAAGTTTTCAATTTTTCCCCATTGAGGATGATATTAGCTGTGGGTTTTTCATATATTCCCTCTATCATTTTAAGGAAGTTCCCTTGTATTCCTATCTTTTGAAGTGTTTTCAACAGGAAAGGATGTTGAATCTTGTCAAATGCCTTCTCTGCATCCATTGAGATGATTATGTGATTTTTCTGCTTTGATTTGTTGATATGGTGTATTACATTAATTGATTTTCTTATGTTGAACCATCCTTGCATACCTGGGATGAATCCTACTTGGTCATGATGTATAATTCTTTTAATGTGTTGCTGGATTCGATTTGCTAGAATTTTGTTGAGGATTTTTGCATCTATATTCATTAGAGAGATTGGTCTGTAGTTTTCTTTTTTTGTAATATCTTTGCCTGGTTTTGGTATGAGGGTGATGTTGGCTTCATAGAATGAATTAGGTAGCTTTCCCTCCACTTCGATTTTTTTGAAGAGTTTGAGCAGAGTTGGTACTAATTCTTTCTGGAATGTTTGGTAGAATTCACATGTGAAGCTGTCTGGTCCTGGACTTTTCGTTTTGGGAAGCTTTTGAATGACTGATTCAATTTTTTTTACTTGTGATTGGTTTGTTGAGGTCATCTATTTCTTCTTGAGTCATAGTTGGTTGTTCATGCCTTTCCAGGAACTTGTCCATTTCATCTAAATTGTTGTATTTATTAGCGTAAAGTTGTTCATAGTATCCTGTTATTACCTCCTTTTTTCTGTGAGGTCAGTGGTTATGTCTCCTCTTCCATTTCTGATCTTATTTATTTGCGTCCTCTCTCTCCTTCTTTTTGTCAGTCTTGCTAAGGGCCCATCAATCTTATTGATTTTCTCATAGAACCAACTTCTGGTCTTACTGATTTTCTCTATTGTTTTCATGTTTTCAATTTCATTTATTTCTGCTCTAATCTTTGTTATTTCTTTCCTTTTGCTTGCTTTGGGATTAGTTTGCTGTTCTTTCTCTAGTTCTTCCAAGTGGACAGTTAATTCCTGCATTTTTGCCTTTTCTTCTTTTCTGATATAGGCATTTAGGGCAATAAATTTCCCTCTTAGCACTGCCTTTGCTGCGTCCCATAGGTTTTGATATGTTGTGTTTTCATTTTCATTCGCCTCGAGATATTTTCTAATTTCTCTTGTAATTTCTTCTTTGACCCACTGGTTGTTTAAGAGTGTGTTGTTGAGCCTCCACGTATTTGTGAATTTTCTGGCACTCTGCCTATTATTGATTTCCATCTTCATTCCTTTATGATCCGAGAAAGTGTTGTGTATGATTTCAATCTTTTAAAATTTGTTGAGACTTGCTTTGTGACCCAGCATATGGTCTATCTTTGAGAATGATCCATGAGCACTTGAGAAAAAGGTGTATCCTGCTGTTGTGGGATGTAATGTCCTATAAATGTCTGTTAAGTCTAGCTCATTTATTGTAATATTCAAATTCTCAGTTTCTTTATTGATCCTCTATCTAGATGTTCTGTCCATTGATGAGAGTGGCAAATTGAAGTCTCCAACTATTATGGTAGATGTGTCTATTTCCCTTTTCAGTGATTGCAGTGTATTCCTCACGTATTTTGGGGCATTCTGATTTGGTGTGTAAATATTTATGATTGTTATGTCTTCTTGTTTAATTGTTCCTTTTATTAGTAGATAGTATCCTTCTTTGTCTCTTTTAACTGTTTTACATTTGAAGTCTAATTTGTTGGATATTAGTATAGCTACTCCTGCTCTTTTCTGGTTGTTATTTGCATGAAATATCTTTTCACAACCTTTCACTTTCAACCTATGTTTATCTTTGGGTCTAAGATGTGTTTCCTGTAGACAGCATATAGAAGGATCCTGTTTTTTAATCCATTCTGCCAGTCTATGTCTTTTGATTGGGGAATTCAGTCCATTAACATTTAGTGTTATTACTGTTTGGGTAATATTTTCCTCTACCATTTTGCCTTTTGTATTATATATATCATATCTGATTTTCCTTCTTTCTACACTCTTCTCCATACCTCTCTCTTCTGTCTTTTTGTATCTGACTCTAGTGCTCCCTTTAGTATTTCTTGCAGAGCTGGTCTCTTGGTCACAAATTCTCTCAGTGACTTTTTGTCTGAAAATGTTTTAATTTCTCCCTCATTTTTGAAGGACAATTTTGCTGGATATAGAAGTCTTGGTTGGCAGTTTTTCTCTTTTAGTAATTTAAATATATCATCCCACTGTCTTCTAGCTTCCATGGTTTCTGCTGAGAAATCTACACATAGTCTTATTGGGTTTCCTTTGTATGTGATGGATTGTTTTTCTCTTGCTGCTTTCAAGATCCTCTCTTTTTCTTTGACCTCTGACATTCTAACTAGTAAGTGTCTTGGAGAATGCCTATTTGGGTCTATTCTCTTTGGGGTGCGCTGCATTTCTTAGATCTGTAATTTTAGGTCTTTCATAAGAGTTGGGAAATTTTCAGTGATAATTTCTTCCATTAGTTTTTCTACACCTTTTCCCTTCTCTTCTCCTTCTGGGATACCCACAACACGTATATTTGCGCGCTTCATATTATCATTCAATTCCCTGAGACCCTGCTCAAATTTTTCCATTCTTTTCCCTATAGTTTCTGTTTCTTTTTGGATTTCAGATGTTCCATCCTCCAGTTCATTAATTCTATCCTCTGTCTCTTTAAATCTACCATTGTAGGTTTCCATTGTTTTTTTCATCTCTTCTACTGTGTCTTTCAATCCCATAAGTTCTGTGATTTGTTTTTTCAGACTTTCCATTTCTTCTTTTTGTTCAGCCCATGTCTTCTTCATTTCCTCCCTCAATTTATTGATTTGGTTTTTGAAGAGGTTTTCCATTTCTGTTTGTATATTCAGAATTAGTTGTCTCAGCTCCTGTATCTCATTTGAGCTATTGGTTTGTTCCTTTGACTGGGCCATATCTTCAATTTTCCTGGTGTGATTTGTTTTTTTGCTGGCATCTGGGCATTTAATCAGATTTCCCTGAGTGTGGGACCCAGCAGGTTGAAAGACTTTCCTGTGAAGTCTCTGGGCTCTGTTTTTCTTATCCTGCCCAGTATGTGGTGCTTGTCTGTGTGCGGGTCCCACCAGCAAAAGATGTTGTGGCTCCTTTAACTTTGGAAGACTCTCCCTGCTGGGTGTGTGGTGGAGATAGAGGAAAGGTTGTAGGTTGGTTTTAATGGCTTCAAATTGTGAAGTCCTGGGATCTGAATTCCTTGAGGGAGGGATTCCACCTGAGTTGTGTTTCACCCCTCCCGTGTGGAGGGTTCAGTTGGTAGAGAGCCCTGAAAGCAGCCTGTTTCTGCGTTCGGGGCAGTTACAACCTGTGTAATCCCAGCGCTGAGCCCAGAGGCAACGAAGCCTCCGTAGAAACAGCCGCAGAAGGCTCAGTTTTGCCCCCTTTCCTCTTTTTCAGTTAGTTCAATCGGCGACTTCTGCCTAGATCAGTTTCGCCTGAGCTGAGGGCCTATTTTTAGTAGTCAGAAGTTGTTCATTAATGCCACTATTGGTGTTAGGTTGGGCTCCGTCTCTACTACTGTTGGAGACTCTTTCCTTTCCCTCCAGGAAGTCGCCTGTTGGGGAGGGGCGCCAGCCGCCGTGGCTTGGGGAACTGCTGTTTCGAGGCTCCCAGCCAGCCCGGGAAGCCGCGTGTATGGGAGGGGCTGCGGTCGCCGGACACCGTGGCTTGGGGAACCGTCGATCTGAGGCTCCCAGCCGGCCTGGGAAGTCGCGTGTGGGAGGGCCGCTGCGGCTTGGGGAACTGCCTATCCGAGGTTCCCAGCTGGCCCGTGAAGCCGCGTGTGTGGAAGGGGCTCCGGTCGCCAGCCACCGCAGCTTGGGGAACCACCAATCCGAGTCTCCCAGTTGGCCCCGGAAGCCACGCGTTGGGGAGGGGCGCCGGCTGCCGCGGCTTGGGGAACCACTGATCCAAAGCTCCCAGCCGGCACGGGAAGGAGGGAGGGAGGGGCTCCGGCTGCCAGGCGCTGCGACCCGGGGAAGCACGCGCCTCTCGGGGACCTCACCGCAGCGGAGTCTCTTAGCCGGTCCAGCCGGTCCAGAATGGGGTACACTGTGTGTGGTCTCTGTCGTGGCTCCGGGAGCTGTTCTGTACTGTTTCTAGTTCTTTAGTAGTTGTTCTGGAGGAGGAAATAAGACCTGCGCGCCTTACTAAGCCGCCATCTTCTCTGGACTACTCTCAATCTTTTTTTAATGGAGGCTTTCATTGGACCCAGAAAAAAGAAAATCTCTTTTTGACAAAATACTGCCCCAAAGAATCATGCCTCAATCCACGGGAGGTGTAAACCAGCGCTGTGATAGTGATATAGAAGACGGATTTGTATCTTGGTTCTGTTACCCATGTGTGTAGGGCAGAGCATCAGTGAGGTCATTAATTTTACCTGACAGATTCCTCTAAAGTCAAAATTAAAATCTCACACTCTGAGCACAAGAGGCACTGAAAAGACACCAGTATTCTGGCATTGTAATCAGCTTCAGGCACAAGTTGATGCAAACATACATCTGTAGAAAGTATTAATTTAAGCCATTCTTAAGCAAGGATTGTTGAACACAAAGGCACCATGCGTTGAACATTAGGGAAGTTGTATGCTTTTTTTCAAGCTGGCGCAAACTGTAACACATTTAGTCTCACTGCCACCGCTGCCTGAGGGGGCTGTTTTCCACAGTGATTGGAATTGAGGCTTTCTGGCAAAGATCCAAGACCTCAATAGCAATCTGGCACTCTAAATTTTTTTTTAGATACAGTTCCCTAATAAATGGATAGCATTCAATTGGCCAAAGCAAGGCCAAAATACTACAGTGAAATATGCCTATCATTTTTTCTCTATACTATAACTTAATCTTTGGAAAAACTACATGGTCTACTATACATTTGGGATTTTTCCAGAGCACCAAAAAATCATTTTTGTTTTGCTGGCTTTCTGGAAACCTCTCTATAATATACCTGAGGTGCCAAAGTCCTCAAATGCCTATATTTGAGGTCATACATTATATGTAATGGCCGTTTCAAATACTCATTCATGAGAGAAACATGTTTAAAGTGGTCAAAATTACGGTGTGCAACTTTTCTCAAAAAGTTAAAATTGTAAGGGACACTTACCAGAGGAGTTTCACATAAGAAGTGCATGAGCCAGGCAAACTCAGGCGCATTCAATGCTTCACCGATTCCAGTTTCCTCAGTTTCTCCTCCCAGTCTACCATTCCCTCCCTGGGACCCCAGTGCCCAAGTCTAGGAAGGGAGCACTGAAAGATCATTAATGCATTAAATTTGAGTGGCATGGTGCTGGCAGAATTTCCAGTATGACTCCTTGTGTTTAAAGGACTCACTGGCTACATTTATCCATCCTGTTGCTAAGGATCCAGCATCTTCTCTTATGAGCGGGACTCTCCACGCTGTGTCCCAGAACAGTACATACTATTGCCATTCCACAGAAGAACTTTCCTTCTCCTCTCCTTCACACTAAGCTCCTGGTGAGGAAAATCTTGCTTCACTTGGGCTGTTGCTCAATGCTTTGGCATTCAACAGTCATCTGACGTTCAAACAATATTCCTGATAGAACACGAGTAAGACACATCTTTTGCTGTAAAATCCCAAGCCACATTAAGTGATAATCCTGTATCCTACCCCTTTTGTCCCATAAGGAGGCATTAAAATAGTCCTTAGGACCACAGCATCCAATTGTATACCTAATTGTCATTGTTTTAGCTGGTTCTGAATGCCAAATAAAAAAGGGGTGTATTCTACAGGGTGTGGCTGAGATGATCTAAGCTTTCAAACATCATTTTCTGAAGTGGTAGAATAGCAGGAGAGTTAAGAATATGGCTCTGGAGCCAGACTGCCTTGAATTCAAATCCTGCTCTTGCACACAGTGCTCACCCTTGCATTAACTCAGTTTCCTTCTCTGTAAAACTGGGTTAATAAGAGTACCTACCTCATAGGTTTGTCATGAAGATTACATGATGAAAAATATGGCAAGTGTTCTGAACAGTGCCTGGCACACAGTGAGTGCTCAAAAATGTTCGCCAAAATGAGAAGGAGGGTAGAAACCAAGGAGAACAAAAACAAAATGAAAACAAAACAAAATGAATCATCCAGAAGAATAACAACTAAGGACACCAGCAGAAAATGCAAGGGTCCTGGAACTGGAAGAAAGCTTTGTATGACTCATCACCTATGTTCAAGGCTATAATTTATTATGAAGATTTTGTGTTGCAAATGGCAACAGATGATACACTGCAGGATTCCAACCTAGGGACTACAATGGATTGCCATTTTAAAGAGATTCCTGCTTCCCCAACCCCTGGTTCTGTCATCATGATGATGACAACGGCAATGAACATTTGAGGAATGTTTCTCGTGAGCTGCAAGTGGAGGGGTGGCTACCATCTTTATATGATGATACAATGTGAAATACATACATGCGCGTGCACGCACACGGTTCTTACACAAACGCCAAACATAGAAAGCAGGATGAGACAGACAAAAGCCATGGCTGGGGGCCTGAATCTCACTAACCTCTCTCATTGGCTTTCCAGGGGCATTTCTTCCTTTAATAATAGAGAGAGGAAGAGGCAGAGATATCAGAAAGGAAACAAAACCATGCATAAATATACAGTTTCATACCAAATTTGCTTCTTTTACCAAACAAATGTTGAGATGACAATTCACTTATTCCCTTCTGAAATTAAAAAAAACAAAAACAAAAACAGAAAAACAACCCAAAAGACACATCCAGTCAAATAACCCTTACATACACTTAAAATCGGTGTAAACAGATAACATGATCCAGAAGACATCACTTATCGTAGAATCCATAGAGTTCACGCATTAAACTATATGACAGCTAGCACAGACTAGAAATCTGGCAAATCAAGCAGTGTTTTCAAGAGTGACTGTAAAATCTCAACCTTGATGCCCCCAAGTTTTCGAATCTCTTCACTTCCAACTTGAAAATCAGCACACCAAAATGGATGGTACTTGACTTTATGTGCCGAAAGTCTGTACCCCAAATACAAGACTTAATCCTCTTGGAGAATCGATTCTATGTGACAGAAGCTGAGCACATCCATGATGGGATGGGGGACATTTGAGAAAATAGAAGGCAAGCCGCAGAGCCAGATTCAAGGATGAGCTTTAAATTTCACCTCATAATGCAAGAGACCACAAAAATTCTTTAACAATCAGGGGGTAAAGACTCACTGGCCTTGTTTGGCTTACAGAACACACTATATCTGTATGCATCTGTTTATTTCTGAAAAGCAAATTCTGTTGAGAAAATTTTCTATGATAAGATTCATAATCAGCAGAAAATTAAGGCTCTCTGACCATATCTAGTATGTCCTGGGTACACCATTTCCCTTTATCTCTAGTGGCTTCAAACTGCTATACTTCAAACTTTTTGACTTTAGCAATGGAACACTTCCTAAAACAATTTTCTATGGGATCGCAGTATTTAGAGTAGATAAAAGCAGAGTTGGAAGAGAGACTGCTCTGTATCTACCATGCCCCTTGACCCATCATGCTCAGTGGTTCCAAGACTAAAATTCCATGAAACGATTTGAGAACTACTAGTCTAGAATGAAGAAGTATGCAACTGCTATTCCAAAACAGACCTTTCAAAATTCAAGGTTAGGGTTCAAAACTTTTAGTATACATTTAAAGATTTTTAAAGATTTGGGGTGCCTGCCTTCCTTGTTCCCTCCCTCCCTCCCTCCCTCCCTTCCTTCCTTCCTTCCAAGTGAGTCAGAGATTCCTTAGGAATAGAAAAACTGCACCTTGACCCTATGAGGGCCAGGTATTCATGATACCTTCTCGAACCAGGCAAAAAGGAGCAAAATGAGTGCTGGCTCCTTAGCTGTGGGTGTTACTGGTAGTAGACCCATGCCAAATGATAGAGAAAGGGGATGGAAGACGACCATCATTTCACCGTTTATGGATGAATTAATTATCCCTTTAGCAAGGGTTTTTTTTTTTTTTTTCCTCTTTATGCCTCATAGTTGCATTGTCTGATAATAGAATTGTTTCTGAAGAGGGCAGGGCTCACATGTTACTGCTCACCTGCCTCTTTATTCTCAATACCCTGAGAATACCCTGTACTGTATGTGATAAATGCTGGCTGAACTCAGTCAGTAAGGTAGCAACTACGTCATGGCCAAGCGTCCTTCTGTGTACAGGCAACCTGGCCTCGCCTGTATCCTTTAGCTTGGAGGCTAAGGGCTGATAACTTGTTCTGGCTTGTAACTCTGGTCTATTTTTTACACTTCAGAACGTCAGGAAGGACAGTGTTGCTATACAACTTAGTTTGAGAATGCAATTAAGGCTCCTCAAATAAGAAAAGGCCACATATTTTTATTAATTGTACAAATAACCATATTCAGAGATCAGTATCAACTGGTCAGTGCTGAATATGCAGCAAATGATCTGTATTTCGTTTCAGGTACTTCTTCAGAAATCATATTTTATGTAAAATGGACTCCCGTGTAGTCAAGTTAACCCTAATCTCGTTCAAAATCCGCCCTCATCACTGGGGTCCCAATGTGCTCATGAACATAGTACAAAGGAAAATCCTCTTTCTGTTAAAAAGAAAAAAGTTAAAAAGCAATGTTTTTTTTTACTCTATTAGGAAGAGTTATACGTTGTTGAGAAAATAAAAGGTAATTGGTCACAACATTTTAAAAGTTTCTGACCAATAAAACCTCAGCCAACCAGACAAATCGTTTTAAGAGCCAGATGAAAATTGTATTTCCTAAGTGCGTTCTTTGGAAATGAGTTGCCTCAGACGTTCACCTAG
The DNA here is from genome assembly GCF_023851605.1 of Tamandua tetradactyla. NCBI lineage: Eukaryota > Metazoa > Chordata > Mammalia > Pilosa > Myrmecophagidae > Tamandua > Tamandua tetradactyla. Next base: position 142,667,069 of record NC_135353.1, on the reverse strand, counting down.
CATGTCCATCTGGCAATGTGGTATGAAGTCAGGAAATGAATCAAGAGAAAAGGGAAGTGTGCTGGGGGAGGCCTGAGTCTAAATAAAGCTCTCGGTAAGGTCGAGGGAAGTCAAGTTTCCTTAGGGAGTTTGAACTTGAAATTGTTGTTCATAATTCATGATTTCTGAATCAGAATCACAGGATGTTACTGTTCCTGGGTACCCTTGTCTTCTTTATCTTATTTCAGTGACCATTTAAAAAAGTTAAGGAAGAAAGCATCAGTCCCTTTTTAGGATTTCTGTCTCATTACAAGTGAAAGAAGATACAAATGGCTACCTTTTAAATATTGAAACATACAGGCTCTTTGGTGAATATGGATATAAATGTACAAATCAATTCAAAAGCACAGCTTTGTTGAGCTGAAAGTTGCTCAACACTGAAGCCTGTGGCTGTATATATGTAACGAGCTAGAATGGACCACAAAAATAATAGCGTGCAGCAGGGACTAGCAAACTTTTTCTGTAAAGGGCCAGAGAGTGAATATTTTAGGCTTTGTGAGCCACGTGGTCTCTGTGTCAACTACTCAACTCTGCTGCAACTACTATGTCCTTGTGGCCTGAAAGCAACCATAGGTGACATGTGAATGGCGAGGTGTGGCTGTGTATTCTAATAAAACTGTATTTATGAAAACAAGCAGTGGACCAGATCTGATCCATGGGCTGTAGTTTGCTGGCTCCCGGTATAAAGGGATAACTGCTCAAATCCTTTGTGGAAGCAGCTAGAGAAGAGAATGGTACCTGAAAAGGGGCAAATGATGCTTCCATCTGCCTTTGTTCCTTACGTAGCTCTTCCCTAAAAGCATCACAGAACAAGAACTGAATTTTAAAGATTGTGGGTTGGAAGCTTAGGGGCAATTAATAGAATGCACGTGGGCTTATTTAGAGGCGGTGGTATGAGAGGGAGAGCATGGCTTGGGCAGTTGGGATAAAAATAGTATGGCACAGGTTAGCAGATAAGGATAATATAGGCAGCAGAAATATCTGCACAGCACTGCTAACGGCTTTCTGGATTGTCTCACTCTACCAAGAGCTTATCTCAGATCCCATCATTCATTAATGCATATAAAGCGGCACCACATTTTAGAGAACCCAACAGCATGTCACTGAATAAGGAAGCATTTCTCTCATTAATGTACATGCATATAAAAATACCTGTGTTATACTGCTAAATGACCAGAGGCTTGTGGACAAACCACTTAAGGGATTTATTTTAGATTCATATTTATGGTTAGTTCTACACATGTAGTGTTCCTAAGAAATAACAGTAGGAGATAATGACTTGTTTTTACAGTGGAGTTCAACTGGTATATATACCTACAGACAGAAGGACAGATTATACATAGACAAATAGATTAGGCAGAAATTGGCTAATGTTCAGTATTTAATATACACTGAGCCACTCAAATCCCCCAAGCGGTTGTGAACTAACTACATCTATGAGATTAATCGGGAAAGATATAATCACAAAGCTAAATGTGCACGCATTCACATAGTGGACACCCTGCAGTTTATATTGGCTATTATGCAGGGTAATATTGGCTGTCAGTTTATTACTAAATGGAGAAGCATATAACACCTTTATTAATTTGGGTAACAGTTTAGCAGGGCCATCAAGATAAGATCGGAGGCCTAAATTAACTTGCTGAATGGCCATGAACAGGGCACTTCACTTCTCTGGGCTTCCAAGTACTCTTTGTGAAAATGAAAGATAAAGGTTAGTTCAGACCTTAATGTCCAGCTCGAAGTTAAAACTGTGGCAAGGGGCTTGTACGTTTAAAAGTATACAACTTCCCTGTCTATATACCCCATATTTATGAACAAATGTAAATTTTTTAAGCCTCTTCCTCTGTGGGCAATTATCTAGCAGGGTTAAGTAAGCCATGAGGTGGTATTTAATAGCACATTTCCACTGAATGTCAGACCTCTGGCTCTGACATCTGCTTTGAGTTACTCAAACAGCTGTCTACAACAGCTGTAGCAACTGTGAGCTTCATATTTCATAATACAACGATGGGAACCATGGATGGCAGGCTCAGATTAAAAGCACAAAGTCCTCTAAGGCATTAGCAAGGTCTTGGCAGAAACTTCTACAGTAAAAATTTTTTAATTTAATTTTTTTGGGAAAGATAGTCATCTGGGCAGGGAAAACTGGGATCGGTTAGATGAATATTTTTAACCCACTGGATCAGAAAAATCAGTTTAGTGGGTTGCAACCAGCATTTTATTTTTCAATGACTAGAATAAACAGCATGCTGCATGTACTATGTTAAGTACCGCTTCATGAAACTTTTGTCTCTGAAATGTGTATGAGTATATGACTACACATATGTGTGGTGTATACATGTGGTGGGTGGGTATTTACATTCATATACACGTGCACACACACATTTATATCCTTACTCCAGTTTGAGATGTAAAATATTTTTCTTGGATAATGGTCAAAAAAAGGTTTGAAAAGCACTGTTCTAGATGTCAGAAATGATATTTATAAAAGAGATGGCGATTGAATAAGATGACCTTTCAAGGCCCTCCCCTTTGGGAGAGCCTGTAATCCTGAGACACTGTGGTTCTCAGGAACAAGAAAAGCTTTAAAGGTCATAGCATAACAGAAAGACCAGCCAGATTTTTCAGCACCTTCCTACTCTCTTGTCATGTGTTTATTTTTCAGGAATATGAATATTAATTCTCTTAGGCCACTGGGGTCCTACTGCACGAGTAGGAACTTACTTAATGGAATTGGTGTCAGACAAGGCCTCCTTATCCCATGTTTGAAAACTCAAATCAGCATTAAGGGGATGATATGCTTCCATAAGCACTAATTTAGTAAACATTATCTAGGCAACCTACATGAGTTGGTTTCCCAAGTCTTCAAACAAGAAAATCTACTTGTTATACAAGTAAAGACAACATCAGAGATGTTAACTGTCAAATACCATATCAGAGGAGGGATGTTTCTAGTCTTGCCAGGGGGCTTCTTCTAAACCCATGTGATGTCTAGGTTCAAGGACTCTAATGGGAGATGCAGGGAGAGGATGGAAAGGATTTCACCTTCAAGAGAACTAGGATGGACCAGAGACCCAAGTACAAAAAGGGGTCTGGGGAGGTAGGGCTGCCTGTGGGGAAGCAGTGGCTGCTTCTCTGCTATACTATGCTTGTTTGGGTGTGGGAGAAATGCCAGAGCACCAACCACGCTGCTACTAAAGTCCCACAGGACAGGGAACTAGTCACCAGCCACATATGGGTAAAGGGGCTATGGTAAGACTCATGTCTCTGACCTTCAAGAGGCAGCCTGGGGATAATGAAGCGTCTATTAGATGTGGGGATCAGAGTCCTGGCCCCTCCAGTAGCTGTGTGACCCTGAAAATGACACTTACTGTCTGAGGCTCACTCACTTCTCATCATCTGACAGGCCGGTTCTGGCAAGCACTCAGGTCAGAAACCTCTCCTGATGTGAGTGAGTTACGGAAATGAGAGTATCGCACGATGATTTGAGCTTCTTTGGAACTCTGTATCCCCAACTGTCCATAAGCGCCTTGAAGGCAAGGAACTTGACTTGTCTTCTTCACAGTCTTTGCACCTCCACCAGCATGTGGTAGGTGCCAGTAAAAGCTGACAAAATGAGGTAATGGGATAAAAGTGAAAGCATCTTGATTTATGCCCAACTTGCCTACAAGTCATATTCTTATGAATGATGGCATCTAGGGAGAGGAGGTACCTGAGCTAGGTGGGATGGGGGTGAAGGGGGTGAGCGGTGGAAGACAGATATGTTTTTTTATCTGTGAAAACCAACGCCTCAGAGGCACTCAGCAGTGAAAAGATGGCTGGTGTAGACATTTAAAATTAGCCTCCCCTGACAGTTCCTTAGCAACGCTCGGAGAACGTTATTGCTTTTAATGTGCACGGTACGACGTTCACGTGTACATCAGATCGCTAGGAAATGGCCATTGTTCACTGACACTGAACAAAAAGAGGAAAAACATACTATTCAAAACACCCTCCTCGTTGCCCTTTGGGAGAGGAACGAATAGCCCAAATTTTTTGCCACCCTTCCTTCCCCGGCTCCCCATTTTGGGTGCTAATCACGGGCCACAAAGCCTTGTGTTTTTCCTCTTTTGCTTCTCTAGGCCTTCCCTCTATTTGATCACAGGTGTCTGCTACCATTCTGTTTATTCACTGGAGGAGGTAGGCTGTGAATTTGTTTTATGTCAGGGTAGTAAACCAAAATAAAGACCCTCCCAGACTAACAGAACAACAAAAATACCACCTTGGATGAGGCAAGACATCTGAAGCTGATGATGGCTGGTGGAAGAACTCTGTGGGGTAAAATGCTGCCTTTGTATGAGGGGCAAAATACCCAAGGTCAAAGGGACGGGGAGAAAGAAAACAAGACTACTAATTGTCTTTCTTCACTAAACTTGTATTGTATTGCATGCATGGCAGTTAAAAGAGCAAAACCAGTCTAGAAAGATTTATTGAGACCTATATTTAAGTAATGAGTAAGATATAACTTTTAAATAATAAAGGGCATCAGATTGTAAGTCAGAACTCCCACCACCAGGGCTCACGAGGCATGTTCTAGGCCTCGCTCCTGCATGTAGTAGCTGGATGTCCCCGGCAAAGGTGCCATCAGGACATTAACGTCCTCGTCTGTGCAAGTCACAGAATAATCACTCTTAAGTCAAAGGTACCTCATAATGAGCCCTTCAGACTAATGTACAAAGCACGTAAAATACTTGATAAATATCACGTCACATTAATATTTCTAGAAATATCTTGATTACACAGTAAGTTAAATTCACAATACTTCAAACGATAAATTCAGGGTTAAAAAGAAAATCTGCCCACTGTGACCCTAAACAGGCATTGTGTCAACAACGCTTTTTTCTTAAACATGGACAATACACATCCTCATTGGGTATGGAAGTGAGCACTGGGCCTAATAATAGCAACTCTGAGTTGCTTCAAGGTCTGGGAGCTTACCTCTTGAACTGGGGAAGGAGTTGTTGAGTTGTTCCATCACTTCTTCCAACCCTGTGCTTGTGTCCTGGGGAGGGCTGAGAAGGTCTTCCTCACCTTAATGAAAGCCAAAGCACATAGTGACAAATTACAGTTAAGGAAAAATGAAACACACTAGAAAAAAGGTCCATGATCGCATTTTCTAAATTATTATAAACTCATTTTCACTTGCTCATAAATAGCATAATTACAAAACAACCTCAAGCTTAAAAACTGGAGAACAATTCCTCAAAATGAAGAATCATTTCATGTAGTAATTTATCTATGTCATTATCTCTGGAAAAGAAAACTAGATACCTATTTAGAAGTAAAGATAAAGTTGGCATGCACAGCAATGTTCATTGCTGCATTATTTTCAATTGCCAGAGGATGGAAGCAACCCAAGCAGATGAAAGGATAAATAAAATGTGGTACACACACACACAGTGGAATGTTTTTCAGCCATAGAAAGGAATGAAGTCCTGATACATGGGATGGCATGGATTGACCTTGAAGACATAATGCTGAGTGAAATGTCAGACACAAAAGGACAGATACTATATGATTCACTGATATGAAGTAATTAGAATCAGCAAATCTGTAGAGTCAGAAATTCGGATACAGGTGACCAGGGATGCGGGTAGAGAACAGGAAGTTAATGCTTAACGTGCACAGAGTTTTCTATTTGAATTGATGGGAAAAAACGATAGTAATGGATGGGGGTGTTGGTAGCACAACATTGTAAACGTAATTAATAGCACTGAATTATGAATTATATATTTGAATGTGGTTAAAAGGGGAAATTTTAGGTTGTATATATGTTACTAGAATTAAAAAAAAAAACCCATAGGACTGTACAACACAATGAACCCTAATGTAAACCATGGACTACAGTTAATAGTACAATTACAAAAATGTCCTTTCATCAACTGTAACAAGCATACCACCCGATGCAAGGTGTTAATAATAGGGGTATATAGGGGAACTGGATATTTTATGCATGATTCTTCTGTAAGCCTACAAACTTCTCTAATAAAAAATAATTGGTAAATCCCCTTTCTTATGCCCCATTAACAAGTGTGAAACTTTTTCTTTGTAATAAAAAATTATTGCACACTTTTGTAGCATGTCTCTTCAACACAAAAGAAAATAAGAATGTGACATTTTGTGTTCACTTTATGAAGGCAAGAAGGGAGTGGAGATGCTACGGTATTTTTCCACCCTTTCCTTTGACATTTTAACCAAAGATACAAACAAAACTCAAGTGCTATTAAAGTCCAATATAATAGGGAGAAATAAAAGTTGTATGTGACCTATATAGATAATGAAATATTAATATTGTAAGGATTGTCAATATGGGGTATACTGGGGAGTTATGTTCTTTTCCTCTTTGTTACTGGGGAGTACTTCATCATAATGAGGTTTGGGGGGCTTGTAAAAGGGAATTTTTCCTTTTTTTGAGACCTTGTTTATGTGAAAAGAGAATGATGATTTGGAAGCAAAGAGTTTAGGGATGGATGGTCTTCCACTGGGAATGGAAAGCCCCTTGTGGATTTTGCAGATCTGTGTCTCTAACATTCAGTCACATTTCAAAGAAATATACCGGAAACAGCATTTACATAAGGGTAGATTTCTTAAATGAAATCATATTTAAGTTGAACTTTGAAGATCCTTTACAAACTAATTTTTCATAACAGTCCATCTTTCCATAATGAAGATAACTTATTTTCAAGCTCTGTTTGTTCAGCCCACCGTTGCTTGCATTTAAATCAAGACCTTGTTTTAGCAAATCAACAAATAATGAACATGCTTAAGAATCAGCTCAGGTCTGACATGGAAATGACTGGGGAGCTTGTATCTTAAACATACACGTCCTTTCCTTTGGTCTAGGCCACTTGGGTTTTCATCTACGATCAGAACCCTGCATTTATTCCTCACAGGTGTCAACCATTAAGAGAAAATCATATCCTAGATGGATGTGAGGCTGCATACCATTATTAGAAAGGTAGGCTAAGAACCTGGGGTAGACAAAAAGCCTCTGATTTGGTGAGTCTCATGGTAAGGTGCCATAGGAAGCCTCTTTGAAATAGTAAGTACAGGGGATGCATGCTGGCAGATTCAGGTCCCAAGGTGAAAAGGAAGAATTAACATGTACACAGATGTGTGAGCCTGTATAAAATATTTGCTCAAGTTTATGCCTTTAAAAAAGAAAAGGGGAAACTCAGTACTTTTAGTTCCTTTTTTCTGTGTATTTTAAAGTACCATTGTCTAGTGAGGATGGAATGACTGAAACATCGCCAGAAAGAGCAGGATCCTGACAACTGCAGGGGCAATGCTAGCTCTCTGTTCTATTACTGATGCAAATTTTTGCCAAATTGGGAAACGTGAGGTATTTTTAAAGGCAGCAAGTCCATTTTAGTGATAGTATGCATTGCAGAATAAATCAGAACCAACAGAGATACTCATGAACATCAATATTAATATTTCTGACAGTTTAATTACATTAGACTGGAGCTCTAGGAACTCAATTGTACTGTGTTAAAATTCAGGTACAGTTCAGTGAAGTGACTGGCATTCCTCTCCCTGAATTATTTCCAGGATCAAATTATAAAGTATAAACCTAATGATGTCAGCCAAGTTCATACTGTCAGATAAACTATCATTTGTGAGTCTCAACTATGAATGTCCCAGTACAAATGTAGAATTGGCTTATTTGTGTGAATGCAGAACTTTTCTGGCCATGATAAATGTATCCATTCAAGCATATTTTGAGCACTTACTACATCCTCAGTATTATATAGGCAAGTGAAGTATAATTTGTTTTCTTCTTTTCTCGATTTTCAAAAGCTTTAGGTAAAAAATTCCTTTTAGCTAATATAGTTTTAAAAATGAAAATCACCAGAGCCTGCCCATGTCAAAAAAAAAAAAATCAAAGTCAGACTTACTTGCATGTATGTATGAGAAGGGAGTAAAACCATTGAAAAATACTTAATGCCTTATTTTCTGTCAGATTATACCAGAAAAGTTCAAACAGCTAAATGATACCTGAAATTAAAATAATGCCATTGTACTATCCAATACTGCATCAGTATTTTTAAATGTCTTTAAAAATCATAAAAATTCTAAAACAATAAGAATAGTTTATTTATTCAAATGTTTATCAAAAGCTAACTATATATTCCCAGTCCATGCACTTTCCAAAACACAAACAAACAAAATTCAACAAATGGTGCTGCAATAATGGGATATTCACATGGAAAAATAATGAAATGTCATCCTACCATACAGCATACCAAAAAAAAAAAAAAGCTAAGTATATGCCAGGCACTACTCTAGGTGCTGGGGTTATAGCACTAAATAACCAAAAAGGCCTATCTTCATGGAACTCACATTCTAGGGCAGTACACAGGCTAAACAAATAAGTAATTTCTGTCGTTATGTCAGACAGTGATAAATGCTCTGAGAAGAACAGCAAGTACGAAGACCCCGGGAAGAGAGGATGATTGACTTGTTCAAAGAACAGCAAGAAGACCAGTGTAGACAAAGTAGAGTGAGCAAGGTGTGTGTGTGTGTGGGGGGGTGCACTTCCTTGCCCCTGATCACGTGACTTGCTTTGACCAATGGGATGTGAGCAGATATGCCGTGAGTAGAGGCTTGCGATGTCCTTGAGTGGTTGGGCTTGCCCTCTTGTGCTTCAGCACCATAAGAAGCACGTGGCCCAGCTTGGTCTCCTGGTCTAAGGAGGATGAGAGACGTGTGGAGCAGACAGAAACCCAACTGTCAACCTGGAGTCGAGCCTAGCTGAGCAGCAGCAAAACTCCAGTCGACTAACAGAGATGAATGAGATGCAACTTCAAAATTTTGCAGTTATTTGTTATACAGCAGTAGATGACTGATACATTCAATTTTAAGGCACCAAACCAGCAACATATGAATATTTCAGTTATCTAATCAGACACTGATATGCAGCTACTATGTAACAAGATGTTCCTGACTCAAAATGCTTCTGACAGTGACCTCAAGCCCCCTTACCCCCACCCCCCCAAAAAATCACTTTTTGTTTCTTCAACAAAGAAATATTGAGTTCTAACTGTGTACATTAAGAACTTAGCCAGCCCTCATCCCAACTTCACTGATTCATTGCCTGCTCAAATATCGCTACTCCTCGATCTTGGGGCTTGCTCTTATGAAACTTATTCCTGCAAAACAGAAGCTAAGCCTACTTATAATTATGCCTAAGAGCCACCCCCAGAGGACCTCTTTTGTTGCTTAGATGTTGCCTCTCTCAGCCAATTCTGCAAAGAAACTCGCTACCCTCCTCCCCCTATGTGAGATATGACTACCAGGGGTGTAAATGTCCCTGGCAATGCGGGACATTAACTTCCGGGGATGAGCCTGGCCCTACCATCATGGGATTCAAAATGCCTTTTTGACCAAAAGGAGGAAAAGAAATGGAACAAGATAAAGTTTCAATGCCTAAGAGATTTCAAATAGAGTTGAGAGGTCATTCTGGAGGTTATTCTTATGCATATATATATATATAGTTTCCTAGTATATCAGAAGAGCTAGAAGGAAATACCTGAAACTATGGCACTTTCATCCCCCAGTAGACTCGATTCTTGATGATGATTGTATATTATATAGCTTTTATCATATGGCCATATGGTTGTGAAAATCTTGTGACGGATTCTCTCTTGAATCAGTGGTTGGGCAGATGAGTAATAAAGACAAAGTAATAATTGGGGAATGAGGGGTATGGGATGTTTTGGGTGTTCTTTTTAGTATTATTATCTTCTGGAGTAATGTTCTAAAACTGATTACGGTGAATGCACAACTATATGATGATATTGTCAGCCACTGATTGTATATTTTGGATGGATCATATAGTGGGCAACTATATCTCAGTAAAACTGCATTAAAAATATTGCTACTGGTTGAGGGGTTTCAAACTTAGTTAATGGCAATTCTTTAGCAGTAACACTTCTGCTCCAAGGTGATTTCCCCCCAAAAAATACACCTACAAATCATTTTTGTATTATTAGCTATAGTCTTCTTGGCTTATTTGAAGTTGATCCAAAGAAATGACTTTCAAACATTTTAAAAATGAATGTTTCACATCCTAGAGTATATTAAGCAGATAATCAAAAGTATTCACAAAGTCCCCCAAGGGAGCGGAGAAAGACTATGGAACTATTAAACCTTACCATCAGGGAAGCCACTGATACTGTGTCAAACTTTAGGGACACCCCAGTCAATAGGCCATGGCCTTGATCAGGAGGCTTATTCTTCTGAAGCTTACGTAGGTAGCAGAGAAACTACCTACATAAGGAGGTGGAGCTTAATCTTCTCTTCTGCATTGGTATGAGTGAGACTTAATAACTTGCTTCTAAACAGTGGAGTACAGACCCTACCCCCTATGTGGGTCATGAATATCCAGGGGTGAAAGGTTCCCTGGCGATGTGGGAGAGGACTCCCAGGGATGAGTCCAGACCCGGCACGGTGGGATCCACAATTCCATCCTGACCAAAATGGGGAAGAGAAGTATAAGTAATAAAGTATCAGTGGCAGAGAGAGTTCAGATAGAGTCGAGAGGCTACTCTGCAGGTTGCTCTTACACAAGCTTCAGGTAGACCTTGCTATCTATCATTACCTGCCAACCCCCAACCAGGACCATCCCAGCCAATCCTAAAGAACACCTAGGGCCATATATAAGATTCCACAAGTGTTCCAGGCGCTAGAGTAACTTTCTAGAAACCTACAACCTCCAGATGGGTCCCTGGTCCAGATGAGTCCTGAAACCTAGCCCAGCCTCTCCAGCACATCAGATAGTTCCATCTCCCTACCCCATTTTAGTGACGGCCCCTTCCAATCAAAAATTTAGAATTGCTATAGCCCAAACAACCCCAACGAGAGGTATGGAAAGATCAAAGGTGATGGTGGAGTTATACAGAGATGATAGGACTTAACAAATGAAGATGAATGCTGAATCATTAAATTGATACCTCTTTTAGTCTCCAGTATTTTAGAGCAGCTAGAAGTAAAAACCTAAAATTGTGGAATTGTAACCCATGTCAAAGTCTGAAATATGTTCTACAACGAATTGTGGTGCTGTGCTTGGAAATGTATAGCTTTTTTGTATATATGTTATTGTTCACAAAAAAAGTCGATTGTGATGATTTAAGCCCTCTAGCCTCCTATATTCTGGAGCAGCTAGAAGGAAAAATATGAGAGGATTGTTTGGTAGCCCATGACAAACTCTGGGATCTATCCTGTACCACTTTTTGAAGAGTGCTTTGAAAACTATTCCTTTTTTATTTCTTTGCTTTGTATATATGTTATACTATACAATAAAAAAAGTTAAAATAAACGAATGAATGTTTCAAAATAAAGAAAGACACAGCCAAAGTTAGACAGTACCCTGGTATCATATAATATGATACACACTGATGAGGTAAAGAAAAAATGAGTGGGATGACTCAGTTTAATTGGAGAAAAGAGAACTAGAATGGTTTGTCATGGACAAGATAATCCTTCAAGTCTACTGAAATACACGATGGTTTCAGTCTCTCTTGAAAGGATAATATTCCTCTGACATATACTTCCCTTCTCTCAATTCAAATGCTGATAGTGGTTTTACCTGCTCTTAAAAGTGATTTTCACCAAATCTTTGCAACATATGTAGAATAAACACAAGTATCCTGAGTCCTGTGCTTTGCCTGCACCTAATAGCGTCTCTTAAAAAAAGGAGCTGTGTATGAGGATATTATTTTCTCTTGACAAGGGAGTTATGTGTGAGCAAATAAGCCCACTATTAGTTTCCTTTGCATCCCTAATCTATTATGTTTTCAACCAATTTGCCACTTGATGTCTTAAGTTTTTCCTCCCTTTTTTGCAGTTTTTCAGAAGAAAAAATAGAACGCTTTGTCCAGGACTTGACATTTAGCTTCAATTACACTTTCTACTTTATGTACATAGGTAAATATGAAGATGTTTTCATATTTACATGCAAATGCTGCATATAAGTTCTTAATATATTATGGTGTACAGCAATGGTGATAATTATTAGCAACAGTCTTTGAATGGGTGAAGGTATCGGAATTAGTAGCTAAATGTATCAAGTGTGTGGACGGTTCCATATGCACAAAAGCACGCATCGTACTTGATTTCCCAAAGATTCTGTTGCATGGAGGGTATTCTATTGGGGAAAAAAATGGGGAAAAAAAGCAAAACTTAGTCCCTGCCCTTAAGAAGCTTAATTTCTTGGGAGAAGAAAGAAACACTAATAACTAATTATAAAAATGGAAAGCTATAATACATGATTAAGGCTTTGGAAGACTCATTAATTCCATATTTAGGGTGCAGGTAGGACAGTCACATAAGGGTGCATGGAGAGAACGGCAGTTTAGCAGAGCCTTGAAAAAACAGAGCAAGCCAGACAGAGAAGAGGGAAAGGAAAGGATGGCATATTTCAGGATATGCCAGTGTCGTGCTCTAGGCCACAGAGGACTGACGGCACAGAGCAGTGAAACAGCAAGCAGTACAGTGTGGGTGAGCAGAGGGATCTTGTTTGAAGGCAGGAAGAAATTGTGTTGGAGAGGAAGGTAGGCTTTCGCTTCCATGTTCAGGAGTTTGGACTTTATTCTGAAGACAAAGAGGGGCCGTTAACAGTGCTTAAGGAGGGAAATAATATGATAAAATCTGCATGATAGGAAAGTAACTGGAAACATGTGGAAGATGGCTTGGAAAGAGAACAAAGGCAGAGAAACTAAATAGAGTATTTGTATGGTCTTTTCAGGTAGTATATGAGGAGGAATTAAATTTAGGCAGAAGCAGCTGAATGGAAGGGTTCTGCTCTTACAAGAAGCAAGGCAGACTGACCTTGGTGATTAGATGGGTGGGCGCGGGGGCAGGGCATGGCTACGGAACATAAGGTCAAGGAAAAAAGTGTGGCAAATGGCTGTCCCTCTATTGACTGCAAAATTGGAAGAGATTTTTTGGAGGTTGATCATGACTTCAGACCGGCATATATTTCTACCAGGCGTAAGGGTTACGTGCTTGAATTCAGGAGCGAGTTTCTGGGCTGGAGCTCTTGACTCAGGGTTACTAACACAGCAGAAGCCAAGGGACCGAAGAAGTTAAGAAAACAGAAGGGAGAGTTAGGACAAAGAATAGTGAAGGTGATGGAGAGGGAATCTTGAGGAAAGCCTTGATGGGAGGCACGGAGTATGATCCAACATCACCTATGTGGTAATCATGCCCAAAATAGTTAACCTGAATCTAAATCCAGACTGAGGAACATTCTATAAAACAACTGGCCTGACCGCTTTTAAAATGTCAGTATCATGAAAAGAAAAAAAAGAAAAAAGAAAAAAAAAAAAAAAACGCCTTGGGAAACGTTCTAAATAAATCTCACCATTGGAAGAACTGGGGAAATCTGAATTTAAATGACATATATAGATAAGACTATTGTATCAATGTTAATTTTCCGAGCATGATAGCTGTACTGTGGTTATGTAGAAAGATATCTTTGACCTTAGAAGTTACATATTGAAGTGCTTGGGGGTAAGGTTTCATTATGTCTGAAACACATAACCATTAAACATTAAATGGGTCAGAGAAACAAAAAAAACAAGCATATCAACAAACTGTACCCAAACACACATAAACATGAATAAGTACATAGAACAAAGTATATACAGTATAGGTAGATATTAAAATATAGCTGTAAATGAACAGATGTTAATATAAATAAATATATGCAATATATTTAAAATACATAAATATGAGTGCACATGTGGCAAAATGTTGCAATTTTCACATAAATTTGAAATTCTCACTAAGGCGCTAGGGAACATTTGAACATGTGAACATTTTTTAAACACAAGATAAAAAATGCTTTAAAAAAAAGAGCCATCAGGTAGAAGGTGAGGAGTTAAAAGCTTAGCAGTTGTTAGGAAGTCTAGTCTGTTGGGTGGGTAGCTCATGAAAAGCAAGAGAAAACAATCTTTGTTGATTTCCATTTTTTTTGTTAGTTTATTGTTTGTCTCCTTCAGTAGAATGTAAGTTCCATGAGGACATCATTCCTATAAAAGTAAGTACAGAATGCACATATGGTACACAGAGACTTAGCGGTGATAAGTGTTTTGTGGTTTGAGGAAGCACTAGGATTCTTTAGTACAACAACCTGTGTTTCACTTTTTTGGAAAGAAAAAAAAAGGCAATGGGGTTCTATATTTAAGGAAAGCACATCCCTGTCTAGAATATAGTTCAGCCAATCCCAGCATTATCACATCTCAAACCTTCAGAGCATGGAGCACACTCGTTGAATTTACTTAAACTCCTGTGTGCATCCTTTCAGGAGATGGTGGGTTTTACTTCTTAAATGATAGCTTATGCAGTTGGGGAAAGAAAAAAAACAACCCTTAAGTTCAGTCTTTCCTTTCAGAGAAGAAACCTAACAACACAGCCTGCCCATTTTGTACTGAGATGTTATTGCTTAGCTTAACTCAGCCACTGGAGTACAGCACTTCTAATCCTTCTATCAGCTCTACCATGACCTTCTCAGCTTCACAAATCGTCAGGTCCACAGCCTGATGTGTGCTTTAATTTGGGGGCTTTAGTGGACACGCTGCCTCTTCACCAGTGTTGACAGGCCTGAAGTTTCTGGGCAACCCAGGCCTGTGAAGCTCATGCTAAAATATGTGGTGTCGTTTCACATGCTTTATTTACTTCAAGTAAAGGAAACTCCTGAAGTAGGAAATAACAGAGGCACTAAAGTGCAGTTGTTTTCAGAAGTTACAGACATTCTAAGGCATATAATGTTTTTTTCCCTACACTGTGCTATCATTTACAATCACAACAGCCCATTAGCTATATTCAGATCTCATGTGGAAAAAAAGTATCTGATGCAGAGATTGCCCTAAATCACTGAAGTGTGGTAAATCCAGTTTAAACTACCTCAAACACTCTTCCTTCTCAAAAGAACTGAAACCTGGCTTTCCTACAAGAGTTGACTTCTCTGGAGGAGGATGTGCTCTTTCCTCCCCACTGCTCCGGGTTCTCGAAGTTCATCACATTTGCTTCAACCACCCTGTATCTCGCCTCAGAAATGCTCCCCTGTTGGAGCTCTTACACCCCCCAGCTGATGAGCCCATCTGCCATACCTCTGACCCCTCAGTGAGGGCCACGGACCATCTTCAGCAGCTCACTGGGAGGCTATAGCTTAGATAGAGGCATTAGTTCAAAGTGTTTTACTTTCATGGTATTTGACTTGGGGGGATTTTTTCTGACCATGGTCCCCTAATCTCCAACCGTGCGATGCACTTGACACCCTTGAACCTTCCTGTGTGTCCCGTCAATTTTGATTGATTAAGCATTTGCCTCTCATTAGTCTACTCTCATGGTGGAAATACAGGATGAAATGAATTCCTCAACATTATCACGATACCAGGCAATACGGTTTTAAGTGTGAGGGCTCTTCCTTTTGGTGTTTTTTCCTTTCTGTGAATGGTAAGGTCAAAAGAAGAACCCGTTCAGGACCTAGGAAAAGTAAGCACTGAGGGTGGGGGCTGACCCATGCTGGGCCTGGAGAGAGAAGGAGAAACGAGGGGGATGGACCAGGTATCTGTTGGCCATCATAAAAGCCCCTTTTGCCTAGCCTGGCAGGTCAGGGAAAACCAATGAGCAGATGGCTGGCACCTGTCATGGCTATTTTAAGGATGTACTCATTATCACTGTAAAGCCTTACTCCTTTTGACCTTCCTTTACCGTTTCTGCCTCACCAGCTCCAGCATCCTTAGAATCCAATCTCAGGCAGAGAAAATTGCTGGAGAATGACACCAAACCATGTTGACCATTTCTTCAAATTCCTTAGATCATCTACCTTTTACACAGGCCCTCGTTTTCTTGCAGCATCACTTATTTTTAAGATTACCTAGTTGTCTATTTTACTGAAAAGACAGAAGAAGTTCTCCAATTTCCCTTCTTTTTGGCTGAAAGTGCTTTCTCAGAAGTAGCCAATCATACATTTGCAGTAATCCAGTAGGCTGTAATTTATTTTCATTTTCATCGAGAGCACGCTTCAGCACCTAACCTTTAAACCACATTTTTTCTGGAACCGAATTCTTCTCCTGCCTCCTCCACTATCTGAGCACCTAACTGGAGGTCAGTGGAGGGCTTACCTAAGGCTCTGATCCAAGCACCTTTGCTTTTACAGTTCTCATCTTCTCACACCTTTCAGCTTTCAACTTTACGGAGCTCACTCACAAACTTGTCCAGCCTGCCCTCTTACATCCTTACAGACCTCGATCGTAACTTCTGGCTGGACATGACTCAGAAGAAGAACTCAGGAGTTCCTTGCACACAGTATGTCCAAGAAAGTATCACTGTCCGCCTTCCAACCAAATCCTCTCCCCTCATTTCCTTTCCTCACATTATCCACTTAGTCTCCAGGTCCTGGGTTCTCAAATTTCATAGAACAGTTTCACCTCCATCTCCTTCCATCCCATCACTCACATCCCTCGACCTCTGCAATAGCCTCCTTACTGGTATTTCCACCTGTAAAAGTTTTACTTTGGACCAGACACAGGTGCCAGACCAGTACCATATTAGAAATTTCTATTTAGCTATTTCTCACCTGGCATATAATTTTCAGTGGCTTCCCGGCACCTACCAAAATGAGTCGAACACTTTGGCCCGATGAATTCATGTCACTTGCAATGTGACCCCCAACCTTCCTCTGCAGCCTTTCTTAACCTCCCTGCTTGGAGCCTACAATTCTACTAACTTGGACTGTTGGTTCCTCATCAATACACCTTCACTGAAACTATGCCTTTTTAAGGTATGCTTGGTCCCCACCCCACTCTCAGAATCCTTCACAGGTATCAAGTGGTCACAAACCCCTTCCCCGGTTTCCAAAATGAATGCCTTGTTCTGAATTACTGAATGGCCGACTGTGTGAGAGCTAGGACTACGATTACCTTTGTATTCCCAAAGACAGTTATGCCTTGTCCAGAAACAGGATTAGATAATTTTGCTGATGATGTGATCTTCTTAGCAAACATTTCAGCATTTCCAGATCCTAACAGACATCAGAATTCAGGAGTAGCTAACACACTTACCCATGGATTCTGAAGTTTGACTGCCAACCACACGGAGCAGCATAGGCTGGCTGCTGTCTGACCTCTGCAGAGAGGTAGAAGGAGAGGACACCGTGGTACCATTCACCTTGGCCTCTGCCTGGGGCTAAGACAGCCAAAGAAAGCAGAATTATTTTTCCATACTAAACAAACATATAAATATGAAAACATTATAGATACACATGACCCTCAGAAATTTTGACTTCTCCTACTTGGAAATCTCCCAAAGATTGCTGAATTTGGAAAACTCCATGGGTGATAAGATCCATGGATGGTGTCTTTGCATGTGAATTATGTGCCATCCTGCAATAAGTTGGGGGAAAAAATGAGAGCGACAGAGGAACAATCATCGATATAACATGAGTGATATATCAATCATTGGACTGAGAATGGTGACTACACAAATGCAATGGAGAATTCATATTTTTATGGAGTTTTAAGACAGAGATAGTTTAAAAAGAACAATTCTCAGTAAGCAGGGACCATGTCCAGATAGGGTCCACAAAAACATGACATCTTGCTAGGTTTTCAGAGAGGCTTAAAAAAAATGTTTTAGGGGTTGGAAGAAGAGAAAAAAGCCCAAAGATATACTAGAAAATAAAACTAATTACAAAGAAGAACATTCTATTTAAAGATGTCAAATTTTCACTTATGGAGAATGAGCGGAAACCTTTTGGCATTTTTTTTTCCCGAGACGCATTTTAAATTGGTCAACAAAAACCATGTGTGTAGGAAACAGTCTTACTCTGCTAGTTTTGGGCCATTATTATATGGAATAAATATAAAAAGACACACTAGTTTTCCTCTTCTTTTTCTAGCCCTTGATACCTAGCATTTTGCTAAGCAGATACCAAGCACTTCACAAAGCAATGCTGGCTGCACTCATAAAAAGGGCTGTAGGTTGAATTCTTTTTTTTTAGTTTTATGTAAGAGGGGAAATGAATATTTGTAAATATCCCACGCTAGGGAGATGTGGGCCTCACTTGCTCCAGCAGCTGCCTTAGCCTATGCAGCTGTGACTCCAGTTGTTTGTTGTGGTCCTCCAGGATTTGCATCCTGGCTTCCAGGCGCCCTTTGTGTTGACGCAGTAGCTTGGCCTCAGCAATGAGCTCAGCATCCCGGGGGCTCTGAGGAGAGGTGGGCATCATTTCAGGAGGGGACGGCAGTGGGGACAGGCCTTTATGTTCATGCTGCTGCTTCAGACGATCATATTCTGCTTGCAGATTCCTGTAGGCATTAAAAAAGGAAAAAAAAGAAAAGGAAAAAAAACAAAAGAAACTTGAATAATATCACCAGATTTCATATAACGTGGCAAACAGATGCATCTGACCGCCACCAAACACAACAGCAAGCGAGGCACTCGATGTGTGGTTTTTACGATGACAGTCTTACCAATGATAAGAGAACAAAATAAAATTTGAAGCTATTGCCTGGCGTATGAGGGGAGAGACTTCTCACATTTTTATGTTACACTAAAAGCCTCAGGAGTGCTCTGTTCAGAGAAGTAACAGCAAAGAATTTCATCATTTTGTAAATGGTTCTTTATAACATCATGAAATTAAAATTTGTACACCTCTAGCAACATTCTGGTTTGCTTCAGGAAATTATCTATTTTCAACAGAAACGTATATATTAATGTAGTAAGAATATACCCATGCACCCCCACCATCCAGCTTCGATAAATTTAGCATTTGCTCTATTTTCTTCAAAATTTTTTCGAAGAAAAAAATTGATGACAGCTAAAGGTGACGTCTCCCCACGTACCCAATCCAAGACCATTTCATCCTCTCCTCACCAATGCCCCCTAGAAGATAATGCCATACGGAATTCCATGCCCATCATTACCATGAATTCCTTCACAGAATAGGTTGAAGTTAAAGATGCTGAAATCATTTTGCATATTCAAAAAATATTTATTTTTACGAACTGTAGGTTGAAGGATTTTCTTTTTGCCTTCGACACTGTTTTGCAGATTTACCCATGTCAGTACAGAATAGTTCATGACTTTAACTGCCGGAAGGAAGAGTTCTGTTGCCTGAAATGACATTCTCCTGTTAATGAACGTTTCGGGTGCTTCCAACTTGTCATTACTATAAACGACGGCACATTGTATCTCCTTAGACCTGTCTTCTTGGATACCTACTTCAAGAGATTCTCTACAGATCATATCTAAATGTGAAATCCTCAACATCGCCGTATGATTACCACATCGCTCTTCTACGTAGTTTTGCCAATGTATTCATTTCACCACATTCTCATTAAAGACTTGGTGTTATCACACATTGAGCTTTGGCCTAATCTGATGGGTGTATTTTAATTTGCATGACTACTGTGAGGTTGAACTTCTTTCAGGTTCACTGGCTTTTCAAGTTTCCTTTGCCCATTTCACCCTGGAGTGTCTTTTTCTCATTCAAATTCTGGATCTATTTGGAACACCTATCCATTGTCAGTTACGAGCACAGCAAATATAATCTTCTACCCTTGTCTTAGAGTAGCTTACCTTTAATTTTCTTCATGGTGTCCTGGTGAGCAAAAGTTTTACATTTCAATATAGTCTTCCATGTGTTCTGGTTTTCTATGTCACGTTTAATAAAATCTCCCTTACGTCTACATTTGAATTAGTTTAAATTTTTTCTTTTTCACATTCAGGACTTGAATCCATCCAGAATCTATTTTTGTGCGAGGTGTGAAGACAGGATCTAATTTTACTTTCCGTCCATAGGTTAACCCAGGATCATTCATTGACTGGTCTGTGTTTCCCCCCCTTGTTGGTACTGGTAACTCTGCAATACAGCAAGCTTCCATAAAGGCACAGGTGTACTACTGAGCTCCCTAACCTTTTCTGTTGGTCTGTTTGTATAGCTCTGTGCCCACCCCACACTATAAACTGATGTCTGGTAGGTCCTCCTACCCCCACTTTGCTTTTTCTTAAAACTGTCTTGGCTATTCTGAGCCCTTAGCTCAGAATGATGTCAGTGGCGAATCTTCATATTTGGTGAAAACATGCTGAATTTGGGGGTTTGAATTATACTGGACTTGCAGATTCAAGTGGGAGGAAGAGACTTCATGTTAATGAGTCTCTCCATCCAGGAATGTTGTCAAGTTCTTCCTTTATTCTGGCCTTCTTTTATGTACATCGGTAATGTTTTTTGTAATTTACTGTGTATTTTTCCCCTAGATTTTCACAGGTTGCATGCTTAAGTCATTCATTTCCGATCCTTATGGTTTTTAAAGAAATAAATTTCCTTCTGGGCATGTTTTAACTATATCTCCAAAATTTTTAGAATACATCACTTGATTTAATTCAATTCAGTTGCTTACACTTTGAAATTCCTATTATGATTTTTTATTTAACCGGTGAGTCATTTAGGAGGGCATTTTTTGTATTTCCAAAATGTTTTCACCGTTTTAGTCCATTTCTAATTTAGTTGCATTTTATTCAGAGAACACCTGTATGCTCAGTAGATCCTCTGACATTTAACGGTCCTCCTTTTGTAACCTCGTTCTACTTACTTCCTATAAATGTTCAATGAGTACTTACAAAATGTGATTGTTTTTTCCCATGTGAAAGTTAGTTTTGTTGTTCAAATTGTTTGTACCCGTACTAATTTTTTGACTCCTTGCAGCTATCAATTTTGGGTTGAGGGAGTTTTCAAATATAACTACAAATTTGGTAGTTTCTCCTTTTAATTGTGGCATACTTTGGTTTATATCTTTTGGGGCCATGTAGTTAAATACATACAAGATCTTGATTATCCTTGGATTGTTTCCTTTATCATTATGTAGTATACCTTTTTGTTCCTAATGTTTATTGACATGGATTTTATTTTGTGGAAATATCTCTGTGGTTATTTCACTTTCTTTTGGCTGTATTTTACTGGTGTCAAAAGAAATTGCAACACTATTAGAACATGCAAAGACCTCAAATGGTTTAGGATTTGCTGGGCCTACAAATCCAATCTCGGACACCTTAGCACTCTTGATGTCTTTCTTCCAGTTACAATAAATGGCAAAATAAGAAAACGCATTGCTGCTGTTCACAGACTATATTTCAGGAGGTTGGAACATTTCCTACCCACAAGTGTGAAGATATATGTATGAGAAAAGACATAAGAGCCAAGTGGTGAATAGACAAGCAGAGTTTTCCCGTTGTCCAGTGTGAGAACGTAAGAAAATCTCATTACTAGACTCCCTATTAGGGAAAGAGCATCTGTTATAGCCAACCTGGGATGAACTTTGTGCAGGGGGACAGCACGTCTTCCAGAATGCTCAGTTTTGGGCCACGGTGGCTCAGCAGGCAAGAATGCTTACCTGCCATGCCAGAGGACCCGGGTTCGTTTCCCGGTGCCTGCCCATGTAACAAAAAAAAAAAAAAAAAAAAAAAAAAGAATGCTCAGTTTTATAATGCTGTATCTTCCCATTGAGGGAGAAGTAAGATACAATCTACTCTTGTTTTTTTAGTTCTACCTTGTACCTAACTTCACAGGCTTTCTAGGAATTTGTTTAATGTCATTCAGATACCTTGGCTCTTTTTTATCTAAAGCAATGGAATCTCTTAACTGTACTGACTGAAAACCTACTTGCTACCAATCTTCAAGGAAAGTTATATGTACAGTTTGTCTCATAGAAACCTGCTTTGACAAAGCAGTAATCAGGAGAGATTTATCAAGATAACTCGACCCTCAGCCAGACTCTGCACTCCAGTCCTCCGGATGTGAACCAGCTTATATAGTTGTGCACATTAATTTGCTCCAATCTGTGACCACTTAACTGGCAATCAGTTAAATGTTTCTGTGAACTTGAAGGGGCAGCCAGTATTCACAGGGCTTTGTGTGATAGGGAGTAACTTCTATTTTTCCTTCCCTTGTAGTAGCTATTCACTAAAAAATAACCACCTTCATTGAAATATTCCAATGAAAACCCCTAGTTATGTAGGACTCCTTTGCAATTTATTCCTGCTGTCAGATTGGGCCATTCACGATGTTCCATTTGAAAATAGTTTTTTGACATGGATTTCAGGATCATGCGACATACTTTTCACAAAGGTACTGATAGGATGTTAGCTCTTCCAGAGAGGTCGCCCTTTACACCTCAGTCCTCTGGGTCTGGCTGTCCACTGAGCGCTTTTCCGAGTGAGTTAGAAGTGCTTTGGTTCAGGTGGCATGGTTCATTATATATGACACGTTAAACGCCTCTGTTCTTACGTTTTCCAGAGAAAAAACAGATAAGGTTCGTTTTGATCAACCAGAGCGTCTCAAAGCTGAGCTGTGAAGAATACCAAGTGCTCTCTGTGTAGGGCTCTTTTGCCTTGTCAGATGTTTGAAATTTCTCTCGGGAGACCATTTCTTTATTTTAGAGATGAACGTCCTTCTTCAATTCTGGAAGATTTTCAGCTATTACAGCTTCAAATATTGCTTCATTTCCGTTCGCCCCATTTTATTCTGAAACCCCTACTAGGTGAGTTTTAGAACTTGTGGTCAATTCTCCATCTCTCTTAATTTCTCGTTTATACTTCTTATGTTTTTCTGTTGGTACTGTGTATAGTAACGTCCTCAGCAGGATCTTCTAATGGCTCTTATCTTCTCTGACTGGGTCCAGTCTAGATGCTATCCTATCTATTGAGTTGTGGCTCTTCAATGACTACAGTTTTTATTTCCAAAGATGTCATTCTGAGCTCCATCTGTTCTGCATCCATTCGTTTCTATTCCTTAGTTTCTTATTATTTGAATGAACATTATACCCTTATTTATTGTCTTTGAGTATCGTAAACATACTTATAGTCTTTGTTGTACTGTTCTGTCATTTTATTTTCACCTGGACTTAATTCACCTTTCGATTAACTTTTCGGGGGAGACTATCTCAGTTCTTTGAGTTTTACATTTTGGTTTAAAGACACATTTTGAAAGGGACCATTTGTGGATTTGTGTTTTCTGTTATATATTTTTTGCACGTTTTCCTTTCTGCTTTCCTCTCCTTCTGAACTCACCTTTCTCTATCGAGTGGTTTTGGGGCTGTTCATACCCAGCACTCCGGGGCCTCTGGTCCAGTGCCATCAGTTATATTGACAGTGCTGGCTCTGCCTCAGTCGGTGTAGGGGCTACAAACAAACTCACCACCAGGCAGCAGGCAAGTTGATTCGGCTCTAAAAGTTTCGGGCCTGTGATGCTCCTCTTCCCACCGGCACCCACTGCCTCTTCCCCAGGCCCTACCCCTTAGGTCCGGGGCTGCATATGAGCCGTGGCCACCTGCAGCCGTCGAAATAAATTTTCCTTTCAAGTCTAAGTGTGCATGCGTATGTCTCTCCCCACTGGGGTTTTTGTAGGGCACGATTTCAAATAGTGAGCCTGGCTCTGGGCCCCCACTGTGTGAGGAGAATTTTAATTCCTGCTATTAGAAGAAGGAGCTGAGAGCCCACAGAGCTGGTCCACTTGCTTTAAAGGCCAGCTATGTCTCTTTCATTTTGTCACTCCAAATATTATCTCCCACTGGATAAATGGTAAGAGCAGAGGAAGAGCCTTAAAGCAAGAGCTAATGCTGTCTTAATCACGCACCTACCAAGACATGTTGATTTTAGAGATGTACAGTTAAGGTTCCCTCAGTACTAATCCCAACCTAAATTCACTAGACCAGGATTAAGTGAGTCAAACAAAGTACCTCTCTCCTGAGCAAATACGTGACCCACATAATCCTCCTCCTAAGGCTCAATAACCAGCTTGATTGTGAGGGACTGCTATTTCTCCTTGATGCGCTGAGGCGGGACAACCTGTCACGCTGAAGGTTCTAAAAGCCAGAAATGCCTCAAAAGGGTTTTCTTGGCCAGCACCCAAATAAAATAGAGTGCTTTTTCTAAATTGGAGTCTAACTTCTCTTTTAAGGTATTTATCATAAATGTTCATGAGGATTATCAAGAAGAATTGTTGCTCAAGGGGTTGAATTAGAGATGACTTTCACTAAACATTTCCTAATAAATGTGGTCATGGTTAGGGAGCTGTACGAGGACAGATTTTTGTTAGGG
Organism: Tamandua tetradactyla; assembly: GCF_023851605.1. Lineage (NCBI taxonomy): Eukaryota > Metazoa > Chordata > Mammalia > Pilosa > Myrmecophagidae > Tamandua > Tamandua tetradactyla. Next base: position 142,642,883 of record NC_135353.1, on the reverse strand, counting down.
ATTGTTTGTCCTTACGCATTAAGCAATTGTCTTATATTTGAAAGACATCTTATGCCAATACGATTAAAAGTGTATCCTAATGCCAGGGTTCTGTGGCTGCAGTATCTATAAGGCATGGGGTGGCGATCATTCCCAAAAGTGATCAATGAGATACTTACCCCTCCTCCACGTGAACCGTTTTAAAACGTAACCACAAGTACACAATTTACTCATTTAACACTTGGCTGTCAATTTATATTGTTACTGGTATATATTTTCCTTTTCTTGAAGTTATACATGTACATCTCATCCCTACTGATTCTCTAATTGTTAAAATATATTCACGGAGTCATTTCAATACAGGTGAATATACGTCAGCGATCAGACGAGGACTCTGTGGAGAATCTATTTACGTTCTTGATTGTCTTGTAAATTATACTTCTCTGGTAGCTCCCTAAAGAACACTAATTCAAATTCACTGAGCATGGCTTCTGTCACCACAATTTCTTCCTGCAGCCAGTTATCCTAAGAAAAAGTCTCCTATCCATTATCAATTTTTTATTCTCCATAGAGCTTAAAAAATATCCCTTCGTTCTACAACTATGTAGATGTAGCTGATTAATTTTATGTCATCAAGTATAGAAATGTGGTTGCCCAGAAACAAATTACTTACAAAAAAATTTCCCAGACAATGAATGGACATGGACATGAGTCCAACTGGCAAGGCTTATTGCCTCCCCTCTCCCTCTAGCAAGTGGAAAGCACCATGCCTCTCTAGCAAGGATACATGAGTGGCCCTCGAGCAATCATAAGCAGCATGTGTGGTAAAGAACATTACAGCAATGTCTGGGTAATTTGTATTCCTTTACAGAGGTCAAGCAATTTCAATGTAGGAAATCTACTCTTTAAAAGGGAGCTTCTCTACTATGTGTGATTATGATATAGCGGTATATTGATATTTTGAAATAAAGAACTGAAGGTCATTTTACAGTGATCAATGTTTCCTTAAAAAATATTTTACCTTATTTTATACCAAAGCATGTATACACACAGATTCTGTGACATAAAGTGGGGACATCCACAAAGGTCTGCATCGGAAAAGCATGGGCCCAGAGAGTCAGCTTTACCCTCATATAGTATTAAAAGCAGCTAAATTATATCCACCCATCTAAATTCAGACAAAAGCAGAAAATCATATAGAACTGTGAAAGCAACTATAAATCTAGCGAATTAATAGTTCATAAAAAATGAGAAAGATAAATTCAAGCATAAGGTATGTTAAAAATTGTAAACTGCACAGAGCCTTTTCAACTATAATAAAAATGTTTAAAGCTATGCTACGAAATTTTATCCACAAAGTCAAAAATACCCCTAAACTAGATGGAAAAAGGACATTAATATGCCTTGGCACTAACAGCATTAATTAGCAAGAAGCTCACAGGGTGGGATGTAAGATTATGCATATTTTAAGCCTGCCTTAAGCAAAACAGTAAAAGGGCAGCACTGTGTCCAATCCCTTTTCCTTAACACTGTCCCCCTTTCAAGCATTCAGAGCTCTTCATTCCAACCCCATTCCTACTGAAATTTGTTCATTATAAAGGAGTTGACAAAAGTAATTTAAACCTTACTGGGATTATACACTAATGCGCCATTACTTCCAAGCATATTGGCATTTTAAACGAGATGTATGTCAGAGATAGTAAGAACGAAGCCTGTTGGGCCGGGACTAAGGTCAGTCAGGATACAGGGGGAAGGAGGACACTGCATTTTAGAACGTCACCTACTCTCTGAGACCAAAGGAAGAGAGCTTTATTTTGTCCAAAACCTGTATTTTCTGCAGCACATAATCTAACTCAACCTGTCTGGATAGATCATTTAAACCAAAACACGTGTAGACCAGAATGGGACTAGAGCTTGTAATTCTCTATACTTTAACGTAACGCCCGGCCACAGCCCAGAGTGTGTTGAGTAGATCATTAAGAGTATTGTTGGCAAAGTCCCTTTAAGGATGGGAGGAAAAATATGGAACTGTTAAGCCTTACTACCAGGGAAACCCCTGCTACTGTCTCAAACATTAGGGACTCCCAAGTCAGTATACGCCAAGCCCATTATCTTGAGGCTTGCTCTTGTGAAGCGTAATTTATGCGATGGAGAAGCTAAGCTGACCTACAGTTATGCCTAAGGGTTACTTCCAGAGTGGCCTCTCTCCCTCTCTCTCTAAACCCAACTCTGCAAGTGGGCTACCCACTACCCTCCACCCCCGGCACCACATGGGATATACATCCAGGGGTGAAACTCCCTAGTACCACGGGATCCACAATGCCTTCCTGACCAAAAGAGGGGAATGAATTGTAACAAATAAGTGTCATTGGCTAAGAGAGTTCAAATAGAGTCGAGAGGCTACTCTGGAGGCTACGCTTACGCAAGCTTCAGCTAGATATTGCTATTTATCACAGTTTGCCAGGCCCCAACCAAAACCATTCCTGCCAACCCTAAAGAACACCTGGGGCTTTATCTGAGATTCTACAAAGGTTCTATGCACTAGGATTACCTTCCATAAGCCTGCAACCTCCAGATGAGTTCCTAAGCCAGATTAAGTCCTGAAACACAGAGGGGACAATCTCTCCGGAACATCAACTAATTCCATCCCCCTATCGCATATTTAGCAACAGCCCTTTCTAATATGAGAAAGGTAGAATGGCCATAGCCCAAAGGAGAAGGTGGGGTTATAACAGAGAAGATAGGATTCCACAAATGAGTCTGACTGCTGAATCATTATATCGATATTTCTGTTGGTCTCCAGTGTCTTGGAGCAGCTAGAAAGAAAAACTTAAAACTGTGGAACTGTAAACCATACCAAAACTCTGTTTAACTGCTTGTTGTGGCATGCTCTGAAATGTATTGCTTTTGGTATATATGCTATTTTTCACAATTTAAAAATAAATAAATAAGAGATATTGGAACATGTTTAAAAGAAAAAAAAACTGCTTTGCCCCATCTGGAGAGAAGCTGAATAATATAACTGTTTTGACAACTTTCCTTTTTGGTATCTTTTGTCACCCCTGGCTGAGGATGGAATTGGTACAGGCCTTGAGAGCATGCTCTGCAATCAGAAGGGCCTTAATTCAGGACCTGACTCTGCCACTTGCTGCAGTGAGGCAGCGTACTTGAAGTACAATACCATCATGAGGAGTAATGGCCTAGGATGGCCTACGTGGAAAACTTTCTTAGAGCCATACCCAGTACATACTAAGTGTTCTATAAACGTTGACTACTACTTTTTTTTTTCTCACATGGGCAGGCACCAGGAATCGAACCCGGGTCTCCGGCATGGCAGGCGAGAGCTCTGCCTGCTAAGCCACCCTGGCCTGCCCTACTACTAGTTTTTAATTATTATCATTGTTATTTTCTTTCTTTCTCTAATCTATACGTTTTAGATTTGAGACCTTAGGTGTTCTAAAATTTCCTGTCAAAAGAAAGCACTTAGATTACCTGAAATGAAAGAAATCTACAAAGCCATACTGAACTGGGCAGGGGGAAAAAAAAGTATACATACACACACACACACACACACACACACACACACTCACACTCACATATATTGTGTTTACAAACTGATTCATCAGTCAATATTGCCTTCTTCATATATACTTGGGTTCTAGCCCCAAGCCTTATTCTAACTACCCCTAAATTGGAGAATAATCATATATCTTAAACAGACTGTATTATACTAAAGTTTACCATAGCTGAGCATCTGAGCAAAATGAAATGACTGAGTTAGTTAAGATCACTAGGGATGAGATTTCCTTAGATTTGGTGAAATCTGCTAGGCATGTGACAGAACCGCCAAATTACATCCAGAGAGTGCTGCTCTAATAAAATGTCTGGCACGACTCTACAGGGTTAATGTATCTATTCTCTGCTTAAGTCCCTGACACACTAATCTAGATCTTGCTCAAATTCCAAGAGCCAGAACCTGACAATCCTAAGTGGTTTTAGTTTTTTTTTTATCTTAAACAAATGAGATATTTTCCACAACATCCCTGATCAAAGATGAACCCATGATTGTCTATAGAACAAAACTATTTATTATTGAAAAATTAAATAACTATCTATCTATAAAATACCGGAAAAGAACTCATAAATTCTAACCACTATATCTGTAAATAAGGCAAAAACCAAACTAAAGACAAAAATGATAGAAAGCTGTGAAACCTACTCAATGGGAGAAGATATTTGGAAACCAATACCAGGTAAGGGTCTAATACCTAGAATACAACAGTACGATAAAAAGACAAACAGCCCAGTTAAAAAATGGGCAAAAGAGCTGACTAGACGTTTCTACAAAGAGGATGTACCAATGGCTAAAAAGTACATGAAAAGATGCTCAACATCATTAGCTATTATGGAAATTCAAATCAAAACCAAAATGAGAGAAGACCTCCAGGGAAGATGGTGGAGAAGGGAGTACCAGGATTCAGTCCTCTTGCCAAACAACTATTAAACAGGTAAGAACTATCTGAAGCAACTATTTTGAAACTCCAGAGGCCAGAAGAACACTGTACAGCATCCTAGGAAGAGTGGGAGGCAGATAAATTGTGGTAAAGAACTGTAAATTGCTCCCTCTCTGCATGGTGGCTACAGGCATTCATTCTCCACTCTCATTGCAGGCCGCTGTGGGGTCCAGACCCTGGCAAACTGCTGCTGAGTGCAAGGGACATAAAAACCCCTCTTCCCCAAGAACAGGGGTGTGCATGGTTTTTGAGTTGCCAATTTGGATCACTGGGTCTGGGGCTCTGAGGCCAGCCATTGTTTCAACTCTACCCTGGAGAGGGGCAGAGGTGGTAGAGACTTTTAAAAACAGGGCCTCTGTGGGGCTGCAGGAGACAGTTATCTGAAGGACCACATGTGTTGGGCAGGCTAGGAAAGCTCAGCTTTGGAAAACCACCAGAGAAGCTTGATCTCCTCCACAGGGCTCTCTGGAGCCAGTCTGTGCCCCCTTCGTGGGTCTCTGGCTCTGTTTCTGCTGGGAAAAAACAGATTGGGAAAGTCCTAGCCAGGGTGCCCCTCCTCCCAGAATTTTCCCTCCAGGTAAAAGCAGCATGAGATACTGAAAGGAGTATTAAAAACCTATAGAAGCAGACAGTTTGCAAAAAAAAGACCTGCTGCCTTCAGATACCCAGGAGAGGGAGGATTGTCCCTTGGGAAGCAAAGGGGCCAGCCAAACTCCCATAAACAGGGGAAATCCAAACCAACTAACAAGCAAAAGCTCAGGACAAGACAGAGACCCAGTAACACAGGGAAAATACTGTGCAGTGCATTCGCCTCGGGCAGACCTTCTTGACAGGAGGGCTGAAGCTCAAGAAAATCTCTGTGGACAGATGGTTACAAAATCAGGAAACAGATATCCCAGGGAGTATATCGCAGAGTAAACATTTTAAAACATTAAAATGCACAGTATGCAACAAAAGAGTACGAGTCAAACAAAGAAATGGGAAATGATGGCCATTCAAAGCAAAGGATAAAAATACAGAAAATACCAATGAAGAAAATGACACTGTGGACATACTGAACAAATGTCCTTTCAGTAGGACATGATCTTAAAATGCTGAAGAGATGAAGGAAAGTACAGAGGAAGAACTACAGGATATCAGGAATATAAAGAACGAACAATATGAGAGTCGAAGTAAAGAGGTAGAACTTTTAAGAAGGAACCCAACAGAACTACTGGAGTCGAAGACCATAAAAACTGAAATGAAAAGATGCCCAGGAGGGTTTCAAGGGCAGAATGGAGCTGGCAAAAGAAAGAATCAGTGAAATTGAAGACAGGATGCTTGAACTGAGTCAGGCTGAGGAGCAGAAAGAAAAAAGTAGTATTAAAAGTGAAAATAGCAAAAGACAGCTATGGAACACCATTAAGTCCACCATAATATGCATTATGGGAGTCCCAGAAGGAAAAGAAAGAGACAAAGGGACAGAAGGAATGGCCAAAGAAACAGTGACAGAGAACTTCCTAAACTTAGCAAAAGATGTGAATATGCACATCCAAGAAGCTCAGATAGCACCAAACAGGGTAAACACGAAGAAAACACACCCCATCATATACTGACACTGCCAAATGCAAAAGGCAAGGAGAGAGTTCTGAATGCTGCAAGAGAAAAGCAACATGTTACATTCAAGGCAGTCCCAATAATACTGAGTGCTGATTTCTAAACAGAAACCATGGAAGCAAGAAGGCAGTGGGTTGAAATACTTAGAAGTATGAAAGGGAAAAAACGACCAGTCAAGAATTTTATATCCAGTGAGATATTCTTTCAGAAATGAGGGTAAGATTAAGACATTCTCAGAGAAACAAAAGCTAAGGGAGTACATCACTACTTGAACTGCCCTAAAAGCTATGCTAAATGGAGTGCTTCGGATTGAAAGGAAAGGATGCTAGACAGGGTTTCAGTGCAACATGAAGAAATGAAGACCTGTGGTAAAAGGAACCATTTGGGTAATTATAAATGCCGTTATTATTGTACTGGATTGTTTGGTATGTAACTCCACTTCTCATTTCCTACAGGTGCTAAAATCCAAATGCACAAAGTGTAATGATAAATCTAGGTTTTTGGACATGCAGTATACAAAGATATAAGTGATAACAAGTACAAAAAACATGGTAGGGGGATATAGGGTATAGGAAAAGTATATGTGCCTACTTTTGAAGTTAAGTTGGTATCAAACCAAATGCAATTCTTATAAATTTTAACCCTATGATAATCACAAGGAAAACAGATGATAAATACATCCAGCTATAAATAAGAAGGCACCAATATGATACAACACAAGAAAGAAAATACATATAAAAGTAGGCTTTAAACACCTAGGGCAATATATAAGATTCAACAAGGTTTCCAGGCACTAGAGTGACTTTCCAGAAACATACAACCTCCAGATGGGTCCCTGGTCCAGATAAGTCCTGACACCCACCCCAGCCTCTTGAGAACATCAGATAGTTCCATCTCCCTACCCCATATTAGTGACAGACCCTTCCAATATCAAAAATTTAGAATGGCCATAGCCCAAACATCCCAAAGAGAGAGATGGAAAGATCAAAGGTGATGGTGGTGGTATACAGAGACGATAGGACTTAACAAATGAATATGAATGTTGCATCACTAAATTGACACCTCTTTTAGTCACCAGTATTTTAGAGCAGCTAGAAGTAAAAGCCTAAAATCGTGAAATTGTAACCCATGTCAAAGTCTGAAACATGTTCTACAACTAACTAACTGTGGTGCTGTGCTTTGAAATGTATAGCTTTTTTGTATGTATGTTATTGTTCACAAAAAAAGAAGGAAAACAAGTCGATTGTGATGATAAAAAAGAATTTAAGCCCTCTAGAAAACAAACAAATAAATAAATGGAACAACTAAAAAAAAAAGTAGGCTTTAACCGAATTGAGGGATTAAAAAAGGTATAAGAGGGCGGTCCACGGTGGCTCAGCACGAAAGAATGCTTGCCTGCCAAGCCCAAGGATGCGGGTTCGATTCCCAGTGCCTGCCCGTGTTAAAAAAAAAAAAAAAGTATAAGACTTACAAAACCTAAACAGAAAAATGACAGAAGAGGGACCTCTCTTATGTATAGTGACTTTAAACAGAAGTCAATTAAACTCTTCATTTAAAAGGCAGACATTGGCAGAATGAATAAAAAAGCATGACCCAACTATATGCTGTCTGCAATAGATTCAAGTTAAAGTCAAAGAAATGAATCGATTGATGGTGAAAGGATGGAAAAAATAAATATGCCATGCAAGTAGTAACCAAAAGCTGGGACAGCTATACTAATATCACATAATATTATACTACTACTACTATTGGATGATAACAGTTATGAGGGACAAAGATGGCCATTATATATTGATAAAGGGGATAATGCAACAAGAAGATGCAACAATTATAAATATATATGCACCTAACAGCAGAGCCCTAAAATATATATAACATAAATACTGACAGATTTGAAGGGAGAAATTAACGATTTTACATTAATAGTAGGAGACTATAACATACCACTCTCAACAATGGACAGAACATCTAGTCAGAAGATCAATACAGAAGTACAGGACTTTAATGATAGACTAAACCAAGTAGACCTAATGGACAGAACACTGTATAAAACACCGTACCTAGCAAAAGCAGATACCTTTTCTTCTTGAGTGCACACAGATCATTCTCTAGGATAGACCATATGTTGGGTCACAAAACAAGTGCAATAAATTCAAAAACACTGAAGTCATACAATATCTATCGTCTGGCCCCAAGGGGATGAAGCTGGAAACCAATAACAGACAAAGAAAGGGAAAGTTCAAAAATATATGGAAATTAAAAAATATATACTCTTAACAACCAATGGGTTAAAGAGGAAATCAGGAACAAAATTTGGAACTATCCCAAGGAAATGAAAATGAAAATACAACATACAAAAAGTTATGGGATGCAACAAAGGCAGTGCTAAGAGGGAAATTTATAGCTCTAAATGCTTTCATTAAAAAACAGGAAAGATTTCAAATCAGGGACCTAACCTCAAAACTGGAAGAAGTAGAACAAGAAGAACAGGAAGCTAAGTCCAAAGCAGTTGGGTGGGCCACGGTGGCTCAGCAGGCAAGAATGCTTGCCTGCCATGCCAGAGAACCAGGGTTCGATTCCTGGTGCCTGCCCATATAGGAAAAAAAAAAAAAAGTCAAAGCAATTAGAGTGGAGATAAAAGAAATAGAGGACAGCAACAACAACAAAACAAAAATTGGTTGTTTGGAAAGATCAACAAAATCGTCAAACCTTTAGGCAGACTGACAAAAAAAAACGAAGGATACAGACGACAAAAATCAGAAAAGAAAAGGAGGTCATGACTACTGACCCTGCTGAAATAAAAAGGACTATGAGTGGATATTACGAACAATTATATAGCAGTAAATTAGATAACAAATTTATCTAATTTTAAAACAGACAAATTCTTAAAAACTCACAAGCTACCTATGCAAGAAGAAATACAAGATCTCAACAAAGCATTGATTAGCAAAAAAGACTGTTGAATCAGTACTCAAAAACTTTCTGACAAAGAAAAGCCTAGGAGCAGATGGTTTCACACAGGAATTCTACCAAACATTCCAAGAAGACTTAACTTCAAAGCCAGATAAAGTCACGACAAGAAAAGAAAACTACAGACCAATGTCTCTTATGAAAATAGATGCACAATTCCTCACAAAATTCTAGCAAACCAAATCCAACAGCATATTAAAAATTATACACCATGATCAAGTGGGATTTATCCCTGGTATGCAAGGTTGGTTCAACATAAGAAAATCAGTTAATATGATGCACTACAATTAAGAGAATGAAGGGGAAAAAACCCCACATGATCAGCTCTGTCAACACAGAAAAGGCATTTGACAAAATATAGCACCCTTTCTTTGTAAAAAACACATAGAACACAAGGAGTAGAAGGAAGGATCCTCAACATGATAAAGGGCACATATGCAAAGCCTACAGCTAATATCCTACTTAATGGTGAGAGACTGAAAGCCTTCCCTCAAAGATCAGGAAGAAGAGAAGGATACCCACTGTCACCACTGTTATTCAACATTGTACTGGAAGCTTTGGCGAGAGCAAGAAAAAGAAATAAAAGGCATCCAAATTGTAAAGGAAGAAGTACAATTTTCCCTATTTGCAGCTGGTATGATCCTATATACAGAAAATCCTGAAACATCTACAACAAAGCTCTTAGAGGTAATAAATGAATTCAGCAAAGTGGTGGGGTACAAGATCAACACCCAAAAATCAGTAGCATTTCTCTACACAAGCAATGAACAATCAGAAGGAAAAAAATGAAGGAAAAAAAATCCTTTCACAATAGAAACCAAAGAATCAAACATCTAGGAATAAATCTAACCAAGGATGTTCAAGGTATGCACACAGGAAACTACAAAACATTGCTGAAAGAAATTAAAGAAGACCTAAATAAATGGAAGGATATTCTGTGTTCATAGATTGGAAGACTAAATATCATTAAGATATCAATACTGCCCAAAGTAATTTATACAGTAAATGTAGTCCCAATCTAAATTCCAACAACTTTCCTTGCAGAAATGGAAAAGCCAATTATCAAATTCATATGGGAGGGTAAGGGGCTCCAAATGGCTAAATCCACCTCGAAAAAGAAGAATGAAATTGGAAGACTCACACTTCCTACTCTTGAAACTTATTACAAAGCCACAGTAAGCAAAACAGCATGGTACTGGTACAAGGATAGACAAACAGACCAACAGAACAGAACCGAGAGCTCAGAACTCAACACACGTTAATATGGCCAACTGATTTGTGATAAGGTGGCAAAGAGAACTAAATTGGGAAAGAACAGTCTCTTCGACAGATGGTGCTGGGAGAACTGGTTCTCCATTTGCAAAACAAAAAGGATGACCCCTAATTCACACCATATAGAAAAATCAACTCAAAATTGGATCGAAGACATAAATTTAAGAGCTAGAACTACCATACTCCTAGAAGAAAGCGTACAGAAGCATCTTCAAGACCTTGTGTTAGGCAATGGTTTCTTAGACTTTATACCCAAAGCACAAGTAATAACAGAAAAGAGATAAAGGGGACCTCATCTAAATAAAAAACTTTTGCTCCTCAATGGACTTCATTATGAAAGTAAAAAGACAACCTACACAATGGGAGACAATATTTGGAAACCACATATCCAATAAAGGATTAGTATCCAGTATATACAAAGAAACCCTTCAACTTAACAACAAAAAGACAAACAGTCCAATTTAAAAATGGGCAAAAGACTTGAGCAGACATCTCTCCAAAGGAGACATATAAATGGCCGGAAAGCATATGAAAAGATGTTCAGCATCATAAGCCATAAGGGAACCGCAAATCAAAACCACAATGCAACATCATTTTACCCATAAGAATGGCTGCTATTTTAAAAAGAAATGGAAAATAAGTGTGGGAGAGGATGCAGAGAAACAGGAGCACTCATTCACTGCTGGTGGGCATGCAAAATGGTGCTGCTGCTGTAGAAGACAGTTTGGAGGTTCCTCAGAAAGCTCAATATAGAACTACCATGTGACCCAACAATCCCACTACTGAGTATACCCAAAAGAACTGAAAGCAGGGACTTGAACAGATATTTGCACACTGATGTTCATAGCAGCATCATTCACAATGGCCCAAAGGTGGAAGCAATCCAAATGTCCATCAGCTGATGCTTGGATAAACAAAATGTGGTGTATGCATACAATGGAGTAATATTCAGCACTAAAGAGGAATGAAGTTCTAGGTCAACCAATAACATGGATGAACCTTGACAACATTACGTTGAGTCCGACAGGCCAGACACGAAAGGGCAAATATTGTATGATCTCACAGATATGAAACAAAACAAACTCACAGAGCTGGAGTCCAGAATATAGATTACCAGGGGCTGGGTTGTTAGTAGGGAATGGAGAATTACTATTAATTTGTACAGAATTTCTATTTGGGTTGATTGTAAACTTCGAGAAATGGATGGTGGTGATGGTAGCACAACACTGCGAGTGTAATTAACAGCCCTGAATTATATGAGAAAGTGGTTAAAAGGGGACATTTTATGTGGTATGTATCTTACTAGAATAAAAATTAAAAGATAAAACATTGGCCTGTACAACACAGTGAACCCTATAGTTAATAGTACAATTATAAAATTATAAAATTTCATGAATTTTAGCAAATGTACCACACTAAGGCAAGGTGTTCATAGGGCGGTATATTGGGGGGAAAACCCTCTTGCACACGATGGACTATAGGTAATGTCGCAAATATAAAATTCTTTTATCAATAGTAACAAAGCTACCATATTAATGCACCATGTTAATACTGGGGGGAGGGTATATGGGAATGCTGTATCTCTTTTTTTCTGGCATGGGCAGGCTCCGGGAATCGAACCCAGGTCTCCAGCATGGCAGGTAAGAATTCTGCCACTGAGCCACTGTTGTACCGCCTGCTGTATTTTTTAAAATGATTCTTCTGTAAACCTACAACTTCTCTAATTAAAAAAAAAAATGATTCTGAGCCCTAAAAAGAAAGAAAATGGGGTTTTCCTTAGAAATATTTCCCAAATTAGAGGTTCAAATATTTGGCATTCAGAAAGAAAATTGAGAGTAAGGAAATAGGAACAAAAGGTCAATGAATAGGCAGAATAGATGTCATAAAGCCCATGCAATAAATTTGAGGCTTTTACTCAAGCCTTTTCATCTGGTCCCAAACCTAACAAGCCAATGAAACATTAGAAAGATCAGATGAGAAGTATGGGATAGTGGTGGAGGAGGACTGTGAAAGAGAGCAGGATATGAAAGCTGACAAGGTGACACAGAATCAACACAAAGGTGACACAGATACGGGGCCCCTGCGTAGAGAGGCAGACATTCCTCCCGACTCCAGCCTCTCGAGGCATCACTATAGTACCCCACAGTCCAGCACCGGCATTCACGGAAATGTCTAAATCATCAAGTAAATGTTCAACTAGCTGTCACACCTTCTCTTAGAAGGCAGAGAAGTATATATTAGCTATTTGGGAAAATATTCTTTTTAAAAATTACTTGTGTTTTCTTTTTTTCCAACACCCCCCACCCCAGTTCCAAGATATCCTCACAGCTGACTGCTCTTATCAAGTCTTTGCTGAAATGTCACCTTGATTTCAAATGCAACCCCACCGCGGGCACACCCTTGTCCCCTTTCCCTCCTAATTTTTCTCATACCAGCTATCCTGTAATATAACATGTAACTAAATTTTTTGTTATTATCCATCTCTCCCACCCCAAAAGAATATAAATTGAGAGTAAGGGTGTTTTCTGTGTTGATCACCGCTGCGTCATGGGTGAACTAGAATTACGATCTTTATTGGATACAGGAATGCATGACAGAAACAAAAACGGTGGTGGCTATTCTTCACCATTCAAAAAGCAAACGAGGATTAAAGAGGATTTAGAGGTAACAGAGTCTAGGCCCAGGAATAGTGCTTTGGGGAAAAGTTCGTTTCAGTTTTCTGATGAATTCAGCAAGACAGCAAACTTCCATTGTCTGAGGTCAGCAAAAAGCTGCAACCGTCTTTAGGAGAAGCATCGTTTTAAGCTTCGTGTGTCTCATCTTGCGTCCCTTACACATAGTTATACTCTGCCTAAAGTTTTCCTAATAAATTAGCCTCGATGACCTATTTTTCACTTCCTGACATGTACTGCTATACATTCTTGCCGTAATTGATCCCAAAGCCTCATTTATTACAACAACAGAAACTACCAGATCATTTCTTTAAAATAAGTTCCAGTACTTGTAAACAAATTTTAATAGCAGCATTATTCATAACAGCCAAAGAGCAGAAATAATCCAAATGTCCATTAGCTGTTGAATGGATAAACAAAATGTAGTCAACACATACAATGGATGGAATATATTCAGCAATAAATATGAATGAAATACTTTCAGTGGCAGAATGCTCATCTTCCATGCAGTAGACCCAGTTTTGATCCCCGGACTATGCACCGCCCCCCTCAAAAAATAAATAAATGAAATACTGATACATGCCGCAGCATGATGAACTTTGAAAATATTATCCTAGGCGAAAGAAGCCAGTCAGAAAAGAGCACATATTGCAGGATTCCATTGATATGAAATTTCCAGAAAAGGGAAATGCGTAGAAAGTAGATGAGTGGTGGCTTAGGGCCAGAGGATTGGGGGAAAATGAGGGTGACTGAGGATGAGGATGGGGTTTCTTTTTGAGGCAATGAAAATGTTCTAAAATTGATTGTGTGATGGTGGTTGCATAACTCTGAATATACTAATAACTATTGAATTGTACAGTTCAAATGGGTGAACTGTATTATGGTATGTGAATGATTTCTTAATAAAGTTATTATTAAAAAATAAGTCCCAGAGTCAAAATCCTATTTCAATGAATAAAAGGTATTTCCCCAGTGAAGACAATAATCTTCTAATGCTCTCTCCTATTCCTAAGGAATCAAGCTTGAACCCATGTACATAAGAGAAGGATGGTGTGTACATGCCTACAGAGGAAATATGCAAAGACTTTTCAATAATTTCAGATCACAAGTATTTTAAAAACCTGAAAATGAGCCCAAAAAATACTCAGGTTCAGGTTAACCTAAACACTGAGATGTTTTCAGTCTAATGGAAAACTGTATCATAACCTAAATGGGTCTATAAAGGGATCTGGGGAAGAACAATAACTTAAGAAATGAGAAATAAGGAAAAAAGCTTTGAGAAATCGACCAACAAATCCACGAGGGAGTAAAGGTCCAAAGGGAATTCATCCATTTGTTTATTCAACACATATTTATGCATCCAGCAATTGTGGAGATAAAGGTATGTGAGATACTGTCCCTTACCCTTGAGGAGCTCACGTTTTGGTGTGTAGGATACTATTTAGTTCCATACACTAATGCAGCAGGACTGGGAATTATGCTCACTGATACAGCTAAAAAAAATATGGGTTATTTTTTCCCTTGAAATAATCACTTGAGGTTAGGAGGAAACTATAGGAAAAGGATTATATCGAGGTATTTACACCTGTACTTATTAGATAGAGTAGTATCGGCAGGTAATCCAGACTTTGGAGAAAACATCATTTAATGGCCATGTAGTAAAAATAAATAAGTACAATGATATCATGGTTAATTTCTTGTGTCAACTTGACTAGGTTATGGTGTCCAGTTGTTTGTTCAAGGAAGCACTGGCCTGATTGTTACTGTGAAGGTATGTTATGGATGGCTTTGCCTCTACAGTCAGCCGATAAAGCATCTACAGCTGACTGCATCTACAATTAACAAAGAAGACTGCCCTTGGCAAGGAGGGGAGTATCCTCATCTAATCAGTTGGAGATCTTAAAAGCCAGAACTGAGGATTTCAGACACCCGAAAAATTTCTGAATTTCTGCCTCTATTTCAAACAGCCAGCTTCTCCTGGGGAGTCCGACTTTACTTTCATCGGAGTTTTCAACTTGCAGCCTGCCCTATGGAATGTGGACTTGCCAATCCCTAAGGCCATATGAACTAATTCCTATAATCAATCTCTCTCTCCCTCAGGAGATATATATATATATATATATATAAGATATATATATATATCTTATATATATATATATATATAAGATATATATATATATCTTGTTGGTCCTGTTTCTCTGGAGAACCTTACTAATACAGATGAATAAGTGGCACACAGTGAGAAACCATTTCTAACAAGGCTGCTGGTAAGAAATTGGGCATACCCAATTCCAATCAAGTATACCAGGAAGTCCTTGGTTTTCTAATTATACTCTTTCTAGGAAGACCAGCTCCTCTCCCCAGGCTTCTATTTCCCCTAAGATCACGGTCCTCCTAAATTCAGGTTTTTCTTCTAAACTTCAGACTTGTTTTGCCAACAGTCTCCTGGGTATCTCCATTAGCCACGGGCTCTGTGAACTGGAACTTGCTAAGGGCCAAGCTATGTGAGGTTGACATAGTGCTTGTTTATTTTCTTCAAAATTTCCGTGCCAGCCAAGGAATCTGCTTCCTCAAGTTGCTTTACAAAAAGTTTATACCTTAATCTTTCTTTGAGAGAATGCTCATTTACAAGATACAGAAGGAGAAGTAGCTTCCCACCTATGAAGATATACTTTACTTTCATATCACAGTCCAAGAGTGGCCTCAAGCAGCAACTGGCCTTTGCATCTAACTTTTTAAGAAAAGAAATATGCAACGGTAATTGTGATAGAAGCATAAATTGCTGTCTTTGGTGGACATCCTCCAAAACCCCAATGGTTAATTATTAAGAATTCCATATACATATAGCAAGTACTGGTGGAAATTTCTGTCGGTGATTTGATTGGGAAGCCGAGTCGCTCAATGTGACGTCTCAGAAAAAGAGTACAAAGAATGCTCTATGATCAAGGGAGATGATTTAATATCTACCTCTGGACTTCTCAGACTAACTCATTCTGGCCTGTGGGGTCTGTAGGGCAATTGTTTCAGTACTAGAGCAAATCAATAGTTACTCTGTGAGAAAAATCTGGACTTCCTCTGCAAGCACCTTATAGCTAGTCCCTCAGACCTCCCAGGAGCTGTGCTGTATCTCCTTGTCTTGTTTTCAAAGTTTATAAACCTGATGGAAGTCAGCAAAATGGAAGGCTAGTACAATCTTGAACCAACAACTATCCTGTTGTTATTGCTCAAACTTTTAAAAGATACGTTAAGAATGACTGCCTTAGGGACATGCTATTCATCCACTCTTCTAGGCATCCTAAATTTTATATCTGGATTGCTTTTGTTCTGACCTGAACATGTCTACCAAAGTGTGTTCCACTGAACATTACAATTGGGCTTGAGGTCAAGGAGGTATGAGCAACCTCGGGTTAAACACAGCTGGTCAGGTTTCTTCTAGACTCCTCAATGCAGTCTAGAAGACTAATTATGCTAACATAATTTTGACTTTCCAACAGAGGGTGTTTGTCTTGGGAATGATTTTTTCTCCGAGTATCTCAGAGTTATGCTGCAGAGCACATTTTGGCCAACAGTGACCTTTACCCTTGAAGAACTGTCATCATTTCTTTGGTCTTCAATGTTAAGCTTTCATCAATTGTCAAAGGCCACGAGAAACAGCCACAGAACCTCTCCTTCAGTCTTTGTTAAACACCAACATAAAAATGTCGATAGGGACACTGGTCAATAGATTGTCTCAAGAGTAACGGTGGTTAAGAGTCCAGGACAGCCCGAGCCTCAATCTGGGCCCTAATTCTTGCTAGTTACATGAAGTGTCCTTAAGATTCTGGGCCACCAAGTCCTCACACCCTTTCATAGGATTGCTGTAAAGATTAAATATGATCTTCAGTGTAGCCGTTCCTGTCAATAGCAATCACTCAAATGACAGCTATTATTTTTGTTGTTGTTATTACTGTTATTATGCAAAGCTAGTAAAACTGTGATGTTTTCTTAGGCAGTTACATGCTTTTCCCATCTAACATTACGCAATAGATAAATCATTATGTTTCCTCCTCTATTCCTGGCTACAGGGAAACTCAGACCAATTTTGCAGCTCAGTCAGTTCAACTAGAAAACAACAATGCTAATTCCAACTAAATTCTTATTGCTATGACTTTTTCCCCCTAATGAAAAGTGAATTCATAAAATTAACATATGAAATTTTCACCTCAATGTTCTTGAGCAAGCAGACTTCCAGATGACTGATTTGTAATTATTACCACCCACCAACTGGCCCTTTCCAAATCAGTAGCCTTTCTGTGTGCACTACTCTGTTTCTTCAGTCATCATTTCCCAGAGCCTCCATCTGAAAATTTTACATCACCGAGTTTTCCCTCTCCCTCCTCCCTCCGTGGCCTTATTTGTTCAGTGACCTTCCAATTTCTCCATCCTTTCTTCACTCCCCTAAGATGCCACAGCTCAGAACCTGGTCTCCTGGACTATTCTACGTTCCTTCCACCAAACTCCAATGGCTTATAATTAGTTTTCTCTGTCTTCCCGGCTCAAAATACCGCTGTTGTTCAACTGTCTCTAGGATAAAGTCCAACCTCTTGAGTAGGACGTAGAAAGCCCTTCAAACAGTGGTCTCTTCCTCCATTCCAGTCATTACCCTCTTATTCTCACTCCATAGTCTAACCACACAACATTAGTCACTGCTCCATCTAGAAAACCTATCCTTCCTCTCTCTCTCTCTTAGCCTGTATAACTCGTATCCAGTCTTCAAGACTCAGCACCGGTGTCCTTTGTGAAGGTCTCTCCAATCCCTCAGACAATTAATCCTTCACTTCTATGCCTCTATAGTACTTGTAACACGGAATTATAATTAGTTGTTAATATTTTAATGGCACTTATTAAAAGGTGAGCTCCCTGAGGACAAGAAGCAAGGTTTATTCATCTAGCCGTTTTAAAAACACATTAAGCACTCAGAAACTGTTGGCTGAAATGAATGGAATTACATCCTCAAGCCTGGAATGCAACTAAAGAAAGCTATGACCACAATTAACCCTATTGTAGTCAGATGGTCTAGTTAACAAAACACCAAGAGGAAGATGGGGGGTTCTCCACAGAAGCTCTGAAGAGGGAAATTGGATCATAAGAATGTCAGCTTTTATCCAGATGTACCTATAGGATGTGACTATTCTAACTTCCAGAGGGGTGCTTCAGTTTTTCCGCAGTACGAAAGGAACAGTTTTCACAGCCGTCCAATTTCTTAGGCCAAGATTATAAGCTCACCAGACAACCAACCGATTCTTATTCTGATTTCCGAGACATTTAATTCTAAGACACAGGCCCTAGAACAGAGTGACAACCTCAGTGTCCTAAAGAAGAAAACCCCCCCACCACCATTTTAATAGATTTAATATTTGTAAATAAACTCCCATGCTGTTCTCAAAAAAGGTTTAAGACAACCTTAATGCATTTAGCACGGCAATGAAAAAGATAAAGGATAAAGGGAGAAGAGAATCATCATTCTGAGTTATCCGTCCACTTCTGTGAACCAAAATGACATGAATCGGTCCCTTAATGAACTCTCAATAAATTGAAGGAAATTCAGTTATTGGGCTTGTTGGTTAGAAACTGAGCCTCTGAATCATGGTGACCCTCAACCCCAGTTAACAGTCCTACATCCCCCTCTCCCAAAGAGCCGATATTTATACGCCAATGTTCACTGTAGCATTATTCACAATAGCCAAAAGGTGGAAGCAGTCCAAGTACCCATCAGCCAATGAACAGTGAAACACAATGGGGTCTGTCCATACAATGGAATGTTATTCAGCCAGAAAAAAAGGAATGGAATTCTGATACATACAACAACATGGATGAACCTTGAAACCATCATATTGCGTGACATAAGGCAGGCTCTAAAGGGCGTATAGTATATGATTTCTCTTATATGAAATACTTGGAATAAGCAAATTCATAGAGACAGAAAACAGGATAGCGGTTACGGGGGGGTGGAGGGGGGATGGAGAGTTCTTGCTGAATGGGTATGAGTGTTGGCTTGGGATGAGGACAATAGTCTGGAAATAGTGGTGAAAGTTCCACGGTATTGTCGATGTACTTAATGTCAAAGAATTATCCACTTAAAATGGTTAAGATGATTTTTATGTTATGTATGTTTGGCCACATTTATTAATAAATAAATTATTATACAAAGGAACGCCTGATTTATAGGGGTAAACCCTTTATCGACAAAAGGCTCTGCGGCGCTTTGTTTGGGGGCCTATGTTGCCAGGTGAGAGGAAGGCCTAGTTTCATTACATTTGTCATACCATACTCCTACCATACTCCTGTCCTCACTCCAACTTAAAAAAAAAGAACAGCGATGGGAATCAGATTTTACTAATTTCCAATGATGTCTACTGGACATTTTAGCATCCATGCCATTATCCTCCCGACCTCCCACACTGCCAATGATTTCAGAGGACGTGCTGCTTCCACTGAGGCCATGCATCGTATGTGGAAAATAACTAGGGGTGTTTCAGTGGGAAGAGAAAACAGGAATGAACCCTACACAACTATTTGTGTGAAGTACTCCCCACCACCACAAATATACTTGCAAATATTTGCATGTGTAGAAATATCTTTGGAAAGATACCAAGAAACCAATAATGGCAGTTGCCTCTTGAGTTGGGCGTATCTCAGCCAGCGGTCAAGGCTGAACCCTCTTGAGTTTTTGCCTTATGTACTTGTATTTTTATTCAAAAACAAAAGCAATTAAAAAACATTTTAACATCCATATCTTCCCTCCTCCTGCTACACACTCCCTGAGTAGAGAAATTCACTCTCACAATGTTAATTACCACCTGTCAGCTGGTGATTCACAAATCTAATATCTCTGACCCACATCTCTCATGCAAGCTTCAAAGCTCTATTTCTTACCGACTATCAGATATATTTATGTGTGGGTATCTCACCAGGATCTCAAACCCAACCTCTCCCATGCCCCATTCATCACCTTCCAGCTACTCTACCCTTAAAGACCTCCCCAAACACTGATGAATTAAAGAAAGGGCCTGCCGATACTATGCCTAAATTGTCAGTCCTAGCTGCAAACAACTATTATCTCATGATATTCCTGAAAGACCTGGGAATCATTTCTTCCCTCCCTTATCCAGTCAACCATCAAATCAAACAGCTTTACTCCTCACCTGAAATGTCACTCAACCCAAACCATCGTTCCTAGTTCCATTAGGTTGCTTTAGGCCATAAGCATCTCTTCCCTGGACCTCAATGCTACCTTCTCCCGGCATTGGTCTTTTCAGTCAGGCTCCACCAAGCTGTCCGAGCGCTGGACTTAAATAAGTCCAACGGCATCACCCCAGCTTGCTCCCTATACCAGATGAGGAGAAATAAACTGCTCTGCAAGGTACCAAATCCTTCCCAGCCTGGCCTTGCCAACCCATCTAGCCTCATCTCCTCCTCCCATTCCTTGCTTTGTAACAAAAGTAGCCCAACTGTTTGTGGTTTCCCAAACCTCCTCTGCTGTTCCTCACCCTGACACCTTTGTTTACACTTCCTCCTCCACACCCTCGGCACGCCCACTCCTAGTCACCCTCGGTTTCCTTCTCGCCAGCGTCTGAGACTCACACAAAGACCTAATGGGAGACCCTTGAATAAAGATGTCTTCCCGAGGCTCTGACAATTGATAATGGCTCTACCAGGACCCACAGCCATCCCATCGTTCACAAGGTGAAGGGACAGTGTTGTGATCTCCAGCTCGTATCATTAAGTGACGTAAGGAATCAGTCTAGACCGGCTTTGAGTATAACGTTAATACACTTGCATAACCGTTACAGGGATGAAAAGGAACAAGAAGAAATTCAAACTGAGGCCTAGTCACCTACTGTCTGGTCATCCAACGAGACGTACGAGAAGCACTGAGTAAGTACTGAGAATTCACAGAGTTCCCTGTTTTTAGATAACATCTACGAACAACTGTAATTAACTTAAGACTTGCCAGTGTCTTAAGTAGTCAGCATTTACCCTACTTTTTACACTTGGGAAGAATCTAATCAATTTGCCACGCAGATAGCAGAATGAAAACCTGCCTGTGTCTCTGGAAAAGGCTACCTTTTCATTGTCAGGACCGCACCTTGAATTTCAGGGCAAGTCTTAAAATTCATTTAGACAGGGCAGAGAAACATACGTCAGGATTTGGATGCTACAGCTTTAAGTCAGGATAGGCAAGGAGACTGCAGGCTCTAATTTATGCAGGAAAAAATAAATCTTGAGTTTGCAGTGATAAAGACAGACAATGGGGCAAATTCCCAACATCCCTAAATAAATTCAGGCAAATCTGAATTATCTGCGGTAATGAGGGAGGGATAGCATGCAGAAATGAAACATTGCATATTGTATATCTCAGTAATGCCATCAGTCGCCCAAATTTATAAGCCACGCTCGGGAAAATTCAGTCATATTTTGCCTTTGTGTGGAGCTTTAGCCTTCTCTTTACGTCTTTACGGCATAAACCAAAAATCAGAGAATGCCAGCAGGGGAGCCATACAGGGCCCGGGATTTAGAAAATGGATTTTTAACATTCTAAATTTATGACAAAGCAATGGTTAGTGTTAATCAAGGCAGTTTGGGGAAAAAATGGAAGTATTTTGAAAAGCAAGCATAAGAAAAGCATTTTGCCATAAAATTAGGCTTTTAAAAGAATCGTAGTCAAAAGTACCAGCATGTGTGCTGAAAAGAAAATAAATTCGGCCTCACTTCAATTCCTTTGTCCACCGATTTATTCAACAAATATTTATTGGATAGTATGTGCAACAATTAAGAGACGTGGAATTCTCAAGACAGAGATAAGACACTCCTGAGAGACATCTAAACTAGTCATTCTCTGTTTCCAAGGAGATCTTGGGCAGGTACAATGAATAAGAATAATTAACAGAACTCACTCTAGTCAGGAATGGGCAGGGGTGGTCTCCAAGCTAACTTGCATTTGCAGATAAGCCACAGCTATGGAGTAAAGGAACACCAAATACACACAGATACAGTTAACTACGTGGCTAAAGGACTTTGGACAATCTCTGTTTCAAATATCCTTTCCCATTTCCTCCAAAACCGCGCTGGTATTTGTCAGATCCCATAGCCCAGTTTTGACCTGAGGCTGTCAGGTATAGAAAAAGGGCATCTGATGACCTCCTGGGTTCTCTCAGGAGAAGGACAAGAACTGGTAAATTAAAGGCCCCTGAAGTAATATGGACTCCAAGGGTCACGAAGACAAAAGATCTCTGGCTCTGAAGCTTCTTGAGCTGTACTATAAGAAGACAGGAAAAAAGAGAGCAAAGGAAAGCAGACAGGCTGCTTTTTAGGAGGGGAGTTCTGCAGAGACATTTCTTTAGCATTTGGTAGGAGGTGAAAATGGGACAAAGGGTAGGGACCAAAAAGAAAGCTCAACCTGATGTATTTTCTTGAAGGTCAAGATAACTTACAGAAAGACTTGCACCAACTCGATTCCTCATTCTGGAGGTCTTTAAGCTGCCTTAGGTAATTTTTTTTCTCCCTTTCAGAGAACAAACGAGCCCATTCTTTAGGAATGCTTACAGCTATCTTTCAGTGCAAAGTGGGTGTCAGTGTGCCACAAGCGGATCAACTGGTTTATTCAGGGACACCGAGTCCTTCGAACAATTCCCTCCAATGTAGGTGCGTTCCAGGGACTATGCCAAGATGCTCTGTAAATGATATTTACATAGAAGGACTCTTCATTCTCTGGTCCAAAGTCGAGTTGGCTATTTTGGGTCAGAAAATATGGATTTGAATCTGCTTCTGCTGCTGGTTGACTGGGAAATCTGGGGCAAGTCTTTTGAACCGGAGCCTGAGTTTCCTAGTATATAGAAAAGAGGCAAGCTCTTATTTACAGACCTTTTAGGAAGCTTAAGTGACCTGAACTACATTAAAGTGGTCTGAAAGTGATAAATGATACATAAGTGATAGTTATCAATAACTCTTTACCAACACACGCCTTGGCCTGGTTCAGAGGGACAGTGTGCTAAATACAAACAAGGAAGAATTTTTAACCAATGAGCTAAAAAGATACAGCACCCCAAAGGAGAACTGACTTTCAACAATCAGATTCCACAAATCATTTTTACTCCTGGGTCGTATCAAATTCTATTTACAAGGCCAATCCCAGTTTTTCTTCCCATTTGACTTATTAAAGATTAAGTGCAACTAGACAGAACCGACGATCTTCAGTACGGTTGAGGGAAATGTTTCGTCTACCATGGTCTCTACACACAGTCTTACGATGAAAGCCAGAGATAAAGTCGTCATTAAAACAAACAAAATGTTCAGTATCATCATCTCCTGAAGGGTAATCCGGCAATATCCTTAATGTGTTCTTACCTTAGATTTTCAGCTAACATTTCACTGAGTAGCCCCCTAAGCGTTCACGCTGAGCTAAGTACGAGAGGGGGCACGAAGATGAGCAAGGTGCCCCAAAGTTCTTGCCCCAAAGGACTCACCCTGGAATCAGGGGGAGGTACTGGGAGAAGCTGGTAAAAAGGCCATCTGTCAAGGAATTCTTGGAGAAAAGGTCAAAGGGTTCTGGGAGTACAGGGGAAATATAGGTCATTTCCGACTACAGGTGTCTAGGAGGCTGTGGGGAAAAGTATTTTCAGGGTCCCAGGGACAGGTAGGACTGGTCCAGCAAGCATGGCAGTGGAGGGGATGGGGGTTAGCAGCGATGCTGAGAGGCGAGCCTGAACTTATCCCAGAAAGTGGTAAGAGCTGGATGTCTTCAGAAATACTAGCTACGACAGATGGGCCAGAACCCAGGGAGTAAACAGAAGATGATGAACTGGAAAGAGCAGGTCAAAAGAAAATTGTGGAAGGTTTTGAATGCTCAGCTGAGGAGCTCTGTGTTTTTTCCTGGATGCAGAACTCCAGTGAAGGAAGACTTGCCATGATGAGTCTTGGTTCCGGAAAGATTCCACTTAGAGTGGAATTTTTTGGAAAGGTGGGAAGGAAACTAAAGGCTAGCCAGTCAGGTAAAGACTGATGGAATAGTCTAGGTCAGAGGTATCAAGAGCTAAAGATGGGCTATGGCAGCAAAAAGCCACGGATGAAGGGCCGAGTTTGCTTTTCCATCCTCAGGTGACATCCTCCCGGAGGGCAGTGGTCTCTGACATTCCGTGCTGCCTGGATAAGAGGTCTCGGTGCCTGGGGCTAAACCACAGAGATGAAAGTCCTCACTTCCCACAGACGTAAATGTGAGCAACTGCTCCTTTAAAGACTTGCCTGGTAGCATTTATCTGAAGCGAGCACACTGCGAGCTAGACATGATCATGTGCAAAAGCTTTCGTAACCAAGGGACCTGTGATAGAATAAGTGTAATACAGAAGCAGAAGGCCAGTGATTTTTATTAGCCTGATACCACATAACACCCCAGATTTTTAACATCGCTATCCTCTCTGCAGTCCTTATGAATTTTCTTAAGCCTTTTATTTCTACAATTTCTGCTATTTTTATATGAACATCCATGTGCAGGTGATGCCTGACAGTTGGACTCCTCACTGATCTGCTGCGGTACTGGGCATAAGTAATGATTTCGACATTTAAATAAAGAAAAATAAGATGAAGTGATGTATTTCCAAATGTGACCAAGCCAGCGACCCTCCTTGCTTACATGCTAAGACAGAGACAATATGGCCAAACACATGTACAAATCATATACAATCATAAAATTAAATGCCCTGCTTGTTTCTTAGACTCTATGCTCAAATATAAAATCGAAACCTCTAAAATACATGCAACAAATTAGCATTGAGTCCTTTGATACCTAAAATATGAGTTCTTAATTATACTATTGCATTCGTCTTCTTCTTAAGTGAATCTGTAAATGGAGCTAAACAGGTTATTTTAGAAAACAATTAGACATAAAATGACTCTAAGTGAAGATTCCTGGCACTTTTCTATAGGTGCAAGTGTATGCACGCTGCATACCAATGACAAAGCTAGAAAGAAAACTCACCTGTTTTCTTCCTCAAGATCTGCTAGGATTCTCTCTAGCTCCCCTCTTTCCTCACTCTCTAAGGAAATCAAGATCTGGGCAGGACTACGAGGCTGGCTCAGGGGGGAGTCCTGGTTCAAACTTTGGCAGTAATGCTGGATTAACAAATGTTCATCATCTCTGGAAAATAAAATCAAAGGTTTTGGTTTTTTCCCCCCCTTAGTTTGCTTTGGGGGTCGGGGACTCGGGTGTGTATTTAAAAACAGAAACATTAATTGCTCACAATTACTTAGACCTCTGTTCCTGCTTCTGAAGACATTTCGATACTGTTAAGGTTGGGTCTACCATCCTACTGGTGCCAATTCAATGGAATTTGATTGACCTATTTACATCGGTCAATGAAAGGCAGAATGACAGAAATACTGGGACTGCATGTTGACTGTTTAACCAATAGTGAACAAATAGTATGAGACATAATAATGGCTGCATTCTGCTTTTGCTTCCAAGCGTGTCAAGGTAGTCTATTCACTAACCCACGCTATTGTTGATGTCGACAAGGAAAAGTAAAACTGCAGCCCTTAAAATAATAGAGTAAATATCTTAAGTGGAAGGCAGTGTAACCCAGAGCATTGCTTCAGCAAGCCAGTGTTAACTTTGAAAAGTCACGGAGGCACAATGGCCACGAGAATTAAACCGTAGATAAACGATTGTTTCATTCAATTACTGTTTAGCTAGAAAAACAAATATTGGGGGGGGGGGAATTAAGGTGACTGCTTAAAAGGAGACCAAACAAATCATTCCTCAGGACAGTTGGCAAGGACAGATCCTGGAGGATAAAAAGAGGCAAAGGCTTAGATTTTGGAGGCAGCTGCAGCCTTTCCTGGAAACAGGTGAACTCTCCGATCCATGGGAGAAATTATGTTCTAAATGCACCACTCCAAACACCTGAAAAGCCTGCTTACCTCCAAGTTATAAGAATTTCATCCTATTCTTTATGAGAAGCTACAGCTCTTTGTGGTTAGATATCATGCAGCTGATATCTTGATATTCCTCTCCCTACACCCACTTCATATCCTTTTCTCCTCTCCGGGCCATCTATGTTGAAGAAAGAATTTCAGGTATTTAAGAGGGAAAATCCTCCCCATGTCAGCTATTTTGGTCTGCCAAGCTGGAATACTTGTTGAAAAATGAAAAGTCGACTAAAAATAAAAACTGGATTTTACACACAGGCATGTAAGTGACCCGTCTACCAAATCTACCAAATCGCTTCCCCACTCCTCCACTGGCCCCTGAAGGTCGTGATTTTACCAGCCAGTATTGAGTCAAAATGGATTGTATGTCCTGAGAATGAGCTAAAGCTGAACTTCTCCTAAAACGTAGAACAAAAGCAGTTTTGCCACCTCATTTATTATTGCGCTTCTCCAATTCTGAAACTTTTTTTGCTAGATCTTCTTATGTTATAATTAAACATAGTTTGTGATTAAACTCTTACTATATTCTCTTAGGCAGTCAATGAATGGCAGCCATTGTTATGTAGATGCAATCGGAATTAATATGACCTTGCTATACACACACATGGCTTCTACTTCCAAACTCAGTGACCCAAAGAAGCCAATCATTAGGGCCATCTATATTTGATTGAATTCTTCGGATACGTATTTTCCTGTCAAAGAATTTTATTTCTTAATACCACTAAAACTTTTTCCCATAGCAAAAAAGAGACTGTATGCTTATGCTCAGGGAAAGGGCGTCTGGTGTTCCTTCTGTTTTAAGCCCCTCTATAAATGACTGAGTGTTGATATCGATTCTGTATTATCATCTTGATTACCTTACGTACCAGATGAGACGATTTATTCTAATGTCCAGAACATCAGAATACTTATATATAAACGCCACTCCGATGCCATTTCTCTTCAGTCCAACCCTTACGAAGGCCCTTTGCTCACCTGAGGGTGCCCTCGTGTTGCCAGACCAATTACATGGGCCAGACCTACCTACCATTTTTCCCTTTGTCGACATTCTCCATGACAGAGGGGCGAGACAGCCGTAACTTACCAAACTGAAAACATCACTGCACTTTGCCTAGCTTTCTGCTCTCTAAGTTCTCGATTCGGTTGGCAGGTCCTTACTTTTCCCTTCAGATCAGCTCCTTAACCTGCTCCTTTCGCCTCAGGCTCTGGTCAGCGCCTTCTTGGTTCCTGGCACCATTCCTGCGTGCTTCTCACCGCAGGCACCGCCCTCCTCGAGGAGGAAGCCTGCTTTCCTGCCATAGCTGTGTTCTCTGCCACCTGGAGCACCACACTATGGCCTTCCTTAAAATCTCACCGGACTGGCTCATCGTCTGACTAACAAACTGCAACCTGAACCTCCACTCCTTCCTCCTACAACCCTTCACGAGACTGCCTCGCTCTACTTGCTTCAGGAAGATGCCGAATCACCCAACTCGACTACACTTTGGCTCTCAGAAGGAAAATGCCCACTAACCTACCATCATGGAGTAGCGATGCAACAACTACCCCAGACTGTATCTCCACTCCCCATGAGTGGAAAAAATATACTGCCTAGTCATCACCTTGAACGTTAAGGTTCAATCCTTTTAAATTTCTAGTGGGTTTTGTCAAAGATTAAGCATGTAATATACTTGAAGTATCTGGGACTCTGCAATCTGTGATAATATGGTATCAAAGAAGCTTTAAAAAGAATGAGGCAAACTATTTCTGCTACTCCGGAATGCCAGAATTTGGATGAACTCCTTCTGTGCCATGTTGTTGAGTTACAGAAAAACAAAGTAAATGAACGGCGCCTGGAAAGATCCAATGGATATGCCACTAATTCCTATTTCCTGTGCTAGCCTACCTTTAAATCCCTCAAAGCAATTTCATCGTCAGGAACATTTTGTAAAAAGAGATGGGATACTTACATGCTCTCATTAGGAGAGATGCTATCATTTAGATAAGATCCATTGCTGTTTTCCATTTCTGCTAGCCTGATAAAAAACGTAAAAGCTCATTAAAACTTATGTGACTTCTTAGACTCTATTCAAGACCTAATCGAACATTCCTGAAAACTAAAGGATAAATCATGTCAAGAGGAAAAAGGAATCCTTCAAACCGAAGGATGTATGTGTTAGCCTGATCATTTGAGCCCGTGTGCAGCAGACCACAGCTAGGTAGTAGCTTTACATTCATGTGGGAATTTCTGCAGGAAGTTGGGTTTGGTTGTGTCCCCCCCAGCACCCCCTCCCCCACAGATCGCTCTTCCTTTTACTGAGAACAGTCCTTTGTTTTCACCAGAAAAGCTTCCCTAACACCCTGCAGTCCTTGCCTCACACTATCCATTGTCATAAAGACAATTACGGCTTTCCACTGATGACAGACGTATACACAGCCAGGTAATGCTTTCCACGGGTGAAAAGCACGTTTAGCGCTTAGAATATTGATAAAGGATGGAGTCACCGTAAAGTTCTCTAAACATTCTGCCCCCAATTAAAAAAAAAAATCTCTCTTGCCTCAGACAATAATAGTCTTTTCACAGAGAAAAAGAAACAGTTCATCAAACTCTTACAGATGTATTCAACAAGCTTAAGATGCTGTCCAATTAGTAATTTCATTTCTTACGTATAAAAATTATCGCAAGCACAAAGGTGGGGGTGTGGGCGGCAGGAGGCTCCGAGGATTGGGAAGATGCAGTTACTCTCTTTGTCACAGCACATGTACAATCAAGGCACAAATGGAAAGCTGATGCTTTCGTATTCCTCCACGTAACACGGGACCGTTTTCTTCACATGTTAGCGTCTGGTCTAGCAGTTCTCTAAGGTTAGGTGATTTCCAAGCCAATTTATTAAACGTGCTCAGTAGATAGGAGACATGACAAGGCTACCAGCAGTGTTGACAGGCCCGGGTGAGGGAAGGGTATTCTGGGCTGGTACTCTTGGTGATGGCCCCAACCAGCATGCAGCGGGATGGCATGCACGTTAGAGGGCAGGCTGATTAGTAGAAATCAGACAAGATTGGGGAAGACAGGGGAAAAAAAACTGGTTTAAAAGTATTATAGGTTAGCTTTCCTTGGTTAGTTATTTCAATCAATATTTGCCTGGCATTCAACTAGTCTCATACCTGCTAGCATAATGCTCAATGCGTGAATGAGTATCATCGTGTGAGAGTTGAGGGGACGAGGCAGGCCTATAAGGCAGAAAATGTGATTAGTCATCGATACCATCCATTAATGGAGAAGAAAAGAAACCCCACCACACAGTTAACGTTATATACATGGCCTCGGCTGCTTTTATTCTAAGTCGATGGATCAGATGTGCGGTTAGTTGCTGCTGCATCTCGGATATCATCAAGTATTTTAAATCCAGACTTGAGGGATGATTTCTTAGATTTTTGCTTTTCTCAAAGGCCAGACAGAAAAACCAAAAACTTCTCTGGAACGTTTTGATGGCAGGAAACGTCGGGGAAGACGATTTCCATATAAGCATTTTGTTCTCCTCCCTTGTAATTTCTCATTTCCTACAGTTCCGAGATTGCGTTGAGCGGTATGTGGTTTAAAATTTGGAACGATTTACACCTCTGCCATTTATTAGCTGCCTTCTCACTGAATGGAAACTGCATTTGCCTGCTACATTTACAGTCAATAATTTCAGTTCCACAGCGGCCACTGCAGCCCATGATTTCTGAACTTTGTGTATCAAGATGGCTCGGTCTGTGCAATTTTATAAAGAAGGAATAAATCCACCAATTTAGCAGCAGGCCCATACTCCTACTTCATAGACTAAAACAGAATGACCCTAGAGATTATACTATGATACTTTAGAAAAGCATCACCAAATTCAGTAGCATGCCAACGCTATCTGAAACACTTCTTATTAGGGATACTGTGAGCTGACATGCAGAGGGGGAAACAAAGGGATACTTAGCATGAATAGTTTGTGTACTTTTTGAGTATAAAACATTACTGGTTTGTTTTTTGTTTGTTTGTTTTTAGCTCCACAGGCTAGAATTTGGGGAGTTGTTAACATTTTTCTTCACCCTTCTGAATCTGATCTATTTGTTATCCTTGAAGTTTTTATAGTATCTTTTAGATGGAAAAAAAAAATCCATCTGTTCTACAGACCAGTTTGAGCTTGTGCTTTTTGTTTTAATTGGAATAGGACAAAAGATCTCTTCCTTTCTCTTCTGACACAGAAAGCCCTTCGGGGAAAGCAAGAATCTAAAAGTCAACAGTGAGGGCTCTGGCTTTAGCCTGACGTCCAGGCAGCATTCAAGGACTTGGGCAGGACATTAAGGAGAAGACATTTATTTCTTCTCATGGTAAAAGAAAAGAAAAATATGTTGGTACCTGTAAGCCAGGCTTACACAGGAATGTACTAGGATGTCATAATTCTTAATTAAGACACGCTATCATAATGATTACAGTAGACTGCAGCAAATAACTAGGGCTGTGGATATGTTTCTTCCCTTCAAGGACAAAAGGTCTTATTTATGATACCAATGTCCTCTAAGTCAAGTGCCACCAGAATCAAATTTGGAATGAATCACAAAGATTTTCACATTGCCACGAGGAAACAAAAGGATGACCACCCGATTTAATAGGCAGATCCAAAGATTTCCATGGGAATCTTCACTACAGTTTGGGAGAACTAAACTGCTAATTTCTTAGAACCCTGAAATACCCCATTATTAAAAAAGTAATAAAGTTTGTTTTGAAATCTTTCTGCAGGTCAAGATAATTCAGCACTTGGATTACTGGGCTTATAAACCCTTTCTTTTGGGACAGATCATAGCCTTTCAATTGCACATTTTTCTTTAATAAGCTAAAAGCCCACCATCAAGGAAAATATATTAGTAGTATTTTCCTTATAATAGTTGCTACGCTGGCAGTATTCAGAAGAAAGAAAACCTTGCTCCATAACTACACCGAGAAAAGTAGGCATGTAAATCCAAAACACTTGCAATAAACTTTTACACAGAAAATCATATGGAGAGCTTTAATTCTTAGCCTTGAGGATAATTCCTTATTATTTTTCTTATGACTGTACATACCACCTAACGCAGCATGCAGGAGCACAAGAACTCATAAGACCCAGAAGTCTACAAGAATATACACTTAAAAGAGGCACTTAGTAAACCAGAAAATGAACCAAAAAGGGGTTGGGGGTTTACCGGTCAGAAAAGAATCATTTAAAAACCAAGAATTAGTAAAAGTACAAAACCACTTAGTCCAGACACAAAACTAAATACAAAGTCTTCTAAAACACTTTTCCAAGGCAAGGTAATAAATAATACTATCCCGCCTTCCCACTTCTTAACTACAAAACCATATGCCCGGAAGGATTACTTTCTGTTAAAGCTAATGACCACTCAGCCAATTCCACTCCACACCCCCAACCATTTTCTCTTTCGTTAAAACTCCATCAATAAGTTTCCATTCACTTCGACTTGGAAACAGAAGAGCTCAAAGAATATTGTTTGACTGTCCCATCTATGGATAGACAATATAAAAGGCTTATGTGAGATTTAGTGGCAAATAATATGACAAAAAATAGTTACAGACCAATAAAGGGTTTACCTAAGAAAAGACAAAAAGATCTGTGTGTGCCACAGAAAATTTTCAAATTCTATGATCTGCTTTAAATCAATTTTTAAAAACACTGTCATCATCATTCGCTTTGTTAAGATTGGACAGATTTCTTGCAAAATAACACCTTTGAACCTGGCCCTTCTGCCTGAATAGGAGAGCTCTTTCTCTTACATTTTATGCGTTAGTGGAACTCTATGAGTGACTACTTCAATAAAAATACGAGAATATACATGGACTTTCGTGTTTCTTCCTCAAAATCAGAACCTTCCACCATTTCTGAATAACTAGCAAACGTTTCATAGAGAGGCAAAATGGGGACGTGTTTCAGTTGCTATAGATATCTTAATACAGGACATTATTAATCTTAAAGTGCGTCAAAGTTTAACAAAGACAAACATCCTTCACTTACAATAAGTTAATTATTTTAAACTGGTTTCATGATATTTCTTCTCGTCAGCTTATGCAGAAAATAGATATTATCTTTTCTTCTTTCCTTTCTAGAAACTGGTAGCTATTCTTTACTTATCATTTTGGTGCTACCTGTATAACTGTGTTGTAAAAAATTACTCTTTGGCATTTTTATCTTTTGGATTTCTTAACTAACCGGCTAGAAATCATTCCAATACAGACTAAGTCCATTTGCTTATTAGGAGCCAATCAAGCTTAGGATTTCAGTGTACATTCTTTTTGTTTATTTTTTTTAAGTTTCTTATTTATGGAAGGTTCTGAGTTCTATAAACAAATAAAACATTTGGGCTAGGAAAAACAATTACCAACAGGCAAGGAACATAATTGAATCTAAATAACTTCCCCAAGTTAAGTACGATAATTAAATAAATCAGACAATACACTGCTTACAGGTACCATATCTCAAAATTAAGAGGTCCGATAATGCAGTTTTAAAAAAGAAAGGGAAGCTTTCCACTTCCTTTAGGCCAATAAGGATGTGAAATTAACCTCAATTAATAGTTGCCATTTATCACTACAGGACTTTATTATTTTTTTTTCTTTAATGGATTCCAGTTTAAATTAAATTACATGATAGAACAATAAAAAAGACCTGATAAAAATAGATGTGAATTTTTACCTAATTCCATCTTTCAAATTGGACGTTTCTACTTTATACTTAATAGAGTGATCTGGTTTTAAATAAATAGTTTAATAACTCATACTTCGAAATATCCCAAAGTCTCTTATAAAAACCCCACACAATAAAATTTAAAAACATGCATGGTTTATTTGCAGACAGACACGTCACAGCCCCCACCAAAAGAGTTTTCTAATATTATAAACTCTTGATATAATATTATCTTGATTCGAGATAAATCAATTAGATGTTGGTATTTAATATTAGTAGTATATTAATACACACCAATAATAACAACAAAGACTATGGCACACTTTTCTCTAAATATAAATGTATAGCTATTTATGAGCTTGAATATCTGGTTTGGAGAGGAGAGCAAAGTGAGTTTAGTTCAAAGTTAAGAAACCCATGCATATAAAGAGTAACCAAATGGCCTGGCATAATCTAATAAAAAGTCCATACACCCCACTGAAATTATTCAACCAGACTCCATTTCATATTATAAAACAAACTCTGCTGATTGAAAATAGTCCACTTATAACAAGCCCTAGAGAATACAGCATCATCCTTTTGAAGGTCTCAATGCATTGAATCTCAAGAAATATGGCTAAAGACTGCTATGTAATCAGGAAGCTTGTCTCTGCCTAGATTTGAGGCAATATATAAACACATCTTCCCGAAACCCAATTAAAAGCCCAGTAAGTTCTTCGATTTGAATCTGAATAGAGGCCATGGTTTCAGCTGGTTAGAATTTCACCAGGTGGAGGATCTGAAAACCCTACGCTCAGTCTCCTGCTCTGTGGGAGGTGGCACTCTTAAAGTCTCAGCAAAGGAAAGGGGAGAAATACTGAAATGACGGGAGGGAGACTGATGTGCCTTGAAGACAAAACAAAGCAAAAACAAGTAAAGAGAACAAAAATTTCAAAATCAAGCAAGAGAATGAATGTGTTGGTGGGAGCAGCGCCCTGCAGCAAAAGTACTCACGCAGAATCTACCGGCCAGAAGTTGATCAGAGTAACAGGACTGCAAAACAAAAAATGAGGTGGTGAAGAGAGACACAGGAAAACTCAGCCGCAACATATTACTGAAAGGCCAAAATAAGTAAAATCCAACTGATTACATATAGATCATGGAGAACAGCAGCCAAATAAAGGTGGAGAGTGAATTAAATGCAAAACAAACAGTTGTGTGGCTGCTGTGAGAGGTATGGAGAAACGAGGGGAAGGTTCAAAGGGGGTGAAGACATCTGCAGTTTCCTCATGAGAATCATTACTACTTACTGTGACTTAATTTCCTGTGACTCTACCTTCTTTCAAATAGAAAAAAAGGGACCAGATGTGATCGCACAACAAGGTACAGAAAGACACGCGTCTACTGACTTGTAAGGGACAAAAAAATCAAAATGAAATATTGGAATCACTCAGTTGTAAACAGTCCCATGTTTCTTGGCAGCCATCTAAGGCAATTAGTGGCTATGATGTGGGGTTTTTTCCTGGGAAATGAAGTTTACCTTCTGGAAAAGTTACTTTTCTGGAGACATAGGAAAATGGCAATTGAACACCAGCTTGTTTTCCTCTTTCAGCTATAGTAAATCAATGGAAAGAAATAGAAGAGACTGTTTGCACTGGGGAGCCAAGTGGGGTATTTAGGCTGAGAGGAGTTCAACCAGATGTCAAATGAGTCTGTGCTGCTTTTGCCACTACTCACGTTTCCATGTTGTCCCCCTCTAAGACAGTCTGCACTGGCAGGTAGCCCATTCGGGGATGCTTCGCAAAATACCTTTTGGTTCGAAATTTGTTTTTTAGTACCTTGGCAAAGTCACGAACATCTTCTCCTGACGTAGTCTGAAAGGGGGAATCGCAGTGAGATCAGATTTAGTAGCGTACAATTTCAAGGCACATGGCCACTACAGTGTTCTGCCTCGGGGCCCTTGTTTTGCAATTAAGGCTAGCGTGGGGGTTGCGAGCAATCCAAGTGTCTGTCAACCCATGACTGGATAAACAAAATGTGGTATACACATACAGTGGAATACTATTCAGCTGTAAAAAAATAAAAATGAAGTTCCAATACACGCCACAGCCTGGATGAACTTTGAGGACGTCATGTTGAGTGAAATAAGCCAGACACAAAAGGAGCAATATTGTATGAGCTCACCAATTTGAAACAATTAAAATAAGTAAAACCAAAGAGTCAGAATCTAGAACACAGGTTACCAGGGGATGGGGTTAGGGAATAGGGAATGGGAAGTTAAGGCTTAAAATGTACAGGGTTCCTATTTGGAATAACGGAAATGTCTTGGTAATGGATGGCGGTGATGGTAGCACATTGTGAACTCAATTAGCAGTACTAAAATATATATCTAAATATAATGAAAAGAGGAGATGTTAGATCACGTATATGGTGACAGAATAAAATGAAAAAAAAAACACAACAAAATCCTTGGAACTACACTACACAAACAGGAAACCCTACGTTAAACCATGGACTTAAATTAACAGTACGGTCATAAAAGTGTGCTCTCATCATTTGTAACTAATGTTCCACACTAAGGCAAGGTGTTGGTGGTGGGGTGATAACATGAGAATACTGTATTTCATGCATGTTTGTTCCATAAACCCACAACGTCTGTAATAAAAATCGCTTTTTTAGAAATGGGGGCACTGACACCTCAACAAGTTGTTACAATGAATACATGAAATACGCAAATTACTAGGCTACTTAATAAATGGCAGTTTACTGAAGCCTTAATGACGAAAAGTTGACTTTAGGTTTTTAAGTGTATAACTAAAAGGCTTTACAGTATTTTAAAAACGATTTACACCACACTGCTATCATGTTTCACCCACTAAATGTTCTGTTCATGGCACGGCATATTCCCCGTCACTGAGATCTTGGCAAAAAGGAATCAAAGGGAGAAAGACAAGTATGTAAGTGGGAGGGTCAGTCTGACCATGGAAGAGCAAAAAAGCAGGGCGCGTCTTAAATTTGGATGTGCACATGAGCCACCTGCAGATCTCGCCAAAACGCAGGCTTTGACTGAGTCAGGGGTGGGACCTGAGGTTCTGCATTTCTAGTGAACTCCCAGGCAACGCCCAGGCTGCTGGTCGACAGGCCATAACTTTCGAGAGCAAGAATCTTGCATTTGGAGAACATAAGATTTCCACCCAGGTCTGTCTGTCTGAACGCAACGTCGATGCCCTTTCC
Organism: Tamandua tetradactyla; assembly: GCF_023851605.1. NCBI lineage: Eukaryota > Metazoa > Chordata > Mammalia > Pilosa > Myrmecophagidae > Tamandua > Tamandua tetradactyla. Next base: position 142,607,015 of record NC_135353.1, on the reverse strand, counting down.
ATCTGACCAGTGATTTGTCAAGGCTCTATTAGCCACTGAACATTTTCCTAAAACATCTTAGGAGAGGCTACCACCTCTTACTTATAGAATCTTGGGCATATTATTTAACTTTAGGACTTCAGAGTCCTCATCTGTAAAAAGACGATTAAAATAAGAATACTATCTCACAGGGGGCGTTTGAAAAGGTAAACACCTAGCATTTGGTTGGTGTTAGTATAGAAAACATTTGGAAAGTATTAGGGGTTAGTATATATAAAAGAGGTAAACGGTGAGGGACACAGATTGAAAGTGGCAGGTTATGAACTTGGGGTAAGCCACACCCCTGCCCTCATATCCAACATGCCCTGGGGCCATAAGACCCCTCCACACAACCTCTAAGGCACCGCAAAGTAAAGATGAAAGCATCTGCCCCACAACTGCTCTAACGGAAGACAGCCTTATGTATTCATCCAACAGTATTTGTTGAGCATCTAGCACATTCCACATGTGCCAAGCCCTGCTCTAGGCACTGGGGTTGGGGTAGATCCTAGAGCCCACAGTTTGGAGCCACATTAGCTGGGGAACATCTGGGGAAACGATAAATCCCTTTATTATATACAATCCACAATACCGTACACAACTGAAACGCATCCCAAATGAACCAACTTGCACGTTAGGGAAGCATCTAACTTACCGGAGTACAATATTCGACCATGGGATAGTGCATCTTATGGCCTTTTGCAACTCGACCAGAAAAAAAGCAGCTTTGGCAGATGTCATAGTTAAAGTGCTTTAGACTCCTGTATCTGGTAAAGAACAAAAACAAACACATATGTCTTTCTTCAAATTAAATTCCCAAAGAAAATGCTTCATAAACCTACTTCTGACATTGCCTTTATTCTAGAAACAGAATGCAGTGGACATTAGTCCCACAAGGTAAGTGATTAACCTCCCACCTCCAGATTTCTCTGTGCCTGTCCCACTGCATCACAGCATTGTGGCAGAAAGATTATCTTATGAACATATGGAAGGAGGGGAGAAAAACTCAGCTCTTATTTCAACTCCACTAGGAATTCTCTCTGATTAAGTAGGAAGGAACTGGCAGACTTCTAGTCTTTGGAAGACCAACAACTAGAATTTGAAAGAACTTCTAAGAGAAACAGTCTGATGAATTGCATGCCCCTGCCCATTACGGGGACTCGAGTTTTCTGAAGCAATTCTTTTCAAAAACATTACAAAGATAAAGCAATTTCATAAGACAAAAGAAAATGAAACAAGAACTCGCAATTAAAGTGAATCTTGCTTTAATTACATTTTCTGATTGGCTGACAGGATTCATCTTCAAATAGTTACTTAGACAATCTCTTTTATCTCTATCTCTTCAGCAATCTCTTCCTACATTAGCCACAAATGATAATTGAAGCCCCAAGAAGAGATGAAATTTGGGTTACATGAAAGAATTTATAATCTGCTAAGTATCAGTTAGTACATTTCCTTCCATTCTCAGAATACTGTATTCTTTGTTTCATACTGTCCCTGCCTTTTGCTTTCTCAGATGAGAACCTTAGCCAATTCAAATAAACATATTCCTTATGTCACATATGGGAATGTGGGAGGAGAAAAAAAAACTACTTTTTAAAAAAATTTGTAGATCCCAACCCTCTTTTGAAAGGGGCAAAGGAAGAAAGAGAGGTGCTGATTCCTAAAATAATCTAATTTGATAAGGACAAAACAATTGAATTGTGGAAATGTTCTTTTAGATCCTCTAAAATATTAACTCCCTTTTTTATTATGTAAATTCCCCCCCCTTCATACAAATTCCACTAGCTAAGGAAGTTGAGAACAGAAAGGTAAGAAATGTAATGTGGTTCTCTGCAGCTTCTCCTCCCTGCCCCCCAAAAACCAGAAAGGAAAGAAGCTGTCTTCTGCAAGCACTGCCTACTCACTGTTGTCTCTCTAGACTTTAGAAACCTCTGAAGGTTTTTTTGTAAAAAAAACCTCTTTACAAACGGCATTTAGTAAGGAATGAAAAATACCAAAGGCAGACAAGAACACTGCCAATAAAAATTAGCACACAAATGGTACAAAGTAGTTATTAAGAAACAAAGTCATAAAACAAGTCTAAGCATAACTAGTAAAGAGTATTTACTTTGCTGCTAAGTGGATTCTGAACAGGTATAGACTATACAGCTAGTTTACAGCTTTGTGGTTTATTCATCACTATGGGAACCCTGAGGTTGATCCAGATGTTCAAATGCATCACTGCTTCAGAAATAGGACTTAGGGTTATTGTTCAAAAAAAAAAAAAGATCAGTTCATTAGAAAGTATCCTGCTGCCCCAAACAGGTCAAAGAGGTTGAAGATTTAAAAGCCTTTTTTTTTTCATGGCATTTTAAGACTATCAGAATAACAACCTACTATGCTTCCCTCACCTTTCACTTTTAAATTTATGAGGAATAGCTCCTTTTTTTTTTTAAGCCACATCGTGACTCTCATTTACTAGCATACTTAATATTCCCATGGAAGTTCATTGGGAAAATATGCAAAGAGTGTGATCAGATTCAAGGATAAAGAAGGTAATTCTAGGATGCTTGAAACAATTCTTGCTTTTTAAGGGGGGAAAAGTGGTGCAAAGTGATGAAGAGACTGAGCTACCATGATGGGTCTCCCAGAATAGAATCACCTCTTTGTTTAAAACAGATTCTTGGAGCTTTTCTATAAACAGAAAGACCATCAAAAAAGAAAGAAACGGTGAAAACCTCCTCGGTTCAAGGAGGGAGCAGGCATGGTTACTCTGGATGTCCTTGAAGGGCAAAAATCACGGTGGAATCCGGCAGTCAGCCCTGTTCAACCGAAAACGTGGCTGTGAAGAGCTGAAGAGTGAAGGGGGAAAGGAACACCTGCCTAATGAGTCAGGTCCACCAAAATACCCCAACCATCAGGAGAGTGACAGCAGTGATCGATGTTTCAGTCCCATCACCTTCTCTCCCACTTGGAAGAGGAACAAACTAACAGTAACTGGCACAGAAGAGAAAAGATAAAAGTCACGAAGGGGCAACAAACAAGAAGAAAACAGAAAACTTTTTTTTTTTTGCTTCCTAATACCTGAATCCAATGATTGGACACTCCTTGCAGATGTTGCACTTGGCCTGATGTTTGGCGGTTTCTGCGGCAGCCACTCTGTGCAGGACGGGCAGCCACACCATTGACTGGGGCTCCAGTCTCATCCAGTCCAGGAAGAGGGCTGCTTCAATCTCGGGCTTATTATTAGCCTGCAAGGAAAGAGGGAAGAGAGAAGAGGAGGACAAAAGAGTGCAAGACAGAAGATGAGAAAGCTCAGGTGCCAAGTTAACCACCACCAACAACAAAACTTGCACAGTAAAGCCTAATTTCCACAACCTGTTCTTGCAAATGTCCCTCTAGGTCCTCATGAGCCACCTACCCTTAAGGCTTTGGTAAACTGCTATGACTCTTTTTGGCTACGAATGACAAACAAAACAAAACAAAGCAAACAAACAGAAGGAACAAGTAAAGCAAAATACACACCCGAGTGAGACTATGTTTAGCTCCAGTTTTCAAATAGATCTATAAAAGTAAAACACATCTGTTTGTCCAGGTTAGTGTGATGCCCCCAATAAATCCCAGAGTGATTTGGACAGTGAATAAAGAAGTATTTGCAGGGTCCCCTTAGGGAAACAGGGAGAAAGAGGGGAAGATTCAACTTTCCCACCTGGGGGATTGCTGATACTCTCGTGAGCAGTGGGGACAACCAAATCCATAGGCCAAGCCCTTGATCTTGACATTTGCCCCTATGAAACTTATTCCCGCGGAGAATAGGCTAAGCCTACTTAAAATTAGGCTGAAGAGTCACCCCCAGGGAACCTCTTTTATCACTCAGATGTGGCCTCTCGAAGCCGACACAGCAAGTGAACCCACTGCCCCCCACCCGCCCCCCGCAACATGGGACATGACTCCCAGGAGTGTAAACCTCCCTGGCAACGTGGGACAGAAATCCTGGGATGAGCTGGACCCGGCATCAACGGATTGAAAAATCCTTCTTGATCAAAAGGGGGAAGAGAAAAATGAGACAAAATAAAGAGTCAGTGGCTGAGAGATTTCAAACAGTGGAGAGATTGTCCTGGAGGTTATTCTTACGCATTTTATAGCTATCGCTTTTCAGTTTATGGTGTATTTGAGTGCCTAAAGGGAACTACCTGAAACCGTAGAGCTGTGTTCCAGTAGCCTTGTTTCTTGAAGATGATGGTATGAAGATATAATGTCTACAATGTGACTGTGTGATTGTGAAAACCTTGTGTCTGATGCTCCCTTTATCTAGAGTATGGGCAGATGAGTAACAAACATGGATAAAAAAATAAACAATAGGGGGAACAAAGGTTAAACTATATTGGGCACATGGAAATACTAGTGGTCAATGAGAGGGAAGGTTAAGTGTATGGTATGTATGAGTTTTTCTTTTTTCTTTTTCTTTTTCTGGAGAGATGCTAATATTCTAAAAAATGATCCTGGTGAGGAATAGACCATAGAATAGACTATGTGATGATACTGTGAGCCACTGATTGTACACCGTGCATAGACCGTTTATACGTTAAGGATGCTTGCGTTTGTATGTTGTTTTATTAATAAAATATTTTTTTTTTATTAATTAAAAAAGGAATTAACAAAACAATTAGAAATCATTCCAATCTACATGTACAATCAGTAATTCTTAATAACATCACATAGTTGCATATTCATCATTTCTTAGTACATTTGCATCGATTTAGAAAAAGAAATAAAAAGACAACAGAATAAGAATTAAAACAATAATAGAAAGAAAAAAAACAAAAAAAAACAAAAACAAAAAACCTATACCTCACATGCAGCTTCATTCAGTGTTTTAACATAATTGCATTACAATTGGGTAGTACTGTGCTGTCCATTTCTGAGTTTTTATATCCAGTCCCGTTGTACAGTCTGTATCCCTTCATCTCCAATTATCCCTTCTCTTTTTTTTTTTTTTAATTAACGGAAAAAAAAGAAATTAACCCAACATTTAGAGATCATACCATTCTACACATGCAATCATTAATTCTTAACATCATCACATAGATGCATGATCATCCTTTCTTAGTACATTTGCATTGGTTTAGATGAACTAGCAACATAACCGAAAAAGATATAGAATGTTAATATAGAGAAAAAAAATAAAAGTAATAATAGTAAAATCAAAACAAAACAACACAAAACAAAACAAAAACCTATAGCTCAGATGCAGCTTCATTCAGTGTTTTAACATGATTACTTTACAATTAGGTATTATTGTGCTGTCCATTTTTGAGTTTTTGTATCTAGTCCTGTTGCACAGTCTGTATCCCTTCAGCTTCAATTACCCATTGTCTTACCCTGTTTCTAACTCCTGCTGAACTCTGTTACCAATGACATATTTCAAGTTTATTCTCGAATGTCCGTTCACATCAGTGGGACCATACAGTATTTGTCCTTTAGTTTTTGGCTGGATTCACTCAGCATAATATTCTCTAGGTCCATCCATGTTATTACATGGTACATAAGTTTATCTTGTCTTAAAGCTGCATAATATTCCATCGTATGTATATACCACAGTTTGTTTAGCCACTCTTCTGTTGATGGAGATTTTGGCTGTTTCCATCTCTTTGCAATTGTAAATAATGCTGCTATAAACATTGGTGTGCAAATGTCCGTTTGTGTCTTTGCCCTTAAGTCCTTTGAGTAGATACCTAGCAATGGTATTGCTGGGTCGTATGGCAGTTCTATATTCAGCTTTTTGAGGAACCGCCAAACTGCCTTCCACAGTGGTTGCACCCTTTGACATTCCCACCAACAGTGGCTAAGTGTGCCTCTTTCTCCACATCCTCTCCAGCACTTGTCATTTTCTGTTTTGTTGATAATGGCCATTCTGGTGGGTGTGAGATGATATCTCATTGTGGTTTTGATTTGCATTTCTCTAATGGCCAGGGACATTGAGCATCTCTTCATGTGCCTCTTGGCCATCCGTATTTCCTCTTCTGAGAGGTGTCTGTTCAAGTCTTTTTCCCATTTTGTAATTGGGTTGGCTGTCTTTTTGTTGTTGAGATGAACAATCTCTTTATAAATTCTGGATACTAGACCTTTATCTGATATATCGTTTCCAAATATTGTCTCCCATTGTGAAGGCTGTCTTTCTACTTTCTTGATGAAGTTCTTTGATGCACAAAAGTGTTTAATTTTGAGGAGCTCCCATTTATTTATTTCCTTCTTCAGTGCTCTTGCTTTAGGTTTAAGGTCCATAAAACCGCCTCCAGTTGTAAGATCCATAAGATATCTCCCAACATTTTCCTCTAACTGTTTTATGGTCTTAGACCTAATGTTTAGATCTTTGATCCATTTTGAGTTAACTTTTGTATAGGGTGTGAGAGATGGGTCTTCTTTCATTCTTTTGCATATGGATATCCAGTTCTCTAGGCACCATTTATTGAAGAGACTGCTCTGTCCCAGGTGAGTTGGCTTGACTGCCTTATCAAAGATCAAATGTCCATAGATGAGAGGGTCTATATCTGAGCACTCTATTCGATTCCATTGGTCGATATATCTATCTTTATGCCAATACCATGCTGTTTTGACCACTGTGGCTTCATAATATGCCTTAAAGTCAGGCAGCGCGAGACCTCCAGCTTCGTTTTTTTTTCCTCAAGATGTTTTTAGCAATTCGGGGCACCCTGCCCTTCCAGATAAATTTGCTTATTGGTTTTTCTATTTCTGAAAAATAAGTTGTTGGGATTTTGATTGGTATTGCATTGAATCTGTAAATCAATTTAGGTAGGATTGACATCTTAACTATATTTAGTCTTCCAATCCATGAACACGGTATGCCCTTCCATCTATTTAGGTCTTCTGTGATTTCTTTTAGCAGTTTTTTGTAGTTTTCTTTATATAGGTTTTTTGTCTCTTTAGTTAAATTTATTCCTAGGTATTTTATTCTTTTAGTTGCAATTGTAAATGGGATTCGTTTCTTGATTTCCCCCTCAGCTTGTTCATTACTAGTGTATAGAAATGCTACAGATTTTTGAATGTTGATCTTGTAACCTGCTACTTTGCTGTACTCATTTATTAGCTCTAGTAGTTTTGTTGTGGATTTTTCCGGGTTTTCGACGTATAGTATCATATCGTCTGCAAACAGTGATAGTTTTACTTCTTCCTTTCCAATTTTGATGCCTTGTATTTCTTTTTCTTGTCTAATTGCTCTGGCTAGAACCTCCAACACAATGTTGAATAATAGTGGTGATAGTGGACATCCTTGTCTTGTTCCTGATCTTAGGGGGAAAGTTTTCAATTTTTCCCCATTGAAGATGATATTAGCTGTGGGTTTTTCATATATTCCCTCTATCATTTTAAGGAAGTTCTCTTGTATTCCTATCTTTTGAAGTGTTTTCAACAGGAAAGGATGTTGAATCTTGTCGAATGCCTTCTCTGCATCAATTGAGATGATCATGTGATTTTTCTGCTTTGATTTGTTGATATGGTGTATTACATTAATTGATTTTCTTATGTTGAACCATCCTTGCATACCTGGGATGAATCCTACTTGGTCATGATGTATAATTCTTTTAATGTGCTGTTGGATACGATTTGCTAGAATTTTATTGAGGATTTTTGCATCTGTATTCATTAGAGAGACTGGTCTGTAGTTTTCTTTTTTTGTAATATCTTTGCCTGGTTTTGGTATGAGGGTGATGTTGGCTTCATAGAATGAATTAGGTAGTTTTCCCTCCACTTCGATTTTTTTGAAGAGTTTGAAGAGAATTGGTACTAATTCTTTCTGGAACGTTTGGTAGAATTCACATGTGAAGCCATCTGGTCCTGGACTTTTCTTTTTAGGAAGCTTTTGAATGACTAATTCAATTTCTTTACTTGTGATTGGTTTGTTGAGGTCATCTATGTCTTCTTGAGTCAAAGTTGGTTGTTCATGTCTTTCCAGGAACCCGTCCATTTCCTCTAAATTGTTGTATTTATTAGCGTAAAGTTGTTCATAATATCCTGTTATTACCTCCTTTATTTCTGTGAGGTCAGTAGTTATGTCTCCTCTTCCATTTCTGATCTTATTTATTTGCATCCTCTCTCTTCTTCTTTTTGTCAATCTTGCTAAGGGCCCATCAATCTTATTGATTTTCTCATAGAACCAACTTCTGGCCTTATTGATATTCTCTATTGTTTTCATGTTTTCAATTTCATTTATTTGTGCTCTAATCTTTGTTATTTCTTTCCTTTTGCTTGCTTTGGGGTTAGCTTGCTGTTCTTTCTCCAGTTCTTCCAAATGGATAGTTAATTCCTGAATTTTTGCCTTTTCTTCTTTTCTGATATAGGCATTTAGAGCAATAAATTTCCCTCTTAGCACTGCCTTTGCTGCGTCCCATAAGTTTTGATATGTTGTGTTTTCATTTTCATTCGCCTCGAGGTATTTGCTAATTTCCCTTGCAATTTCTTCTTTGACCCAGTCGTTGTTTAGGAGTGTGTTGTTGAGCCTCCACGTATTTGTGAATTTTCTGGCACTCTGCCTATTATTGATTTCCAACATCATTCCTTTATGGTCCGAGAAAGTGTTGTGTAAGATTTCAATCTTTTTAAATTTGTTAAGACTTGCTTTGTGACCCAGCATATGGTCTATCTTTGAGAATGATCCATGAGCACTTGAGAAAAAGGTGTATCCTGCTGTTGTGGGATGTAATGTCCTATAAATGTCTATTAAGTCTAGTTCATTTATAGTAATATTCAGATTCTCTATTTCTTTGTTGATCCTCTGTCTAGATGTTCTGTCCCTTGATGAGAGTGGTGAGTTGAAGTCTCCAACTATTATGGTATATGAGTCTATTTCCCTTTTCAGTGTTTGCAGTATATTCGTCACGTATTTTGGGGCATTCTGATTCGGTGCGTAAATATTTATGATTGTTATGTCTTCTTGTTTAATTGTTCCTTTTATTAGTATATAGTGTCCTTCTTTGTCTCTTTTAACTGTTTTACATTTGAAGTCTAATTTGTTGGATATTAGTATAGCCACTCCTGCTCTTTTCTGGTTGTTATTTGCATGAAATATCTTTTCCCAACCTTTCACTTTCAACCTATGTTTATCTTTGGGTCTAAGATGTGTTTCCTGTAGACAGCATATCGAAGGATCCTGTTTTTTAATCCATTCTGCCAATCTATGTCTTTTGATTGGGGAATTCAGTCCATTGACATTTAGTGTTATTACTGTTTGGATAGTATTTTCCTCTAACATTTTGCCTTTTGTATTATATATATCATATCTGATTTTCCTTCTTTCTACACTCTTTTCCATATCTCTCTCTTCTGTCTTTTTGTGTCTGACTCTAGTGCTCCCTTTAGTATTTCTTGCAGAGCTGGTCTCTTGGTCACAAATTCTTTCAGTGACTTTTTGTCTGAGAATGTTTTAATTTCTCCCTCATTTTTGAAGGATAATTTTGCTGGATATAGGAGTCTTGGTTGGCAGTTTTTCTCTTTTAGTATTTTAAATATATCATCCCACTGTCTTCTAGCTTCCATGGTTTCTGCTGAGAAATCTACACAAAATCTTATTGGGTTTCCCTTGTATGTAATGGATTGTTTTTCTCTTGCTGCTTTCAAGATCTTCTCTTTCTCTTTGACCTCTGACATTCTAACTAGTAAGTGTCTTGGAGAACGCCTATTTGGGTCTAATCTCTTTGGGGTGCGCTGTACTTCTTGGATCTGTAATTTTAGGTCTTTCATAAGCGTTGGGAAATTTTCAGTGATAATTTCTTCCATTAGTTTTTCTCCTCCTTTTCCCTTCTCTTCTCCTTCTGGGACACCCACAACACGTATATTTGTGCGGTTCATATTGTCCTTGAGTTCCCTGATACCCTGTTCAAATTTTTCCATTCTTTTCCCTATAGTTTCTGTTTCTTTTTGGAATTCAGATGTTCCATCCTCCAAATCACTAATTCTATCTTCTGTCTCTTTAAATCTATCATTGTAGCTATCCATTATTTTTTCTATGTTTGCTACTTTATCCTTCACTTCCATAAGTTCTGCGATTTGTTTTTTCAGTTTTTCTATTTCTTCTTTATGTTCATCCCATGTCTTCTTCATGTCCTCCCTCAATTTATCGATTTCATTTTTGAAGAGGTTTTCCATTTCTGTTCGTATATTCAGCATTAGTTGTCTCAGCTCTTGTGTCTCATTTGAGCTATTGGTTTGTTCCTTTGACTGAGCCATATTCTCAATCTTTTGAGCGTGGACAGTTATCTTCTGCTGCTGGCGTCTGGGCATTTATTCAGATTTCTCTTGGTGTTGGACCCAGCAAGGTTGTAATATTTTTCTGTGAAATCTCTGGGTTCTGTTTTTCTTATCCTGCCCAGTAGGTGGCGCTCGTGGCACCCGTTTGTCTGCGGGTCCCACCAGTAAAAGGTGCTGTGGGACCTTAAACTTTGGAAAACTCTCGCCGTCCTGAGGGTTCGCTAGCCGAAACGGCTTGAGCCGGCCCGGGGTCCGAACGCAGGGAGGGTTGCTGGTCGCTGCAGCCAGGGAAAGAGCCCGTCCGAATTTCCTAGTCGGCCCTGGGCAACAAGCGTGGCGGGAGGGCGCCAGCGGCAGCGGCCCGCCCGAGAGAGTGCACGTTCCCCGGGAGTCACGGGTTTGGAAGGGGCCTCCCCCACCCGTCACCGTTCTCCGCGGCCTGGGGGTTTCCGATCCAATTCTCTCAGTTGGTCCGGGGGCTGCGCGTGGTGTGGGCGCCAGCCGTCTTTGTTTCAGGGGACCGCCTCTCCAATTCTCCCAGCCGGCCCGGGAAGGGGGAAGGGAGTAACTCCGGCCGCTTGCCACCCCGCCCGGTAAGGCCCGCGCGCCTCGGCGATCTCACCCGAGCTGCTTCTCTCAGCCAGCCAGCCGTTCCAGGATGGGGTACGCTGTCTTTTTTATCTCTGTTGTGGCTTTGGGCGCTTTCTGTATCGTTTCTACTCCCCTAGTAGGTGTCCTGGAGAAGAAACTAAGATCCGCGCGTCTTACTAAGCCGCCATCTTCCAGGAAGTCCAATAAAATATTTTTTTAAATGCAAGTGTTTATTGATAAAAAAAATTTCAAAAGGAGAGAAAAAAACAACTCTGGAAGTACTGGTTAATTTTTTTCTAGAGAACGTACTTCTCAATGGTTCATAGACTCATAAGGAAGGGGCTTTAAAATTCATCTGGTCCCAAAGTTTCATCTGACAGACGAGAAAGCCGAGATGTAGATCACAGAAAACAGCTTTTCAAAGACCTAGCAACTAACTGGTATTGATTCTAGAATCCAAACCTCCTGTGTCCTCTTGCTCTTCTGTCTCTTTCTTGCTCTTTCAAAGTCTAAATTTAAAAAATACAATTTCATCCTCGACAGTACAATGAAAACCCTAAATATATTTACCAATCATTTAATTTATATGTTATTGTAGTCACGTTGTCTTTTTTTTTTTTAACCCCACACAACTGCATTGTAATTTCTTACATTATCAATGTTTGTTCGGATTGACTCATATTACGACCAACTTTTGCTCTTCATTGCTTCTTGCATCTCAAATCTTCCATCTTGGATCTCTTGTCTCCTGCTTGAAATACATATCCTTTAGAATTTTCTTGAGTGAATGTCTGTCAATGGCAAATTTCTCAGTTTGTTTCAACATATTCTCGATAGATATCTTCATTGAGTATAGAATTTTAGACGAAAAGGTTTTTGGGTTTTGTTTTTCTTTTCTTTTAGCACAGCAAAATGTTATTTCACTTTTATTGCACTTTCTGTGTTGCTACTGTTACAGAAGTCAGTTGCTCCTTTGAAGGTAATCTGTCCTTTTCCTGTCTTTGACTCGTTGGTTTTCTGCATATTGCGTTATGTTTCAAGAGTTTTACTTATACTGCTTAAGATTCACAAGGCTTCTTGAACCTGTGATTTAAAGTCTCTAATCAGCTCTGGAATTTTATAGTCATGATCTCAACAAATAGCGCCTGTTTTCCATTTGTTCCTTCCTCAGGATACAACACTCTCCCAGGTAAATGTTAGGCCTTCTCTATCTCTATCCCTTATCTACCTTCCATTTCTCTGAACAAGCCTTCCCTATTTTTCCTTTTTCCTGTTTTGTTCTCTGTTTTTTCTCTGCTTCACTGATAGTAATTCCTTCTGACATGTTGTCTCGGTATTTACTTACCAGATTGGGTATCTATTTACCAGATGCTCTCTTCAGAAGCATCCGGCTTGCTTTAAACCTATAGAGTAAGTTTTAAATTTTGGCTATTGTATTTTTAAATACCTAGATGCTCTACTGGGTCATTTTAAAGGTCACTTTTACAGTTTATAGTTCCTTGCAGATATTGTTCAGTCTTGTCTTTCATTTTTTATTTATTTACTAATTTTCCCCATAGGCAGGCACTGGGAATCGAACTTGGGTCTCTGGCATGGCAGGTGAGACCTCTGCCTGCTAAGCCACCCTGGTCCGCAGCTTAAAAACCTACTCCAATACATGACATTTAACAGAAGTGGGTCTACTTATGTGCTCTGCTGTTTCTACTGGGTCTCACCTTAGTGGTTTAATTTCTTGTGGGTTTTTTTTTTTTAACTATGTACTACCTCGACCTTAAAAAATTACTTTCTGGAAATACGGTGAGCCCTAGAACGAAGGTGCTTCTGCAGAGACGATTTTCATTTGCTTTTGCTATGAACCAAGGGGCACTACTGTTCCAAGGCCAATTTAAACAGAATACACAATATGTGCTACTTAGTATCATACAAATAATGAATATTTGAAGGGCAAACCTATGTTGCTTTGAATGTGGTTTGCTAATAAGGGATCCATTCACATCTCTGAGGGAAATGCAGTAGGGTTTGGACTGCCAGGTCACTTGGCTTGCAACACTAACCACTTCAGCAGTACTCTAGTTGCTACCCTGATGATAAATTTAACAACATCATAATGAGCTGTTTCACCTTGGATTTCCTAGCTGCAAAATGGTATCAATTCAAACTACTGATCAAAAGCTTTTGCTGCGCACTTTTCTCTGTGTAGAGTGCCATCATAGAGGTACTTTTACAGAAACTAAAATTTAAATAAAAAGGAATTATAGAATCCAAAGATGAAACAGACTATGCAATTCAATTCAGCCTTTTGGAATGGCGCCACAGAGCTGGAAGACTTTCGGTAGTCATTGAATTCAAACTCTTCTCCAATGCCAGTGTGTTCTTACAGCTCCGTGAGAGAGAGCAGACATCCTTAAAAGACAATCTTGAACATAGATGTGCGGGTACCCCCCGTCAAAATGTGTTTTATCACACTGAGCTGAAATCTGCCAGCATAGCATAGAGGAGCAGAGGCTCCCGAGTCAAACCACATGGGTTCAAACCCAGTTCTGCCACTTACCAGCTGTGTGACCTTGGGAAAATGACTTTCTCTCTCTGTGTCTTCTTTATCCTCCACTATGAAATGGAAATACTAATAGCGCCTACCTCAAAGAGTTGTTTCAAGAATTAAACGTGAGAACAAATGGAAAGCACTTGGAACAGTGGCTGGCACGCAAAAGGACCATTTGTGTGCCATGTCAGTGTTTGCTATTCTTATTGTGGTATAATTATTATCCATTTAACCAGAAACCCAGAAGTTTGCAGCTTTCTTGCAGCCCTTTAAAAATATTTTTCCAGAGCTGTCACGTCTCTCTAAGCCTCTTCATCCCTACTTCTTTGATTTCTTCCTCATATGACATGGCTTGGTTTGCCACTGTCCTTTTAAATACTGTTCTCCAAAGCTGATCCTCCGGGAATAGTACCTCTGTTTCTCTGGACAGTATAATTGGATTATTTTCTTTGGTTCTGTACTATAGGCTCCCACAGAGTTTCTGCTCACTGAAAACCTCTGGGTCAGTGTTTCCCAACAAATCTAGCAGACCAAATCATCCAGAAAACACTTTGTGAAAACAAGGTCAAATTAATTAACGAAACATTGCACATTTTATCTACCTCTTAAGATTCTTAGTGCACTTAGCATATTAAACGCTGAGACAGTCATCAGTAAGGAAACATGTTGAACTTTGCTTGATTTCAGAATTTCCCACACTTACTCAGTGATCCCAAGACCTTTATTAAAAAAAAAATTTATAAGGCCTGTGGACACCACAAAGTATTAATGTCCTGCTGGCCATTATGAGAAATGCTATTCTTGTTTTTTTCCAGTGATTTCCATAAGCTTGATCACTTGAGATCTGTTTCCTTTCATTTCTGTCAAGGACTTTCCTGTTAGTGTGGACCCAGTGTACAATCTCATCAATATCTTTAAGAATTTTGACTCTATAGCCAATGAATTAACTGTTCTTCCCAATTTTGTGAAATTTTTACTTTGTACCTAAAATATGTGTTCCGTCTCCATCAAAAAGTCGCTGGTGAAAACATTAAACAGGCAATGGTCAAACATCAGCCCACATCTCAGGGCAACACGAATCAATGATTCAGTCTTCTCTGGTTACTGAACTCTGAATCTTCCCAGTTATATTACCATCTAGTCTCTACTGTACGTTTATAAATTTTTTACACAGAGACATGATAAGAGACTTTGTCAAAAGAACTGCAGATGTTCAGCTACAGCATATCCTGTACGATCCCTTGTTCAACTGGTTGAGAAACCAGCCTTGCCAAAATACACCTCTCGATCGCTGCATGACCCAGTAATCCCATTTCTAGCTATATATATATCCAAAAAAATTGAAAGCAGGGGCTCAAACAGATATTTGCCCGCCGATGTTCACAGTGGCATCATTCACAACTGCCAAAGGATGGAAGCCACCCAAGTGCCCAGCAATGGATGTTGGATAAACAGAAGTGCGGTTTATATACACAATGGAGCATTCGGTATTTGGCCCGTAAAAAGGAATGGAGTTCTGATACACGCGGCAACATGGATGACCTCTGAAGACATCATGTTGAGTGAAAGAAGCCAGACCCCAAAGGACAAATGTTTGACCTTATTGGTATGAAAAAATTAAAATAAGCAAAGGCAGAGAGTCAGAATTGACACTACAGGTTACCAGGGGACAGGCTGGGGGTAGCAAATGGGGAGTTGATGCTTCATTGGTGCAGAATTTCTGTCGGGTGTGATGGAAAAGTTTCAGTGATGGAGGTAGTGATGGTAGCACAGCAATCTGAGTGTAACCAACACCACTGAATTATATAATTGAATGTGGTTCAAAGGGGTAATGTTAGGGTATATCTGTGTTAATATACCAAAATTTTTTTAAACCACAGGCCCGTACAACACAGTGAACACTAATGTAAGCCATGGATTATAGTCAATCGCATAATTATAATGACATCATTTCATCAATTGTAACAAAGGTATCACACAAATGCAAGATATTAATAATAGGGGAAATGGGGGGGAGGTATATGAGTTGATTCTCGTTTAATCTGAACGTACATTTTTCCTGAGTTACGTTTAAACGATAGTTTGTTTAATCAGGGATTAAAAGACATGGAGCAGAGGGTGGGCCACGGTGGCTCAGCGGGCAAGAATGCTTGCCTGCCATGCCAGAGGACCCGGGTTCGATTCCTGGTGCCTGCCCATGTTAAAAAAAAAAAAAAAAAGATATGGTGCAGAAGAAGAATACAATGCTTAATACAGAAAGGGTAATAATAATAACATAAAGCTCTATTCATTCCAAAAGATACATACAAAAACTGTGACCATAATTCAGCAACAGTGTATCGTAGGTAGGGATAAAACAATAAAGGAAAGCACCATGCATAACTAAAGGTACAGCCGGAAGAGCGTCAGGGAATTATCTCATTACTCAGTACTAGTACTGTTCAGACCCTTCCTAGAAAACAGTGTCTAGGTCTGGTGGCTGTAGCTGACCCTGAACTTCGAGAAGCGAAGACTTGGCAGAAAGGCACAATGATAATTAAAGGCTTTGAAAAACCTATGAGAACAGCCTAAGGAAATTGGGAGCATTTAGGCATGAAAGGAGGGGGGAAAGAACGTGCGAGAAAGAGTGGCCGAAAGGGCGATTTAATACAGTTTTCAATTATGGGACTGGCTCTAGCACAGGGGTCTGTGACCAGATGTTCAATCCCTCCACTGAGGACAGAACAAGAACAGGCTTAAGCGGCATGAAGAATTTAGGCTGTAACTTACATCGAAGAATTTCCTGATTGCTAAAAGTTGTTAAAGCATTAGTGTGAATTACCAAGGGAAGCTGTAGAATGTTCACCTCTTTCAAATTACTATAGATTCTCCTGTGCTTAAAGGCTGGAAAAATCTCAAGGTTCCTTCTAGCTCCTAAGATGCAAGATCTATCATTTTGGCTCTTTTAAAACTGCTCGCCTCTGCCAACTGACAGCACTGAAGACATGATATGGGGATTCACATACTCATTCTCTTTCGATCTTTCATTTTTACTACAAACCATTCTGTACCCTAGTGGTATATTTTCTTCCCTTTTGTCTGGCAATAGAGAAGGAAAAACATTAAAAACCAGGCAAGCGTCTATAGAGATCTAACAGAACTAGAGCAAAAAGCCAGCTAAAATTACATTTAGATCACTTCAGAAAACAATAACCACAGACAGATTGGAACACTAGCAAGCTGTTGAGGCCAAAAGACAGGTATGTTGGCCTTGGGTGGAAATAACCTTTATAGGTACCGTTATTTATCGCCATATATACAAGCCTCAGACATCCTCTGTCCTCGGTATCCGTGACGACCTTGGCCTTACCCCTAAATGCCAGTTTCAAACCCTGAAGCAAAAACTCTTAGAGTGGCCTATCCAGCCCTGTGTTTTGTTTTCCCAGCCCCTCCTTTTCCCACTCCTATGGCATATATACTCCCAAAAAGCAGAGCTACCACAGCATGTGGGAGAACCACAGTATAGAAGCTTCTGGGCTTCCCCTCCTTCTTCGTTGGTCCTCACCTATCACCTGGTCCCCACAGCAGGCAGCCTAGGAGAAAGAATCAAGTTGTTATCACTGCTGCCCGGTACAGCAGAGTACTGGGGATGGCCTTTTACATTTAGCATCTTAAAAAAAGGCACAGAGACAGTTAAAGGAATTCAAGTGACCGGAATTCCTAGCCAAGAAATTTGACGAGCAATATCCTACAAGCAAAGGGCATGACAGGCAAGTGGAGAGTAAGGGAATCTGCCAGGTTTCAGAATAACTTCTGGGTTTCTGGCATGTTGCACTTTCCATACATTCCTGGGCACCAGAGGGCCAGGTCACAAATGGCTGCCAGGGGGTCACCCTGAATACTCACTTTCGGCCCAGGACAAGAGTACCGAGTCACGGCAAGGGCAGAAAAGGAATGAGAAGATTCCTCAGCAAGCAGGCATCCCGGCAACCATAGACAAATACATCATATTTTTAAGAGAATGCAACTGACATCTCAATTGTGAGGTTTGTGAAAATCACATTATACTTAATAAACTGAAATAATCAGTGTATCAAGTACACAGTAACGCTCACGTGATGACAAGGAATCAAGAGCCTGAAAATGCTGCTTGCCTACACGCCCTTAGGTTTCCTCCTAGATTGCAGGTTACTTACAGATAGGAACTGTGCTTTCGTGGAGGCTCTAGACGCTCCATAAAATGTGCTGAATTGAACAATGGGTGGGAATGAAGTTGCAGTGTGGTCACGAGGACCAGGAGGAAGGGTTACAGGATCTGAATGAATTTGGAATGAAAGTCAAAATTACCCAGACCTCTGGAAGAGCCCCAAATGAACCTTTTAAGGATCATCTAAGGAACAGAAGCAAAGAAATAAGTACATTTTCAAACTGCCCAAAGTTGACTTTTAAATAAATGTTTAAGGAAACTTCTCTTTGCTGATTTGTTACTGTACCACACACAAAAAAGGCTAACAGGCGACTTCCAGATATGGAGAATATGTTTAGAATGATCTGCCTTAAAATATGGCAATAAAAAAATGCAAACTGGGTGCCCTAAAGGGAACTCACAGGTAAACAGCCATGCTCTAAAGTGGTGGTTCTCAACCATGGATGATTCTGGCCCCGCCCCCAAGCCCCGGGCCTTTTGACAATGTTGAGAGACATTTTTGGTTGTCACAACTTGTGTGGGGGCGGGGAGGGAAGCACTCATGTCATCTAGTAGACCTCAGGGATGCTGCTAAATATCCTGCAATGCACAGGACAGCCCTCCTCCACCCCACCCCCACCCCCAAAGAATTATCTGGGCCACAGTGTCAATAAGTGCCAAGGTGGGGAAATCCTGCTCTACCAATTCCATCACCATGGTCCAGCTGTCAAAATTCAGAACCCAACATTGGTACATTACTATGAACGAGACACCAGACTTCACTGGGAGTCCCGAAGGACACCTAATAGGCAGGCATCTATCCTCCACACCACTGAAACTGAGAAGCCAGGTGAAGCCTGTTCAGTTCTCTCCCAACTGAGTAGGAGAGAAATGCCACACCGGTCATTATATTGTGGAGAGAGGGAGCAAAGGAGAGCTAACAAATCCAAACACCCAAATGGAAGTCACAAGGGAACATGCTCCAGACTGCACACCCCGATCTGACATCACCCTGCTTCTCAAGTAGACAACTCTATGCAGTGTATTCCAGGATAATGAGAGAGAAATGCATATATTTAATCATGGCTAATAATGATCCCTAGCAAGATAAGGCAAGTCAGCTAGTAGGAGAGAGAGAGAGACAGAGACAGAGCTGGGGAAGGGGATGGGGTTGAACAAATGTGGGGGTGGGTATGTGTGTGAATTTGTACAAATGCATGCTTATTTTATTTGGTAGAGTTACTGCCCATTTAGAGGAAGAATAGTAACTAAATACAAAAATACTGAATATACACACACATGCATGAATAGAATTCTCAAACATTCTTACTGACTGAAGAAGGTGAATTTATGGAAAACACTGGGGACAAACCGGATTTGAGGAGAGGTTAATCTCTTCTTCCTGGCTATTTTCACCAGTAAAATGTACCCTTCAGAAATCCCAACAACCATTTCGACGTTGCTACCATTATTATGGGGTAATGGCACCAACAGCTGACAACTCAACTTTTCTGGCCCTGATTGTAAAAACCCCTATTGTTTGGAAAGATTTGCTGAATTTACATTTATCAGAACAGTTTGTGAACTACCGCCTGTACACAAAGATTTAAAACTGCAAGGAGAACGGCTAGTCAGGGTCAGATGGTATAGGACAGGCAGTTCCTGACTGTTCCTTGAGCTGTTATTACAATTTCTTTAACAACCTCTAAATCTACCAAGGGCATCAGTGAAATATTTTACTTAAGAGAGAAGTCTGCACTAGCAATGAACATAAAAGGAGGAACAAGAGCAAGCTGTAAAGAATATTAATGACTCTTCTTCCAAGCAATCCCAGTTTTTATGAAAATCAAATGACTGACAAAAAACATTCTCCTACAAAACTATACGAAATCTGGATGTCACAAATAAAACAGAGGGAAGGCATTCTGATCCTCTTATACACAAGATGATGTGATTTTTTTCACATCTTGCTCTTTGTCTATGCTACTTATTGTGAGAGAGCAACTGTTGTCACGTGAAAAGCCACACCACAAGCACAACACTGTTTTCTATATCTTATGGCTCTATTAGGAGAGTTACCAGATGATCAGGTAAGACTACTGATAATGGTCACTCCTTGAACTAAGTACAGTAATCCATTTTCCTTCATGCCTTTCCTATATGTAACATTTAGCATATCGTCAGAGACTTGGAGATAAGCAGCAGTTGAAATAATCTACTTTTTTTGCATGGCAGGCACTGGGAATCGAACCCAGGTCTCCAGCATGGGCACCGGGAATCGAACCCAGGTCTCCAGCATGGCAGGCAAGAACTCTGCCTGCTGAACCACCGTCGCACTGCCCTGAAATAATCTACTTTTACTTTCCTGGATGAGGAAAGGTGCAAAGAGGTTAAAGAAACAGCTCAAGATTGTCTGTTTTTTTAAGTACTAAAATATATATGCTTAAAGTGGTCTTAAAAAGGGAAGACAAAATTGGCTTTTTTTAGGGAACATACAGGCTGACTTTTGAAATCTTCTGAATCCTTAACTTGTCTAAGTGTACCAGAGGCTCTGATAGCTAAGTAAGCAAGGCCGGTGTAGGATACCCAAGTGCTAAATCTTGGGCTGAATTCTAGGCTGATTTAAGGACAGCCACAAGGTGGTACAAAAGCGGATACCTAGAAGCACTGTGATAAACGCATCCTCATGTCTCCTCTGATCGCCTCCTTTCCCCCTTCTTTTTGGCACTATGGGTTCTTTCTATTGTTAGATTCTTTGGCACATAGGAGCTGTATGGATGCATAGGTGTAGATCAACATATACTGAAGGAGCAAAAAGGGGAAAAAAAGAAACAGAAAAGCCTATGAGCTTTTCAATCCTCATTAGCTCAAACCTCATATTTTAGTCAAGTTAACTTAGTCAATCGCTTCTCCTATAAGAGAGTTGGTTGATGTGGATATGCATTTATTAGACATATGTTTACACTGCCATGCAGAGAGAGGAATGCCAATTCTAGAAACCGGCATTTTAAACGATGACCTGGCCAAAATCTTGTCCAAAGGCAGTGGCGTCAGGAGTGGTTCTTTTCTCTGTCATTCAAAACCACTTTGGATGTCCACAGTGATACTGGAAAAAAAAGGGAGAGGGAGCTCTTCCTTTACAGAAGAAAGCTTGCTGATATATGTAGAAGGAATGGTACAATCAGAAAAGCACTATTATGCAGTGACCAATGTAATAATTGAATTAGACAAGGATCATCAATGGATGATAAAATGAGAGGGCAAAAGGCTGATGAGTAACAATATTCACAGGGCCTCAAAACGTCACAAAATTTCTTTCTAATGACAAAGGGAAAAGAAGACTTTTACAATGGAAGTATCTGGCAGACACCACCTTAACGTTCTTGGCGATACTGTTGCTGGCATTGAATTCTCAGGTTCTTGGTCATGCTGTGAGAAAGAACTCAAGGGCACAGCACAGAGCGAGCAAGTAGGCAGGAAGTTTATTAAGTATACACGCGAGAGGGGCACGCAGGCGCTGCTACAAGAGGAGAGAGGCGAGAAGTAAGAGGCATGAGACACTGTGGGAAGGGTTTGCTGTTACAGTTTTTTCTTCCTTTTGTCCTTTTTAGTCACTACTTTACTACCCTCCCTTCCTTCTTTGTTGATGTTTAATAGTAGATAACTCACTCAGGTGGGTCTGTCAGACCCAGGTGCTATTTACTGCTGTTCTTAGAGATACCTTTCTCCTTGTGGCCTGTCTACTGCTTGGAATTTCTCCTTTGCTCATCAGCGGGCCGCTGCCCTAATTATAACCCTGCCTCAGTCCCAACAGGAACAAAGTGTTATTTCATCCCTCCTGAAGCGATACAGTGGGCAGTACACTTGTCTTCTTCCCAAAACATTTTAAGCTGTAACTAATCACGAGTAAACAGTCAAATCTAGAATGAAATTCTTCAAGAGAGCTAACCTGGGCTCTTCAAAAATGTCAATGTCGTGATGGAAAAAAAAATGGTGAGGAGAGTGTTCACAGTTACCGGAAATTCAGAAACAGGAGCAGCAAATGCAAAGCAAAAGCCTTGATTGAATTCTGGAAGAAAACAGCCAGCTCTTAGGGATATATCTTCTGCAGTCAAGGGGGAAATTTCAATGTAGACTGCATGCGAGATGACACTATTGAATTGATGCTAAATCTGAGTGTGACAATAGTGGTACAGTTAGGTAGAATGTCCTTTAAGGAAAATAAAATATGCAGTGAAGTGTTGTTTAAGGGTTTCTGTTATGATGTCCCCTTATTTTTAAAGGGTAAAGGGTGAAAGTGTGTGTTTGTATACACATACAGACACAAACATGGAGAGGGAGAAGGAGGAAGGGAAAGTAAACAGGGCAAAATACTAAGCATAAGTTGCACAGTTGTGTGGGTGGACAGGTGTTTGTTACAGTTTCCCTCCCTCTTGTTTAACTTTGAAAGTCTCCAAAATAAAGCACTGGTTGAACTATTAAATGGCTTCTCCCAAGGCACTCCCTCCTAGGGAAGGGTAAGAGAAGGAGGTAAGAGTGACTTTAATTACTCTGGAGAGGGAGGGTAAGTGGCATTAACAGCAACGGTGTAAAACTTGAAAAGCTCCTCAGGATCAGTTTGTTCCTAATATCACACAGCTATTCCACAGTTGATTTCCTCCCTGCTCTTACCTTCATCGTTCCTAAAACGTCCCCTCATACACTCTGCTTAGAAGTGCTTTCACAAGACGCCTAAATGCAAATCTCCAGCTACGAAAATGAGCTTAAGAGAAATTTTCTTGTTTGGAATTAAGGATTGAGAGGTCAAGAGTTGCCTTTGTGAAGACAAGAAGGAAAAAGGTTTCCCATAACTTGCTGTTTTGGGTAGAAATCAAGTATTTCATTTAAAGGTCTGAAGATAATCAGCAGGTTGGAGGCCAGCAGTCACTGCTCTAAATATTAATCAAGGCTCTGAATCGTCCATTAAAGATAAAATCAGCCCAAACAATAACAAACGGTGATTAACTACTCTTCATTTACATATTCAAGGACAACTGTCCTGACCTCAGGTTCTCCACTCCACCTGACTAATAAGCCAATTAAAACCACGTAAGCATAATTTAAAAATCTATGTAAATCTGTAAAGATACTCTATTTTGTTACTTTTATGCTAGAGAGTTCGTAACAGAAAAGTTTCACATATTCATTTTGAAGCACATACATCTAAGTTACAGATGTCATGGAATATACTTTCTCAATTATGGATCATGACATGTTATGTAAAAGTACAAGATATAAAGTTAACTCTTAACACTACTGCTTCGTGCAGTCCTTTAAAATCTAGGTCCAGAAAAGACAAAATGATAGGAACAGAAAACAGATCAGTGGTTTCCAAAGATTTGGGGGATGGTGGAGTAGGGGGGCAGTAACTGACACCGATGGGACAGCGTGAGGGACTTTTAGGGGGTGATGGAAATGCTCTGTCTTGACTGTGGTTGTGGTTACATGGCTATAAGCCTTCGTCTAAACTCACAGAACTGAACACCAAACAGTAAATTTAACTGTACGTAAATAAAGGTTCCTTTCAAAAAAGGCAAGATGAACAATTTTTTTAAATATTCTATCTAGTGCTAGATCAAACAATAAAAACCTAGGAGTTCAGGGGGTCCAGGTGGGGTTGAGTGACAGTATGGGCTGGGGCGGGCGTGGCCCAGGTATGCAGGTGAGAGCTGGCAGCCCCGACGCACAGGAAATACAAAAATTACTTACTGAGGAAGTTGGATGTCGCGCCCAAGAACATTGGGCAGGAGGAAGGTCATTACACAGATCCTCAGTTCCAGAGACCCCATAAAGCCCAGGACATGAAGAAGTGGCAGAGGAGACCAGCAGGGCAGAAGGATCCCCCCAAAGAGAAGGAGGAGGATGCCATGCATTTGTGTTGGAATAAGAAAGACAAGGACACCCTGGAACCATGGCAACCGCCAGAACTCCAGACCCCAGGATCCTTTAACGAGACTGATAGAGATGACAGACAAAGACAAAGCATCCCTGTAGGCCAATGCCTGTCCACACATCTAAGAAGAGCCCTGAACTGGACCCTCTTCCCACAAGTTGGCCCCCTGTTGAGTTGTACATGCCGTGAGATCCATCTTCTCCACAGTGTCTCCTATTAAAGCACCTACCTAGACCGAGTTTCTTCTCCCCTAAGAGAAAAATTAAACCACACAAAGTGGATGTCCCTGACACTTTAACCGGGACTCAGCCCTCATTATCCAGCTGACAAAAAACAGGCCTGATGTTTGTGCCCATGACATTTCCCAACTTGACACCACAAACTTAGCCTTGACCAGGGCCTCAGCCTCCAGGCATGAACCAAGTATCCTGATGTGAACTCAGATTTCAAAGTCAGCATCCTAGCACCAGCCAAGAGATATGCCCAGGTCCCCATCTGGACTTTCCAGAATCCCCAAAAGAAACTGAGACTCAGCCTCTTCCAGGCACCCCAGCAGAGCACTCACAGACCTAACCTAGGCACCACCATAAATCTGCAGGCTTCCCCCAGTACAACTGGTCTATAACATAACAAATATGCAGCCCAAGGGATCATGACAACACAGTGCAGGTATCAAGATGAGACCTCCAGGACCTACATAACAGAACTCTCCTAAACGTAGTCCTGGGCACCACCATGCCCCAAACACCACCACAAAGTCATGATCCAGGCCAGTCCCTCCGAATTGGCTTCATAAGATTGGACGATGGATGGTGGATCTCCAGGTTTGGAACTGTCCCCACCTCCCAAACTCCTGAGAAGCCTACTCTTCCTGGTCCGAGTCCTCATGATTTAGAGGAGTCTGAGGGACACAATCCCAATACCCCACTGAGTGCTTCTATGAGAACCTTCTGGTTTTCTCTAAGGATAGTCACTGGGAGTGAGACCCTACATGGCAGTGAAGACTTGGCCTCCCACCTCATGATCATTTCAATAGGAAGCTATGAAATTAATTTGCATTGGTGAGCAGTTGGCAGAATGTGGGGAGACTTTGGCTAAAGAATCACCCAAGGGATTTGCAATTTTAAGCAGTCCCTGTCCTTGAAAAAGAGGTTTTGCTCTCTGGAAGCATTTCAGTGGCAAGTATTATGGGAAATATTCTGTTGGCCCTGGGTTATTAAATGTCATTGTAATCATTTGTTTTTCAAATTTCATTCAATATTAATAAATTTATCAAATTAAAAAAAGTAATAAAATAAAATAAAAACCTAGCTCTTGGATCATAGGATCAAGACACACTAAGGACCTCAGATAAACATACAAGAATATCCCAGGAGGAAGTTCTGCACTTGTTGTAACCTTAAATAATCTTCACAGAAGTAACGCTCCGTTCAAAAACTCCAGTGACAACCAGGGGAAAAAGGAAAATGGCAAATGTTGAACTCATATTTCCTTGTTTCCATAACTTTTGGGGTAAGTCTAAATGTGGATGAGAATTAATAGTGAATAGAAGAAAGGAAATCAATAATAATCTTCCAACTAAATTATGTCTCTGAAAAAATTTTTTTTGTATCAGCATCCCCTGCCTCAAATTTTCCAGTAAAGAATGAAGGAAGGAAGGAAGGAAGGAGAATTTGGTCACAACAATGAAGTTTCCCTTTAGAATGCTGAAGAGGGCAAGCAGAATGATACACGCTTTTCCTTGGTGTACTCAAGAAACAGATTTCAACTACAACACAAATCTACCTCAACCTCTAGTTACTAGGCCAAAATACTGTGAAACAGATCTGCCAGTTCACATCAAGAAGACAACCAAATCAACCACAACAAATTAAAAGGATAATTATGAAGCTAAATCCACAGCAGTTTGAATTAAAAACAAAAACAGAAGCAATTGAAAACCAACAGTCAACTCAAGAATAACAGTGATAATATTCGGGTAAGTTCAATTGCAGGACTTCAAAGTAACTGCCCACAAGCAGGCCCAGGAGGAACTCAGTGATATCTCCAAGTTCTCCACTGCAGCCAGCCTTTTTAGCACAAGGCTGGATTAGAGTATTATGATCTACTTTCAATTCTGGGAAAAGCTATCTCTTTTTATGAATACCAAATTGTAGAACCTTTACTAAGTACTCAGTTATCCATTCGTCCAAAGGCAGCAGGGGAAAAAAAAAAACAATACCTATCGAACTGAAGGAGCCTATATTTTGAATATCATTGAACAAAAAGTCAAAGGAAACTTAAAGACAACAGGATTTTTAGGAGGTAGTTTAAAAACGGAAAATATAAAATGTGATCAGCTGGCACGGAAAATGCTGTGTAACCACACTTGAATAGTCTCTTGGCATGACATTTTAATATCTGTAAATAAAACAATCTCGAGATTGTTGCAGATAAGATGAACTGTTAATCTTAGTGGGACAGTCTCATGTTATGATCCATTTTAGACAACTGCAGCAAACACTGGGTGAGCACCTACTATGTGCCAGTCACAGCTCTAAGCACTTTGCCTGTATCAAGATCCATTTTAGACAACTACAGCGAACACTGGGTGAGCACCTACTATGCGCCAGTCACAGCTCTAAGCGCTTTGCCTGTATCAATCAGCTCATTTAATCTTTTCAAACATGCCAAGAGCTTGGGATCTGGGCAGGTTTGCTGGGTTTACTGACCACACACCTAGAAAACAGCAGAGCCAGGATCTGAAACCAGGCAGTCAGACTTCGGAGCCTATAAGCTTAACCACTCAGTTATACTGCCAGTCACTACCTTAGATATTCTGGAGTGATTTATTATTTATATGAGAGTAACATCCACTTGTTCTCAAGAGTTGTGGTTGTAATTTGTCCTCCCTTCTCTATCATTCTGTATTACAGTAACTGTGTATAGATGATATTCATTTTTGTCATATGAATATAAAAATCCAGAAGACAGATGAAAAAGCAACTTATCCATTTGGAATGCATGAATAACAGGAGGCAGAAAACAGATGTAGAATAAACAGATCTTGACACCCAAGCTCTTGTAGGTGAAGCATATTGAATATAAAGCTGGCATATTCGATTCTATCTAAACAATAACATCCTTAAAATGTTTACAGAAGAAAATACTACACGACTACCATGGGGTGTCAGGGGGTGGGGACTCCTTAGGACACTGTTAAATAACAATTTGTGGAGGCATGATTCTTTTCTGGAGTCACTTAAAAATATCAAGTTTTCCCACCTAAAAGGAAATATGATGTGGCATTTGAAGGCAGATGAGACACCTGCACTTGGGATTACAGTATTTTAAACAACGGACCATAGGGTTTTTATATGGGGTGGGGGGTGTTTGTTTATCCATATCATCCTATTACAACATCAAATTTATATAAAGGATCGCATTAACACTTTATTAGCTCAGCCCAGTATTTGGACCACAAGGAACCTGGCCCCGATGTCTAGTTCCTACAGGAAATAATTGCAGGCTGTACAGTATATTTATTCTGCCTCTCTGGGCCTCAGGGCTCTCATCTGAAAAAGGAGAGATGCAGACTATCTCCGGGGCCCCTTGGGGCAGGCTGTGTGACTCACTGCCCGGGCAGCCTTGGCATTACTAATGTCATCAGAATCAGTCTCCTCTCTCGGCAGGGCTGTTTCCATGGAGTATGAAAGAGGAACAGCCCGATGTTGCATTAACTAAAGCTGTATTTCTAAAGCAAACTAGTTGCAGCACTTTATTTCTCCCACCACCAAAATGAGTCCGTTTCCCAGTGCAGGTGGTGACTATAGTAGGCTATGAAAGTAGAATCATATCCTTTTGCCTCACTTAATATCAGCGAAGATACCCCTGCCAAGCCAGACATTTATGGTGAATTTCCTTTTTAATATCCATAGATATGACTTCATTTCCTAGCTTAATGAATGATTCCTTGAAGGGCCGATACAGAATTTAAACAGGCAAAAAACATTTTATCTGGATCGGATGGGTAGTTTCCTTTCCTCTTTTTAAGTAGTCAGTGGGAGGGGGATGGGCTAAGAAAACCTTTAAAAGATCATCCAGAAGGTTCTTCCCACCACTGCCAGGCAGGCCCCGTCCAAATGAGGAGCTACACTTTTCTAATCGTAGCAACTTGAAAAAAAAGATAAATCTTCCAGTTGATGATAAGAAAACCAAGGCAATAAAAAGGACTACAGTCTGAAATCGACCTTTCTTTCTGTGATGCAAGGAATGCCATTTGGGGCAAAACTTAATTACTTTATTGCCCTTTTCCTTAGTCTGGTAGAAGCAGGGGCCTCTGAGCACAAGTTGGCTGAAGGAACCAGCCCTGCGCCGTTCCCAAGGTCTCACACTTCAAACGAAGGGCAGAGAGAATGTCCCCTCCTGCTCTCTTTCCCAACAGCAAACGTCATATTTTCCTGCAGGCTGCAGGGAAGGCAGGGTGACTGACTACCAGAGCACCTGGCTGAGGGAAAGCAAGCCAGGACAGAGATTCTGAAGTCAGTCTCCACAGTGGATGTGTTCACGCCGACTGCAATTTACTGCAAGGATGGGCGGCTGCCCAAACCCGAGTCCCGCAAACCGCGGCTGACCTCCATACACGCCCACCGTGCACAACATCCCGCCAGAAAAACATACACGGGCGTTCTGCAGATATGCTGAGCTTCACTTCTAAATGAAACCCCTCCTCTTCCCCCTAAATCTTCTCTCTCTTACACTCCCTATTTTGTTACAGCCTCTCTTACTCCAGCAGGGTCCCAGGGGAAAGGCCTGTTATTTCATCTTGAGGCGCTGGAAAGCAGTACCGTCCAAAGGTGCATATTTGGGAACGAGTGGTTAATTGGGGGCAGGGCATGGGATCAAACTCTCCCACAGGCTGAAGGCCTACACAGCTGAAACAGTTCATCCACTTAACAATAACAACAAAGAACCCCCCCCCCCCCCCACAAGCCTACCTGTCCCGTTCTATTCTCAGAGGACTGGTGAGGATGAAATGAGAATGCATATGAACAAAAAAAAGTGATATTAGTATTAAGAGGAGCAATATGATTTTTAAGTTTGATACAAATAGTAGGGAAAAGCTAGCTGTATCATGTAGTGAAAGGAGACCGTGGCCCATTATGGAACGTGATTAGGAAACTTCTGAGCATTAAATAGAGAAATGAGGATTTCATTCAGTGGACAGTGGAAGGAAAGAGGATTTCTAAGGATGGCATCACACAGTGACTGCATTTCTCTAAAGCCAGTGTGAAGGCAGTAACCCAATGAGGGGGCCTGGGTGTGGAGTGGAGGTTGCTAGGAAGACAGGACCATAATCTACACATGTGATAAGAAGGCTTGCCCATCTAAGAGTGGTGAAGAAAATAAAAGGAATCAAACAAAAGATGTTTCTTTCCCATAAAACAAAAAGTTACCATCTTAATAAATCTTCTTTTCTAATTATAAGCGCTCAAAGAAGAAAATCCAGAACATCTCAAATAGCATAGAGAAGAAAACCCAAACCACCTGTAGTCTCACTTCTTACCCCTGTTACTATCTTGACTGGTTTCCCCCAAAGTTCACAAAACACATTGCAAAGAACCTGGCGAACAGCTAGGCAGGAGGCATTCAACAGACGTAGGGACATGGACTCAGTTCAAAGTTTTGACACGAAAAAGGGAGTGCCGCTATTACAGAGACAGGGCCATAACCAGACAAGAAACAGGAGGTTAGAAAAGAAAGGGGGTGTCCAGCAAAAGAAGGCAACAGGCAGAGGTGGAGAGGGCTGGTCACCTGATAAGGCAAGGCAGCACCGGCTAAGGCAGAACTTTTTAGCTCCCCAGCCCACTGTCCTGACAGCCAGATCCAAGAGGGCCAGAGTCAGCAGTGAGGTTGGCCAAGTTTGGCGGCAGCTCAGTGCTGCCGGGTAATGGAAGGCGGTGGCTCCAGCTGGCCTTGAATACAGGTGGATTTACTCTGCGGCGGGAACTGTCGCTGAATGGAGCCTGGCAGTTTTGTGTCGTGCCCCTTACCCTCAACCCAAGTCACAGTATGCACATATATGTGGATGAACAGATATATTTATACGAGTGTGTGTTTCACAACTCGGATTTAAAAGATAACTGAAACTTGAATAAAGCAAAAAAAGTTATGGAAAAAAACACATCACCACAAGTTGTTTTATAATTGGATTCATAAAAATCCCACAAAATCAATCTAGCTTATTTTTTTGCCATTAATGGTCACTGTATGTATGTTACTTAAGTGTCTACATTCTGCAATAGAAATATGAATGCAGCAACATGCAAAAAAAAAATGAAACTACAGATAGTGACAGTCTCTTCACATTATGGGAGGTTTGAATGTGAGGGGAAAAATACATTTATTTCTCCACATTAATTTTAAATGTAGAGCTAATTTGCCATAATCTTGGCAAAACAATCCAAACAGTATATCCTACTCTACGTAAGTGGGCTTATTATGCATGCATTTAGTCAATTTGCCCAGTTAACTGTTAAATAAATACTCAAACTGCTTTAAACATCTAAATATTCACAGTGTTCTGCCCATGAAGCTTTCTTTGGTTTCACCCGACTCTGTGATCAAAGACTACAGGGCTAATTAGCTCTAGAGCTAATTCCATTTTGTAAATCCCAGTCATTGTTCATGGTATAGAATGGATTGAGAAACCCTGTGTTGGAAAAATAGCTCTTAGCGATAAAAAGAAAAAGAAAAATGGACACACAATACTGTGAATAATGTGGCAGTGCAAATATCTTCCTCCTTCAATGCTGGTGGCATTACAAATAGAAATCTCCTTTGACAAAAAGCCATCTGGTAATATGTATCAAAACCCACACAAAATATTTATATCCTTTACGCTGGTAATCCTATTCCTGAGAATTTACCTAAAGAAACAAATTCAATCAAAGGAAAGAGCTAAAATGCATGAAGATGTTCACCACAGCGATATCTATCTTACAAAAAAATGGAAACAACCTAAAGATCTCTCAATGGGTATTTGGGAAGAAGAGTGGGTTCCAGGCCACTGATGATGGTGTGGAAAAGGGAGGACAGAGAAAAAGCAGTGTGGGCAGCAAAAGAAAGAAAATGGGGTGGGCCATGGTGGCTCAGTGGCAGAGTTCTCACTTGTCATGTTGGGGACCTGGGTTCAATCCCCGGTGCCTGCCCATGCAAAAAAAAAAGAAAGAAAGAGAATGGACAACAGTACAACAGTGGCATAAAATGTTGAGCTAGCAATGGGCATCAGCAAATGATACACACCTCAGACTTTATTATAAGGCTGTGGGGAGCCACCATACAGGCTTTTGAACAAGGAGAGAATGTCCAAGGCCATAAATGGACATTTTTTTAAAAAAGAAGAGCTATGTTACCTATTTACCAACAGTCATCGAAAATGAGGCTATAATGAGAGAATTGGGAGAAAGCAAAACAAAACAATACAACACAACTGAGAGACTCCCCTACAAAGAGCCCTTTCTTACTTACAAAGGCTTTCTGTAGCCAGAGATTCATTTCCTCCCTCTCAGAGCCACTGCAGACTCCCTTCCCTCCCTTACTGACCATGGAATCATTGCTGCAGAAGGGGATTTGTTTTGCTTAGTCTGCACTGTCCTCTCCCAAAGCTTAGAAGTCCCAGAAGTTACTGCTTACAGAAGTTTCAAATACTCAAAACCCTCTATTACCTGCCTATAGAACAACTTATGTGAGTAACATCTGCGGGGGTTTTATCATTACTTTCTAAAACACAAAAGAATAAACGGTGTACTTAAGAAGGTGAATATCTTACAAATTGGAAGCAGCTCCTGACACTCGGCTCAATGTTACTGCCCCCAAAGGAAGCAACTTCACCCAATTGTCTTGGGATTTGGATAGAATCATGCAGAAGGAGGCCAAGCCTGCGCTGGTCACAAAATCCCGTTGAACTTGCCACCTGCTTGAAAAGGTCTACAAAAAGAAGAAGAAAATTGCAACAATCAAAAAGCAGCCCCAAGTGGATGCTAGCAGAACCTAATATCCAACTCAGTTCCAATATCCATAATCAAGAGTAGCCGATATCCCCAGAAAAGGACAACTACTAATTTATGCTAATTTGTACATTATTAATTTTATGGACCAAGTTAATCATCACTCTGTATACATGTAGCATGACGACTTTTAAATAAACTTCAACCCTGCAAGAAATGTGAGTTTACATTCGGCATTTTTCCTGAGCCAGAACACGTTCTTTGGGAAATATTTTATGCAAAGGACATAACGACTATCGTAAAATAAATACTTTAGCATTAAGAACCATAAAACTGGCCCAAAGCTCCATCCCCTTTGGACATCAAAGGCTGGAAAATGTGCCAAAATTGTGACTTCTTTATGGAGTTATAATTTGAGCTTTTAGCCCATCATGTATGTCTTTCCATGGGATGCTCTATATGTCTATAATTACATCCTATCACCTTCCTCTGGCATTGATTATATGTTTGTCTTTTTGGCTGGAGACTAATATCTCTATGATGGCAGCGACCATATCCTGGTCATTTGTGTATTAGCAGCATCAAAAAGTAGTAATTGACAGATAGCAGGTGCCCAGTGCATATAGTTTTTTGGCAACTATGATTTGAATATTTTGTGTCTAGAAATACACTCATGTAAATGATACTATATATTCAAATCATAGTTGCCAAAAAACTAGACCCAAGAAAGCTTTTCCTACCCATAAGCACACTTTTAAGCTCTCAAAAATTATTTTTGTGGCATTTCTAAGATGATAATGAAATTGAGGTCAATAACACAAGTATGCTTTTCACTCTCTCCAACACACATACACAGACATGCGGTTTTTCAGTAATGAACTAATATTTTTTAAATATCTCAGCTTGAAGCTAATATTTTCGTTTCATCGACCTCAAAACATGCTCTCTCTTAGTAGTTATTTAAACACAGACTCGGAGTTCCCTTGATGTTTTAATGTAGTATTATGAAGTGCTGGTACTACACTATTCCTAAAGTTAGATTATAAGCTAACGTACAATAAGTAACTACAACATTTAAAGGTGGAAAAGCCATAGAGAGAGTCTGTTTTATCCAAAATATGCATTAAATGGTTAACAAAAACTGTTCAGTTACATTATTTGGTTCTCAGGATGAGAAAAGTCAAGCGGAAATGACATAAAAGTTACAGCTAAAAGAGCCTGCATATTTTGTGGCTTACTCCTAGAGGGACACTGACTGAGCGGTAGGACACCAAATGGCTTTAGAGGAATACGGTGTCTTTTGTCTCCTGCCTGTCCTTAAGCTCAGCTCATCTCATTCCTGTGTGCCTAGGCCTTTAGGGAGAAGAGAAAAGACCAGACAGACCAGATAGGCTGGGTGTATTTAATATTCCTCCTTTAAAGATTCCTTACAAACATTTGAAGGAGAGAAACAAGTGTGTTCTGGCACAGTGGGAATGCAGAGTTGCTTAGTCGTCTAGACCATCACTCCTCTAGCATTTGCTTTTAATTTGGATTTACAATTTTTAAGCAGAAGAACCCAACGGCTAATCAAAATGAAATTCTATAAGGTGGCATTTACGCTTTAAGAAATGGCAAGCTATCCGTCTCTCAAATAATAAAACATTAGTTGCATCACGGAATTCGATGTGTCAGTACCAACTTGTGGCACTAAGGTAGATTGTAAAATAAACATAATTTCTTGAACACGAATGCCAGATAGTACTCTTTAAATAAGGATCCAAAGATTAGGCAAGTGTATGGATTAAACCCTCACATTTATTTTTCTGACTTACACACAGGGGTTAGGAAATCAGACTTGACCCCTAAGGATACGTTTCATTCAGACACAGAGTAGCATAAAATAACACTCAGGCTGGGGAGGTTAGTCCTCACTGTTTCCTATTTAAATACTTGCAATGTAATGGAGGACAAGGAATGGCATAAAAAGGTTTTATGACGCTCTAAAAGCAAGTCCTCCATCTTACATGGAGAACCTGCGCCGAATGCAAATAGTATGTCATTTCCCATCTAGAACAGGGTGGGGGGGGTAATCAGCCAACATTAATAAAACAATGCAGAGTTAATACACACGACTTACATCTGTACTTGTCTTCCAAATGTGCTTTACACAGAGAAATGATGCCAGTTTTAAAAGACAGGACACGGATCCTCCCTGTTCGCCCCCTATTATGAATAATCAGACCAGAAAAGAATTACTGACACTTTACGAGTAAAGGGTAAACACTTTTTTTTTTTAGTTAAGGGGGAAAAAATCGATATGGACATTCTATTGATCACTCTTTTATTAAATATAGTTAATAGAGAACTTTTCTGAGTTCAGTATCTATTTGATGACCCAGAATGTGATGAAACGCTAACCCACTCAACCAATGAATATTTACAGAGTTTTCAATTCCTAAAAGCCTTTCCTGGAACTGCATGAGAGCTCTACATGAAATGGGAAAAATTATCCTTCTATTCATGGATGGAGAGGCACCTGGGTTTAAGTCAGTCAGTGGAAGAAATACTACCATGTGCGCTACTGAAGCAAATGACCTACTTTGGTTATCATAGCCAAAAAAAAAAAAAAAAACCTGCCAGCAACTGACTGCTCTGCTCTCCTCAACGCTTTCTCAGATTTTTATCATGCTGCCCCTTAGTGAGAAGAAAATTAGTCACTTCAGGCCACATGCCACATAATATAAAATATGAACGCTTATCTCCATGAGAAAAAATACACTCTATTAGAAAGCATTCAAATATGTGCTCTAGAAGCGCAATTTAAAAATAACTATAGCTTTATCAATGGTTTAATATATGAACACTTTCACTTTACATGTAGAAAGCTGAAATAAAAGATCCCACATAAATTTATTAACGAGCTCATTTTATCTATGGAATAAAAAGGAAAGAATAAAAAGTGTTCCATTTTGTAGAAAATGACTTTCAATGATTTCCAACTTTTTATTTTGTTATAGAAAGCAACTAGACCTTTGGTATTGGTTTAAAAAAAATTATTTTAGAATAATTCTCCCACCTAGCATGTGAAAATTGCCAAGACTAGGTCTCAATGGTGGTTCTTTTTGGTGGAGGAAAAATATGCTCAACTTCCAACTGATACAATTATTAAGTACACCATTTAAGCAGAAATCTCAGACTACAATGTGTTAACAAAATTACTGTATTGGAAGGTTTTCTTATCTTTTTCCCTCTTAAAAAATGTGAATTGTAGAAAGTTTAACAAACTTCAGACAGTAACTCAGGTCTTCAAGGAGTTAAAATTGTGTCCATAATTTTCAGGCTGGTAGAATGGAAGTTATATATTCAGAATCCATTCATATGTCATCTGCCAAGAAAAGAGTGCCAAAATACATCTGAGGGAAGACCTGAATACAAACTCTTATGCAAAGCAAATGCAAATGTCATTCACAATTAAAATCCAACACGTTCAGGGCTTGGTAGATAATTATCACAAATTCAATAGCCAAGTGGTTCTGGAATTTAAAAAGCGATACCTTAGCAAAATGACAAAGAAAAAGGTATACATTTTAATCAGGGATGTGGTAAGAGTCCACCAGTAAGGCAAAAGACAAAGTTGTCGATATGCCACTCTCTTCAAAAAATCTTTCCAGATTTTCAACTGGGGCTATGTTCTTGATGACATGTGAAATGAGGTATGAAATAATTCTGAGGTCTGAGAATGATTCAATCCAAATCAAGACCAATTCCTTCTGCTACCTTCCTCAATTGTCTTCATTAAGCTCAAGACAAAAATTAGAACTGAGGAGAACCTCTGTGTACAATCCAAATGAAGTAAGCAATTACTCTCTAAAAGACAGTGATGAATGGAAATGCCAAAGTGTAGCTTCTCAAACCCTCATTAAAACACAAAACAAAACAAAACAGAAAAACTTCCTCGGTTTGAAGAGCTGAGTTTGCAGCATTAAAATTTCGTTTTTGTTATGGTCGGCTTATCAGTTCATAATCTTTTGCAAAATTCTCCTGAATAGCAGCTAAGACAGTTCAGCTCTTGTGACAGGTGTGGAGGCATCTCCTGGAGCACGGAGATGCTCCTGCCAGTGAAAATGAAAGACCCCTGACGTGGATGGAGGAATTCCAAAAGATGCCTGCAGGAGAGAGACAGCATCAAAAGCTCTATTCTAGTAACAACTAATTCTGTCTGAAAAATTCATATCTCGGGGTTTTGTTCATTTGCTTTCTTATCTGAGAGCAATCTATACTCAAGCTCTCTCCTCCTAGCTTATAAAAGTATTTCTCAACTCTAATAAACTCAGCAATGATTTATCACACGGAGAGTATTAGGTCACACAGCTTCATGAAACTTCCATCCTGACAACCACTTTTCTAGACTGCGGTGCTGGAGTAACACTAATCACACCATCACCACGCTCTAGACTCAGTGTCCCGTAACAGTGCGTGAAACAAATCTTGCCCTACGTACGTATCATAAACATTCAGCAGCCAATTGAGACACATGTCCACGCAGAGAGGAACGTTGACCAGATTGTTGTGCTCTTGCTCCAGGCGATCATAAATAGTGGTCAAGCAATTAATGATCTGGAGGATGTCCATGGGCTGGTCATTTTGCTTGAGGTTGTGCTGGTCCAAGGCATCGCATGCAGCTGACAGGCTCAAGAGATCCACTGCAAAATACACATAACATCGCAAATGATTCAAAGGGGAAAGGGTTCTCCTTTCAGGAGCCTTCCTTTTCCTGTGAGGATCCTGGTAGTTGTCTCATGTTGCAAACTCCACCTTTCTTTAACAATATTTTGTCTTCACCCCTCAGCTCGAAGTTTGATGCATTAGACCAGTTTTTAGGACCTAGAAGTTGTTCCCAAATCTCACTGGCCTAAGGGGAAGATATGGACCAAGAGACAATGCCCATGCCTCTAGTATGGGGGAATACACAGAGACATTTCCGCCTAAATGAGAAAAAAAAGTATTGTTTTAATGGAGATGTCGAAAGAAACCATGAAAATACTTTCTTGCATTAGTTGTAGAAAAGGGGAGTTAGCTGTATCTGTATGGCTAGGGGTCCAGCTATGTACTTACAATCAGTAAGCATTTTTCTCCTTGAGCTATCGATCACTCACCTCAGAATTCCTCTCTGCTACCTTAACATCAACTAAGAAAACAATCAACTTTGCCAAAATTTTCTATTAGCAAACCAGAATAATTGTACCATCAATCCAGGTTTCAGACCCGAGGCTCATTTATTTCTTCTTTCATCTTCAAGTTGCATTTTACAATGTACTTTTCAAGTTCTCTAAAAACTTTATATGAGGCGTGAAGGGGAAGGAATTCCACTGATCTTGAGATGGTATTTAATCATTTGCTAAAACACAAATATTTAACAAAAGTAAAACTTCAAGCCTGTCCAATAGCAGCAAATTGCAACTTGACTCCCAAGTGTTGTGGAAAGATGCTTTTCTCTAAAGCCAATTTACTAGCCATTTGGAAATGCAATGGCATTGCTTTTAGAACACCTTTAACACCTAAGTTCTGGTCTAAATTCTCAGTTGAGACCAGAGATCAATGATAAGTAAGTAAATCTTTCGTGCATCTGCCGGGGGAGGGCAAGACAATTATAAATGCAACATCAGATAAACACAGGTCATCCTCATAAGAGGAATTCCTATAAGGAACACATGCATATTTAAGGCTTTAATGTATTTTACTAGTTATTTGTGGCTACTTGTGGCCAAACATTAAGGAAGAGAAAATAAAAACAGTGGTTAATACCTACGTAGTGTATGTCTTTCTCTTTTGAAAAAGGAAAATAGAAACCTGTGAGATGTTTCCTGGTGGTAGAAGCAGGAGCTGTTCGTCGTTCATCTCAGTGAGTAAAGCTATGGGTTTCATGTAGCAACTTCCCTAAAATGCCCTGGACAAGCATTCATCCGAGTGAAGTAAAGGTCCCTCTCCCTTTTGCTTAAAAAGACTCTAATGAGAAGAAAAGCCCCATCCTCATGGAAGCCAGGGATGTGTTTAAAGTGGCAGAAAGGAACATAACTTGGGAGATGATTTCAGAGGGGGTCAGGTAGGTAAAAGAATAAAGAATAGAAAAGTAATAATGTGAGCAAGGAAGAGCTCAAGAAGAAGGGAGGACAGAGTGGGGACTACCTGGGACACTGGAGAGAGGTACAGAACAAAAGACTTAGACTTTCCTTCTCTCTTCCATGGGCTTGACCAAGGTGTCCAAACTGACTTCACAGGAAAGGGAAACTATTCCGCATGCCCGACAGCGACACTTATGGAAGAAAAGAGTAGTACTGAAAAGTTGACAAGCAGCTAAAACAAGGCCCATGGTTTTCTCCCTAAATAATGCCTTAGCCATATTTTT
The DNA here is from genome assembly GCF_023851605.1 of Tamandua tetradactyla. Lineage (NCBI taxonomy): Eukaryota > Metazoa > Chordata > Mammalia > Pilosa > Myrmecophagidae > Tamandua > Tamandua tetradactyla. The sequence continues at coordinate 142,569,146 of NC_135353.1, read as the reverse complement.
AGTTCAGAATGAGTCAGGGGTCTTTCTAAACCATCACACTCTGACACTAACTGCACTAACGGTGCCAAGGTGGACAAGGTTCAGTCGTTAAGGGCGACTCATGGTACCCAAATGACAATGCTTACTCAACCTGGATGTGCTGTGGTGATACAATTACAGAAGGCGGGGGGGTGGGGGGTGGAGGTGGTAGTGGTGGAAGAACTGCTGCATGTTTTCTTTCCCAGGCAGCAGAAGGCACTTGTGAAAAGAGGAGACAGTTGTTGGTATCACACTGTTCTCCAGGCAGCTTGCACTTAAGGCTGAAGAACTTTCTAAGCAAATCCGTGCATAGCAAGAAAGTCAATGCACTTCGATGGGCTTATGTATGCTGTGAGGGTTAATTCCAGAGGTGTGGAGTTGGCATCAGATGTTTTGCTAAAGTATGGACATGGTACAAAGCCTTCTTTTTGAGGCAGTGAAAAGAAGTGACTTACTGTGTTGATGTGTAGCTATGGGTTACAGGTTATCATAACTATATTGCTAACAATGTCACTGACTATTTTTACCTGGTCTTGGTGAGACCCGTGGAGGGCACTAGGTTTGGGTGCGCGCGCGCATGTGTACACACGTACACACACACACACACACACACACACACACAACCTTGTTTCCAAGGTGTTCTGTACTCACATTAGCTGTTCTTGATGCAAGAATGAAAGGAGCTCCATCCCTGCCTCTCCGGCCCCTCTGCTGTGGTGTGGTACATGTCTTGCTTTTAATGCTGTTGCCATAGTGTATTCTTTTCCTTCAACAAACTGCAGATTTGCAGGCATTGTCGTTTGGGTTCTAGGAGTGTCTTTACTGAATCCTGTCTAACTGACACCGTTAGTGCAGTTAGTGTCAGAGTGCGATTGCTTAGAAGACCCCTGACTCATCTGCAACTAAAAAATATGGCTAAGGCATTATTTAGGGAGAAAAAAAGATGATTTTTGATAAAAGGGTTGAAAAACTGTTGATGTGGGTTGCCAAGCTACCCTTGGTGCGAAGTAGTGCAAGGCTTTGAAATTGGTTACTGATAATAAAGCTTTCCAGTAGAATCTGGAAGTGATAGAACTTGAACATCAGTGCTAACAAAATGGATAAGAAGGTAACTGCAAACTGGCAGTTCTGCTAAGAATTCAATTCCTTGGTTGCTGCTTTCACTGTTAGCAAAAGCTGAGAAATTTCCCTTTTGGGCAGGGCTGGCAGGTGGAGATCTAACCAAAGAACCCAAGCAATTATCACTTTTGATAAATGGGCTACACCTTTGAGAAGAACTACAATTAAAAAGATAATCCAATGGCGAGCTTGCACACAGTTGTTCCCTACTTCACCACAATTTTCTTAAGAAAATTAAGAAGTGCCTGGACTGAGACTACAATGAAGAGTCTCAAAGACCAGTGAAGTTCTAAAACAAGATACTGTGTCTATGAGTCTGAACTTAATGGCAAGAATTCCAGAAGGATTGACAGAATGGTTTACTCCT